>NW_004443967.1:7508866-7558432 GCF_000243295.1 Trichechus manatus latirostris | reverse complement strand
AATGGTATTGTTTTCCTGATTTCCTTTTCATCGTTCTCCTTACTGGTGTATAGGAATCCAACTGATTTTTGAATGTTTATCTTGTATCCTGCTACTCTGCCCAGTCTTTCTATTAGTTCCAGTAGATTTCTCGTGGAGTCTTTAGGGTTTTCTATGTATAGTATCATATCATCTGCAAGTCAGTTTGCACTTTTTCTGGTGTACAACTTAGTGATATCAGTTACGTTAGTCAGGCTGTGTAACCGTTATCCTTAATCGATGCCAATGTTTCCATCATCACAGACATAAACTCACTAATTCCCAGAGACTGATTCCCTCTTTCCCTCCCCGCTCCTGCCCCTGGTAACCATTGGTCTATATATACTTACCTATTGTCATTTTATATAAGTGAGGTCATACAGTATTTGTCCTTTTGTGATTGACTTATTTCACTTAGCATATCTTTGAGGTTAATCCACGTTGTAGTATGCATCAGGACTTCATTTCTCTTTACGGCTGAGTAATATTCCATTGTATGTATGTACCACATTTTTTTTTATCCAGTAATTCATTGATGGGCACTTAGATTGTTTCCACCTTTTTGCTATTGTGAATAGTGCTGTTATGAACATAGGTGTACATATGTCTGTTCATGTCGCTACTTTTAGGTACCTGGGTATGTACCTAGGAGTGGAATTGCTGGGTCATATGGTAGTTCTATTTTTAATTTTTTCAGGAATAGCCATACTGTTTTCACAATGGTTGTACCATTTTACATTCTTGCCAGTAATGGATAAGGGTTCTGATCTCCCTACAGCCTCACTGACATTTGTAATTTTCTGGGGTTTTTTTGTAATTGCCATTCTAATAGGGGCGAGGCGGTATCTCACTGTAGCTTTGATATACATCTCTCTCAGGATAAATTTTAACTTAGAAGGCCCCCTATCTTCACCTAGTTGGCTCCTTGCCATTTAGACTTAAGCGTGATGTCACCCCCTCAGAAGAGGATTCCCTGGCCACTCAATCTAGTGGAGTCACATGGTTACCATCACATGTCCCAGTTTTAATTCTGTGCAGAGCACTCACTATCTCTCTCTCTCTTTTCTCCCAACCACCCTCCAAGGAAGATAAGGGGGCTTGTCTATCTTGTTCACTGCTGTATAACCAAAAAAAAAACCAAAAACCCAAACCCGTTGCCATCGAGTCAATTCCAATTCATAGTGACCCTATAGGACAGAGTAGAACTGCCCCACAGGATTGCCAAGCAGCGGCTGGTGAATTCGAACTGCCGACCTTTTGGTTAGCAACCGTAGTTCTTAACCACTGCACCACCAGGACTCCTCACTGCTGTATAGAAGGTACTATATAAATAATTCGTTTATTTGTTGAATTAATAGAAAAGTAAGGAATGAATGGCTGCATAGAAGTTGAGGCAATACATATCTAGAATTGGTACCAGAAAATGACAAGCCTGTTTCCCAAGAGGTTATGTTTTTCAAAAGTAAACAAACCCTCCCTAGCTCCTGTTATTCGTTAGTCAGACAATCCTGTACGTAGCCTTTTTCTGTGCTTTTCTTAGCTCCTTTCTTCTTAACGGGATGTGGAGAGCTGTTTGATGGATGCTCCATTAGACCACCTTGCTTAAATGAGGTGATAAGCATGTGCAAATATTAGCAGAACCAAAAGAGAAGCAAGCTCTGGGAGAGGTGTAAAGGAATAAAGTAGTCAGGGAACCTTATGAAAGAAACATTTGAACAAAAGACAGCAGCAGCAGTTTGTATACTGTACTTAGCTTCAGACAACCTATTTGCAGGGAACCCAGAAACCCTGGTGGCATAGTGGGTAAGAACTCAGACAGCTAACCAAAAGGTTGGCAGCTCGAATCCACCGGGTGCTCCTTGGAAACCTACGGGACAGTTAGTTGTACTCCGTCCTATAGGGTCGCTATGAGTCGGAATCAACTTGATGGCAACCAGTTTGGTTTTATTTATTTATTTTTTTAATTATGAGGCTAACTGATTTAGCCTAAAGAACAACCAGTAGGGTTCAATGTGGATTGCTGGCTTCCCACTCAACAGTGGTAGTTGTGTGGGACTTTGGGCAATAACGGGAGGCTTAGTAGGAGGGGCAGTGGGATATGAAGATATTTTCCAATTTAAGGGATTGTCTTTTATTCTGAAGTGATCCTTTTGGTGTTATTTTTTTCTGTTATGAATTGATGGTGGAAAGTATATTGTAGGCTTTGAAAAAATTCCTTGTTTAGAAAAAATTTGGCTATTTAGCTATCTGTTCCTACTTCCCCTTTAAAAAAAAATTTTCTTTCTAGTTGGTGAAATCCAAGAGTGGGAACCACTGGTTTAACTGATTATTCTATCAAGTTTGAATTGCCACATTTTTTTGTTTCTTAGAACAGAAAGATCTAAATATGTTTGGTCTCAGAGTTCTAGGAAGACTTGTAAAGTGAAAGGATTGTGAGACCTCAGCGCTCTCATACCCCCCACTTTTCTTGCATATCCAAGACCCAGAATACGTATATCACAGCCCTCATCCCCTAGCTTTGTTCCTGTCTAGGAATTTGCCATTTTATGCTGTCGGTACTTTCTTTGGACCTGTTTTAAGAATTCTTTAGCAGACTGGGAAAAAGGACATTCCTTTTGGGGAGAATGGCTTGTACATAGTCAGGGAAGGGTGAGTAAGCTTGGCAAGTTCAGAGCACAAAAAGCAGCAGTGCAGTGACATTCGAGCCCTGGCTACCTGGGCAGATGAGGATGAAAGACAGGCCTGGGCTGTATCGTGAATGCTGTTATGAATTTTGATGTTATCTTGAAAGCCGTGAGGAGCCATTACATTTTTTAAAGCTAGGGAGCAACACAATCTGTTTTGTGCTTCCGGAAGGTTACTCTGGCAAGCCATGTGAAAGATGGGCTAGGGGAACGAGACTGAAGTTTAAAGACCAAGGAGAAGGCTCTTAGAATAGGCCGAGTGGAAATAGCTGGATTTGAGAGACATTTAGAAGGTAGCTGAATGAATGTGAAGGATGTAGAGAAGTTGCATGAGACTTAGATTTCTGACTTGGGCAACTCGGTGTCATGGACAGAGATAAGGAATCTAGTAGTAGTAGAAGGAGTAGGTCTGGGAGGCAGAAGGTGACTTTTAGTTTGGGGCATGCTGAGATTGAGATGCCAATGATATTGCTAATGATCTCAGTGGTCTAGGATAGAGGCAAGGGGTATTTTAGAAGAGATCCCAGGGGAATACCAGCATCAAAGGGACCAAAGAAGGATATGAAACTCTTTGAGAAGGACCTGACATCTCTAACTTGAGGGTGCTCACCATCCCCTGTGCAGTACATTCTGTTGGTCGTTCTTTTTCTGAATTCTCGTAGCCCTTCCCATCTTGTAGCATTTCTAAGCTTCTAGCAGAGAGCCGTGCACTAGAAATATAACGTGGGCCGCAAATGTGAGCCACATATATAATTTAAAATTTTCTGTTAGGCACATTGAAAAAGTGAACAACAAAACAGAACAACAGGCAAAATTAATTTCAATAATGTATTTTATTAAGCCAAATAAATTTAAAAATTATAATCTCAACATGTAATCAATATAAAAAATGATTAACGAGATACTTCATGTCGTGTAAGTTTTGTTTTGTGTGTGTGCTGCTAGTTATCTAGTGCTGCTAGTGACAAAATGGTGGGCAATCACACAATACTGGAAATCATGGCCTAGCCAATTTGACAACATATTTTTTGGGGACACAATTCAATCCATAACACTTTGATACCAAGTCTTCAAAAGCTGATGTGTATTTTACATTTACTACACATCTCAAATTTGGTCTAGCCAAATTCCAAATACTAAGTAGCCACATGTGGCTAGTGGCTACTATATTGGATAGTTCAACTCTAGCTCTATGATTATTATGTACTTGGCAGGGGGCAGTCATGTCCTATCTTCCCAGTGGATTCGTAAGCCCCAATCCCTCTTTGGAGCCCCAGTGCCTCACATAGGGCCCTGAACATAATCAGCTTAAATGAGATCCATTTTGGGAATCCTTCATTGATTCTTGTCTTGCAAGCAACCGTTTCTCCCTCTTTTGGGCTCCTATAGTCCTTGCCTTGTATCTCTGTGGGGCCATTTGTCTGGTTTTGCTCTGCATTGTAGTGTTTGCTGTAAGTGTACTGGAATTCTTCTTTCTAGATGTGAGCTCCTTGTAGGCAGAGTCTGTATTGTCTTCATCTTTGGAGTCCCCATGGTGTCTAACATATTACCTTGCACAGAGGAAGAGCTCAATAAATGTTGAAAACAATGAGTGTGCACATAGTAAGCATTTAATATAAGTTATTGAATCTTTTGGTAGATGACAGGTGAATCTGGGCTTTGTAGAGAAAGTGACGGGTCAGAAACAGTAAAGTGGATTGAGATATCCCTAAGCAGTTGAGATTATTTCCTCTCTATTAGGTAGAGGATATGCAACAATAAACAAGAAACAAAATGAAAGTGGGATACTGATCCTCAGTCCTGGAAAGGACAAGCCATTCCCATTTTTCAGTGCTCTACTTCTTTGGTACCGCCTGATAACTTAAAATCTTTCTTCATTTTCACTTTTACCTGCAATAAAGGCAATGAAATGTTTGGTTTGTAGATCTCATCTTGAAGATATGGGGGAAAAGAGAAGGCAGTCTGTGTACGGGGAATTTCTACAACAGTGCTAGTCCAACTGTGATCCAATGCTGCCCTGTGAAGAAATAAGTTCAGAAATTGAATTTAAGCATTTCAGAACTTTCATAACACTTTGGCAGAGTAATTTTATGCCACTTGAATGTGAGAATAAAAAAATTAAATTTTGTATTTTGCACTTTTTTGTGGTAAATATACATAACAAAAAGGTCACAATTTTAACCATTTTTAAATGTAGAATTCAGTGACATTAATTACATTCACCATCACCACCACAAACAGATGGCATCACCATCTTTTTGGTGAATTCCAATTTATCAATTTTTTCTTATAGATTGTAGACTTTTGGGGTCATGTCTAAGAAATCTTTGCCTAACCCAAGATCATAAATATTTCCTCCTATGTTTTCTCTACAAGTTTTATAGTTTTGGGTTTTACATTTGGGCCTCTAATCCATTTTGAGTTAATTTTTTTAATATACTGTGAGGTATGGATCCAAGTTCTTTTTTTTTTTTTTTTAATATGGATATCCGATTGTTCCAACACCATTTATTGAAAAGCTTATCCTTTCTCCACTACCTTGCCTTTGTTGAAGTTCAATTTTCCATGTACGTGTGAGTTTACTTCTGGACTCTGCTCTATTCCATTGATCTCTTTGTCTATCTTTATGCCAATATCATGCTATTTTGATTACAGTAGCTTTATAAGCCTTGAAAACAGGTAGTGTTAGCCCTCCAACTATGTTCTTCTCTTGGCTGTTCCAGGTCTTTTGCATTTTCACATGAATTTTAGAATCAACTTATTAATTTCTACAAACACATATATTGAGATTTTGATTGGTATTGCATTGAATCTGTAGGTCAGTTTGGGGAGAATTGACATCTTAACAACACTGAGTCTTCAACCCATGAACAAACTCTACCTCTCAATTGTTTTTTGTTGTTTTTCTTGTTAGTTGCCATCAAGTTGGCTCTGGCTCACAGCAACCTTATGTATAACAGAATGAAACATTGCGCAGTCCTGTGGACCCTTCTTACAGCATATATTGGACGATATTCTGTTGTGATCCATAAGATTTTTACTGGCTAATTTTCAAAAGTAGATTGCTAGGCCTTTCTTTCTGGTCTGTCTTAGTCTGGAAGCTCCACTGAAACCTGGCCGCTATGGGTGACGCAGCTGATATTTGAAATACCAGTGGCGTAGATTCTAGCATCATAGCAACATGCAAGCCACCACAGTACGACAAACTGTCAGATGGGTGGTGGTCGATTTATTTAGGTTTTCTTTAATTTCTCTGAGCTATATTTTGTAGATCCCCCTTTACAGGTCTTTCATATCTTTTGTCAGATTTATCCCTAAGTAATTTTTGATGCTATTGTCAATGGTACTTTTAAATCTCAATTTTTGATTTTTGTTGCTAGTACTAGAAATACAATTGATTTTTGTATATTGATCTGATCTCTTGCTCCCTTACTAAACATACATATTATTTCTAATAGGTGTTTTGTGGATTCCATCAAATTTTCCATGTTTTGGTTTAAAACATACAATGAATCAGAGATTACTTTGTTGCACTCACTGAAAATAGGCTAGAAATATGTTTTGGGTTATTAAACTGGTTCCTCTAAGTGAGATGAAACAGTTGAGCCAATAGTAATTAGCTTCTTGCTATTCTGACTGGATTTGAGGGGGAGATAAAATAATAAAATGTAAGCCTCTGATTCTGATAGAAGAACTTTGGGAGAGAGGAGCCTTGAGAAGAGTTTCTGTGGGGTAAGGTTATGAAAAACCTAGCCTTTGGACTAACCCCAGGGCTGCTATGCTTGCCATAAGCATCTTGGCCCAACAGTGCCTTTGGGCCTGGGCCTGCCTTCCTGGCTTTTCCCAGAAGGGGCCTCAGAAGGTGTTCAGCAGCTGAGCCATAGTCTAGAAAGAGTCAGAATCACTAACAATGCATCATTCGCAACCAGCTGCGACCATCCTAGGTCCATGAGAGTTTTTTGCCTGGGACCTGAGATGGAAGACTATAGGAATAGGCAATAAACAGTTCCTATCATTTGGTTTTAGATTCTCAGCATTCAGTAAACAAGCCTCTTTTCTTTCTTTTTTTTTTTAAGTGCTCAATTTGTGCCAGTGGCCTCTGTGTTTGTTTCATGCTGGGATACACCACAACCCTGCCTGCCCCAATTTGGTTAGATTTGGGTCATTTCAGGCAGGGTGAGCAACAAACTGACCTCTACCTCTGGAAACTGGAGCTCATCTTTTTCTCAAACCTAGCAAGTTTACCTCACAAAGCTATTTTAAAGAACGAAGGAGTTAATACTATGAAAGTGACTTATTTACCATTTTCTAAGCATGAGCAATTCTAAGTATGAATAAGAAAGACCAAAGAAGAATTGATGTCTTTAAATTATGGTGCTGGTGAAGAATATTGAATATACCATAGACTGCCAGAAGAACGAACATATCTGTCTTGGAAGCAGTACAGCCAGAATGCTCCTTAGAAGAGAGAGTGGTGAGACTTCATCTCACATACTTTGGACATGTTATCAGGAGGGAACAGTCCCTGGAGAAGGACATCATGCTTGGGAAGGTAGAGGGTCAACAAAAAAGAGGAAGACGCTCAATGAGATGGATTGACACAGTAGCTACAACGATGGGCTTAAACACAGCAGCAATTGTGAGGATGCTGCAGGACCAGGCAGTGTTTCATTCTGTTGTACACAGGGTCAATATGAGTTGGAACCAACTCGATGGCACCTAACAACAACAACATGTCTGAGCAAAGCATGCTTATTATTGTTATTGAGCAAATACTTACGGAACATCTACTGTGTTTTATGCACACTAGGGATAAACTGAGCCCCGGTGGCGCAGTGGTTAAGAGCTCAGACAGCTAACCGAAAGGTCAGCAGTTTGAATCCACCAGCCACTCCTGGAAAACCCTATGAGGCAGTTCTACTCTGTCCTATAGCGTTGCTATTAGTTGAAATTGACTCCACAGCAACAGGTTGGGTTTGGTTTAGGGATAAACAGAACAGACCTGGTCACTGCTTTTGTGGCCCTTAAAGATGAATTGCGGAGACAAACATTAAGCAAATAAATACATAAAGAATATATGAGTACAATTGTATAAATGTTATGAAGGAAAGAGCATTAGAAAGTTATATAAGTTAAGATCACGGCTGGAAAACAGAAACCTAAGCATTTCAACAGGAGGAATTTAATACAAAGAACTGGTTACACATGGACTGGAGGGCTGAACAAGCAAAGAGTGTTCGGTGAGATAACCCAAAATTAGTACTGCAGGAAGCAGTTTCCACCCGTAGCACTGGTAGCATTATCAGAAGCCAGGAGTGCCCAGGAGGAACCTTGCGGCAGGTGGTGGGACCATGGAGGAGGCGCTCTGGAGTCTAAGCTAGAATCACCAAAGGACAGCACTACTTCTAAAGTTTCTGTCAGAAGTTGAAAGAGAGGAGGGGGGCGGGGGGCTTCTTCCCGCCTCCTGCCTTCTGCTCTCCTGCCAAGGCCTCTTGTTGTTCTTGTGTGCCGTTGAGTCAATTCCGACTCATAGTGACCCGTTAGGACAGAGTAGAACTGCCCATATTAGTAGACCCTAATAGTGAGCTAGCTGACAAGGGAGGAAGATGTGGTTTACAGACTCTTAACCACAACATTATAGAGCAGGGTAGAAAAGGATGGGCGTGGGATTGGAACAGTGGTTAAAACACTCGAACCTTCCTGCAGTAGGTTCAGTTAGGTACGGTTCTAATCGCCGTTCGAACCTACCAGTCAATCTGCAGGAGAAAGAGGTGGCAGTCTGCTTCTGTAAAGACTTACACAGCCTTGGAAAACCTATGAGGCAGTTCTGCTCTGTCCTATAGGGTTGCAGTGAGTGAGAATCCACTCGACAGCAGTGGGTTTGGTTTGGTGTTTTTTTGAAGTCGGTGTAAGGATTAAAGGAGAGGAGGGATAAGAATCCCTGAATTGCAGAAGGATTGAGACAACTTCCTTCTTGGGGTTCACCAATTTATCTCCTTTTCTGGATGGCATTATCTAGTGAATTCCTCAGTTGCTCAACTTAAAGCAACTAGAAGTTTAAGCGTTCTTTAAGTGTGTGGCACTTGCTATGTTCCAGTACATTATAATGTCTCACGCAATCCTCACAACAAGCCTATAAGCAGGGTATTGTTATTCTCATCTCCATTTTATAATAGAGGTGATTGAGGCTGAGAGGAGGTAAGCTAATAAGTGGCCGTGCTGAGATTTGAACTCGGGCTTTCTGACCCAAAGCTTGTGCTCCTACTGTTACAGCACATCATCCAGCCTAGCGTTCTGGGAGGGACTCCTCACCATGAACCTCCATATGTGAATTAATTAGCTGATGTCCAATTTATTGTTAATTGTAGAAGATTCCCAGTGGGAATTCTGTGTTTGTTGGGCAGGAAACACAGCACTCAGGATCTTTAGTGTTCTGAATTTTTTTTCACTAACAATACTAAAAAATTATGGTTAAGAAAGATCTTCTACTGTAGAGTAAATGCTCTCACTTTTACCTATAAATAATATTCTTCTCTTCCTAGCAGAACAGATTTATTCCCACTCCCCTCACTCTACTGTGTTTCATTTTTAATCAGGTTATTTTGTCAAGAACACAAAGTTAGTTACGTGATAGACCAGCGTGAAACATTATGCAGATAATCTGATGAGGCCACAGTGCCTGAAAGTGAGAACAATTTTGTAGTGAGAGCTGAAATTCCTTATTAGTACTATCTGACCCTTTTTTGAGATTAGTAACAATGCAAAAGCTGAATAGTGTTTGGAGATCATTTAAACCTAAAGCAAACCCATGAAATACCGTTACACTCTACTTATAGTTCAATTCAGAGAGAGAAACACCCATGTACACATTAGGAAGAGAGTGCTATTTTAAAATATAGCCTGGAGTGTGTTCTGTAGAAGTAGGCCAGTTGGTTGACGCTGATTGTTAGGTTTCTCAAAACCTTATGTGGAGTGACTTGCTCTTTCTGTATAAAACCTATTGAAAAGGTAACAGTTATCTAGAGATACACTAATGTTTCAGGCGATATAGTAACAGTGGATTCATCTTGAATATGCACAATAATGGTGTATTAACATAGTATGAACAATGCCAGCAGATCTTGACCATTTTGCTTAAAAATGTGTTGTCGTTTCTTCCAAATTGGATTCCTATGCTAGTCCAGGATTATTTATTTATTTTCATTAGAGGCCAAGGTCTCTCTAACAGAATTATCCAGGCAGAGATGTTCTGCTCTAGGCACTGGACCACATTAGGATTTTGTCAGAGTTGCTCCTATTCCTAAGGTTCCTTTTTTCCCTCAATTCTCATTCCATAAGCAGTTTAAAAGTAATACTACAAGCTTTCTGTGACACTAATTCCTGAAAGACTTTTCAGGCTATGAAACAAATTTCAAGGCAATATAGTCATCCTGAAAATAGTATCATCTGGTTGAAATTTGATTCCTTTGGTATTCCATGTTATGCACTCAAAGTGAAGTTCTTGTGTATTGTACACACTTTTTGGCATGTTGCCTTGATTGACTTACTGTAGGCAGCTGCTTTATAGGCAGTCCCTGGATTAAGAATGAGTTCTGTTCCTAAATCTGTCTTTAAGCTGAATTTGTACGAAAGCCATAACAGTTAAGTGGAGTTCATATCTAACATCAGTTAGGCAAATGTTTGTCTTAGTATCTGCACATTTGGTATATGCACCTTTCTATGCATAAAAAACCATTAAAGTAATACTTTCAGATACACTAAAACATCTTTAACATGTTGTTGTTGTTAGGTGCCGTCAAGTCAATTCCGACTCATAGAGACCCCATGTACAACAGAACGAAACACTGCCCAGTCCTGCGCCATCCTCACAATCGTTGTTATGCTTGAGCCCATTGTTGCAGCCACTGTGTCAATCCATCTCATTGAGGGTCTTCCTCTTTTTGCCGACCCTCCACTTTACCAAGCATGACGTCCTTCTCCAGGGACTGTTCCCTCCTGATAACGTGTCCAAAGTATGTGAGACATAGTCTTGGCATCCTTGCTTCTAAGGAGCGTTCTGGCGGTACTTATTCCGAGACACATTTATTTGTTCTTTTGGCAGTCCATGGTATATTCAATATTCTTCTCCAACACCACAATTCAAAGGCATCAATTCCTCTTCAGTCTTCCTTATTCATCGTCCAGCTTTCACATGCATATGAGGCGATTAAAAACATCATGGCTTGAATCAGGCACACCTTAGTTTTCAAGGTGACATCTTTGCTTTTTAACATTTTAAAAAGGTCTTTTGCAGCAGATTTGCCCAATGCAATGCATCTTTTGATTTCTTGACTGCTGCTTCCGTGGGTGTTGATTGTGAATTCAAGTAAGATGAAATCCTTGACAACTTCAATCTTTTCTCCATTTATCGTGATGTTGCTTATTGGTCCGGTTGTGAGGATTTTTGTTTTCTTTATGTTGAGGCAAAATCCATACGGAAGGCTGAGGTCTTTGATCTTCCTCAGTAAGTGCTTCAAGTCCTCTGCACTTTCAGCAAGCAAGGTTGTGTCATCGGCATACCTCAGGTTGTTAGCGAGTCTTCCCCCAATCCTGATGCCCTGTTCTTCTTCATAGAGTCCAGCTTCTCGGATTATTTGCTCAGCATACAGATTAATTAGGTGTGGTAAAAAGATACACACGTTTCCTAACTTTAAACCACGCAACTATCCCCTTGTTCTTTTCGAACACTGCCTCTTGATCTATGTACGGTTTCCTTATGAGCACAATTAAATGTTCTTAGTATATTTAATAATAATACAGTAATAATAATAATGATGTTTTGAAGCATGTTGCGAAGTAGCGCCTGTGTGTTATTATGAACCATTGTAAGTACCTCAAATTTTTAATATAATAGACTTTATGGGGGCTAGTTCGTAACTACAGGTTATACTAAGCAGGATGTTCCTAACCCGGGACTGCCGGTATAGGTAAACAAGGGTGGAAAGACACTACATATCAGTTGTTCTCTATTTGTTTATTAATACTTTGAAGCCACTTGGGTTCCATGTTTAATGTAACTATTCATTCCTTTCCACAAATGGAGAAATAATTCTCTATTTATTGGTCATAGGGCAGAGAAGCAGTTCTCAAACTGTTTGGCCTCAGGGCGCCCATTCCTAAAAATTATTAAGGCCCCCAAAGAAATTTTTTTTTAGGTGGGTTATATCTGTTAACATTTACTATATTAGAATTTAAAACTGAAAACTTAAAAAATATGTATTAATTTATTTAAAAGCAACAATAATAAACTCATTACATACATTAACATAGTGTTTTAAAATAAAAAACTATATATTTTTAATTAAACTTTTTATTTTGAGATAATTATGGATTCACATGCATTTGTAAAAAAACAATACAGAGAAATCCATGTACGCTTTTCCCAGTTTCCTCCAACGGTACAATTTTGCGAAACTGTAGTACAGTATCACAACCAGGGTGTTGACATTGATACGGTCAAGATAGAGGACATTCCATTACCACAAGGATCCCTCTGTTACCTTTTCATAGCCACCCTCCCCCCTCTGCTGACCCTGGCAACCACTAGTATGTTCTCCATTTCTATAATTTTGTCATCTCTAGATTGGCTTTTCTTCACTCAGCATAATTCCCTAGAGATTCATCCAAGTTGTTACATGTATCAAGAGCTTCTTCCTTTTCATTGCTGAGTAGTGTTCCATGGTATGAATATGTCACAGTGTGTTTAACCATTCTCTTGTTGAAGGACATCTGGGTTGTTTCAAATTTTTGGCTATTACAAATTAGGCTGCTGTGAACATTTGTGTACAGATTTTTGTGTAAACAGAAGTTTTCATTTCTCATGTTCTACATCCTACTTTGGTGAGTGGCATCTGGGGTCTTAAAAGCTAGCAAGTGGCCATCTAAGATGCATCAATTGGTCCCAACTCACCTGGAGTAAAGGAAAATGAAGAATACCAAAGTCACAAGGAAAGTATTAGCCCTAGAGAGAGAAAGGGCCACATAAACCAGAGACTCCATCAGCCTGAGACCAGAAGAACTAGGTGGCACCTGGCCACCACCAATGACTGCCCTGACAGGGAACACAACAGAGAGTCCCTGATGGAGCAGGAGAAAAGTGGGGTACAGAATTAAAAAACAACAGACTTAATGGTCTGACTGAGACTAGAGGATCCCCAAAAGGCACGGCCCCCAGAATCTCTGTCAACCCAGAACTAAAACCATTCCTGAGACCAACTCTTCAGACAAAGATTTGACTGGACTATGGGACATAAAATGATACTCGTGAAGAGTGTGCTTCTTAGCTCAAGTAGATACATAAGACTAAGTGGGCAGCTCCTGCCCAGAGGTGAGATGAGAAAAGCAGAGAGGGTCAGGAGCTGGTTGAATGGACACAGGAAATCAGGGGTGGAAAGGAGGAGTGTGCTGTCACAGTATAGAGAGAGCAACTAGGGTCACATAACAATGTATGTATAAATTTTTGTATGAGAGATTAACTTGAATTGTACACTTTCACTTAAAGTACAGCAATTAAAAAAAAAAAAAGAAGTTTTCATTTCTCCAAGATAAATGCCCAGGAGTGCAATTGCTGGGTCGTATGATAGTGGCATGCTTAGTTTTAAAAGAAACTGTCAAACTGTTTTCCAGAATGACTGTACCATGTTACATTCACACCAGCAATGTACGAACAGTTCAGTTTCTCTGCATCCTTGCCGGTATTTACTGTCGTCCTTTTTTATTTTAGTCATTCTGATAAGTGTGTACTGGTATTTCATTCTGGTTTTGATTTGCATTTCTGTAATGGCTAATGACGTTGAACATCTTTTCATGTGCTTATTTGCTCTCTTTGGAAAGAAATGTCTGTCATAGATGCCCTTTGTCATGCTGAGGAAGTGTCCCTCTATTCCTAACTTGTCGAATGTTTTTATCCCGGAAAGATATGGGACTTTGTCAAATACTTTTCTGCATCAATTGAGATGATCATGTGTTGTTTTTTCCTTTATTCTATTAATGTGGAAACCCTATGGGGCAGTTCTACTCTGTCCTACGGGGTTGCTATGAGTCAGAATCTACTTGACGGCCATGAAGGTTTTGTGTTTTTTTTTACATGTTGAACCACCTTTACATTCTGAGGATAAATTCCACTTGGTTATGGTGTATAATCCTGCTGGATTCAGTTACTAGTCTTTTGATGAGGATTGTTACATATGTATTCATAAGGATTATGTTGTGAATATATACAACATGCAACTATTGGTCAATAGTCTGCTTTTCTTGGGATGTCTTTGTCTGGCTTCGGTGTCAGGGTAATGCTGACCTAATAGAATGAGTTAGGAGGTATTCCCTCCCCTTCTATTTTTTAGAAGCGTTTAAGAAGGATTGGTGTTAATTTTCTTTAAATATTTGGTAGACTTCACCATGGAAGGCATCTTTTTTGTTGAGAGTTATGTGATTACTAATTTGATCTCTTTACTTGTTACAGGTCTACTCAGATTTTATACTTCTTCAGTCAGTTTTTGTGGTTCTTGTGTTTCTAGGAATTTTTCCCATTCATCTAGGTTATCTGATTTGTTGGTATACAATTGTTCATACTTCGCATTTAATTACACAGAATATTAAAAAATATCAAGGGTCAGGATTTAGTAAAATCAATCATTTTTGCTCTTTCATCAAGGACATTCTTAAGTGAAACTAGCAATTTTTTAATTGCAAGTGCATAGCTGTGAAGAATACAATGACGACTAGGATAGTTTGGGACCACTGCCTGGACTTGAGCCCTGCTGGTAGAGTGGTTAAAGCACTTGGCTGCTAACTAACAGGTTGACGGTTTGAACCCACCAGCCACTCTGAGAGAAAGATGTGGCAATTTGCTTCCATAAAGATTTACAGCCTTGGAAACCCTATTCGGCAGTTCTACTCTGTCTTTTAGGATCACTATGAGTTGGAATCAACTTGATGGCTGTGGGTTTGGTTTGGTTTGCCTTAACTGGGACTAAGGTCCCAGCAGTTTTACCTACCATTGATTTTGCACCATCAGTGCAAATGTCCACGCAGTGAAGAAAGGCAAACCATGACTTAGTGTTATTCTGAAAATAGTTTTGACCTTATAGACCTCCTGAAAGGGTCTCAGGTATCCCCAGGGCTGCTGGGGTTTGTAGATCTCACGTTGAGAACCGCTGGAGTAGAGCGATACTCATAGAATCTTAGTCCCTCCGTCTCTTCTCCCTCTCTTCAGCAAATGTTCTATGGAATTAGAGAATTTAGGTTGAAAGAGGGTTTAAATATCATGTAGCCCATTCTCATTCCCTATCCAATGCTTGGATATGTTCTACAACATCTCCACAAAATGCCTGTTCAGCTTATATTTGAACACTTTCTAAGATAGGCATCTCACTACTCATGAAGGTATCCTATTTCATCAATGAATACTTTTGATGACATGAAGTACTTATAGAGAACCTACCTTTCTATTAAATATTCATCTAGTGGTCATAGTTCTATACCTTTGGCACCATATAAAAGAAATTTTAAAATATCTGTTATATCATGGAGTCTTCAGCACCTAGGCTAATGACCCTTAATTTCCTTAACTGTGGCTTATCCCATTTATCCATACCTCTCTTAGGTTATAGTATCTCGAACATAGAATTCTGGATTGGTCTGACCAGTGAAGAATACAGCAGAATTATCTGTTCATTCCTTTGTTCATTAATTTGTTTGCTCATTCATTCATCAAACATTTACTGAGTTTATACACCAGCTTTTGAGCTAGGTTAGGCATATAGAGACGATTAAGACCAACATATTTCCTCCTCTCGTGGCTCTGTCTGGCAGAGAAGACAGAGTAAAACAAATAATTTCAAGGGTTGACCACTATCTTCTTATTGTAGATACCCTACTGCCATTAACACAAAGCTAGGTTAAAATGACATTAGTTCCCCCACGCCAATAGTTTCTGCCACTTGATGTTCAAAGCTCTCTGCTTGCATAGAACTTGGGCTGGTATTCAACTGGTCTGCACTCTATGGGATGTACCAATTGTTTAAAGCTGACTTCTTTTCTGATTAGTTAGGGCTGTTCTTAAGTATTTGTAATATCATCCCTGGCCTAAAGTCTGACTGCAACTCTCTCTCTCTGTTCCTTTCTGCTGACCACTTTTGAGAAACAATCTGAGCCAACAATTGAGTAGCACCTTAGATTTTGGTAGAATGATCAGCTTTTCTAGAGTTCTGTTAATTTGGCCATTTGATCCTCACCAAGATCCTGGGATGATATAAACTCCATTTGACGATGAGGAAATTGAGACTAAGAGAGGCTGAATGCCTTGCCCAGGTGGGAAAATCAAGAACAGCTACAGGTTTCTAGGTGCCTGCTGAGGCCTTTACTCTTGCCTCAGTCTCACTGCCTCTTCACAGCTGACCATTAAATATGTTTTAAAGAGGGCAAAGTCCAATTGCATAATAGGTCTACCTGTGTGAAGCATGATTATTAGTGCTAATGGTGGGGTATTACCTGGCATGCATGTGTTAGGTTTACAGTAAAGAATGTCTACTTTTTTATTAACTGTCCTTTTCGATCTATTAGTGACTGTCACACCTGACTTATAACAAAGAAGCACTAGAGAAATTCAACGTGGGCGGCAAAATTCTTTGAAGAATAACTAGTTATAATTGGGGAGTCTGCACACATTTCAGAGTTGCACATTTAATATGCAGTATGGTTAATTGCCCTGTGATGACAGTATTTTAGAATGCCATGCTAAGTGTTTAATTCTTTTCAGGTTTGCCCTCCAATCAGTGGTCTGCCTTCATTTTCCAGATTGACGAAGTCGGCCTCAGACAAGGGGGTAGGTAGCAAGATTGTGCTGATGTGTCTAATTAACTGGGAAAGTTGTAAAATGAATCTTTCCTAACTGGATTTTACATTTAATCATAGTTGTGTTTTCTTTATGAATGAGTGTTGATTAGTTAGGTATCAGCATAGGAAAACAGTAACAGCTTATATTTACCCAGATAAATTATGCTGGAGTCATTATTTGGATCTGATTGAGTTGGTAGGGATATTTACATTACCTCAGCACACAGACCCACTTAATCTTATTCTTAATGTTAATTATATACTCAAAGAGTTACTGCCATGTCCTTGCTTACGGTGTTTATTATTAGGGTTTGCTTGTAAATGTAGTGATTGGAAGGCTCCTCTCTCTTCCATCAGACTATGCCTCTTATACAATTGCAAAATGCATCTCCACAGAACCCTAACCTTTAGCAGTTTGTTCACACTGGTTTTGATGACACCTAGCTCAGGGATGGCAATCTCAGTTCAATTTCAGACGGTTGGTTGACACTACACAACTGAGCTGACTCTTAATACTGGATTTTTGCCTTTATACATTTGCGTATACTTTTTCAGCGTCTCGAGTATTCTTTCCCTGGATGACCCCTGAAAACTCCTATTTGCTCTTCAAGACCAGGCATGAAATTTCATTCCTCAGGGAAGCTAATTCTATGAAGACAGTTAATCATCACCTCCTTTAGCTCACTACTGTATCTGAACATTAATAACATCACAGCCTCATTACGCTGTGTAGTAATTATTTCTTGCTGTATCTGCTTTCATTAACAGACTGGTTTGCTAGAGAGCGACGTCCATACTGTATTCATCTCTCCATTCAAGTAAAACAGTACCTTGTACGTAAAACCAAACCACCCAAACTCTTTGCTGTCAAGTCGATTCTGACTCATAACGACCCTATAGGACAGAGAACTGCCCCATAGGGTTTGATTTCTGTATTGGATGAATAGATCATTCTTTAAAATTTTTATTGAGATATAATTTGTATGCCATAAAATTCACCCTTTAAAAGTGTTTAATGAAATGATTTTTAAATATATTCACAAAGTTGTGCAACCATCAACACCTTCTAATTCCAAAAAGAAATTCCGTAATCATTAAACAGTCACTCGCTAGATAATCCCCCTTCTCCCCCACGTCCCAACAGCCACTAATCTACTTGGTTTTTCTATGGATTTGCCTATTCTGGACACTTCACATAATTGGAATCATACAATACGTGGCCTTTGTGTCTTCCTTGTTTGATTTGGCATAATATTTTCAAGGTTATCCATGTTGTAGTACATATCCAGTACTTCATTCCTTTTTATGACCGAATAATATTCCTTTGTGTACAATATTTTGTTATCCATTCATTCATCAACTGATGAGCATTTGGGTTGTTTCTCCTTTTTGCCTATTATGAATAACGCTGCTGTGACCATTCATGTACGAATTTGTGTGGACATATGTTTTCACTTCTCTTGGGTATATATTTAGGAATGGAATTTTTAGTCATATGGTAACTATAGGTTTAATTTTTTTTGAGGAACTACCAAACTGATTTCCACAGTTACTGTACCATTTCACAATCCCAAAAGCAAAAGTATAAGGCTTTCAATTTCTCCAAATGCTCACCAACACTTGTTATTGTTTGTCTCTTTGATTATAGCCATTCTAGTGGGTGTGGAATTGTATCTCATTGTGGTAGTGATTTGCATTTCCCTAATGATCATGATTTTGAGCATCTTTTCATGTGCTTATTGGCCATTTGTTCATCTTCTTTGGACAAATGCCTCTTCCAATCTTCTGCCTATTTTTCAGTTGGGTTGTTTTTCTGTTGTTGTTGAGTATTAAGAGTTCTATATATTCTAGATATTAGACCCTTATCAGATATGTGATTTGCAAATATTTTCTCCCATTCTGTGGATTGTCTCTTTTACTCTCTCTTTTAATTTAATTTTGTTATTGTTGAGAATATACACTGCAAAACATACACCAATTCAGCCATTTCTACATGTACAATTCAGTGACACTGATTACATTTTCAAGTTATGCAGCCATACTCGCCCTCCTTTTCTGAGTTGTTCCTCCTCCATTAATATAAACTCACTGCTCCCTAAGGTTCCCGTGTAATCTTTTAAGTTACTGTTGTCCCTTTGATCCCATATAGATAGTCCTTAAAAGCACACGAGACTCAAGCCAGACATTTTTTACTAGTTAAGCTAAACTATGGTTTGGTTTCAAGAAGACTTCGGGGGATATGTATATATTTTTTATTGTACTTTAGATGAAGGTTTACAGAACAAACTAGCTTCTCATCGAACATTAGTACACATATTGTTTAGTGACATTGGTTGCCAACCCCATGACATGTCAACACTCTCCCTTTCTCCATCTTGGGTTCCCTATTACCAGCTTTCCTGTCCCCTCCTGCCTTCTCGTCTTTGCCCCTGAGCTGGTGTGCCCATTTAGTCTCGTTTTGTTTTATGGGCCGGTCTAATCTTTGACTGAAGAGTGAACCTCAGGAGTGACTTCAGTACTGAGCTAACAGGATGTCTAGGTGGCCATACTCTTGGGGTTTTCCCAGTCTTTGTCAGACCAGTATGTGTGTTTTTTTTTTGTGAGTTAGAATTTTGTTCTACATTTTTCTCCAGCTCTGTCAGGGGCTCTCTATTGTGATCCCTGTCAGAGCAGAGGGTGGTGGTAGCCGGGCACCATCTAGTTGTGCTGGACTCAGTCTAGCGGAGGCTGTAGTACTTGTGGTCCATTAGTCATTTGGACTAATCTTTCTCAAGGGATATTTTTGGTTTAAGTTTCAAAGATTATCTCAGGACAATAGTTTCAGGGGTTCATCCAGCCTCCATGGCTCCAGAAAGTCTGGAGTCTGTGAGAATCTGAAATTCTGTTCTGCATTTTCTCATTTTTGATCAGGATTCTTCTATAGAATCTTTGATCAAAATGTTCAGTAATGGTAGTCAGGCACCATGTTGTTCTTTTGATCTCATGGCAAAGGAGATAGTTGTTCATGGTCAGCTTATGTACAGCCAAAAACCTAATGAGATTTGGTTCCTTGGTTTGGAGGTTTAGGGTCATGGTTTCATGAGACATCCGAGTTAACTGGCCTTATCATATGTTTAGTGCTTCTGTTCTACCTCCTTGTTTGTTGCATAGTGCCTGGGGTCTTAAAAGCTTGCAAGTGGCCATCCAAGGCACAACAATTGGTCTCTACTCACTTGGAGCAACAGAGGAAGGAGAGTCAGGAACAGGAGGAGGATATGGAATGTGTGGCCTCTTCACTCTCTTGATAGTATCTTTTGAAGCACAAAATTTTTAAATTTTGTTGAAGTCCAATTTATCTATTCTTCTATTTTATCGTTTGTGCTTTTGGTATCATATCTGAGAAAACATTGCCTAACCTGCATTTATGATGATTTACAAATGCCTATATTTTCTTCTGAAAATTTTATAGTTTTAGCTCTTTGAAGCATTTTGACTTAATTTTTGTATATGGCGTTAGACAAGGGTCCAAATTCATTCTTTTACATGTGGATATCCAGTTGTCCCAGTACCATTTGTTGAGAAGACTATTCTTTTTCCATTAAATTTCCTTGATATTCTTGTCAAAAGTCAATTGGCCATATACATAAACATTTGTTTTTGGACTCAATTCTATTTCATTGATCTACTTGTCTATCCTTATGCCAGTACTATACAAATTTGATTACTGTAGCTTTATACTAAGTTTTGAAATTGAGAACTGTGAGTCCTCCAACTTAGTTCTTCCTTTTCAAGATTGTTTTGGGTATCTGAGTCACTTACTTTTTCATGTAAATTTTTAGGATCAGCTTGTCAATTTCTGCAAAAAAAAGAGGCAGCTCTGCTTTTGGTAGGGATAACATTGAATCCATAAATCCATTTGGGGAGTATTGCCATATTAATAATATTAAGTCTTTTTATCCATGAACATGGGCTATCTTTTCATTTATTCAGGTCATCTTTAATATCTCTCAACTTTGTTTTGTAGTTTGTGGTGTACAGGTCTTGCATTTGTTTTGTTAAATTTATTCCTAAGTATTCTTCTTGATGCTATTGTAAATGGAATTGTTTTCTTAATTTCCTTTTCAGATTGTTCATTGCTAGTTTATAGAAATAAATTTATTTTATTTTTATTGACCTTTGTTATGATTTGTACCTACCAAAATAATATGTTTAAGTCCTAAGCCCCAGTACCTGTGAATATGACCTTATTTGGAAACAGTGTGTATGCAGATTTCATTAGTCAACGTGAGGTCATACTGGAGTAGGGTGAGCCCTAATTCAATATGACTGGTGTTCTCATAAAAAGAGAAGAGACAGAGGGACACTTAGAGGACTGCCTGGGACCACCAGAAGCTAAAAGAGGGAAGGAAGGGTTTCTCCCTTAGAGCCTTCATAGAGAGCTTGACCCTGCCAACACTTGATTTCGAGCTTCTAGCTTCCAGAACTGTGAGAGAATAAGTTTCTGTTGTTTTAAGCCATCTAATTTGTATTACTTTGTTACAGCAGCCCTAGGAAATAATAAAATCTTTTATCCTACCACCTTGCTGAACTTGATTATTAGCTCTAATAGGTTTGGTTTTGCTTTGTTGGTAGACTCGTTAGGATTTTCTACGTAGATCTTAGTATCTGTGAATCAAGATAATTTTATTTCTTCTTTTCCCGTCTGGATGCCTTTTATTTCTTTTTCTTGCCCTGGCTAGAAACTCCAGTAAAATGTTGAATACCAGTGGTGAGAGCAGACATTGTTGTCTTGTTCCTGATCTTAGGAGGAAAAAATTCAGCCTTTCACCCTTAAGTATGATATTGAACCAAACCAAACCAAATCCATTGCCATCCTGTCAATTCCAACTCACAGCGACCCTATAGGGCAGAGTAGAACTGCCCAATAGTGTTTCCAAGGCTGTAACTTTTACAGAAGCAGACTGCCATGTCTCTCCTGTGGAGCGGCTTGTGGGTTTGAACCACCAGCCTTTTGGTTAGCAGCCGAACACTTAACCACTGCACCACCAGGGCTCCTTTTTTTTTTTTTTCTTTAAGCTATGATATTAGCTGTGGTTTTTTTGTAGAACCCTTTGTCAGGTTGAGAAAATTCTTCTCTATCCCTAGTTTTTATCATGAAAGGTTGTTGGATTTTGTCAAATGCTTTTTCTGCATTTTTTGAGATGATCATGTGCTTTTTGTTCTTTATTAATATGATTTATTACATTGGTTAATTTTCATATGTTGAACCAATTTTGCATTCCTTCCATAAATCCTACTTGGTCATGGTATATAATCCTTTTTATATGCTGTTAGATTTGATTTGCTAGTATTTTGTTAAGGATTTTTACATCTGTAAGGATATTTGTATATAGTTTTCTTTTCTTCTGATGTCTGTTTGGTTTGGTATCAATGTAATATCAGTCTCACAGAATGAATTTGGAAGTGTTCTTTTTTATATTTTGGGAGAGTTTGTGAAGGATTGGTGTTAATTATTCTTTAAACGTTTGGTAGACTTCACTAGTGAAGCTATCTGGTCTTGGGCTTTTACTTGTTGAGAGATTTGTGATTGCCGATTCAGAGGTCATTACTCTACCATTCCTGCTGATGTCACTCCAAATTATTCTTAATGAATAAAAATTCTTAACGTGATGCCTAACTTAAAAATAATATGAATTTCAATTTCTTATGACTTTTCCAAATGAAAACTTAGTTGGGATAGTTTGTTGGGACTAACACCATCAAAAATAGATTTGCTAGATTTTTGAAAATAGTAGATTCTGGTAATCTTAATCTAAAAATTAATTGCTTACTGATGATCTAAACTCTTGCTCTGAATATATACATGTCTTAAAGTACTAAGAAGCACAAAAGCCGAATTTTTAAATTACACAAATATCTCAGAAACATCTTTTCTTCTTTTAGCACTTTAATATGGCCAAACCAAGACTTCCGTTAAAAATCTTATAAGGCAACAATGAGATTTTTTTTGTGTCTCATTGTTAGGTATTACTGACAAACATTTTGACCATTATTTTCACTTCTACCCAAATGTTTTGACACCTTGTGCCCAGTTTTTTAAGAGGGCTATTAAAGATACATTTTTCAATTCTGAAGTTTCCTTTCCGTGTAGGTCAGAAAAATAATCCAAGCCACAATGCTTTTGGCCCTGTTATTGGGTACTTATAATCTTCCCATGAAATTACTTCAAACTGATATAGAAAATACTCAATAGAAACATTAGGAACAGATGTTCTACATCATGCATTTATTGCATTTTTGAGAAAAGAATCTGGCAAAAAAAATATCCTCTTCAGTTACAATTTACTTCAAACTAGTTTATGGCATATTTTACTCAGTTTCAAGGCCCATTTTTAAGAGATGGTAACTTGTATGAAAATCATGTAACATAAATCAGAACTTATTTCCCCCTTTCTATCTGAAATGTTATGAAAGAAATATATGGAAAAATGAGAATAGATTTATGGTGTTCTTAATTTTAAAATACTCGTTTCAATTACCTTTTCTTATTGGGAGACTCTTGGACTTCATACAGGTTTAATGTTTGTGTTCATTAGAGCAACATTAATTAGCAGAATTAAAAAGAAGAATTGCATAGGTACTATTGATCATGAACATAATGGCGAAATGCATCCCCATGAGAGCCGTATTTAGGCTGGTCATATTGGATTTTCTTCACTGGAATAAAAGGAAGCAGTTACCTTAATCCCTAGAGAAGTGAATCAGATGAGCAAACCAAATGGTTATCAAACGTAATTATGAAGATGGCGACTTTCAGTATTGGAGAGATGAGAGCAGAAAGAAGGTAGGTAGAACCTCAGACTAGAGCATGGTAGAATATATCTTTTCTTCTGTGAAACAATTGAGTGCTACCACAGGCAGTGAATTGGAGTGAATGATGAAGGGGTGGATTTGCTTCTGAGTATATCTCTCTGACTGCATAGGAAGAACTATTTTCTAAGAGAAGCAATGGACAAAGGGCTCTTTGGTTTTACAGCTAGTGAGCTACCATTCCTGGTAAAGTTGGTCTTTAAATATCAAAGGAAAATGACAAGTGATAATGCTGTGAAAAAGTGAAATTCAGTCTCTCTCTCCTTCACTCCTTCTTTCTCCCCTTTCTACTCCTCTTTCCTTTCTCTGCTTTCTCCCACTAATACACACAGTCAGAGACCTTAAATGAACCATGTACCACAGGGCAGGAAACCTGGGTTTTAGTTTGGGTTCTACCACTCATTAGCTAAGTAAATGTGAATATACTATTTAATCTCTGTGGGTATTCTTTTTCTCCTATGTAAAAATAAGAATGTTGGACTAAATGGTATTTGAGGTTTTTTCAGTATTATCATTTTGTTGATTCTGTAAGTAAAAAGAATTTGTAAATTTTAGTAGATGATTTGTCATATTGGTTATTCTAAAGAACAAATAACTTCATGTATGAGAATTTTTAAAAGAACATTGTAGCTCTCAAATCTACTTTACAATAACAGTAGTGTTTAAATTTTTCTAATGTGATGTGCTACTGGTAGATAAATATGACACCAGAGCCGCTCTAATTTCTCACTTGAAAAGTGAGAAAATCCCAAAGTGTTTTGGGAAGAAAAGCATTCACCTAACTGGTAAACTACTCTGATTCTTCAAGATAAATGGTGATAGTATAAACCAGTGAACCTCTTTTCTCTCTTGAACCCCAAGCCTGTGTATATATTATCCTCATAGGAAGTAATGTCTATCACTGAAACAATTGGAGTGCAGAAAACAAAACAAAACAAAAGACACTTGTTGCAGGGTTTACAGTTTCAAAAGATAGAGTACTGGACTCTATGATGCTATATATTGAATTATCAATAGATAGTGTTATTTACTCATTCGTTTAGTTTTTCTCTAGCATTGAAGATTGATTTTAATAAAAATAGGCAGCTGCAAAATTTGAGAAGAGTGTCATAAAAAAAAAATCCACTTATTTTGGTTGCATTTCCTCTGACATTGCAATAGACATACTTAGTTTGGAAAAATATATTAATGAAGACCTACTTGAGTGTAATGCTAGACTGAGTACTGGGCATCATAAAATAACTCTTAGAAAAACAGTCCTAATATCTACTGACCTTGCTTGTAGAAATAAGGAATATGAAATATTTAAAGATTGTTACAAGTTATCTTTCAGGTGAATTAAACTCTTCAGATCTTAGTAAGCACAGAAAAAGTAAGGAAAGAAAACTGAGCAATTTAAAGCAGCATATCAATTATATATCTTTAAAAAAATTTTAAGTGGTTGCTCTAGAGTTCGCAATATACATTTACAACTAAGCTAATTCAATTTTCAAATAATGCTATACTTCTGCACAGATAGTGCAGATATCATGTAACAGAGTATTCCCAATTCCTTTCTCCTGTCCCTTATTACATTGCTGTCACTGAAAAGTTAAAATAAGTTCTTCAGAAAGAAGAAAAATGATATAGGACAGAAACTTCTTTTTCTCATTCTTAATTGATCTAAAAGATATTGCTGAAATAATGATAGTAACATCAAGCTATAATCACCCAATACCCTGTTGATATTATTATTTTGAGCAACTCTTATCTTTTAAATCAATTAAGAATAAGAAAAAGAGAAGTTTCTCTCTTGTATCATTTTTCTTCTTTCTGAAGAACTTATTTTAACGTTTTTTTTGCAAGGCAGGTCTACTACCAACAAATTCCCTCAATTTTTGTTTATTTGAGAAAGCCTTAATTTCTCCTCCTCTTGCTGGATAATTTCAGAGGGTACAGAATTCTAGGTTGGTGGTTTTTTTTCTTCTAACACTTTAAATATTTCACTCAGTTTTAAATATTTCACTCCTCTTGATTGCATGGTTTCTGAAGAGAAGCCTGATGAATTCTTATCATTGTTGCTCTGCAGGTAAGGTGTTTTATTTCTCTGGCTTCTTTCAAGATTTTTCTCTTAGTTCCTTTGTGCTGCTATAGCAAAAATACCACAGATGGTGGCTTTAAAGAACAAAAATTTATTTTCTCACAGTTCTGGAGGCTGAAAATCCAAATCAGAGTCTTGACTATGTCAATTCCCTCTGTGGACCTCTCTCCTAGTTTCTGGTGGCTGCCAGCCATCTTTGGCATTCTTTTGTTGCTTAGAGATGGATTTGCCTCCATCATCACATGGCACCTATATTTTCCCTGTGTGTAACTCCCTTTTTCTAAGACTCCACTCAGAAGGAATTAGGACTAGAACCCACCCTACTCCAGCATGACCTTGCTTGACCCAACTGATAACAAAAGAAAAACCCTGTTTCCCCAAACAAGGTCACATTCACAAGTACAGGGGTTAGGACTTCAACATAACTTTTGGGGGGACAACAATTTAATCCATAACACTCCACCTTTTGCCCCCTCCAAAAAAATTCATGTCTTTCTCCTGGAAAAAGTGCAAAAATCAGAACCATTCCAGTATTCACTCTAAGTCCAAAATCTTATCTTCTGAATCATATAAATCAAGTATGGATGATACTCTGTGTACATACATGCCGAGGAAAAATTTCTCTTCATCTGTGGGCCTGTGAAGACTCGAATACAAGTTATCTTCTTCCAAAGCACAATAAAACAGGTATAAAAGGAAGAAATTCCAAAAAGAATAAATGGGAGGGAAAGAAATGTTCATGGGTACCAAGCAAGTCTGAAACCCAGCAGAGCAAATACCATTAGATCTCAAGATTTGAACATAATTTTCTATTCTCCTGGACCATCTGAGCACCAGCCCTGCCTCTGGACTCTGGGCAGGGGCTCGGTAGCCCTGGATGGCAGCCCTACTCCCTCAGCCTTGGGCAGCCCTGTTCTCCTGGCCCATTGGTAAAGCAGTTCCACCCTCTGGAGCTGAGGTGGCGGCCCCACCCTTTAAAATCTAAGGGATGGTAACACCCTTTGAAACCCAGAAAATTGTGGCCCTGCCCAGCATGCTCCTTCCAGCAATTTTGCTGGTCTCTGAACTGCTCATGTGATCATCTTTTCCTTTTCTAAGAGTACAACAGATGTTTACAGCTAAGTGGTTAAATTTCCTGCCTGTAAATTTCTAGGAATCAGACAGCTTTCCTTCATTTAGTCCTGTCTCTATCTCCTTAAGCTGACAGTGTTTCTGATGAGATAGTTCATTGTATCCATAGGTCACACACCCAATTTCTCTAGCAAACAGCTAGCCACAACCTTGAAGTCCTGTCCAGAGCATGCTTTCTTAATTTTTACAGCAGAATTTTTCAAATCATCAAGTTCTGGCTTCTTTTTGCACAGTTCATCTCTCAATCTATCTCTTTCCTCCTGCATTTTACTGTAAGCACCAAGGAAAAGCCATGCACAAAGATTTCGCTTAAAAATCTCCTCAGCTGAATATCTGAGTTCATCGTCTACAAGTTCTACTCTCCACAAAACATTTGAACATAATTTAGATAAGTTCTTTGCCACTTTCTAACAAGGATCATCTTTACTCCAGTTCCCAGTAACATGTTCATATTTCCTTTTAAAGCCTCACCAGAAGTACATTTAATGTCCATATTTCTAGCATATTTCATGATGATAGAAGCCTTCCCCACAGCTTTCCTCAATTCTTTCAGAACTGATTCTCATCAGAATCACCCTTAATGTCTGTAATCTATCAAGAGTCTCTTTGAGGCAATCTAAGCGCTTACTATCAGGTGCCTCCAAACTCTTCCAACCTCTACTTACTACCCAATTCCACATTTTTACGTATTTGCTACAGCAGCATCACACTTCTCAGTACCAAAATCTCAGGTTTTGTTTTTTTTTAAAAAAAACAGAATCAATTGATACTGTCTTAGTTATCTAGTGCTTCTGTAACCAAAAAAATACCATAAGTGGGCACCTTTAAAGAGCAGAAATTTATTTTCTCACAGTTCAGGAAGCTAGAAATCATAATTCAGGGCATGGCTTTAGGGGGAGGAACTTCTCTGTTTATTTCAGCTTCTATTAGCTGCCATAATCCTTGGTGTTCCTGGGCTTGTAGATGCATTTGTCATCTGTCTCTGTCTTCATATGGCATCTTCTCCTTGTGTGTGTCTCTGTGACTATTTTACTCTTTTTATAATTCAGAAATGATTAGATTTAGGACCCACTCTACTCTGGTATGACCTTATTAGCATAAAAAAAGAAAAGCCCTATTTCTAAATAGTATCACATCCACAGGTTCAGGGACAAGGACTTTAATACATACTTTAGAGGACACAACTCAATCCATAACAATCTATATGTAGAGAAAGATTTATTTTGAGGAATTGGCTCACATGATTGTGGGAGCTGACCAGTCCAAATTCCATTTGTCTGGTGATAGACTGAAGACTTTGGCAGTCTTGTGCTACAAAAACAGTAGGACAGGCATTGGGCAAGAAAAAGAATTCTGGCAAGATGTCTATTTGTAGTCTGGAGGCAGAATACTTTCTTGGGAAACCTCTCTTTTTGCTCTTAAGGCCTTCAGCTGGTTAGATGAGGTCCACTCACATTATGGATGGTAATTTGCTTTACTTAAGACCAAATGATTTAAATGCTAATCACATGTAAATACTTCATAACAACATCTGGAATAGTGTTTGACCAAACAACTGGGCACATAGCCTAGCCAATTTGACACATAAAATTAACCATCATATTTTTTTTTTGTTTGATTTTTTTGCAGTTTGAATATGCCTAGGTAGAGATTTTTTGGTATTTATCTTGCTTAGTGTTCTCTTAGCTTCCTGGATCTGTAGTTTGGTGTCTGTCATTAATTTTGTAAAATTCTCAGCTGTTATTACAGATAGTTCCTGACTTACAACAGGGTTGCATTCCGCTGACTCCATTGTAAGTCGCTACTGACATAATTCAAATACCTAATTTTTTCTTTTTAGTTTTCATTATCGTTGCTTTTTATTATGAGTATCTTTATAAATCCAATCTTTATTTGTCTTTGGGGTTTGGCACAAGAATGATAACAGCAGCAAATTATCTGCTGCAACATCGTATGTAGTACATATTACTAATGATAAAATGTACAAAAAAAATGCAGCTCATTGTAGCTCAAATATATTGTAAGTCAGGAACTACGTGTACTTCAAATATTTCTTCTGTTCCTGTTTTTCTTCTCCTTTTGATATTCCACTTGTGTGAATGATACACCTTTTGTAGTTGTTCTACAATTCTTGGATATTCTGTTCCATTTTTTTCAGTCTTTCTTCTCTTTGCTTTTCAGTTTGGAAAGTTTCTACTGACATATCTTCAACTTTACTGATTCTTTCTTTGGCTGTGCCCAGTTTATGGATGAGCCCATCAAAGACGTCTTCATTTCTGTTATGGAGTTTTGAATTTATAGCATTTCCGTTTGATTCTTTCTTTCATCTCTCTGCTTACATTTCCCACCGGTTGCCCACTTTTTCCCTTAGAGCCTTTATTACGTTAATTGCAGTTATTTTAAATTCCTGGTCTGACAGTTCCAAAATCTCTGCTACATCTGAGCCTAGTTCTTTGGCTTGTTTTATCTCTTCAGACTGCATTTTTTGCCTTTAGCAAGCCTTGTAAATTTTTTGTTGAAGGTCAGACCCAGTGTATTGGGTAAAAGGAACCAAGGTAAATCAAACTTTAGCATGAGGTTTTATGTTTATCTGGCTAGGATAGATGTAGGTGCAGAGGCTAAAACTTCCTTTACTATAGTTATTTTTGTCTCCACTGTCATCTTCAGGGAGCCTTGTGGTGTAGTGGTTAAGAGTTCAGGCTGTTAACCAAAAGGTTGGCAGTTCAAACCCACCAGTTGTTCCTTGGAAACCCTTTGGGGCGGTTCTTCTCTGTCCTATAGGGTCACTATGAGTCGCAATTGACTTGACAGCAATGGGTTTGGTTTTTTTTTTTGGATTGTCTTCAGATTTTCCTAGAGACTCCTTAAATAAGGTCTGAGCCTTGCAGTTCTTTCAGCTTTATTCACCTGTCATTCTACAGGATCCCAATTGATGTGGTGGTAATTTATGGGGGAGAGAAGTATTCTATAGTCCTGTGATTAGGTGTCAGTCTTTTAGTGAGCCTGTGTCCTTCAGCTGTGATTTTTACAAATACTCCTCAGTATTTTTCTCCTTAGTGAGACAAGAATGCCACACAGGACTGGAGTTAGGTATTTCCCTTCCGCAAAATTGGAGGCTAGAGGTGGCTTGAGTTGAGTATTCCCTTGCATCCAGGTTGATTAGACTCTGGTGAAATAGTTTCCCCGAGGGCAGGCTTTTGTTAAGAACAGACTACAACAGGTTTATTTTAAAATGGTTACTTCCCCCTCGCCGCCTCCCCCCACACCAGAAACATGAGAGGATTTTTTTCTGATCTTCACCCTCAGAATCTGGTGGGGCTCCTTGGAAGTAAAAGTGAGGCTCCCCCCAAGACTGGTTCCCCATCTCAAGCTCCTCCACACTGAGCCTCCGGCAATTCGTCAGTTACAGTTTAAGTGTTTCTACTGGTAATGGCTTTTGCTAAGGGTTTCTGCTCTTGTTAAGCTGGTTCTCTGTAGTCACCTGTCTCTCCAATTTTGAGGATTGTGGTTTGCCCTGTGACCTCAAGTCTCTGATGGATCTAAGCAGAGTTGTTGATTTTCAGTTTGTTTATGTTTTTCTTCTTGTGAGAATGGGAATGATGACTTTCAAATTCATTCAATTCAGGCCACACACTAGAAATCTTCTAATCGATTTTTTATACTGATCTGTATCCTGTGATTTTAGTAAACTCATTTTTTTCATTTTAATAGCTTTTTGGAAAACTTCTTAGATTTTTCTATGCATGCAATCATATTACTTGTGAATAAAACCAATTTAACTTCTTCATTTCCAGACTGTATGCATTTACTTTACTTTCTTATTGTACTGGCTAAGATGTCCAGTATGATGTTCAATAAAAGTGGTGAGAGGAGACATCTGGTCTTAAGGGAGGAAATATTTTGCCTTTCACTATTAAGTGTGCTGTTAGAGGTAGGTTTTTTGCAGATGTCCTTCATCAGACTGAGGAATTCCCTTCTATTCCTGGTTTTTGGAAGGAAAGGGTTTCTTAAATCATGAATTGCTAATGAATATTATTGAATGCTTTTCTTCTGCATCTACTGGATGATCATATAGGTATTTATATTTAGTAGGTTAATATGGTGAATGCCAATTGATTTTTTTTAACTACTTATTTTGGAATAATTTTAGATTTACAGAAAAGTTGCAGAAATAGTACAGAGTGTACTGAGAATTCCTGTATACTCTTCACCCAGTCCCCTGGATATACAATTATAGTACATCTGTCAAAACTAAGAAATTAGCAGTGGCATATTACTTCTTTTTTCCATCCGTCTGCCCCAGTCCCTAGTAACCACTAATCTACTTTAGTCTCTATGTATTTGCCTATTCTAGATATTGTATATAAGTGGAATCATATAATATTTGTCTTTTTGCGTTTGACTTATTTCACTTACCGAAATGTTTTCAAGGTTCACTTCTCAAGTTTTCAAAGAGAAGTTCATTTCTCACTGAAGTGTATTGGATTCCATTGTATGTATATTCTACATTTTTGTTTATACATTCAACTGTTGATGGAAGCTTGTGTTGTTTCCACCTTTTGACTACTGTGAATAATGCTGCAATGAATATTGGTGTACAAGTATCTGTTTGAGTCCCTGCTTTCAATTCTTTTAGGTGTGGTCATTGGTGTCTTGCAGGGACTTATGACAGTTCTGGAGTCCTGGTGGCAAAGTGGTTAAGTGATCAGGCTGCTAACCAAAAGGTCAGCAATTTGAATCTACCAGCTGCTCCTTGGAAACCCTATAGGCAGTTCCCCTCTGTCCTATAGGGTTGCTATGAGTTGAAATTGACTCGATGGCACACAACAACAACATGACAATTCTACGTTTAACTTTTTGAGAAAACACCAAACTGTTTTTCCCAAGCCTGCACCATTTTATATTTCTACCAGTAATGAAAGAGTATTCCAATTTCTCCACATCCTTACCAACACTTGTTAGTATTGTCATTATTTTTTTATAATAGTTGTCCTGGTGGTTGTGAAGTGGTACCTCATTGTGGTTTTGATTTGCATTTCCCTAATGTAAGGAATACACAGAGTCACTGTACCAAAAAAAAAAAAAAAATTGATCAACATTCAACCATTTCAGGTGGTAGCATATGGTCAATAACCAGTGGTACTGAAGGAAGAAGTTGCATTAAAGGCATTGGCAAAAAAACAGGACTCTAGGAATTGACAGCATAGCAATTGAAATGTTTTAACTAATAGATGCAATGCTGGAAGAGCTCACTTGTCTATGCCAAGAAATTTAGAAGACAGCTACCTAGTCAACCAATTGAAGAGATCCATATTGTGTCTATCCCAGAGAAAAGTGACCTGACGGAATGCAGAAATTATCGAACAATATCATTATTATCAATGCAAGTAAAATTTTGCTGAAGATCATTCAAAAACAGTTGCAGCAGCACATGGACAGGGAACAGCCAGAAATTCAAGCCAGATTCAGAAGAGGATGTGGAATGAGGGCTCTCATTGCTGATGTCAGATGGATCTTGGCTGAAAGCAGAGGATACCAGAAAGATGTTTACCTATGATTTATTGATTACACAAAGGTATTCAATTGTGTGGATCATAACAAATTATGGATAACATTGCAAAGAATGGGAATTCCAGAACACTTAATTGTGCTCATGTGGAACCTGTGCATAGATCAAGAGGCAGTTGTTCAAACAGAACAAGGGGATATTATGTAGTTCAAAATCAGGAAAGGTGTGTGTCAGGGTTGTATCCTTTCACCATACTTATTCAATCTGTATGCTAAGCAAATAATCCAGGAAGCTGGACTACATGAAGAAGAACGCGGCTTCAGGATTGGAGAAAGACTCATTAACAACCTGTGATATACAGATGACACAACCTTGCTTGCTGAGAGTGAAGAGGACTTGAAGCACTTACTGATGAAGATCAAATACTATAGCCTTCAGTATGTATTACACCTTAACATGAAGAAAATGAAAATCCTCACAAGTGTACCAGTAAGCAACATCATGATAAATGGAGAAAATATTGAAGCTGTCAAGGATTTCACTTTACTTCAATCCACAGTCAATGCCCATGGAAGCAGCAATCAAGAAATTAAATGATGTATTGCATCGAGCAAATCTGCTACAAAAGACCTCTTTAAAGTGTCAAAGAGCAAAGATGTCACCTTGAGGTCTAAGGTGCATTTGACCCAAGCTGTGGTGTTTTCCATCACCTCATATGCATGTGAAAGCTGGAAAATAAAAAGGGAAGACCAAAGAAGAATTGATGCATTTGAATTATGGTGTTGGGGAACAATATTGATATACCATGGTCTGCCAGAAGAATGAACAAATCTGTCTTGGAAGAAGTACAGCCAGAATATGCCTTAGAAGCAAGATAACAAGACTTTGTCTCATGTACTTTGGACATGTGATCAGGAGGGACCAGTCCCTGGAGAAAGACACAATGCTTGGTGAAGCAGAGAGTCTGGAAAAAGAGGAAAACCATCAACCAAATGGATTGACACAGTGGCTGCAACAATGGGCTCAAACATAGCAATGATTGTGAGGATGGCACAGGACCAGGCAGTATTTGGTTCTATTGTACATAAATCAATACAGTTTGCAATTATTTATATATAATTAAGTGCCATTGAGTCGGTTCTGACTCATAGCGACGCCATGTACAACAGAATGAAACACTGCCTGGTCCTGCACCATCCTCACAATCGTTGTTATACTTAAGCCCATTGTTGCAGCCACTGTGTCAGTCCATCTCACTGAGGGTCTCCCTCTTTTTTTCTGACCTTCTACTTTACCAAGCATGATGTCCTTCTCCAGGGACTGATCCCTCCTGTCAATATGTCCAAAGTATGTGAGATGTAGTCTCGCTATCCTTACTTCTAAGAAGCATTCTGGTCTTACTTCTTCCAAGACAGATTTCTTCGTTCTTTTGGCAGTCCATGGTATATTCAATATTCTTCTCCGACACTACAATTCAAAGGAGTCTATTCTTCTTCAGTGTTCCTTATTCATCGTCCAGCTTTCACATGCATATGAGGTGATTGAAAACACCATGGCTTGGGTCAGGCATACCTTAGTCTTCAAGGTGACATCTTTGCTTTCAACACTTTAAAGAGGTCTTTTGCGGCAGATTTGCCCAATGCAATGCATCTTTTGATTTCTTGACTGCTGCTTCCATGGGTGTTAATTGTGGATCCAAGTAAAATGAAATCCTTGACAACCTCAGTCTTTTCTCCATTTATCATGATGTTGCTTATTGGTTCAACTGTGAGGATTTCTGTTTTCTTTATGTTGAGGTGTAATTCACACTGCAGGCTGTAGTCTTTGATCTTCAGCAGTAAGTGCTTCAAGTCCTCTTCACTCTCAGCAAGCAAGGTTGTGTCATTGGCATACCGCAGGTTGTTAATAAATCTTCCTCCAATCCTAATGCTCCATTCTTCTTCATAGAGTCTAGCTTCTCAGATTATTTGCTCAGCATACAGATTGACTAACTATAGTGAAAGCATACAACCCTGACACATAATTTTCCTGACTTTAAACCACGCAACTATCCCCTTGTTCTGTTCTAACGACTGCCTTTTGATCTATGTACAGGTTCCTCATGAGCACAATTAAGTGTTCTGGAGTTCCCAGTCTTCGCAATGTTATCCATAATTTGTTATGATCCACACAGTCGAATGCCTTTGCATAGTCAATAAAACATAGGTAAACATCTTTCTGGTATTCTCTGCTTCCAGCCAGGATCCATCGTACATCAGCAATGATATCCCTGGTTCCATGTCCTCTTCTGAATCCCACTTGAATTTCTGACAGTTCCCTGTTGATTTACTGCTGCACCCACTTTTGAATGATCTTCAGCAAAGTTTTACTTGCATATGATGTTAATGATATTGTTCGATAATTTCCACATTCAGTGGGATCACCTTTCTTGGGAATATGCATAAATATGGATCTCTTCCAGTCGGTTGGTGAGGTAGCTGTCTTCCAAATTTCTTGGCACAGATGAGTGAGCAATTCCAGCCCTGCATCCATTTGCTGAAACATCTCAATTGGTATTCCATCAGTTCCTAGAGCCTTGTTTTTTGCCAATGCCTTAGGGTGCACCTTGAACTTCTTCCTTCAGTACCATTGATCATATGCTACCTCCTAAAATGGTTGAACATCTACCAATTCTTTTTTGTATAGTAGCTCTGTGTATTCCTTCCATCTTCTTTTGATGCTTCCTATGTCGTTTAATATTTTCCCCATTGAATCCTTCAAAATTGCAACTTGAGGCTTGAAATTTTTCCTCAGTTCTTTCAGCTTGAGAAATGCCCAGTGTGTTCTTCCCTTTTGGTTTTCCATCTCCAAGTCTTTGCAGATGTCATCATAATACTTTAGTTTGTCTTCTCTAGCCGCCCTTTGAAATCTTCTGTTCAACTCTTTTACTTCATCATTTCTTCCTTTCGATTTAGCTACTCAACATTCAAGGGCAAGTTTCAGAATCTCTTCTGACATCCATTTTGGTCTTTTCTTTCTTTCCTGTCTTTTTAATGACCTCTTGCTTTCTTCATGTATGATGTCCTAGATGTTACTCAACAACTCTTCTGGTCTTCGGTCATTAGTGTTCAATGAGTGAAATCTACTCTTGAGACAGTCTCTAAATTCCAATGTGATATACTCAAGGTTGTACTTTGGCTGTCGTCAACTTGTTCTGATTTTCTTCAGCTTCAACTTGAGCTTGCATATGAGCAATTGATGGTCTGATCCATAGTCGACCCCTGGCCTTGTTCTGACTGATGATATTGAGCTTTTCCGTCGTCTCTTTCCACCGATGTAGTCAATGTGATTCCTGCATATTCCATCTGGCAAGGTCCACGTATATAGTTGCTGTTCATGTTGGTGAAAAAAGGTATTTGCAATGAAGAAGTCGTTGGTCTTGCAAAATTCTATCACACGACCTCTGGCATCGTTTCTATCACCAAGGCCATATTTTCCAACTACAGATCCTTCTTTGTTTCCAACTTTCACATTCCAATCACCAGTAATTATCAGTGCATCCGATTGTATGTTCAATCAATTTCAGACTGCAGAAGTTGGTAAAAATCTTCTATTTCTTCATCTTTGGCCTTAGTGGTTGGTGTGTAAATTTGAATAATAGTCGTATTAACCGGTCTTCCTTGTAGGCGTGTGTATATTATCCTATCACTGACAGCGTTGTACTTCAGGATAGGTCTTGAATCGTTCTTTTTGATGATGAATGTAACACCATTCCTCTTTAAGTTGTCATTCCCGGCATAGTAGGCCATATGATTGTCTGATTCAAAATGACCAATATCAGTCCATTTCAGCTCACTAATGCCTAGGATATCGATCTTTATGCCTTTCATTTCATTTTTGATGATTTCCAATTTTCCTAGATTCATACTTTGTACGTTCCATGTTCCAATTATTAATGGATGTTTGCAGCTGTTTCTCCTCATTTTGAGTCATGTCACATCAGCAAATGAGGGTCCAGAAAGCTGGACTCCATCCACGTCATTAAGGTCAACTCTACTTTGAGGAGGCAGCTCTTCCCCAGTCGTATTTTGAGTGCCTTCCAACCCGAGGGGCTCATCTTTCAGCACTGTATCTGACAATGTTTGCTGCTATTCATATGGTTTTCACTGGCTAATTCTTTTCAGAAGTAGACTGCCAGGTCCTTCTTCCTAGTCTGTTTTATTCTGGAAGCTCAGCTGAAACCTGCCCTCCGTGGGTGACCCTGCTGGTATTTGAATACCAGCGGCATAGCTTCCAGCATCACAGAAACACACAAGTCCCCACAGTACGACAAACTGACAGAGACGCATGAAGGATAGGACTATTAAGTTTATCTATATCTTCTTAATTGTGAATTTTGGTAACTTCTGTCTGTCAAGGAATTGGTCCATGTAAGTTGTCAAATTAATGGGACATAGAGTTGTTTGTCCTCCGGAGCCCTGGTGGTGCAGTGGTTAAGCCTTCGACTGCTAACCAAAAGGTTGGTAGTTGGAATCCACCAGCTGCTCCTTAGAAACCCTATGAGGCAGTTCTACTCTGTTCCATAGGGTTGCTATGAGTCAGAATTGTTTTTGGTTTTTAGTGGTTTGTTTGTAGTGTTCCTTTATTATCCTTTTAATATTTAGGGGCTTCTTAGTCATATTTTCTTTTCCATTTCTGATATTGATAACTTATGCCTTTGTCTTAGTCATCTAGTGCTGCTATAGCAGAAATACCACAAGTGGATGGCTTTAACAAAGAGAAATTTATTCTCTCACAGTCTGGTAGGCTACAAGTGCCAATTCAGGGCGTCAGCTCCAAGCGAAGGCTTTCTGTCTCTGTCGGCTCTGGAGGAAGGTCCTACTTGTCAGTCTTCCCCTGGACTAGAAGCTTCTCCGCACAGGAACCCTGAGTCCAAAGGACGAGCTCTGCTCCTGGTGCTTCTTTCTTGGTGGTATGTCCCCCACTCTCTACTTGCTTCCTTTTCCTATTATCTCTGGTAAGGTAAAAGGTGGTGCAGGCCACACGCGAGGGAAACTCCCTTTACGTTGGATCAGGTATGTGACCTTAGTAAGGGTGTTATAATCCCACCCTAATCCTCTTTAACATAAAACTACAGTCACAAAATGAAGGACAACCACAAAGTACTGGGAATCATGGCCTAACAAAGTTGACATATATTTTTATGGGACACAGTTCAATCCATGACAGCCTTCTTTCTTTTTTTTTAGTCAGCATGGCTAGAACTTTATCAATTTCATTGATCTACTCAGAGAATCAGCTTTTATATCATAATTAATATTACAATGAATACCTCTGCACATAAAGCCCTTTCTTAGGATAGAGTCTCCAGTATTTAAATTAGTGGATCAAAGGGAATGAATCCTTTTTTTTTCCATTTTATTCCAATTTTATTTATTTATATACTTCAAAAGATTACAGAAATAAAGTAATTTTACTTTAATTTCCTGAAAATGCAAACAAACATTAAAGATAAAATCCCTTTTGACCACTGTACTCTATTTTACCTCCCACTCTGTGACCCCTTGGGCCCTTTCATTGTTCCTCTACTTTCCATTTCTAAAGGCAGGCATAATCATGAGTGTGGTACATATCCATCCAATTCATTTTTTAAAAATCTCTATCTATATATATGTATTTATATGTATGCTACATGCACACATACACATATATGCACCCACATATACATTTTTAAAGGCTTTTAAGTACATGTTATTTGGAAGTTAATAATAAATCCGAAGTGATGCCTGCAACATAAATCCCTATGTGCATTATTAAATGGAACAAAAACTAATTATATCACTTCTATCCTTTCCATCAATATTCATATCATATAAATAAACCATAGTGTAATGGGAGATCTGAATCCCAGTAAGTGATTCTAATAGCCATCCTAATAATTCATTCCATGCCCTCAAGACAATACCATATTGCATTTCAGAAGGCTATTTTAATTTCAAGAAGGGTAAACTGGATGAATTTCAAGGGGCTGCAGATTCAGTTTGGGAACAAAGCACTCAGTTTGATTATAGATTTGATAATTAATTATCTCACTCTTAAACTCCGAAAGTGTTACCTAATTGCTGTATATTTAAACTGGAACTTTGTGAACTAATCCAGATATGTAATGGGCACTATGCTTATACTTGGTTAAGTGTGAGAAAATACTTCAGATTATTTAGGTTTGGAAGGGGCTTCTCGGCATTGCCCAACAGTGAGGGTGACTGATCAGGTTTAGCAGGTTTCTGGGCTGCTGTGCAAAAGCCAAATGGCCATAATTTGGCACCAATCTCTTGATTTTTCTGGAAAGAAATTCTTTCTCTCCACACAGAATACCTGGCAGCAGCATTCATCTTTCCTATTTTCACATAATTAAGTCTGAACTGTCTCATCTTTTTTAGACCTTCTTACTTGACCCTGACAGTCAAGGTTTATACCGGGGCAAAGGCCATTTGGTTATCTCCTGGAGATTTGGAAACCCTAGTGACGTAGTGGTTAAGAGCTATGGCTGCTAACCAAAAGGCTGGCAGTTTGAATCCACCAGGCACTCTTTGGAAACCCTGTGGGGCAGTTCCACTCTGTCCTATAAGGTCCCTATGAGCTGGAATCGACTCGACGGGAACAGATTCGGTTTTGTTTTTTTTTTGGATCTGCTAAACTACCCTATGAAAAACTAGGGAGAGGATTGAATAATAAAATCCCATATCAAGATTATTTTTTAATTTTCAAAATTTTAATTCATTCTATTTAAAAATACCATGTTGCCCTTTTAGATCATTCTCCTACTAAATCACCCATGGTAAAATACCATATTAACTTTTTAGAGGAAGAGAAAGAAGTGCTAATATTTCTTCAGAGTTTGTTTTGAGTCAGTAAGGAGTATCAGAAAGATACCATTTACAGCATTTACCTCTATACCGACTCCCTCCTCCCCCCATCTATCATGGAAAGATTGGTGAGGTAAACAGAGTTGAGCATATGAAAGAGCAAGAAACGAGGACAGGCCCTGGGCCGATGCAGTGCCCACGCTAAGAGCTTAGAGGTAGTAAGATGAACAGTAAGCCTGATCCAGTTTGGATTTATTTTGAATGATTAATGATCAGTGTGGAGCCCTGGTAGCACAGTGGTTGAAAGCTCAGCTGTTAACTAAAAGGTCAGCAGTTTGAATCCACCAACTGCTCCTGGGAAGCCCTAAGGGGCAATTTTACTTTGTCCTATAGGGTCGACAACGGTTTTTTTTTTTTTTTTTTTTTGGTTTATGATCAGTGTAAAAGAGCTGTTCTATTTTAGCTTAGAATTGGCACTCACAATCCCTTTCTCGCAGACCTGTAGCCTTCATTAAAAAACAACAGCAACAACAAAAAACGCATCTACTGTATGTCGAGTTCTGGATTTGGTGTTTTGTGTATCTTCCTCTACCCGTTCCGTCCTTACAGTATTTCCTGGAGAATAGATATTATTACTATTGCCATTCTTTAGATGAAGTTCCAAGTCAGGAGACTTTGTCAAACATTAGCCAGCAAATCGGGGTGGGGAAAGAGCCCCTTTTGAAACCAGGCAGGCCTGCTGCCTCTCTTCACCCAGGGCTCGGTGCAGAAGACGTAAAGTGGGACACATGATGGGCTTCTCTCCGCCAGGCTCTGCTGCCTCGTCGCCGTGTGACCTTGGGCGACCTGGCTGCGGTGGCAACTTCCCTAGAGGGAAGGTCCTCCCACCACGAAGCAGATGACTCCGAGGGTCCTCCAGGCCGGCGATCTACGGACCACAAGGCCTATGTTCATACAACCTCTCAACCCTGGTGCGGGGCGTGTGTGTGGAGGTGCCAGCCGAGGCCCTCAGGAACTGTTAACCTACTATACTACCACGCCCTCCTTCACTCACTTCGTGGTAACTCAAGAAGCCAGGCGGCTCGCGAATGCACTTGCTGGGCGGGCCAGACTGATTCGGTCCCTGTCTGCTTTTCGGGGTGCAAAAGGTTCGCCCTTGAGCCGGCCCCTGCGAGCACCTAGGGTTTCCCACAGCGTCCCCGCGCACTCGGTGTTTACTGCCCATCACGTTCCGCTGTATCTTGGCGGTTCTTGGCGAGCGGCTCTCGGACAGCGTTCAAAGTGGGGTTCCCAGAGATGTTGCGAATCCAAGGCGGTTTTGTCATGAATGCGCGTCTTTGTGTCAGGGGGTGGGTGGCGGAAAAAGGGGTGCAGGAGCCGCAGCAACCACACGCAGGTCTCCACGCCCACCACCCTGCTGCCCTGCGGAGCAGCCTCCTCCGCGGAGCCGAGCCGCAACGGGAGCCGACGGCGAGGGGCATCCTGCGGCTCGGCGCCCTCTCCTCGGGTCTCCACCTCACGCGTCCCCAGCCCCAAGCCGTCCGTGCGTCCATCCGCCCCGCCCTCCCGCAGGTGCAGCCGCCGCGGCGGCGGGGAAGGTGCGTGGGGATGATCTCACTCGCGCGCTCCGCGCCAAGAGGAGGAGGAGGAGGAGGAGCGGGAGCCAATCCGACTTCCGGGTAGCGGAGCTGCGCGCCACCGGCATCTTGCTTCTCCTTCCCCCGCCCCCCGTGCACCCCTCTCCGCTCCTTCCTCTTCTTCTTTGCCCGGCCCCACCCGCCAAAATGAACAGCTCGGACGAGGAGAAGCAGCTGCAGCTCATCACCAGTCTGAAGGAGCAAGGTAGGCGGGCGCCAGGTGCAGGCAGCGCGGCCCAGGGGCGGGGACGGGTCCTAGACGCTGGGTCGCGCAGGTGGAAGCGGGCGAGGGCGTTGTGGCCGCCGCGGTCACCCTAGTTGCTCCGCCACCCGTGGAGAAGCGTCCTCAGTGCCTGGCGCGCACTGGAGACCCCAGGGCCCAGCGTAACATGCGGGCGCCGGGTTGAGTCCTGCCTGGCAGTGCGGGAGCGCTGTTCGGAGCTGCGTTAGCTAGCGATCGGGGCGGGGGGGGGAGGTCATGGGGAAGGGACAACGATTCGACGGGGAGAGGGTCCCATGGCACCACGTCCCACGCGGGAGAAGCGGGTGGGACAAGATATCTTGGGGGCTCAGCAGCCCAGCTGGCTCCCCTCCCTAGCGTCGGCCCCACCCTACACGTTTGTTGGCGCTAAGAGGCCTACAGCGCTGCTTCACAGCCTTTCCAGCTTTTCATTCCTGTATGCCTAGTTCCTTTTTCCCTACCCAGTTGGGATTTTCAGACCATAACGTACTCTATCACTTCCCATATTTAGCAACTCATTAGTCAGTGAGTCGACACCCTGCCTGTTTTGGGGACCCTGAATCAACAGGGTTGGCTGTGGGCCACAGGAAAGGTGGGCCATGGCCGTGCATTTCCACACTTCTGGGTGTGGAGATTATCCCTCAGTAAAAAGCTGCTGCAGTCAATCATTGTCATCACATAGCACACTTCTGAACAAAGCCAGATCAGTAATCAAATGTGAACCTAACACATTGTTTTACATCCCTGATCAAAGTGTGGCATGAGAATATGGGTCAAGCAAAAGAGGAACCATGCAGATTTAGGAAGTAAGACTAGGTAGGACTATGTGCTTCTCAGGATGACCTGGCCATATAGTGCAAAGAGGCCCTGCTCTGTGACTAAGCCTGGTGTCTAATTCCAGTTCTCACTTCTCTTGGCTCAGCTCACCAGCGCTGTGAACTTGAACGAGTCTCTTCCCTTATCTGGGTCTTGAAGATAATCAAACCTTCCATGACTAAAGAGAGGGTTAAGCCAGATGATTCCATGAGGTCCTGTCCAGCTCTATGACCTGTTGCTCTTTGAAACCACAGACATACCGTTCATAAGAGGCAGGCTTCTGGAGTCCACTCTCCTGGAAACAAGTCTCAGGTTACTATTTACTAACTGTGTGACCTTGGGGGGAATTACTACACCTCACTGAGCCTCTGTTGCCTCCTTTATCCAATGGGTACAACACATTCTCTGCAGTATCCGCATCTAGAAAGTACTGGAGAAATGCTAGTGTCTTTGCCCTTCCCAGTACCTCCACCTCCCATCCCAGATTAGCCTAAAGTCATAAAGTCACAAACATCAGTGAGCGGACATCTAGTGAGTGGGCAGAATTTGGAATTTATCCAGTGTTTTATTGAGGGCTGGATTCTGTTAGTATTTTATTTTTGATCTTCATCCCCCAGTAACAAAGACTCTTGATTTATTTTCTAGAGCTGTAGAGCTTTTGTTATTGGCGATATCTGTCAGTGGATACCAGATCTTTTGATGGATGGTTAGTTTTCAAATAATAAAATTAAAAATTTCACCTCCTTTTAATCTGTATGTAATTACCAGGGTATATTAACAATACACATCATCCACAAATTATTTTATTTTGGAACACGTTCTCTTCCGTATGTTGGATTGAGGGCTGAAAAAAAAGGATTCTCAAGTTTCTGGCTCTTTTTTTTTTTTTTTATTTTGTATTGTATTGGAAAACAAACAAATCCATGGCATTGATACTTTTAGGAGATATATTTCCTTGATTTAGGGCATACCAAAGGTAATAGAACAGTTAGACTTTGAACCTGTGTTTCTTAGAAGGTACACATTCTTTCAGAATACTGAGTCTGGATCCATAGGTATTGGGATTTTTTTCAGCCCACAGTGTGATTTTTGTACATCTTAAAGCCAGGGCATTCATTTTTCATTAGATCATATACTGTAAAACTTATTTTAAGTGTATTTAACTGCTGTTTGACCTATAGAACTAACTGGAAACGCTAAAGATTTGAGGTGGAAAACCAGACGAGGTGTTTGAGCATTATTACCAATGTTATGGCCAGTTTTGTAGACTGATGGTATGGGTGCCTGAGTTTTGAAAATAGACAATACTTTTTGCTGCTTGTTAATATTGTAAGTGATAATTCCACTACTCCTACTTAATGTGAATAAGAACTATTATTGATTAAATACTGTCTTTCCCTTTTTAACTCTGGGTAAACATTCGTTCCTTTGACAAATACTTACCAAGTACCTATCATTTATGTGACCCATGAGCTAGGCACTGGAGCTACAGATGGTGAACCACACAGACACGGTCCTCGCTCTCTTCAAGTTTACTGTCTAGTGGAGAAGACAGTCATTAATCAATGTCCTATACGAGTAAATGCACAATTACACAGCGTTCTAAACAAGTATTTTTTTCTCTAGGATGGATTCTTAGAATTGTTGAATTAGAGGGCATATACAGATAAAGTTTTGCTAGATGTTGCAAAAGTGTCCCCCAAAATGGCTGTACGAGTTCACATCCCCACCATGAGCGCCCATTTCCCCATGTGCTCATCAACATTGGCGAATAGCAATCTTTATTAATCTTGACAGCCTGTCAAGTTTCTTAATTTTTGCCAATCTGATGAGCATAAAATGATACCTTTAAAAAAATTGTATTGTCCTGTTTATTAGTGAGGTTTGAAATCTTTTTACATGCTTGGTGGACATTTAGGTTTCATCGTATAGCTCCTTCTTTAGGGAGTTTTAAGTCTAAAATTTAAACTCATTCCCCAGGAGGGTATTCAGAAAGAAAGTTCCTATGTCTTCTGAATGGCAGAGCTGACAGCAGCCCTCCCTAATGTGAAGCTTTCAGTGGTGTGGTGAATAAGGTTGCTTTGGACAAAAGTTGTGAAACGTAATGACGGAGTCTGTCATAATATGAACAATCTCTAATTTATACTTAGTATTCCCTAGACTCTATATCTTGTAAATCACACCCACTTCTGAATTACTTCAAAACATTGTATGTTCCTTTTTCGTGAATGGTATAATTAGCTGTATTATGTCTTTCTAGAAAGTTATATTATGTCCCTTAAAAAAAAAAAAAAACTAGCCAGTGTGCAATTGCTTATGTTCAAGCAGATGTTGAGGTAATGAGGTAATTCTCCTTTTGTTTTTTGGGGGGGCTTTATTTTATTGGATTGATTGACATCTTTAATGCATAGAGAAATGGCAACTTTGGATCCTATTTCTGATGCATGTTTCCTAGCTACTGAAGTGGACAGTTCCCTTACAAAACATTTTACGATTTGCTCCCCCTCCAGAATTTTGCTGGGAAATGATAGACTTACTTTAGCATTTGTTTAAGGTACATGATTTTCTGTTTAGTAATTCATTCAACTGACATGCATTGAATATTCATAGCCAGGCACTGTGCTAGACATCAGAGATAAAGAGATAAATAAGACTTTGTTCCTGCTGGCGAGCTGTTCCTAGTCTAGAGATTGTGGCAGGCATGTAAATTCCAGGAAGAGTGTCTGATTGAACTAGTTTGGATCATGTGCTCATTTCCTTTGGCTTGGGGAGGGCAGGGCACCTTGGTTGGCAGCCCAACAAATACCAATGGATTGGAGTAGTTGTCCAAAACAGAATGGGGTGCCACTACCGGCAGAGGGGACGCATGCTGGACAAGCACAAACAACAGATGTCCACTAAACTGGGCAGCATAGAAATACCATTGGAACTCATCGTCACTTGGAACTTTGTTAATGAAAGTTATTTTTTTCTAATTAATTTTTTTAAATCATTATTTTTTGAGCCAATTTGTTATTTAGCTACAAGATGACCTTAAGAGTTAGTTTCGGTTTAAGGTTTGAAGAGTATCTCAGGGCAGTAGTCTCGGGGAGTCCTCTAGTGTCAACCAGTCCAGTAGGTCTAGTTTTATTTTTTTAGGAATGTCAGGTTCTGTTCCACATTTTCCTCCCATTCTATCAGGGTCCATCTGTTGTGGCCTTGATTAGAATGGTCGGTATTTGTAGCCGGGCACAATCTAGTTCTTCTGGTCTCAGGGTAGATGATTAATGGAGTTTTGAAGAGAGAGAGTGCTGCTTAACAATAAGGATGCTCTTCCGTAAGACTGAAAAAAAAAAAAAAAACCCAAAACCCAGAAAGTTAAGGGCTATTCTTGGGCTAATACTATTTAAAATGAATTTTCTATGGTAAGATAATTGGTTTTAAAGCAAGTTAACCTCCTTTCATCTTTAGAATTAATATCATTTTCCCCAGGATTATTGAGATGGTACCTAAGGGTCTGATGGAAATTTAGTAAGCTCATTCTTAGAGCTGAGTTAATATTTCAAAGATGCTTCCAGTGTTCCTTTGGCTTCTGGACTAGAAAGTAGCTAGAACATTAGTTTTTATTTGGTTATTTTTTTGCTAGAACATTATTTTGACAGAAGAGACTGCAACTATTGCCCACCACAATGATCATATCAGTCTGGAAAAGCTGAAGCATTGTCTGTCTTGTTCTTGTCGTTGTTAGGTGCCGTCAAGTTGGTTCCGACTCATAGCGACCCTGTAGGACCGAGTAGAACTGCCCCATAGGGTTTCCAAGGAGTGGCTGGTGGATTTGAACTGCTGACCTTTTGGTTAGCCACCAAACTCCTAACCACTGTGCCACCAGGGCTCCTTGTCTATCTTAGATCCATATAAAGTCAGTCAGTAGAGAGCAGTTTGGAACTAAATGGTTGCTGTAGATTTCAAGTACAAACCTGGCTTTATACCAGTACTTTTCAAAGTGTGTTCCAGGACCGACTACATCTAAATCATCAGGGCACTTGTTAACAATGCAGTTTCCCCCCAAAGGTGGTGAACCACTGCTGAAGAGATACCAGTTGGGCAGTCTCCAGGAGATGGACACTCAGCATGACCAGAAGAATTGTGTCTTCTAGGCAGAATTTTCCTATTTTCTTAATACTTCTGATTAGATAAATCTTACATTTACTTTTTAAAAAATTTAGTTTTAAAATAAACATATACTCATATTTAAAAATAAAAGTATATAAAATGAAAAGTACAAGTACCCATTCCCTCTAACCCAGTGTTTCTCAACTTTTATTTCATTATCACCTCCAAGCAACCTTTTTAGACATTGTATTAGTTGCCTAGTGCTGCTATAACAGAAATACCACAAGTGGATGGCTTTAACTAAGAGAAATGTATTTTCTCACAGTCTAGGAGGCTTGAAGTCTGAATCAGGGTGCCAGCTCTAAGGTCCTTGTCTTCAGTCTTCCTCTGTTCTAGGAGCTTCTCAGAGCAGGGTGATGAGATCTTCCTGTCTCTCTGCTCGCTTCTCTCTTTTATATCTCAAAAGAAGTCGACTCAAGATACAGTCTAATCTTGTAGATTGAGTCCTGCCTCGTTAACATCAGAGAGAGAGGATTTACAACATATAGGGAAATCACATCAGATGACAAAATAGTAGACAATCACCATACTGAGAATCGTGGTCTAGCCAAGTGGACACACATTTTTGGCGGACACAATTCAATCCATAACAGGCATTTTTTTCCCTAATTGTCCCCCTCCATGAAATTTTAATACCAGAGGTATACTGTATATCTGTTTATGTACTGTGACCTTTTGGAAGACCACAAAACATTGTAACATCTAAGGTTGTTTTTGCCCTGTTGAGAGGATATCCCCCTGTTGACAATGTGTGCTCTAACCCCATATGCACTCCACAGAGTTATTCACTGTAAAACTTTTGTTGTATCTCCTTCCGGAAATTGTGTTTGTATAGTACGTACATATTTTTTGGTTAATATATATTATAGAATTTTTCATACCAGCACATATAGAGCTAAATCATTAAAAATTGATTGGATAGCGTTCCACTGTACAGACTTACAACAATGTATTTCATGTCCTCTGGGTGGACATTTCTGTTTCTTCTTTGTTGTTGTTACTAAAAACAGTGCTGCTGGTAATGGATTAGAGTTAGAAACATTAGTATGAATTCATATTTAGCTTAATGTAGATACAGATGGTGACATACAGAAATATTTACAGATATGTGTATACATACTGGTTAGTATGCACACATATATTTCCTTGCTCTGTCAGCTGAGAGGACGTAGGCTCACCAGTAGCAATGAGCACACCTAGTACCAGATCTTGGTTTCTGTGTACCATTCTCCAGTGAAAGGAACAAGGACTCCTTGGAGAAATGACCGATTCTAGGACTGGGGCAGGAAATACACAAGATGAGCTTGAAGCATGTTGTAGTGCAAGAAGATAAGGAAGTATTCAAATAAACAAATGAACAAACCCACAGTGATGGGAGTACATCAAAGGGATGCAGGAGCCAATGGCCAAAGCTAAATCCATTTTAGCAACAAATTAAAGTACTACTGGATTATATGCCAAAGTATAAAATAATTATCCCTGAGTCCATACTGATATAAAAAAAAAAAAATGAGGAGAAGAGAAATTTCCCACAGAAGAATTCCAAATAATTTATTTGGATATTCTGCCCTCAAGGAGGTGGAGCATAATTTCCCACTCCTTAAGTGTGGACTGTGTATAGTGACTTCCTTCCAAAGAGTACAGTATGGAATGAGGGGGAAAGAATAACTTTACAAATGAGAAAACTAACAAATGTTACCTCAGCCAGCTGATCAAGGCCAATATTAACATTAATAACTCATGTTGATAGTAGGTACCCTTGGTATTATTTGATGAAAATGGCACTGTACCTCTGTGGTCTTCCTCCCCAAAGTCCATCACCTCAGTCTAGTCATGGGAAAAAACAATCAGATAAATCCCAATTGAGGGATATTCTACCAAATAACCCATTGCTGTAGAGTCAATTCTGACTCATAGTGACCCTATAGGACAGAGTAGAATTGCCCTGTAGGGTTTCTAAGGCTGTAATCTTTATGGAAGCAGACTGCTACATCTTTCTCCCATGGCATGGCTGGTGAGTTTGAACCACCGACCTTTTAGTTCACAGCCAAGCACTTAACCACTGTGCCACCAGGGCTCCTTATTTTACAAAATACAGGGCTCCTTATTCTACAAAATACCTACCTGATATTCCTTAAAACTATCAAGGTCATCAAAACAAGGAAACTCTGAGAAACTGTCACAGCTAAGGGATGCCTAAGGAAACATGCCTATGAAATGTAATGTGGCATCTTGGATGGGATCCTGGAATAGAAAAAAGGACATTAGGTAAAAATTAAGGAAATCTGAATGAAATATGTACTTTAATTAGTAAGAATGCATCAGTATTGGCTCATTGATTATAACAGATGTATCATACTAATGTAAGATGCTTATGGGGAAGCTGGATATGGGGGTATATGGGAAATCTGTACTGTCTGTGCAGTTGTACTGTAAAATCGAGACTTTTAAAATTAAAGTTTACTAAAAATAATAATGCGTGTACACACATCTGTAGATGTAGCTGTAGGAAAAATTCTCAAAATTGGAATGATTGGATATAAAAGGTATGTGCATGTTAAACTTAGTTGTATTCTAGATTTTACTCTGGAAAGCTGTTACACCATCAGGCTTTGCTTTAAATGTAGTAGAAACAAAATTTTTATTTTTCTCTACTTACCATGCTGGCTAAACATTTTAAACATCAAAACATGAGTTCTGAAATTTTTGTATAGTCCCATGAACAGTAATATGTCAGGATTTTTTTAGTTACTTGATTCTGTCTTAAATCCTCGGTGGCACAAGTCAGGTTATGATTCTGTTATATACACATTTTAAAGTCACTCAGTTTCTTTTCTGTTCTGTTGGATAAATTGAAATCATTAATATGGTTTGTTGAGAGTACTTCTAAAACATTAATTCATTAATACTGGACAACATTTTCTAACAAATAATGAGTGAATTTCAGGTTTGCCATAATTTCTTTTCAGCTGTGAATTCTCTCACCTTTGTTTTTTGATCAGCAGTGGTGCTTTAATTAACAAGTGAGGTATAAATGACTCTCCTCTTTTTACTTCTGGCTTTAAGAGCAGGACCCATTGGAATGTGTGCTGAAGGGAATAATGTCCTAATGGAATACTATCTTTTATGACTGATGTCCTCATTCTCCATTAGTAAGAGATGTTTAAAGACTCCATGAGTCTCAAAGATGCAGACTCATTGGATGAGAAGCTACATTAGAAGCTCTTATGAGGTGCTGTGTTTCTGGTTCCATTTGATGGCTATTTATTGTTTATTTATTTATTTAGCTTGTTTCCACCTCTTGGCTATTGTGAATTGTGCTGCAGTGAACATTGGTGTACATGTATCTGTTCGCATTGCTGCTTTCAAGTCTCTTGGGTATATACCTAGGAGTGGAATTTTTGGGTCTTGTGGTAGCTCTATGTTTAACTTTTTTATTTTTTCCCATACAAAAATTTATGCATACATTGTTATGTGACTCTGATTGCTCTCCCCATACTGTGACAGCACACTCCTCCTTTCTACCCCTGATTCCCTATGCCCATTCAACCAGCTCCTAACCCTCTCTGCCTTCCCATCTCACCTCCAGACAGAAGTTGCCCGTTTAGTCTCTTTTATCTACTTGAACTACAAGGCACATTCCTCATGAGTATCACTTTATGCCCCACAGTCCACTCTAATCCCTGTCTGAAGAGTTGGCCTGGGAAATTGTTTCAGTTCTGGGCTGAT
>NW_004443967.1:7504139-7507190 GCF_000243295.1 Trichechus manatus latirostris | reverse complement strand
TCAATTCTGTTCCATTGGTCTATGTATCTGTTGTTGTACCAGTACTAGGCTGTTTTGACTACTGTGGCAGTATAATAGGTTCTAAAATCAGGTAGTGTGAGGCCTCCCACTCTGTTTTACTTCTTGAGTAATGCTTTACTTATTTGGGGCCTCTTTCCTTTCCATATGAAGTTGGTGATTTGTTTCTCCATCTCATTAAAAAATGCGATTGGAATTTGGATCGGGATTGCATTGTATCTTTAGACAACTTTGGGTAGAACTGAGATTTTCACAATGTTGAGTCTTCCTATCCATGAGCAAGGTATGTTTTTCCACTTATGCCAGTCTCTTTTGGTTTCTTGCAGTAGTGTCTTGCAGTTTTCACTGTATAAATCTTTTATGTCTCTGGTTAGATTTATTCCTAAGTATTTTATCTTCTTGGGGGCTGTTGTAAATGGTATTGATTTGGTGATTTCCTCTTCAAGGCTCTCTTTGTTGGTGTAAAGGAATCCAACTGATTTTTGTATGTTTATCTTGTATCCTGAAATTTTGCCGAAATCTTCTATTAGTTCCAGTAGTTTTCTTGTGGATTCTTCGAGGGTTTCTGTGTATAAGATCATATCATCTGCAAATAGAGATACTTCGACTTCTTCCCTACCAGTTTGGCTGCCTTTATTTCTTTTTGTAGCCTAATTGCTCTGGCTAGAACCTCTAGCACAATGTAGAATAAGAGTGATGATAGAGGGCATCCTTGTCTGGTCCCCGTTCTCAAGGGCGGAATGCTTTCAAAGTCTCTCCATTTAGGATGATGTTGGCTGTTGGCTTTGTATAAATGTCCTTAATTATACTGAGGAATTTGCCTTCTGTTCCTGTTTTGCTGAGAGTTTTTATGATGGATGGCTGTTGGACTTTGTCAAATGCCTTTTCTGCATGGATTGATAAGATCATGAGGTTCTTGTCTTTTGTTTTATTTATGTGATGGATTACATTGATTGTTTTTCTAATGTTGACCCATCCCTGCATACCTGCTGTAAATCCCACTTGATCATGGTGAATTATATTTTGATGTTACTGAATTCTATTGGCTAGAATTTTGTTGAGGATTTTTGCATCAATGTTCATGAGGGATATTGGTCTGTAATTTTCTTTTTTTGTGGTGTTTTTACCTGGTTTTGGTATCAGGGTTATACTGGCTTTATAGAATGAGTTTGGGAGTATTCTGTCCTTTTCTATGCTCCGAAATACCTTTAGTAGAAGTGGTGTTAACTCTTCTCTGAAAGTTCAGTAGAATTCTCCAGTGAAGCCATCTGGGCCAGGGCTTTTTTTTGTTGGGAGTTTTTGAATTACCTTTTCAATCTCTTCTTTTCTTATGGGTTTATTTAGTTGTTCTACATCTGTTTGTGTTAGTTTAGGTAGGTAGTGAGTTTCTAGAAATTTGTCCATTTCCTCTAGGTTTTCAAATTTGTTAGAGTACAGTTTTTCATAGTATTCTGTTATGATTCTTTTAATTTCAGTCGGGTCTGTTGTGGTATCACCCATCTCATTTCTTATACGGGTTATCTGCTTCCTCTCCTGTTTTTCCTTTCCAAGAACCAGCTTTTGGTCTTGTTAACTCTTTCAAATGTTTTTCTACTTTGTTACACGGGATCTTTATGAGTCGAAATCTACTCAGTGACACCTAACAGCAACAACAATGCATTTGTGTCTTCCTTTGTAAAATGGGAATGCTAATATTTGGCTTAATTGCTCTACCTCAGAGAATCATTTGATCCATTCACTTATTCAACACATGCATCAACACTGCTTGGTGTAAGACAGATAGCAGTGAATCCAGTAGGAGTAAAGACAAAACAGACTTAGGTGTAGATAATTTATAATGCTACATGTTGGTGCTCCAGTAAAAATATATGAACAGTGTACTCTAGTGGTAGTTTAGAAACGTTTTAAGTTCTGACTTTGCCTGAGGTACATGGGGAAGACTTCTTAGAAGAGATGACAGTTAAATTGCATTGAAGGAGGAGGAGGTAGGGAAAATTATGCAGGAAGACCTTGTGGGCAGAGAGAAAAATGTTTGCAAAGGCACTTAGGTATAAAAGATCTTGGAGGGTTCAGGGAATCACTGGGACCTGAGTATGATGGAGTGAGTGGTAGTCTCTGAGGCTGGATAGGTCAGGGCTGGGTAGATTATGTTTCCAGGTTGCAAAGCTGAGGTCCTTGGAGGTTTTTAAGCAAGGTTTTTAAGCTAACTACCACTTAAAGAATGAGTTTGGGGTAGGGGGAGGCTAGAGGGTAGATACAGGGTTTGCTGTTGTCAAAGATCTGAATCTGGGCAGAGAGACTGGCTGCAGAAGGACAGATTGGAAAGACATTTTTTAGAGGTCTGAGCAGTTTAATCCTTTGGAGGAGGGGGAAAGCCGGAAGCCAGGGTGATCCTGAGTGTACTAGCTTGGGGTCTGGGTAGATGATTACACCCATGAAAGGAGATCTTCCAGGCAGGAAGTAGGAGGTTTAGGTGAAAGTGGAGTTGATGAGTTCAATTTCTAACATGTTGAGTGTGAAATGCCTGCAGGCATCTGGACAGAACCATCTGGAACAGCACTGTCCAATGAAACTTGCTGGTTTGATGGAAATGTACTATATCTGTTGTCCTGTATGGTAGCCACTAGCCACCTGTGGCTACTGAGTACTTGTAGTGAGGCAGTGTGACTGAAGAACTGAATTTTTAACTGTTTCCAGTTGGTCTCTAGCCCCTTGTTCCCTTCATTTATTTGGTGGAGGATAGCAGTACCTAGGGTTTCAGATATTGCTCTCTGCCATTTTTCGGGCCGTGCGGAACAGAAGTAAGCTTGAGACTGAGGGCTTTAGAGAGTAGCCTAATCTATTTCATCATGTGCACAAGATTTGGTGTACTTTGCTGCAGCAATAATAATAACCACGGCTAACATGTGTTGAACCCTTACATGCCTAAGCACTCTTGCGCATATTAACTTATTTACTCCTAATAACAACACTGTGAGGGATTGTCATGGTTTGAATTATGTCCCCCAAAAAATATGTGTATCAATTTGGCTG
>NW_004443967.1:7401873-7503887 GCF_000243295.1 Trichechus manatus latirostris | reverse complement strand
GGGTCTCTGAGCAGAGAAGCTCCTAGTCCGGGGGAACACCGAAGAGAAGAAGGCTGACAGAGAGAAGAAGCCTTCCCCTGGAGCTGACTCCCTGAATTTGGACTTTCAGCCTACTTTGACTGTGAGGAAATAAACTTCTCTTCGTTAAAACCATCCACTTGTGGTATTTCTGTTATAGCAGCACTAGATGACTGAGACAGAGATGTATAGTTATTACTCCTATTTTCCAGATGAGGAAACAGATTAACTAATTTACCCAAAGGCCCTAGCCAGTAAGTGCTGGGACTGGGCTTATTGCTGCTACTTCCGTTGCGGTCAAGACGATTCCGACTCATAGAGATCCTATAGGACAGACCAGAACTACCCCATAGGGTTTCCAAGGGGTGGCTAGTGGATTTGAACTGCTGAGCTTTTGGTTTGCAGCCATAGCTCTTAACCACTCTTAGGCTGCACTTTTTAATTACTGTGCCATGTGGCCTGACAGTGCAGGGAAACATATACTTGTAAACCTGAGAGATGAAGTCTTCTCAAGGTGTGGCTATCTTTCATGTGGCAGAGAATTGGCTAATTCACCTTTCCTTTAGCATTGGTTAATTTAGGGCTTGGAGGATCTCTCTTCTCAAATCATTTGAGCTGTGCAAGCTCACTGTTTTGTTTTTTTTTTTTAATTGTGAGCCAGTTCTGAAGCAATAAGAATTCTTTCTCTGTGGCTCTTTAGCATTCTTCCCGCCCCCCCACAAAAAGTAGCCAAATAAATAGGTCACATCAGTTTTTGCCAGTTTTACTGAGGATGGGGTTATATAAGTATTCACTATGATATATATGTATATATTTTAAATTAATGTTTAGGGCAGTGAGTTTGGTTTTTTAATTTCAAAGAAATAAAAATCTAAGTAAATCTTCCACCCCCTTTCTTTCCTTTTATGCCCAACCCCTAAATAGCCCCTTCCGGCTACCAAGAGGTTGAATTCTTCTATACTTCTTTCTCCTTTCCCTGTACCTGGCTTTATTTATTTATTTATTTTAAAGTTGCATATAATCACAAGAAAGCGTATTTTCTGTGGGTTCCATTAAGATATGAAAGGTGAAGGGTTCTTAATTAATGCTTTTCATAAACACCTGGTAATCAGGAGTTTACAATATTTCATCTGGATTCTACCGGCAATATAATAGAAGAATAGTATTTATGTTTAAAAAAAAAAAAAGCCCTTCAAAGCTGTTATCTGATATTTTAAATAGGGGAAAAAAAAAAAAAACCTTAATGTCAATATGACATCATGGTTTTATAAGCCTTGATTGTTTATTTTTTTCTGTCTGTAAAGTAGGTCACCAAGAATAGAGTGTTAAATCACTCCGTTTGTTGTTAGTCTTTCAATAAAATGTTTATGTATTTGTTTTTTGAAACAGCATCAGATATCGTAGTAAGATTCGGAACCGCTGACCGCTCCAATGGTTTCAGTGCGTGTCTTCAGGATCTCTTACTGCTTGTTTCTTTCTGTTTAAAAGCGGGAGGGGGACATTTTGGTGATTTTTTTTTCAATCAAAGACAATCTCTCTTACTCAGTGGTTGGGGTGGGGGGCTGGAGGGGGTGCTGGTGAGGAGCTGGTGTGCAGAGGGCTTTATTTGTTGCCAATGAAATCTTTTCCATTGAAGATGTAATTATTTTCAAAAGTGCTGTATCTTTACATGTCTACACTCAGCTATTTTATGAGCTGTCTGATTTTAAAGGATTCCTTTGGAATGTGGCTTCAATAAAAATGATCCATTAATTCTTATTTAAATGGTCATGGGGTGCGAATGCAACTTCTGGGCACTGGTGGTAGAATTCCAAAAATACTTGTTAATTTGTAGTGGATTTTAAGATTTTGGTCTTACCATCACAGTAGCTATTCTGAATTCTTTGACTCAGTATTGGAGGAAACCAGACATGTACTTTACCATGTTAATTGTCTATTTCTGGGGTGTTCTCGATTTCAGTGGTTAGAATCATATATTTCTAGAATATATGTTGTCTTAGTCATCTAGTGCTGCTCCAACAGAAATACTACAGGTGGATGGTTTTAGCAAAGAGAAGTTTATTTTCTCACAGTCCAGTGGGCTAGAAGTCCAAATTCAGGGTGTCAGCTCCAGGGGAAGGCTTTCTGTCTCTGCCGGCTCTGGAGGAAGGTCCTCGTCATCATCAGTCTTCCCCCGGACTAGGAGCTTCTCTTCACAGGAACCTTGGGTCCAAAGGATGCACTCTGTTCCCGTTGCTTCTTTCTTGGTGGTATGATGTCCCCAATTCTCTGCTTGCTTCCCTTTCCTTTTATCTCTTACAAGAGATAAAAGGTGGTGCAGGCCACACCCCAAGGAAACTCCCTTTACATTGGATTAGGGATGTGACCTGAGTAAGGGTGGTGTTACAATTCCACTCTAATCCTCTTTAACGTAAAATTACAATCACAAAATGGAAGACAACCACACAACCCTGGGAATCATGGCCTAGCCAAATTGATACACACATTTTTGGGGGGACACAGTTCAATCCATGACATTCCACCCTTTGGCCCCCAAAAAATCACATCCTTGCACAATGCAAAACGTATTCATCTCATAATATCATAGCAAAAGTCTTAACTCCAAGTCCAAAATCTAAAAATTCCTCTTTATCTGTGAAATCTAGAATATAAGCTATCTGCTTCCAAAGGTACAATGGCAGTACAGGCACAAGCTAGACATTTCATTACAAATGGGAGAAACTAGAGGAAAAGAAGTGATAACAGGCACCAAGCAAGTCAGCAGAACACATTAAAGGCTTTGAAAATAAAACTGTTCTCTGAGACAGTTTACACAATAGCCCTGCCCTCCAGACTCTAGGTATTGGCCGCAGTCTCTGGATTCTGAGTGGAGGCCCTTTGGCCCTGGGCTTCAGCTTCGCCTTCCAGGCCCACTGGGACAGCAACTCTGCTCCCTCGGCTTTAGGCGCACCATTCTCCTACTCCATCGGAGTGACAACTCCACCCTTAGAAACACCAGAGGCCATGGCTCCACCCTCTGAAACCCCTGAGGTCATGGCCACACCTTTTGAGACTGAGGCAGCTTGGCTCTTGTGTTCCTTGTCTCTTCAGCTTCTGCTTCCTGTGGCCTCTTGGCCCTCAATCCCAAAATAGAGGACAAGCACACAACCCTGGGAATCATGGCCTAGCCAAATTGATACACACATTTTTGGGGGGACACAATTCAATCCGTGACATATGTATATGGCTACTGGTTTCAGATTTTTTATGTCTATTTTCAGTTTATTATAGGAACAAGAAGCACTGTTTTTCTTTTTTAGAAAATCTGAGCTTTTTGTGGATGAATCCCGCCTAAATTTAAATAAATAAAGTTATGAAAATCCAACATGATGATTCATTGGCTCTCTGGTGCCAGTCAAGGTACTGGGCCAGAGAGTAGGCAGCAGTCCTGCTAGGCTTACCTGCGATGGTCCGCTCCATCGGTAATCCTAGATCATTCTCCTCCTTCCCACCTAAGTTACGGAAAATTTCTCCTTCTCAACTGTGAGGAGATCTAAAAACCGTGCTTTAGCTCAAAAGTGAATGTGGGGGTTTCGGTTACTTTTCTTGTAATAGAGATTTTTAAGTAGAAAACTGCTGGATTTTTTTTGCACATAGTTGAAAATATTTCCAAAACAATTCACATACTTACCCAACTTAGTGGAATGAGTCTGGCAGGTCACTGGTCATGGCTTGGTGAATGATGATCTTGAAGTGCCTGAAAATAGTTGTTCTGAGCTGAATGCTCAGAGCATACACTTGTTGCTCTGTGGATAAAGCAAACGTGTAACAGTGAGGTGGCTGAGTAAGCCTACTTTATTTTCTGATGGCTGGTTTTCAAAATAAACCTTTGTAGCACCACAGGGCAATAGTGCTGGAAGGAATGTCGGGGAACACTCACCTGTCTCTTTTTAGAGGACCAAGTGCTGAGCATTGAACAGGAGAAGTGACATGTCATAGATTACTTATCCTGAGTCCTAGGTCTCCCTAATGACCTAGGAAGAGCTGGAATTCAGCTTAGTGGGCTCATATCTGCTATGATCTTTTTCTTCCTCACTCTTAAAAGCAGAAGCCCTTCCCTTGTGGCCTCTTCTCTACTCTACTCCCAGTCTAGTCAGTAGACAATAGGGGTTGGTAGGGTTCTGAGGTTTTCCTACAGTAAACTTTCGATAATGTTATAATGTTGCTTTCCCTTTTCTTTTAGCAATAGGCGAATATGAAGACCTTAGAGCAGAGAACCAGAAAACAAAGGAGAAGGTTTGTACTTTACCCTTTTTTTCATTTCTTATATGTGTAAAAGCCTAGCCGGCACAGTGCATTGTTCTGCCACCAATTTCAATGAAATGTGAATGAGGGTTTTTTTCCCCCCGTTTTCTCTTGCATGTGTGGTTCAAGCTAGTATCAACCCCAGGTTCCAGATGGTAAAGAATAGGAGGCAGACCACAGTGGCACAGCTCTGAGAGATTAACCACATGGCTAAATGCACAAGGCACCAGGCCAAGCAACTCAAGTCCCCAAGAATTGTACTTTTTTCCTCACAGTCAGATTTGGTATTCTGGTGATGGAATTGAAGGCCTGCGACATTTAGCCTTAGGACTTAGACGCTGGATTCTAGAGAGATCTCTGTTTAGTCACTGGTGTTTAGCCCACATGCCTCCATAAATCTTTTGTATGTTTGCTTCCTCTGTCTCTATGAGTAATATACTGGAAGTTAATGTTTTCAGGGACTCTGGTTCTTTTGTTTTTCAGCTGCTAAATAATTGAATTCTACTTCCTTTACAGATTGTATGTTTTTTTGCCTCTGAAAATGTTCATTTAAGCTTTGTGAATGTTTGTGTGTTTATATATGTGTGTGTGTATTTTCTTTTTTTACCCCCTGCAAATTCAGGGAGGGCACAAATGGAAGGGCTATAAATATAGGGATCCTAAGTTGAAAAAAGGAGTCCCTGGGTGGCACAAATAGTTAAGCACTTGGCTGCTAACCGAAAGGTTGATGGTTTGAATCCACCCAAAGGCGCCTCGGAAGAAGGCCCTGGCGATAGATTTCTGAAAGGTCACAGCCATTGAAAACCCTGTGGAGCACAGTTCTACTCTGAGACACACAGTGTTGCCATGAGTCAGAATTGACTCACTGGCAGCTGGTTTATTTTTTTATTTTAAGATGGAAAAAAGTGTTGTCGTTGTTAGGTTCTCTTGAGTCGATTTTGACTCATAGTAGCCCTGTGTGACAGATAGAACTGCCACATACGGTTTCCAAAGCTATAAATCTTTACAGAAGCAGACTGCCACATCTCTCTCCTGTTAAGCTGCTGGCAGGTTCGAACTGCTAACCTTTTGGTTAACAGCCGAGCGCTTAACCACTGTGCCACCAGGGCTGCTGGTGGTTATTAAAGAAGAAGGTGATCATCACTGCTGTAAATTATGAAGCCTCATCTTTAAAATTTCAGAGTAAGAGCTGTAATGAAAATTATCAGTGAGCTAAATATTTATAAAACTGGTGGCATATTTGTTGTATTTATTTGATTCTTAAGAGTCATTTTGCTTTTGGACACATGTTAATTTGTCACTTAGGTGGCTGTGGTATGGCTGGTGATATGTGTGGTAACTCTTCTAGTTCAAAGCAGAGTATAGTGGCTCTTTAGATCACTGTTTCTCAGCTAGTTTGTAAGGCTTCTTTGCTCTGTTGTAAATAGATCCTTGGTGTTCTGTGAAATCTTGAGTGTCCGCCCTTCCCTTCATGAGGGGATTCAGGGAATGGTAGGTGGAGGTGATGGGAATATCCATGGTAGAAGGTGGTTGTTGTATGCATCTAGAATGTCATAGAAAATACTTTGACGTTTCTAAGTCCATAACCACCAAAAATCACATACACCCTGAGAATGTGAACAGGGTGGGAGGTTGTGGTTGGATCCTGGGTCCTTAAGGCCCGTAATCAAAATAAAACTAATGAGCAATGTTTAGGCCTGATAGCTTGGGCCTCTTTCCTTAAAATACTCTACCATCTTCCAGCTCTCAGAAGGAGAAAGAGGCTGAGAAGTTATTAGCCAATTGCGTCTCTTCCATAGCAGTTCTTAGACTAAGAGGGGAAGAGCAAAGCAAGTTGGAGGGGTTAATTCAAGAAAACTCTTTGACTTAGCCTAGAAGATGTGAGAAGGGAAAGCAAACAAGCGTATCTTTATATGATGGAGAAAGAAGTATATAGAAGAAAAGGAATAACATAATAAAAAGAGTAAAATTTTTTGTGTTCTTTTTTCTCCTTTAATCTGTACTAACTTGTAGACCTAGGGAGTGCCCTATACATAGTAGGTGCTCTGTAAATACCCATTATTGGTGGTGATGATGATCATTTAGCTGAGAGAGTCTTTCTGTAGTGACTTTTTAAGTGAACGATCTGTTTTAAAAATGGAATTATAGGTAAAATGCATTTGGTAAAAGAAAGATTATAAATTACCTCAGCCCATTAACTGTTTACATGTTTCTCCAGATAGAGTATGGCTTAATACTTTTGCAACAGTCATATGCCTTATTTATCTGCTTCTGTTCTAATTCTTTAAAAATAACTATTAACAGAAATGGGAAGAAAAGAAGTGAAAGCAATATGGAATGCTGTGTGATTGGGTAAAACCAAATAGAGTGTTTTTTTTTTTTAAGTTCACGGCATTCTGTTTATCTTCTGTTAAAAGAACTAACAAGCTTATTACTGCAGATTTTTCCCCAGAAGGGGGGCTGTATTACAAAGGAGGGAAGTGTATAATAAGAGCCTTTTATACAGCATAGAGTGTGTAAGAGCAGCTTTCGTTCTGGGGGTGGTAAATGGAGGCCCAGTTTTCACTGGCGAAGTGCTTTCTCGTGCCTGGCTGGGTGAGCTGTGTCCCAGTCTACATCAGCACATGCGCGTGGCCGTCCTTGCCACGTGGTGCCAAGACAGTTTGGTGAAATTCACCAGGGCTGGAAATCTAAAGTAAGACTCTTTTTGCCACAGTTACTTTGATGTGGGAAAATTTTATACAAATGGAGGGAGCAAAAAAATACATTCAAGATATTTCTTACTTCCACATGTCCTCATGGAGTCTAACTATCTTTGTTGCCAGGCGGTGAACCTTATCAGTGGGAGAGGCGGTGGATGGATTGCTCTGGGTAGATCAGTCTCTGCCCTGTTTGGAATCTCAGCTTGCTGCTCTCCAGGGCAGGTGGTTGTGTAAGACGCTAGTTATTATGAAGTGACTATGGGCATGTGCTGTCCCAACAGCCCGGTGTCAGCCATATTTCACAGATAAGGGAACAGGCCCACGGGGCTTAAATGACTTTCCCCAGGTTGTACAGATAGTTAGTGGCAGAGTGTAGATTCAAATATGGGTCTTTTGACCACAAATGTTCGTTTTGAAGAGGTAGATTTATGGGAGCTTATCAGTTCTCTTTTTCCCCACAGAGGCCCTGGCTTTATTCTCAGTTATTTTTTGTTAGCTCATGAATTTTTCATAGCAAATTATCAGACTCTACTTTTCTAGGGAACCCTGGTGGCGCAGTGGTTAAGTGCTTGGCTGTTATCTGAAAGGTTGGCAGTTCGAACTCATCGGCTATTCCACGGGAGAAAGATATGGCAGTCTGCTTCTGTAAAGATTTAAAGCTTGGAAACCCCATGGGGGCAGTTCTGCTCTGTCCTGTAGGGTTGCTATGAGTCAGAATCAACTGGATGGCGTCGGTTAAGAGGGATATACTTTTCTGAATTATTTATCTTTTGTATACATCAGTTTGTATTTAAGAACTGAAAGTTAACTATAAAGTCCATCTTATGTCAGAAAAATTCGTATGTGTATTGTTTATATACGTGTGTGTGTGTATGTGTGTGTGTGTGTGTGTGTGTGTTGTTGTTGTTGTGTGCCATCAAGTTGATTCCAACTCATAGCGACCCTAAAGGACAGAGTAGAACTACCCTATAGGGTTTCTTAGGCTGTAATCTTTATGGGAGCAGATGTCCAGGTCCTTTCTCCTGTGGAGCTGCTGGTAGGTTTGAACCACCGACTTTTTGGTTAGCCACTGAATGCTTAACCATTCCGCCTTCAGGGCTCCTTATGCATCTGTGTCTATCTATAGGGTCGCTTGAATTGGATTCGACTCGACGGCAGTAGGTTTGGTTTTTTTTGGATACGTATACATACCCCGGTGGCGTAGTAGTTAAGTGCTGTGGCTACTAACCAAAAGGTTGGCAGTTCAAATCCACCAGGTGCTCCTTGGAAACCTTATGGGGCAGTTCTACCCAGTCCTCTAGGGTCACAATGAGTCAGAATTGACTCGATGGCAACAGGTTTTTTTTCTTTTTTTTAAAATATATAATTTATTTATATATATATATATAATGCATTCTAGGGCTCGATGGGTAGGAGATATTTTTGGGGGTGGGGTGTAGGCCATTTTTTAAATTGATCTTTTCCTTTGCAGTTCTCCCTTTTTAACAAAAATGGAATGTTAACCATTTTGTGGTTTTTAATCAGTGACTTTGAGGATGGAATCAGAGTCTGTTTAAGTTTATAAGGAAAACTATTTTGAAGGGAAAACTTTTTGTTGAATGCCTTCTGAGTACCAGGAGTATAGAGAAAAATATATGAAGGTCCTACTCCGGGAAAGCCCACTCTAATGAGGGACACAGGCAAGTTAACAAATGACGGTGATACATTGTGAATGAGTGCCTAGAGCTGGGGATGAAGTGGAAAAGGACAAAAAGACACGGTTCCCACTCTTTTCCATGAGGCAAACTCTTTATAACCTTCATTGCCTGGCTTAAATGTCACTTTTTTTTTTTCTTTCATAGTTTTCTCTGATTCTCTCACAAGCAGAATTAGCTGCTTGCTTCTTTTTAATAGTGGGAGAAAAATGTGGCAGTCAGCTTCCATAAAAATTACAGCCTTGGGAAGCCTGTGGGGCAGTTCAGCTCTCTCCTATAGGGTTGCTATGAGTCGGAATCAACTTGATGGCAACAGGTTTGGTTTGGTCTCTTTTTAATAAAAACATCCGCCCATTTCTTATGCACCTATCACATTTTAAACCAAAATTTATTATTATCAAAATATTGAATAGGGTGCAAGTAAACGGTGTCCATTGGATTAAAATGTAAATACTTGAGGGTTTGTTTTTTTTTCTTTGAAAACTGACATCAGGATAAGTGGGGATTATCGAAAGAGTGCTACTTTCTGTTATTTTATTTATTTATTGTTGCCTGGTTGCTAAATGGCATTATGAACAGTATGTTAAAATGGAAGACTCTATCACACTGAAGTCAACAAGCCTTCTGAGTCTGTATCCCTGTGGTATGGAAAAATAGAGTACTGTCTATTTTGAAATCAGCCAAATGCGTGTCAACACTTGAGGGCATTCTCTTAGGACTCACCCAGGACCTTTGTCATAATTGTTTGGGGTTTATTTCCCTATATGGGAGGGAAAAGACTCATTGAATGTTGAGTGGAATAGCTTTCCCATTTCTCAGAGCAGCAGGGTGTGTGTGTGTATGTGTGTGGTATGCATTAAAAACAGAAGGAAATCTGTATAATAGAAGAGTGTCTGCCTTCAGGTAATAAGTATTTACGTTTAATATTATATTCTGAGATTGAGTTTTGAAATGAATCAGTGTTTAAGTGGCTGATTAGAAGTCGTTTGGGTGAGCGGCTGTAACGGTGCATCCATCAGGAAGCACTGTCAGGTTGCCAGGAACAATGAATGAAAAGGGAACGAGGCAGACCCTTTCCAAGACTTCGGTTTCAAGAAGCAAGATATATGATATTGTTTGCATCTTGGCTTATTTTGTCTATTGTTAAAATTTCTTCTCCTTGTGTAATTTTCAGAGGTGAAGGTCCCAAAGTATTTTATTTAAAAGAAATTCATAAAGAAGCCACTTTGAAGAACAAGACATGCATCCATTATGCTAACTGTTCATGCATAATACATCCACATACATGCCGTTTCTTTGAGACAGAGAGTGGCAAGTGGTTGTGCCAGAGAAAAAGTAATTACTTAGCAGTTTGAAAGTGAAAATGAGTCTCTTATTAACAGCAATCTATCCAGAAACAAAGAGCAAGGATCTCTGTTCGGATGACATGTGTTTTCATCTAACACACAATACCTAGAATTTGGAGAATGCTGCAAGACAGCTTTGGGGGGCAGCTACTACTTCTTTATCACCCCTGAAAATTGAAGGGAAAGGACTTTGAATTGGAAGAAAGAACACCAAAAAGAGAAAGAGAGTGAAAGGAATGCCATCCCAGTGGGAATGATTTAATTTCTTGTATTCTTTAAGGAGAAGTGTGTAGAAATCCAGAAAGCACTGTTGAGTCCCAGCCATACTTACCCAGGTGGAAAAATAGGAGTATCGATTATTATTAAAAATGATTTGATGGTTTTCTCATTGCATCACCAAGGATTCTAACACAGGTAAATTACGCCCAGTTCTGATGCTGTGCATGTTTAGATTTTTTAAAATATTGTAACTGGACGTAAACGGGATGAAAAGTACTTGGAGAAAAGTAGAAGTGGTGTGGGGTTGAGCTGACCTCCTCAGACTTAGTGTTATAGTCTGTGCTGTATGTCAAGAGTGCAGTATTTTTCTCATTATAGCAAGTGTCCTTATAATTGCTTCTTTCATCGTTGATCTTTCTTAGTAGATCATAAGTTTGTGAGCACATTGTCTGTTATGTTCCTCATTGCTTTACCCCCACTGCCTAACATAGTGCCCGGCAGGTGTAGGTCCTCTATAAATAATTTGTTCAATGCTGGAAGGAGGGAAAAAGACATTCTGTGGCATAGGAAGACCAATGATAATGGTAGATACTTGCTTAGAAGTAATTCCACCACCTGTAAGGTACTTGCCTGTAGACAGATGGTCTTCTCTCTTGGTGTTGTGTGTGTGCAGTACAGGTATGTTTTTTGGACCCCAAACTGGCCTTTCAGTAGGCTGCCAGCCCGCCACTGCATCTGTGTACCAGGGAGATAAAAATGAATTTTATATTAGTGGAAGTAGACACAATTCAGAAGGTTAGTTTTGGGGTTTTTTCGACCAAATATTCATAGATCACTCTGTAAAATATAAAGATGTCTTGGTGTCTACATCAGTTATCTGTACTTCTGCTGAGCCCTGCTAAGCAGACATTTTAGTGTTAATTGTAGTTGGATGATATGTGGAGAAAAAAGAACTGAGCTACCCATTTTTTAGAGGGGAAGAGGGAAGATGCCAGTTCACAGTGGAAAGATTTCCCTCCACAAATCAATCAGCCAGTGCATTGATACGCTGGTTTAGTTTCAGAAGCCAGGTACCTGCCTGGATGAAGCGCGAGGAGGAGATCTGGAAAACAGCCAGGGCTTCTAATATTAAGGGTTTTCAAAACCAGCAAGGTCATCCTCCAGTCAATTCACCACTTCATAAAGAGCCAACACAGAGACTCTAGAGTAGGTGTAATACCATCCAGCTTGCTTCAGCCAGCCAGCACTTGTGTTGCTGGGTTCTACCCCAGCCTTGAGCCAGAGAGAATCACTGGGCATCATAATTAAGTGATGTGAACCCAGGCACATCTGTTGCTATTGCAAGGTCCTCATGAGCAATTCTAACACAGAAAGAAGCAGTTTCTACAAATGGTGCAGCTGCGTAGGCAGGGTAGAGGAAGGGGAGGGTGGATGAGGGGCTTCTGTGGAGCATAAAGATAGGACATTCTTCCAAAAAGGCCCAGAATCCTTGCTAACATTTCTTCTTGCTATCGGGAGAATGAGAGAGAGGTTACAAGATATTTTTCTGGGTTCACCTAAAAAAATAAAATAAGTGGGTGTTTGGAGTCCTGCTTAGTAAATACATACGTACTTCATGTTTTGTTCAGCTCCGGTTTGAGATAAGTAAGCCACGTTTGCGGCATGTGTTGATTCCGTCCCCCAACGCACAGCCCTTTCAGTATCCATAGCAGATGGTCAATTCTGTGACTGCCAGTTCTGTCATAATGTGGTTGCAGAAAATAGAAAGCAAAGCAACATGAAGACCCTGGTAGAACACAGCTGGGTTTGGGAGACAGTCTGTGAATCTGTTGGTGATGACTACGGCATTAGCCTGAAAGTACGTAGCTGAGTTATAGAAACGAGTTACCTACGTGTTGTGATGACCTAAAGCCTGCCTACCTAGGCCTTATGAGCAGAGAGCATAGACATAAAGTCTGTCTTCTGGGCGACTGGTGGAGATTACCTAAAACTGTCATGAGCTGATGATGACCAGCAATTGGTGGCAGCATTGGTGGTTTTTACGTGATGTTAACTGGTAGCCTTTTTCAGACCTGAGTAGAGATTGACCTGAAACAGGCGTCTCTGTTTAGTGTTCTCATCATGCAAAGTCTCAGTGAAAACTCTATTTGAAATAAGTCAGAACTGAATTATCCTCGAATTCCTCCCGGTGGTACTTGGAGAAGCAGATAGAAGGACACAAGTAGCATTAAGTCAGGAGCGACACTCCCAACTGTTAGATGAAGACAGATTTTCATAGGGCATCTTACACCATCAGAAATGCCAGATTACAAAACATGAAATTAATTTGAAAGTGAAATACCAGATGGATCTCGTTTGCAGTCATGACTCAGGAGTTTAAGTCTAGTCAGAAAGAGTATATTAGGCTCCTTTTTGTGCCTTAGACTCTACTGTGCATTGTTTGGGGTGAGGTGGTGGCCTGGCAGGGATGGTGGGGAAGTTAAAACCAACAGAAGCCAAGTTCTAGAAAACAAGAGCAACAGTCCTGAAACAGGCGGCCAGCACTGTCATAGAAATCAAGTGCTATACTGTCTGGTAGTCAAATTGGGTGAGAGCAAAGGTCTGCGAAAGCTTATTTGAGAGTCCAGAGTGCTGGCGTTTAGAATTGTAAACACCAAAAAACAAACAAAAAAACACTAAATGCAATTTATCTGGTAAATTGGAACTAGAGACTGTATTAGACAGGATTATTTTTTCAGAGGATAGAGTTCCACAAGGAAACTTTAATGCAAGAATATGCCTTCTTTATGAAATGGCCCTTGGCCCAGCCTGACCCATTTTGTGGGCGGTCTGAGTCAGGGGGATCATTATTTTAGAAGGTCCGAGAAAATTCGCTGGACGTAAAGGTACAGATACCATGCTGGTTGAGCAGTACAGTTAACCATGTGACTGTTGTTTTGTTTTATTTTTTTAAGTTTTTAATTTTGCTTTGTTTTCAGAAAATTGCTGTTGTTTGTAAGCTTGGTATTGCTTGCCTTTCCAAAGTTAAAATTTATGATACAAATTTAACATTTCCTTTTTTTTTTTTTCCTCATTTCAGTGTGACAAAATTAGGCAAGAACGAGATGAAGCTGTTAAAAAACTGGAAGAATTTCAGAAGAGTACGTAAGCATTTCAGTGGAATTATTGTAACACACGTAATTGTGTATTGGGATTATGTTTAGTGACTGATGCTTTGGGCATCTGATCAAGAAAGCAAGAGTTGTCTTCCTGTTTGCCCATGAAATGCCTGGCATTACTGTGATTTTTAAAGAAATACTAATGAGCATTGTTTTATGTGTATAAAAGATAGTTTGTACTTGTTATAAAATTTTTTTTACTACACAGAAAAGTTAGAGGAGAACAAAAATTACTTTTTACCTTGACTCCTTGAGAAAAACAAGTTAGCATTTTATAGTAGTATATCCTTCCTGGTCTTTTTTCTGAGTAATATATGTATCTAAGGAGCCGTGGGGACAACAGTGGTTAAAGTGCTCGGCTGCTAACTGAAAGGTTGGTGGTTCGAACCCACCAGCTGTTCTTTGGTAGAAAGATGTGGCAGTCTGTCTCTGTAAAGATTTACAGCCTTGGAAACCCTAGGAGGCAGTTCTACTCTGTCCTAGAGGGTCACCATGAGTTGGAATCAGCTTGATGGCAGTGGGTTTGGTAGTGGGTTTATATGTATGTAGAAAAAAATGCATTTAGTTTATAACCTACTTTTTCCAGTAAACAGTATATTGTGGTCATCTGTGCCTGTCAGTAAAAATGTACATCAGTTTTAATCATCGCCCATAGTATTCCATTATATGATAGTACCATCATCATTTCTTCAGATATGCCTTCAATGATAGACGGATTATTTCTGGTTTTTAGTTATTATAAATAATGCCATGGCAAGTATTCTTATATATTATCTTTACAGTGGTCTGATTAGTTCCTTAGGTTAATGCATAGAAATGGAATTATGGGTTCAGAGAACTTTTACGTTTTTAAGAGTTGGAATGTCTGAAATTGCCTTCTCGCTGAGGAAAATTATATTCCCACAAAAGCTTATAGGTGGCTAACTTCCCAAAATCTTTTCTGAATGTTTGCTGTGTGATTTTTTTATGTGGTATAAATCTGTTATTACTTTATCCCCCAAGATAGAGCACAGCTGATCGCTCTCAGAAGGATCAGATGGACGGATGTCATGGGAAAAGGGCCAGGCCTTATTAGTAGGGAGAGCACCTTCTCTCGGAAGCAAGGCCTTTCTCCATCATTCTCCAGATGCTGTAGCAGTCGGGCAGTTTGATTATATCATAATCTGTTGACTGGGTAAACTACACGACAGAACATTTTGTCCTTGTTGAAGGAAAGAGCCGTAAAAAATGCAGCATTATAGTTAAATTTCAATAGGCCAGTTTATTTTTCAGCATCTGACTATACAAAGAAAAATTAAAGGGAACGTTGTTGGTCCTACCTATCTTTGGAGGTCAGTATGCTACGATAGAAATACCTCTTATTTGTGAATTTATGAATTGCAATTGCATAGGGCTTTCTCCCTCCCTCATGCAGGATTAATGGAATGTTCTTACATTTGTGTTGACACCGAGTCTTGTCTGCTACCAATATGCTTGAATTATTCATAGCCAATTGGTGTCCTTTGTGCAATGGGAATAATTCAAGTTCTTATGCTTAGACTTATCATCAGATATTTTGGTCCAGGTAGGTAGTAGGGATTTTGCCTCTTGCATTATGCAAAAATGAAGCAACTTCTCCCCAAATCAACCTATCTTTGGTGTAACATGTAAACTCTGCTTTCATCTACCATTTCTCTTCTCCTTTTCTTTGTCTCTTATTCTCAATACTTCTGATAGCTTAAAAAATTTACATTTTTCCTTATGAGCAACTCTAATTAAAGCCTGAAAGGATCAGTTGAAAGGTTAGTACAGCAATCTCAATTGTCATAGTCACTTAATTTTTATCTTTACTAAGTTTGCTTAATTGAAATTCGAATGGCAGGAGAACAGAATGCTAACCCTTTATTCAGTCTCAAAAGAGCAGAAAATAGGGAATAAGAAGACTTCTGAAATATTTGTTAAAAAGCTGTATCTGAGTTAAATGGTTCACAGCTTTGGAACAGAGGTTAGGATTTCAGATTTGGAAGGAAATGAGGCTGTATTTCCAGAGAAGAGCACCTCTGGCGTGAATTCATGTAGCCCTGAGCAAGTTTCTGTATTACTAAAATCGGGATTAACAGCCCTTCCTCATTGGATGGCCAAGGATTAAATGAGATCCATGTAAAAAGTGCCTACCACAGTGCCTGGCGCATAGTAAGTGCTCAGTAAATGTTAGTTGCTGCTTCTGCCATCTCATCTATGGAACCACCCTGTGTCTAACTGTCCTTCAGTGTTAAAAGAGTTCCTGTCATTTGCCTTTAGTGAGTTTGTATCATCCACCTTTAAGTAGATGCCAGTCTTCACATTTGGACAGTTCTGGAGGAAAGTGTTCTTTTGTGCTGATGTGAGATCTGCTTCCTGTAATTTTTATCTACTAGGATTGCTATGAGTTGGAATCGACTTGCAGGCATTAGGGATGGGTATGGTATGAGTGGGCCTAGTTCTTGATCTGTAGGAAGAGCGGCTGAATAAGGCTCCAGGAAAAGCTTTGTTAGGCCATAGGGCCCTCCTCCCTAGCTCTGCATGTGCTCCCCATATTTCCATGCCATTCTTGATTCTCTCCCAGCTCTTCCTGAGCCTTTCTCCTGGTCTTTCTGCATGAAGAACATCACCGCATAGCAAAGCCACATTCTCTAGAAAGACACATCCCTGTAAAGGACAAGTAAATGAAGTCATTTCCTGTCTTTCAGGCCAAAACCTTAGATCTTTTTTTAGGGCACACCACTTTTCCTGTACACACACCAGCTTTATGGCTGTTTTCTTACCACATGAAACCTTTCTGAGTAATCTGGTGTTGACGAAGAACTTGTGGTATGTTTCCTACATACGCTGTTGAGACGCCCCGCACCTAGATACTGGTGGGAGTTGGCTAGATGGAAAGGAGTTTTGCTCAGGAAGCAGTGTCGTTGGTGGTGTCACCTTTAAATATGATGAATTAGAAAGGAACACAGAAAATTGGAGTTACCTAGAAATGGGTTTGGTTCAGCATCACTGCTTAGAATCCGTGATTTGAGACATGTTACTTTATTTCTCTGGAAATATTTAAGAAATTTTAAGAATATTTAAGAAATATTTAAATATTTAAGAAATTTTATATTTAAGAAAATACAAAGTTGCTATGATAATACCTACTTCATGGAATTGTGAGGATTTATGAGACAATACACGTAAAAGGTTTAGCACAAGACTGGACACATAGTCAGGCTCAGTAAATGACGATGGTGGTGGTTTCCTTAGCAGTCCTGTGCTACAGGGAACGTTTTCGTAGAAGGGCGCTAACAGATGAACTTAGGCAATCATTCAGACAAGCACAAAAATGAGTGCCTACTTTGGACCCAGCATTGTGCTAGGTGCAAGAGAATCAAACATTAAGTAAAACAAAAACCTTGCTCTAATGCTCACAGCTAGCAGAAGACAGAAATAAGTGAAAAACGGGTATCCTACAAGAATGTAATGAATGTCGCTGAACAACATGCATAGAAATTGTTAAATGAGAACCTAATTTCCTGTGTGAACTTTTACCAAAAACACAATAGAATACTAAAAAACAAAAAACAGTTACCCTACAAGATGTGTACTATGATGGCAAGAATGTGAGGGTGCTTTGGGATCACAGAAGAGGAAAGAAGCTTTGCTAAAATAGTGAACCCCCATGTACCCATCATCCAGCTTAACAATCACCAATTCATGACCAGTCTTTCATCTCTGCACCGACACACCCACTCTCACTGACCACCTCCACCCCAGATTATATTGAAACTAATTCCAGTCATCATATTGTTTTATCTGTAAATATTTCAATATGTATTTCTAAAAGAAAGGAATTCCTTTTTTGATTTGTTTTGTTTTATAACCGTAATTGCGGTATTAGGGTCACTTGTTTGAACCTTGTCTTTTTTCTTTGTTAAACCTCTTGTTATCCAAATAGGTCCCTGAGTGGTGTAAGCAGTTTGCGATTGGCCGCTTACCTGCAGGTTGGCTGTTTGAACCCACCCAGCTGCACTGCAGAAGAAAGGCCTGGTGATTTGCTTCCATGAAGATTAGAGCCAAGAAAATTCCATTGAGCAGTTCTACTCTGTAAACACATGAGATCGCCATGAGTTGAAATCGATTCAGCAGCAATGAGTTTGGGATTTTTGGGGTTTTAGTCATCCAAATATGTAAATGTTATAGGAATAGTGGTCAGGGATTATGGATATTATAAGACTCACTCAAGTTCAGGTCCATAAGGGACCCCATAAAATGAACAACTAAAGATTAAAAACAAAACTCGTATCCTTTGAAAGGTGCAAATAAATTCATATATAAAAAAATATTTCTTTTTTGGGTCATGTGACATGACTTTTGGTTTTAGAAATGGAATTGTGCTTTTTAAAGATGTAAGTGTCCTCTGAAACATACTCTTAACCTTCTAAACCTAGAAAGTTGGTAAGTTGGTTTCTCTGCTACCGATGTAGCATTGGGATAATTTCTTAAACTAACAATAAAAGCACGATGTTTCATTTCCATTGTTCCCCCTTCTGAGGAAGACATAAAATTCCTACCCAGTGGAGTGTACCATATCAGCATTGGAGAAAGTGTGGGCAGTGCTACCTAGCTAAGTTTATCGAGTGAAATTACATGGCAGCTTTTTACAAAACGTTTAGAAAATAAACGTTGTTTTCCCTTTTGCCAGGCCTAAACCTTGCTACTGTGGAATGATTTTTCTTATTCTTCCATGAGCAAGAATGTTATTGAATAAAAAGTCAAATTCCTCTGAAAAATGCAGAGTGTTTATGTTTTTGTGATGATAGTGGAAATACCAGATTGTGGCAGAAGATGTCAAGTAGTTAAGGCTAAAAATTCAAAGTAATATTTGATGTTGTAAAAATTGTATAGGTTTCTTTTCTCTTTCCTTCACGTTTTTGAAGAACCTACCTTGTAAACATAGTGATAAAATGCCAGGAATATTAGGATTTTAAGGAAATAATAGAGCCTATTATTTAAACTACAATATAAAAGGCAATTATATTGATGAAGAGCTACATGGGCTTTGTGTGTGTGAATAAACTTGGCCTGTGTTCAGCTTCTATTTGTTCTTCTGGCATAAACACATATTGTGTGTGATTCCAGTTTAATGGGGACCCGTTTGTATGCCAAGCAGCTGCATTTTAGGGCCTATTGCGTGATTTCATAGCTCTCTGAAAATTGGTTCTATTCAGAACAAGAGATAGAAGAGAAGGAGGGGGGCATTGGGAGGGGGGGAGCTTCAACACACAATCATTTCTTTTCAATTGGAGCCAGAAAGGTTGATGACAACATGACCATTGTGTTATAATGATAAGACCACTAAGGCATCTGTACCTCTCATCAAGGCTTTCACACAACAGCAGATACAATTTAATTCACTGCTCTGTCAGCAGTGCTGATACCATTATGCCGTCTGTCTCCACAGTTATAATCACTGTCCTCTGAGAAATGCAGTTGAAATGATCTTGAGCAGTCAAAGAAACTCTCAATTAAGGCTGCCACTTCCAATGTGTCAGATTGTGTCTTATGCACTTGGTACAATTTTCACTTCCAATCCTGTTTATTTACAATGTCTACCAGTAATTACGCTTAACGTGTCATTTAGTGAGGGGGGCCCCTGCCAAGCCGATTGTTGGGTGCTGCTGTACCATTGAGTGGGAGTTTCTCGAAGTCAATGCCATCAGCAGCTTTTAGGCCCTGATGGGATGCAGTAGTAATGTTGATAATGCAAGTATCGTGCTCATCAAGTCATAATTAGATGCCACTCAAATGTGCCACTTGTAATAACAGTGTTGATTCATGTTTTTCTCGGTGACTGCAACTACTAATTAGTTAAGTGGTTTTTGGTTGGCCTGCATTTGCTGCAGATTATTATTACCCCTGAAAAAATGTCAAGGTTAGAGATGTTTCTGGCCATTTAGTGCTGCTTTATGAATTTGAATATTAACATAATAAGAACTTTGGACAGACTTAGGAAGTAATATATTTTTGTATTTAATTTGGAGAGAAATTTTTCCCCTGAGTTTAATCATAATTGCAGGTTAATTAAGCTTAAATGAAGCAAAAGTAATCTCTCTTTGTGTTATGTGAGCCCAGTGCTTTTTGCCTAACCTTGTTGGTTTTCACGTTTGGGTGTCCTTTAATTTTTTTTTTTTTTTTAAGACAAACACATGTCAATAAGTATACATGTCTACAGTTAGCTTTGCAATCCTGAATATTTTCTTTTAACTAGAAATATGGATGGGAAAGAATTGGCATTTTTCTTACTTGAACTTCAAAACATAATTCAAATTCCCAGTAAGTTGGTACCTTTAAATCTCAGTTTATATAAACCAGATACCAAAAATCTAAAAAGTGCTATTTTTCAAGCATGGGTAAAATCTCAAGTAAATTTTTGTTTCTTCTAATCCTCCTGACAATCTGTGATGCAGGAAGCAATTTCTTAGCATCTGCTTTCATCATCATATAGTACATAAATCTTTTTGCTATGCTTTACTGCCCTGAGTTTATTAAATACTAGGAACGACCGTCACTAATAAGGAGTACTGTTGGCAATACTTAGCTGAGCTGCCACATCGTTATGACAGCCATGAGATGCATTTAAGACTTGCTTTTCTTTTACTTCTAATTAGCTAGTTTTCCTTATTAGATCCATGTGTTGTATCCTGCTAAGAAAAGGAAATCATGTTTACCACTTCTCTTTATTTATGATAGATTCTTTTGTTTAAATTAGCAGATATGTCTATGGATATGTATACAGCTACATAGATAATAACAATTAAAAAAGAAAAAATGAAACCCATTGCCGTTGAGTCGATTTCGACTGGTAGCAATGCTATAGAACAGAGTAGACCTGCCCCACCGGGTGTCCAAGACTAAATCTTCAAGGAAGCAGACTGCCACCTCTTTCTCCTGAAGAGCATCTAGTGGGTTTGAACTGCCGACCTTTCGGTTAGCAGCCAAGCTCTTTAACCAGTGTGGCAGTAGGACCCCTTAGACACTTATAAAAAGTCTCCTAAGTGGCTTTCTTAAAATGTGTGTAATAGCAGTAAAGTTTCTTCATTGTCTTCTTTTTTCTTTCTGTGTTCAAATGTTAGCTACAGTTTTATCAGGACACTTAAAAAAACTCTTTCAATGACAGTTAAAGGTCTGGCTAGCTAAAGAATTGAAGTATTCTTAATCATGGGACATGATGCGTGGGCTTCTGAAATAGCTGACTAATCTTTGAATGCTGAGATTTTTTTTCCCCCTCCTTCCTAGTTTCTCACATGGTTATAGAGGAAGTTAATTTTATGCAGAACCATCTTGAAATAGAGAAGACTTGTCGAGAAAGCGCTGAAGCTTTGGCAACAAAGGTGAGACTATTCAGATGTGGGAGCTCTACCTGAGCTTTTTTATTTCAACTTGGTTTTCTAAACAGTGGCTTCTATCTGTTTTTGCTTTTCTGGTTCTCTAATCAGTCGTCTGCTCTCAGCACGAGGAAGGTGTTGTAGGGTCTTGGAATCTGGGATATGATTATGTAAATATCTGCCTTATTGCAAAGGTTATTTTGATGATAAAAAGAGCATGCATATATGTGTATCTCAGCATTTGTGCTTTTTGCCTGGGAAGAATAGTCCCAGAGGAGTCTGCTAAACTGGACTTTCCAAGTGTCTGTGCGTTTGGTTTAAATGGTAACTAAGTCTCAAACTAACCTGGCGTGGCATAAAACAGTGATGAGTGTTTCATGTTTGAATCAGATGAAAAAGTCAGCCTTAAGCCTTACATTTCAGGTGATTATTTGTGAAAGCAAAGCGAGGGCGTGCTAAAGGTGACCTCCAGTGCTCCACTGATTGCTTCTGGCTGATGAATTTACCAAGTGTGTAATTTTCTATATTCTGTCTCATCAGAAGTACATTATTATTAAAGAATTTTTTTTTTCTCTGTCTTACGTATTTTGGGTTGGGTAAAATGCATCTGAACCACTTCATCAGAAAATGGATTACAGCAATTTTCAACCAAATTTCATTAGTAATGCCGGTTGTGTTTCTTCTCCCCTCGCTCCCGTCTCCCCCCTCTAAAGTATTTCTTTGGATGTGAGTGAATCCTGCTACCATTAAATATATAAATAAACAAATCTGTTTAATTTGTGTGCATTAGCAGTGTTCTCGCTGGAGGTATTTGCTTGATTGTTTGCATAACGACACTACATTAGAATTCATAAGATATTCAGTCAGAAGCTAGCCAAGAAAATAAATGTGTGCATGTAACTTCTGTTATTTACCTGAGGAGTACCTAGTAATACAAGTCATTGCTTTCAAAACAGTGGCAACATGGGTACTCACATTTTCACTCTGCTCTACATCATGGCAGTTCACTGGTCCATGGTGTCGTGTGAATTTGTTCATTTCCTTCATTTCTTCTTTTAGAACAAGCAGAGAGAAACGTACGTGGAGCATTCTAGCTGCTCTGAAACTTCTAGCGTCTAAGGATAGTCTCTGGCTGTATTTTCTCTTATTAACAAGTAGTGCAATGGTACAGCCAGAGTGGGAACACTGACTACCTCTCAGGTCTGGCAGCATTTATGGGAGGAGCAATGGTTTGGGGGGCCATATATGCAGATTTTGTTCCTGGTTTTGTCATTTTGGGCATATGTGACTTTGGGCGATTTAGTTTTCCTCTCTGGGCTGCTAGTTGTCTCATCTTAAGTGACAGGAGGGACCAGAGTTAGGACTGGGGTGGGGGTGAAGTAGACTTTTCTTGTTTCATGATGCTCTTTAATCATTGGTCCATATATGGCCCTCTTTTAAGAACTATTTTTAGTCCTCTTTCCCTTTCTTTTTTAACCAACAGGTGACTTTGGACAAGAGAATTCTGGGCTGTAATTGTCTTGTTCTAAATGTCAGGGTGGACACAGATTGGCTTCTTAAGAATACCCCAGAACCACTGTCTCGAGGGTTGTGGCTCAGGCATGTGTATGTTAACAAATTTGCCTGGTGACTGTTACATTCATCCCTGGTTACAAACCGCTGAGGCCGTTTTTACGATTTAGTCTTTACGATAGGAGCCTCTGACTTACACAGTCTGTCACCTATTCCTTAAGATGCCTTTTTGAAAATGTACATATCGTTTGTTTTTGAGAGCATAATATGGACTTTTGGGCCCTGGACTGAAAAGAAACAAGCAGACCTACTCAATCAAACACTATAGATGTGCTCATTGGATGTGGAAGGCACTACACCTTTGAATGGAAAATTTAGACGCGTCATTATATGTATGATCAATAAATGATAACAGCATGTCCTGATTTAGGTATCAATTGGCATTTTCTAAGGTAGGTTCCATTTTTTGAGTAGCAAAGTTTCTATAAATTCTTACATTTATAAATCCTTGCCGTCAAATTAATGACAAATGGAATGTTTAATTCTTACGATTCAGTTTGACCTTACAATTAAAAAAAAAAGTCAGTATGGATACTTTGCTTCACAAAAATGTGGAGGTTAAACTAATAAATGTAGACCAACTATTTAAGTCATATGGTCCAAAGTCATTTAACTTGCTTATTTTGTACCTTTAAATATTCATTAAAATGCGCCCAATATAAAAACTCTCATTTGCGTTTGAGTGCAGTGGAAGGTTCTGTTACTGTGGGGTTATACAAGATTTATTTTTGTCTCGTGACTGAAGATAGAAGGATTCCCAAAAACAAGTGGCATGCTGTTAACCTATAACTCAGTGAAAAATAACTGTAGTGAAATTGCTTAGCCAAAATTTGTGACTGCAGAGTTCTCAAAAATATTCAGTTAGTATGTACATAACACTTCACCTATATATATGTTATATATCTTCTTTCAAAATATGAAGATGGTATTTAGGAAGACTTAAATGAAAATTTCTGACTAACTTTTTCTTGAGCTGGTAACTTTGTGGTGCAGTGGTTAAGAGCTGCAGCAAGCTGCGACTGCTTACCAAAAGGTTGGCGGGTCGCATCTATCAGCCACTCCTTGGAAAGCCTAGCAGGCAGTTCTGCTCTGTCCTGTAGGGCTGCTATGAGTTGGAGCCGACTTGTTGGCAACAGGTTTAGTAACTTTGTTAAATAGAGTAGTTGTAATGCAGCCAGGGAGTTTCTGGGTAGTGTAAATGGTTAACGTGCTTGGCTGCTAACTGAAAAGTTGGAAGTTCGAGTTCACCCACTGGCATCTCAGAGGAAAGTCCTGGCAATCTACTTCCCAAAAAAGCCAGCTATTGAAAACTCAGTGGAGCACAGTTCTACTCTGACACACATGGGGTTGCCATGAGTTGGGGTCGACTCAGTGTTAACTGGTTTATTGTAGCCAGATAGCGGCTGGTGGATTTTGGGTACCTGGTTTGATAGAAGTGTTAAACTCTTTTGAGGACAGAACTGTTAACTATTTAGTTATCAAGTGTTATTGTGATGGTTCCCTGGGAAGTAATTAATTAAGCATCCACTAACCCGCTGCCGTCGAGTTGATTCCGACTCATAGTGACCCTATAATGAGTAGTAGGCATCGGATGGCAAAAATCAGAATTTTTAATTTTTCATGAGTATCTTGGAGAAAATAAAAATGCCTAAATGAATACGTTGGTTGAAGAAAACTAGCTGGTAAATGATTTCCAAAGGGAAGTTAATAAGACACAGAAACTGTACCTCTTTTGTTACTATTAATAGCTAAGCTGACTGAATTCTTACTCTAGATGACTGTATTTAGTACTTTATATGTAATATCTCATTTAATCTTCATATTGCCCTGCGAATGGAGACTATTTTTATCTCTAGTTTGCTGATGAGAAAACTGAGACACTGAAAGATTAAGTTAGTTCCAAAGGCAGAGACAGAATTTGATGACAGAGCTAGATTCTTCACCGTCTGTTTTATCAGTCCTATAGACTTTATACTAAAGCATTGTGCTACCCTACATCAGTGGCTTTTAGTCTTGAAGTGCATTAGAATCACTGGGGAAGCTCTGAAAAAGCACTATGCTGGGCGCAGAAACTTTGATCTGGTGTGGGGCCTGAGCACTGGGAATTTTAAGAAGCTTCCTCAAGATTCTGATGTGTAGTGTTGAGAATTGTTGGTTGAAATATTAGGAGGCAGAATGATCCATTGTCTTGAGCTTTTTCACTTTGTTCTAAGTTTGGTATTTTCTCCTAACATTCAGAAAATATGCCATAGTTTGAGAGTTGACAAGAAGGTTCCTCATGCTTCTAGTGCCATGCTGCGGCATTCAGGGCTTCCGACGAAGACCCCACGATGTTGTTTACTTGACTTTTCCATTTTAAGGAAGAGAGGCTGGGAAAATCATGGGCCTCATCTATTGTCCTTGACTCTCTTCATGGAATTTGGAGTTATGGAAACTGGAGCTGTGGGCTTGGGACTGGGGATAAAGGGCAATGTCTGATTCCCTCAATATAGTTTTACAGGGGCCCTAGGAAGAGTCCATGAAAAGGTTCATAGCCATTTCCAAGAGGTTCCTCCTGATTCCCTAGAGAGGTCAGGGGAACCTCTTAGGCTCCAGACCATGCATGCCCCTTGGGATGTACAGTAAAACATGGGAAAGCCGGAAACTGTGTAAGGTGGAAACCTGTCAGAGAAGGAAAATGCAAATATTTGTCGCTAAAATGAGTGATAGGAAAGTGCTAAGACTGCACCCCATCAAAGGTGGAAAACTTGCAAAACCCAGAAAAACAAAGCAATCCTGTTGAGGTCCGGCTCTCACAGGTTTCACTGTATTTAGATTCCATATTATTGCGGTAAGAATCAGGTCACCCAGATGGAAGTGGGCTGGGCTTTCCCTGTGAGAAATCCCAAGGGGCTCTTAATTATGAGCAGAAATGAAGGAGCAAAGGCAGAGAAGTACCTTACATCTTATGCTGGTGTAAGATTTACAGTAGCAAAGGGTGGTTAGTTTTCCAGTGAATTATATTTCGGTTTGTATTTATTTCCAGTGTCGATGATTAAATTCAGAGTTTGTCTTGATGGCCTATGGCCCATAGTAAAGGGAATGTGTTTGCATTTCTATGTCTTTTATTTTATTAGGGAAATCGCTCTAGTGAGTACTTTCATGTGCTCAAATAAGAAAAAACCTTTTATTTTTCAGCGTTGAGAAGAGAAACATAAGCGAAACCATATTTTCCGTCTGTGGACGTTGGACAGTTTTGTCTTTGTGTGTGCTTCTTACTAATGCTTATATGCACATTTGTACACGTGTAAACACATTAGCTAAAGGTGATGAAAATTGAGTGACTCAGACTAAAGACCAACTCATTTCTACAGCGGAGAAGAAGAAATAATGAATTAGGATTTCTTTCTTTTTTTTCCTACTGTCAGAACTCTTTATAGATATAATAAGGAGGCCTGGTGGCACAATGGTTATGCACTCAGCTGCTAACCAAAAGGTTGGTGATTGGAACCCACCAGCTGCTCTATGGGAGAAAGATGTAGCAGTCTGCTTCTGTAAAGATTACAGCCTTAGAAACCCCATGGGTTTCTAAGTTCTACTCTGTCCTGTAGGGTCACTGTGAGTTGGAATCGACTTAACGGCAATGGGTTTGGTTTTTGGTTTTATAGAGATAGTAGAAACACATCTTGAACTTCCTTTTACCATGTATTAGAACTCTATGTGCAGATAGTAGAAACACATCTTGAACTAGCTTATGCAAAAAAAGAAAGAAGGTGGAAATTTGTTAGAGAGGGACATTGGAGTCCCATAGAATCAATTAGCTGAGAACAGTTCAGAAATGGACTGGAACCAGGGTAAACCCTTTCTCCGTTGCTTTTTTCTGCCTCTCTCTACACATCAGCTTCATTTTTGGCTTTGCTACAGGCTGCCGTTCTCTGTTCCTGCATCCAGTGGTAGAATGTGGTTGCCATCAGCTTCTGTATATCCAGACGCAGAAAGAAACTCATCTCTCTGTTTCAGCCTCCAGATTCCTAGAGAAGGGATCTGATTGGCCAAGCTTGGGTCACATGCCTAATCCCTGGACTAATTAGCTGTGGCCAGAGGGATGGGATATACTTTGAGGTATATGGTTGTTTGCATAGAAATCATATGGAGCAATGAAGAGGAGTGACAGTGTCCAGAAAAGAAGGGGTGCTGGGCAAACCGACATTTAAAAGGTGTTCACAGCACACCATCAACCAAACATTTGCTTGAAATAAAGCACCTTAATTAAGACTGTTAATGACTGTGAATGAATTGAAATTTGATTTCATCTATACTGGTATGCTTTATCTTAATTCCTCTCGTATTTCTTATCAGTTGTAACTAGCATTTTCACATGCTGCTGGCTGTATTCCAGGCATCAGGTCTTACTTAAAATAATAAGTTTAATATTAAAAAGTGTAAATAGAACCATATTTAGTGAATTCGCTAATTGTTATTTCCTGCTGTGAGTGTTGATGAATATGTAAGACAAAAATACGCTTAATTTGTCTGTTGTTTAAAAATCCAAGACACTCATTTGACTGCTGTTAAAATAACCGTTTTTATATTTTGTCTTAGCTAAATAAAGAAAATAAAACCCTGAAGAGAATCAGCATGTTATACATGGCCAAGCTAGGACCAGATGTGGTAACTGAAGAGATCAACATTGATGACGACGATTCAGCTACTGACACAGACGGCGCTGGCGAGAGTTGCATCTCAGTGCAGTGTCAGAAGCAAATCAAAGGTGGGACTCTTGGCTTAATTATTGAGCGTATTTTTTGACTCCTGATAGGTCAGTCCTTCTCAACCCTGGCGGTACATTGGAATCGTGGAAACTTTAAAAAATACTGATACCTGGTCCTACCCCCAGAAATTGTGATTTAATTGGCCTAGGGTGCAGCTTGGTTGAGAATCGTTGTGGGAGGATATAGGATCTGTGCTGTATCAGTTATTTCTTGTTTGCATTTAGACACCTTTGAAAGCTTTGTCTTGACAGAAATAGCTGGTTAGGCTATATGCTTCTTAAGAATATGGGCTGTGGGTTAAGATATTTTTGTTAAATGAAGGAATGAATGAGTAAAAATATATTTAGTGAATACCTCCTGTTTGTCTGGTTCTCTGTTGGAATCTTTGGGGAAGATTCTTTCCCAGTTTGCTTAGTCTGTGCCCTCAAAGAACTTTCCATCTGAGTCAGGCAACGAGTTATAAGGAATATGCAATATTAAACAGCTGTGTTGGCCAGCAAGTAGTGCTGTAAGGCAAGATCACATAATGTATCTATTTAATACTCATTAATTTTATTCATGCATATATATATATACACTTTGTTTATGTTAAAGACATAGGAAAGCAGTTTTTGGCTCAGTAACTATTGTAACAATTTGACTTAGTGTATGTCAAAAGCAATACTCCTTGTTTGACAGATCAAATTTCAATTGGAAGTATAAAGAATAATGGATGTTGCAAACACCATCCTTATTTAACCTTCCATCCCCTTAAACCCATTGCCTTGGAGTAGTTTCCTGCTCATAGCAACCCTACAGGAGAGAGTAGAACTGCCCCATAGGGTTCCCAAGGCTGTAATCTTTATGGAAGCAGACTGCACATCTTTCTCCCATGGAGCAGCTGGCGGGTTCAAACCACTGACCTTTCAGTCAGCAGCCGAGCACTTAACCACTATGCCACTGGGCTCCTTCCATCCCCTTAAGTAAAACAAAATAGAATTGGTGGAGGGATAAAGGAAGTTTAAAGGATTTCGTTTTGCTCAGAATTCTCCCATCTGTTAGGTCTTGAACAGTATGGCCTCTTGTTCTTCCTCAGGATTAGCCAGGCAGTGGAGAAAGTGATTTAGAAATAAGTCTCTGAGAACGTCAAGCTGGGTTCATGTTAAAAGTTGGATTTAATTTATAAATAATCACATAGCAGATTTCTTATTGCCCTTGGAGAAGGGTAAGAAATTAAAAGCAGTTAAAAATCAAGTGGCAAAACTGTAGGCCTGGGTATAAACTGAAGTACTTTGTATTAATCCATGTATATTTTTTAACATTTGAATGGTAGAAGTAACTTTAATCTAACACCGAAGCTTTTACACTTACAGTTGCTAATATTTTCATTCTATTAACACGTTTTTCATTAAATCCCAATAATAAAAAATATTAAATGAATTAAGAAACAAAACACCCACAGTTCTGGAGAGAAAATTACTAACATTAACCCTTCTTTCAAATAGGTTATGTTTTGAGTCAGTTCAAATAATGTATAAGGGCTATAAATTGGCAGCAAATCAGGATTTTTTTCTTCAAATAAAAATCTCCAAATTATTAACTGCACAATTGTTTGTTTATATTGTACTGTGACAAGAACCCATGGCCATAATGAAATAATAAAGAAATTAATACAATGCTTTAATTTGTATTGCTGAAAGCTTAAAGTCTGTTTCCAAAGTGCCAGATAGTTTTCTAGAATATAGGTTTGATAGAATACAAAGAAAACAAGATCTGGTACGTTTAGTGTAGCGAGAGTACCTGATAGAAAATTGCTACTAAACATGGCTGATGGTGGGGAGGCCCTGGCGAGATCCCATTGGCCTTTGCTCCTTCATTTCCCTTTAAATTGTTGAATAACCTTGACCGTAAGCTGTACGTGGACTGGCATTTTAAATTCTTTTGACCAGATTAATTTCTTCTTTTAAAGATAAATTTCTTTCTATTGTGCTTCCCCCCACTTACTTCTTCTTTAAAATGCAGAACTTCAAGATCAAATTGTATCTATTCAGGAGGAAAAGAAGACGTTAGCCATTGAACTGGAAAATCTCAAGAGCAAACTTGTAGAAGTAATTGAAGAAGTATGTATCTCTGGCCTGACGGCAAGACCTTTTGTGTTTTTTAAGCTGTTTGGAGACGGCTAAGTTAAAAACTTTCTGTTGGAAGCCATTTAATTTTTGATGTGAGAACCACGTGCCAATTTTAATCTTCTCTTCTCCCCCCCGTTTCAGATATACAGGCAGATATAGAAAATAAAATCATGAACATTCATGTACTAACTATCTACACTAATAAATAAGACACTAAAATAGCACTGAAATGTCCCCTGTTGTCCCCATTTTTTATGATGTGAGGCAAATTTGTGGGAAGGATAGCTACTGTTTCCAGTCATGCACTTTATTGCTGGTGGTGAAGAAGAAAGTATTTTGCTTCTCCAGTAAATGGCTGGCTCAGTGGGAGGGACTATCCCCCTGTGTACCCTCAACACAGGCGTTATACGAGAGATGATAGAATGGGTTCAAGTGAGTATTTGGAGAATCATTTTTCATTTTTGAACTGTCTTAAAGAGCAGGAACGCATCATTGCCTTTCTTTGCACAAGGCTTCAAGTAAGCTCCGTCTTCGAAATCTTGATTTAACTTGTGTCTCTAACTGAATGGCTCAAGTGGTGATCTCTATTTGGATTTTTGCATTAAAGATAGCAGGCATTTACGCTGGATGGTTAGAACACTGTCATGTTTAGGGACTAATACCAATGCCAATTGGAATATGAAAATAAACCCTGTACCAAGTGTAAATCCTATCTTAAATAGCTACCTTTGAAGAACTTTAGTAAAAGGCTAAAACATGAATCCAATTTCTCCTTTAAATTGTAACTTCATGTTGAAAGTTGAACGGCAATTTGAGTATCACACGTTGCCATATGTCATATTTCACAATTCTGGGTGTTTTTTCTCCCCTCAAATTCTCACATTTTTAGGTAAATAAAGTCAAACAAGAAAAAGCTGTTTTAAATTCAGAAGTTCTTGAACAGAGAAAATTCTTAGAAAAGTGCAATAGAGGTATGTGTTTCTGGTCTTTTTTTCTCAAATACATATGAAATTTGTTTTGTTTTGCTTATGTACATTTTGTGTTGTTTTAGGCCTCTGCCTAGATCTGGTAGCAAGAATCTCCTCTTACACTGTTTTCATAATGTCTAGCTGCAAGCCTCTCTCATTCCTATTGTTTTATCACTCATCTTAGAGTCTGGGGACATTTAAAAGTGCTTTCATTTGAGGAACTTGGAACTCACTCATTTTGAAACTTCAGAACTAAATACTGCTTCTGCCCTACCTATATCCTAGGACCATGGCCATCTGACTGCACAGCGTTTATATGTTTGGTACGTTATGTAGTGTATCTCCATCTAGAAGAGATTAGGGTTATTTACATAAATACATGCAACATGATATGATAAAATTTTAAGTTTAAGAGCATGTGGAAATTGGGACAAAGGGAAAGTGAGAGTGTAGATTGATACACAGAGTGCATTCTTGCTCTGAAGTCTTGCACAATGCCCGCCTGTGTGCCTGAAATCTGGCTCTGAGCTACCTAGGGGCCAGTGCAATGAGGGATTTATGATCACTTATATGAATCATGCAAAAAAAACACTCATTGGTCAGGAGAAGCAGACTTGGTACTAGAGTGAAAGGGAAATTTCTCCAATGGCTACTCCCAGAGAAAACTCTGATATAGGCAGAAGTGACCTTATTATTCTTATCATGAAACATCATCGAGTCTCATGGGGATGTTTCTTAGATACCCCAGTTTAGGCCAAGAGAGTGGCACCCAAGCACAAAAGCAATTCTAAGGAAGAGGACTTAGTATGCTGTTTCTTATTTCTGTTTCCTTTAGCCGCTGAAGAATGGTTTGGAGTTTAATAGCACTTTCTTTCTCCTAGTTCAGAAGCCACAACCCTAACAGGACCAGGGCCTTCCATGTTGTTACAGGTGGTGACTCTTACCCTTTTATGAATTGGGATTTTTTTTTTTTAAGTAAATAAAGGACTTTGTGGTTAAATGTGGAAGATGCACTAGACTGTAACATCTCCTCAGCTTTTTCTTCATTTAAGAAGGTAGAATTGGTGTAGGAGAATTTTTAGTTTTGATGCACCATGCTAGAAACAGAGGATTCTACAAAGATTAATTACATGGACCTTGCCTTTAGCAAGCCCCCTGTCTAGGAGAGAGCAAGATTACAGAAATAAATACACAAGTCAGTTATCTTGCCTAGGGATTCAGATAGTCATAGTCTTCTTCATGAAATTTCTTTTTTTTTTTTTTTTAAATAGGGTTGAAAATCATTTAGCTCTCAGGCACCTGTAATTCACCTCACAAACCACCACTTACGTTGCTTTACTTGCGTAAGACCGTTAGTCTTCCATCTGTGGAGGCAGTAGATTTACAGAGGACAGGGTTTGAAATTCTGGGTCATTGCGTAGCAAACCAGTCCTTAGTCAGTTAGCATTGAAGTGCTCTGGTGGAACAGTGTGTGAAAACAGCCATTAAGAGAGTCTTTTTAAAGATTTTGTTGATATGACTCAGCTCAGGTTTGAGGTGCCTCTCTGGAAACTGATGGAGAGGCTAGTGTGATAGCTGCTTATGTTGCGCCTAATTTCTAACTGCATCGTCGCTCTCTCTGGCCTGTCTGTGCCACAGAGTGGCAAACGTTGCAGGAGTTCATGTTGCTCTTGTTCGACAGGACCATCTTCTGGAAGGTTTCTGTCCCACAGTGATTATTTAGCCCTGACTCTTTGGACTTGAATGGATCCATGGTTGTTTCTCTTCTTTGAAAACATGGAGAACACGTAAAAATAACATAGTTTTTTTCTTTTTTTACTCAGGTAATACACTTTTTGGGGGTGAGAAATTTAGAAAATTTATACTGTTGCCGTTGTTAGGTGCCGTCGAGTCGGTTCTGATTCATAGCGACCTTATAGGCGGCGTAGAACTGCTTCGTAGGGTTTCCAGCGAGTGGCTGGTAGATTTGGTTAGCAGCCCAGCTCTTCCGCTGTGCTACCAGAAGATTCACATGGGAAAAGAAAAAATAAATCTCAACCTTTACAATCCAGAGATAAGCATTGTTAATGTTAGTGTCTGTTCTTCCATTCTTTAAAAAGTGCCTATATATACGTTAAACTTTTTTGTTAAATGTGTTTATAATATATATGGAAGACGAAGAGAATACCAGGAAAAAATATTTCCCTACCTGCTGGTGCCTTACAGGCCCTCGAGTGTCCGTCCCTACTCATGGCCTCCCTTGAATTTTTATCATCTCCCTTTTATTTATAGTTTTGCCAAATACATATTTATCTCCAAACAGCATTGTTTAATTTTGCATGTTTTTGAACTTTATATAAATGGAATCATTTTGCACATATTGTTCTGCACCTTTTTCTGTGTTTGTGAGATTCATCCACATTGAAGTGTGTAGCTGAGATAGTTGATTTTCCCTGCTGTGTCATATTCCATTAGGTGACTACACCAGAGTTCATTTATCTGCAGTTCTATTGGTGGATGTTTGGGTTGTTTCCAGTTTTTTGCTATTCAGAGTTTTGCTATTCAAAGTTATTCATGATTTGTTGCCTTAGCGTATGCATTCCTAGGAGTGGGATTGTTGAGTCAAAGGGGAGGAATATTTTTAGAGTTTTGATACATATTGCCAGCTTGCCCTCTAAGAAGGTTCTGTTGCTTTATATTCCAACCAGCAGTGGATGAGGGTATGAAGAATCTTCTAAACATTATTTTTCACCCATGTCCCTGATAATTTGTGTGGCATATGGTCTGTTTTCTTTTCCTCATCCTCTTCAGTATCCATGCTGGCAGTAGAAGAATATGAGGAAATGCAAGTAAACCTGGAATTGGAAAAGGACCTTCGAAAGAAAGCAGAGTCATTTGCACAAGAGGTGGGTATCTTGCAGAGATCTAGGTTTTCACTTTTTTTTTTTAAATTACTTTGCTGATGACATATCAAGATATTTTTTGAAGCTGGCTAAGAATGTATGATTTTAAATTAAGCTGATTTAGGGAGGCAGTTACAGAATAGTATCAAGTGCACTGCACTTGGAATTGGATCTGGGTTCAAATTTTGTCCATGTTAGGTACTAGTTGTATGACCTCAGTGAAGTCCCTTCGCCTCTTGGGGCTTCACTTTTCCATTTTACTTTTTATCTTTAAAATGCGTGATGATACCAACCTAACTAAATGGATTTTAGAATCAAGTGGTACAAATTTTAAAACCTGTTTTGCAAACTGCGAAGTGCTGTATAGGAGAAAGGAATTACGTTTAAGGATATCCATAACTTGTGATGGAAAGTCCAGCTTCTGCCCAGGTGCCTATGAGTTTCACATAGCCTTAAGAATCTGGGGCATGTCTCCACGTGCCGTCTCGGATAACGGTATCATGGTATCAGTATTTCTCTTCAGCTACTGTACAGTGCTCTCATTACGTGAGTTGATTCTTCCATTAGCTGTGGAATATTGCCATGTTGTGCATCCGTTAGCTCTGCCTTTCACCAGTGAAATGATTTTCCTCTCACATGAGAGATAAGTGTTGCACTTCTCGCGTTCTGGCGTACCTTTGTTGACATGCAGGCATTGGGTGTTCCATGGCTTCGGGGCTGGTTTCCTGGGAAAAGATGAGGCGCCAGCTGGCTGAACTGTAGCATCTCATGGTGTTGAGCTGACTCGCATGAGCTCTCCATTCTGTGTACCTATTTTGTAACTGTGCATACTGTGGGTTGGAGGAAAGTAGCTGAGGAAATGAAAATCAGTCCTAGGTGGAGGTGTCCGAGGTGTAGAAGGAAGACAAAGGGTGGAGTTATGGAAGAGACATTTGAAAATCAGATTATGGTTTTCTGCAGCGATCTTTCTGTGCTTCAGTGTACCTGGGCTAGCAATGAACTCTACAAAAGGTTTAGTCCAAGCAGATCTGATTTGAAATATTATGATACATTTTGTTCAGAGAGTTTAGTGAAAGGTGAGTAAATATTGTTCTCCTATTACTTGGAAGAAAGAAAAAAGAATTAAAGTATGTCTTAGCCCTCTGGAAAAACTGGCACCAATATAAATAATAGAATTAAATAAGCAGTTGGGAGGGGTGGTGGAGATACTGTGAAGAACGTTCATTGCAAAACTGAAAAGGTTGCCTAACTTTGACCCGGATGCCAGGGTCTTGCTTTGAGAGACATTTTCAGTTTTCCATCTGGTGTTTGTAGAATGATGTTAGAATACAAAGCAGCTTGAAGAAAAACTTGAAGGCCATAGCAACAGAGGAGATAGATGGAAGCAGCAGGATTCCACTAAGAATGTGAAAATGAAGATTTACTCTGCCACTCACCCGGTACGGCCTTCAGCCCTAGAGATTGGTGGAGACAATGGTGCTGATGTGTTAACCCTGAGTGAGGAGGAGGTAGAAGATAGAGGAAGGAAAGCAAATGCAGTAGCACTTATGTTACTGATAGCATGTGTGTTTGCAATGGTGTGCGGTAATTTTACGGTATCTGGAGTCACTCAGCACAGTAATGAGAAAAACCTTTTTTTTTTTTTTTTTTCATAGTAGAGCTAGATTGGAACCAGGGTGTTTTTTCTTTTCCAAGGTTTGAAAATTCTCATTTTTTAACAGATAACTACTGCTGAAAGGCACATGACTTAGTTTAACAAAAGGGGCACTGCTCTGCCGCGTTCTGTTCCTTTGTGCGCGCAGCAGGCGTTTTAGGAACCATCTGCTATATGCCAGGCACTGCGCTGGCACTGAGAATACACTGGGGAGAAAAGCAAACGTGGTCCCTGTCCTTTGGAAGCTTAGAATCTAGAGCCTTAGAAATAATTTTTTTCCAGTTAATTTATTTTAAGCTTTTAAGTAAACTAACAAAAGGAATATATATTATTGTTGTTGTGTGCTGTTGAGTCGATCCTGACTGCTAGTGACCCTGTATGACAGAGTAGAACTGCCCCGTAGGGTTTCCTAGGCTGTAATCTTTACCGGAGCAGATCACCCGGTCTTTTCTCCTGAGAGCCACTGGATGGGTTCAAACTGCCTACCTTTTGCTTAGCAGACTAGTGCTTAACTGTTGTGCCACCAGGGATCTTTCGGAATAAAAATTATAAACAATTCTCAAATGTGTAAAGTAAAAGATTTCCCCCCATTCCAATCCCACTTGTTCACTTAAAACAAAAACATGATCTCCCTCATCAAGAAGAAAACAGGCAATGTCTTCACAACTATGCTGTCTATATTTCTTTCTTTGACACAATTTAAATTTTTTAATGACTTTTGTGTATTTCTTGAGTATATTTTTCTTGCTATCGCGTATAGTTTTGTTTTAAGGTACAGATGCCTTGTTTAACATGTATCCCAATATGCATGTGGGAATATTATGTAATTGGTTCTTTTTTCTCCCCAAACAATTCAGATGATATTTCTGTGCTGTTTTGGAAAGAACGAGTTATAGATGAGTGATATAAGATCTTCTTGTTTTCATTCTTCTTTGGAAAGATTTATAAATTTTTTTCTGAAATTCTGATACCTATTTGTCTGATAGAGAAATGAAGAGACCAGCTTCATAACACCAACTAGCGAGTTCCTACCATAACTAAAAATCAAATTCATTAGCATTTGGTAACTTTGAATTCTCTTGAAATATGTCTGTAGAGAAAAAATTACGTAAAAGTATTTTGTTTTAGTATCATAAAATTTAGCAAAGTTGGTCTACTGAGTAATTTTTTTTCAAGTTACCATGCTTATTTACAACAATTTCTTTCCTATGTATTTTTTTCGTCATGTATGTTACTATTCAGGGACTTGAATATACCAGCCGCTGCTTGGAAACCCCATGGGGCAGTTCTGCCCTGTGCTATAGGGTCACTAGAGTCGGAATCAACTCAGAGGCAATGGGTTATTCCGGGACTTAGTTTTGCAAAAGAAATTCACGTTACTGCCATCCCCAGGAGTTGATACATTTCTACCCAAAATAACAAACTTGAGATAATTTATAATCATGTAAAGTTAAACACGTTTTCTTGAGTGCTACGTGGAAAAAGAGCACTAGCCTTTCTCTCAAAGAGAACCCAAGCACAGAGAAGGAGTACAGTGAGACTAATAAAGCCACCCCTCATGCTGACCTGGTACCCCATGGCCTGCTCTTCCTTGCTGGTGACTTTACCACCTCTGTCCTGGTCATCCCCGCTATCTGCTTTTTCTCTGCCTGCTCCTGCCTGTCAAGCATGATTGGTGAATGGCTTTGCTTGCTGGAAAGCTAGGGGACCCAACTTCAGCCACTCCCTGCAGGCCTGTCATGTTGACTACTTGAGGTTCTTCCTGAGACACCTACAAGGGACAGTAACTTGTCAAGTTTTAAATATTTGATAAAGGAATTACTGTAGTAATCAGGAATGGTTCATTTTAATTAGATCATTGGTCTAAAATTTAAGATACTATGAGCCCTGGTGGCACAGTGATTAAGCATTCAGCTGCTAATCAAAAGGTCGACAATTCAAATCTACTAGCCACTCTTCGTTGCTATGAGTCAGAATCGACTCGACGGCAATGAGTTTGTTTTTGTTTGTTTGTTTTATGATGAAATATTGATTATTGTTTCCTAATATGCTGAAGCCTCCAATCTCACTCTTTTTGAGCCTAACACGCACGCTTGCACGCTCACTCATGCTCTCTTTATTGCTCGGTCTCACAAAGAAATGCGGAGTCAGGTGAAAGAAAAATGCAGATTTCATTTAACATTCTGTTAAGAATCTGAAAATGTGAAGCTATGCTATAAACTGATCCTAATTTCACACATTGTAAAACACTTCACACTTGGATTACCCATTGGCCAACTTCTGTTAGGGAAAAGAAATAATAGATGAATAGAAAATAGTGTTGTTTTCAATCATGTAACGTTGTAAGGATTAAATGAATATGTAAATTGCTTAATAAGTGCTCAGTAAATTTTAGTATAACTTCTCTCCTTTACCCACCTACTGTTAACTACTTACACTGTTGAGTTAGTTTAAAGCAAAACTTTAGGTCTAGTGAATAGCGAATGTGATCAGCCAGGTGGTTAAAACATGGGTCTTGTAAATCAGACAGATCTCTGGTTTGGCCACTCTGTCCTTGGGAAAGTTGCTTAACTCCTCTGAGCCTCAGTTACCATATCAGTAAAATATGGGTGATAATAGTATCCGCTTACAAGGTTGTTCTAATGATTAGGTGATAGAATGAATATAAAGCAGTTGCAGTAGTATATCAGGGAACTCCCAGAAGTTCAAGCTGGACTCAGAAGAGGATGTGGAAGGAGGGATATCATTGCTAATGTCAGATGAATCTTGGCTGAAAGCAGAGAATACCAGAAAGGTGTTTACCTGTGTTTTATTGGCTATACAAAGGCATTTGGCTGCGTGGCTCATAACAAATTATGGATAACATTGTGAAGAATGGGAATTCCAGAACACTTAACTGTGCTCATGCGGAACCTGTACATAGACCAAGAGGCAGTCGTTCAGACAGAACAAGGGCATACTGTGTGGTCTAAAGTCAGTAAAGGTGTGCATCAGGGTCGTATTCTTTCACCGTATTTATTCAATCTATATGCTGAGCAAATAATGCGAGAAGTTGGACCGTTTGAAGAAGACAGCATCAGGATTGGAGGAAGACTCATTAACACCCTACGATCTGCAGATGACACAACCTTGCTTGCTGAAAGTGAAGAGGACTTGAAGCACTTACTCATGAATATCAAAGACTACAGCCTTCAGTATGGATTACACCTCAACTTAAAGAAAACAAAAATCCTCCCAACCAGACCAATAAGCAATATCATGATAAATGGAGAAAATATTAAAGTTGTCGAGGATTTTATTTTACTTGAATCCATAATCAGTGCTCATGGAGGCAGCAGTCAAGAAATCAAACAACGTATTACATTGGGCAAATCTGCTGCAAAAGACCTCTTGAAAGTGTTAAAAATCAAAGATGTCACTTTAAGGACTAAGATGTGCCGGACTCAAGCCATGGTATTTTCAGTTGCCTCTTATGCATGTGAAAGTTGGACAATGAATAAGGACGACTGAAGAAAAATTGATGCCTTTGAATTATGGTGTTGGCAAAGAATATTGAATATACCGTGGACTGCCAGAAGAACAAACAAATCTGTCTTGGAAGAAGTACAGCCAGAATGCTTCTTAGAAGCAAGGATGGTGAGACCTCATCTCACATTCTTTGGACATGTTATCAAGAGGGACCAGTCCCTGGAGAAGGACGTCATGCTTGGTAAATTAGAGGTCAGTGAAAAAGAGGAAGACCATCAATGAGATGGATTGTCACAATGGCCCCAACAGTGGGCTCCAACATAACAACGATCGTGAGGATGGCATAGGACCTGGCAGTGTTTCATTCTGTTGTACACAGGGTTGCTATGAGTTGGGACCGAGTTGATGACACCTAACAAAAACAGCAATTATTATTAGTATTAATGTATTTTGAAGCAATAATAAAATAATAAAACTGAAGTTTGGGACTAAATTATTGTGTATATATACCTTGTTGAGGGCCGGGGTAAAGGTACCAAAGACTGTATAAAAGTTATGAATGAAATTTTAGCGATTACTACTTCTAAAACTGTTATGCTGTACAATTCAGAAATTGTCTTTAACTTTTTAATAAAAATTCCATGTACTTTTCCTTTTGCTCAAGTTATAGTTGGGTAGCTATGTGGGATTGTTTGGTTTATACTTTTTCATAATTAACTTTTGCAGATGTTCATTGAACAAAACAAGCTAAAGAGACAAAGCCACCTTCTGCTACAGAGCTCTGCTCCTGACCAGCAACTTTTGAAAGCTTTAGATGAAAATGCAAAACTCACCCAGCTCCTTGAAGAAGAGAGAATTCAGCATCAACAAAAGGTACTATTAGATATTCTTCTGGCGTCTTAAAGATACATGTATATTCAACCCAGTCATTTGTAATTCCATATTTTGCCTTAGTTACTAATTCCTTCCAGGGATCTTTTAGGAAAAAATTTAGCAAATGGACCTGATTTAATGCTCAACTAAAATTTATTGTACACGATTAGACTTCATGATGATCCTTAAGCTGTTCAAAGGATCAGAAGAAGTAAAGGAAAGAGAGATGACTCAGAAAGAGCTTGGGTAATGCATAGTTTGGAAATCTGTGAGCTGATTGTGTTTTTTGGGGACTGCATACGCTAGAAGGGTATATTTGTCTCAAAAAGCTTGCGTGAGGGCATAGGTTTTATTCAGAGAGGGAGGAAAAGAAAATTCTACGTTAGTAGTAATTGTTTGCTTGGGATAATTTCTGATTTTGTAAACTTGCACAAATGTGTATATTTAAAGACTTCCTAAGTGGTTATTTTAATTTGTATGAGTGGAGCTATTCCAGCTGACACAGCCTACCTCTGTGTGCTGGGGAGGAAAAGATAGGCATTGTGGTAGGTGGGAGAGGAGGGGAGGCAAAGAGGTGGAACAAAGACTTTCAAATTAAAGAAACCACTTAAGAAAAATTACATCAATATTTATGCTGCTTACAACATACCTAGCTTGTGAAGGAAAGGCTGTTAGCTGCTATTTGTTATCACCTGTCAAAGTTTCTTTCAGCAGCAATATTGACATTTAATTTTTGGATGTTCTGAAGTTTGTTTACAAAGTTGTTGGTGAGGTAGTGTTGATTTTTTTTTTTTTCCTCCTTAATAAGAAATGCTGGTGTATGTGTAGAGTACCTCTGAATGGATAGGCAAGAAGCTGGTAACAGTGGTTGCCCCTGGAAAAGAGGACTAGGGAACAGCATGGGACCAAAGGAGTTTCTCTCCCCCCACCCCCGCCATGTGCAGGAATAAGAGTTTGACCGCTAACCGAAAGGTCAGCAGTTCAAATCTACCAGGCGCTCCTTGGAAACCCTGTGGTGCAGTTCTACTCTGTCCTATAGGGTTGCTATGAGTCAGAATCGACTCGGTGGAAATGGGTTTTGGGTTTTAGGTGCAGGAAATACCATTTCAAATAAAGAGAGAAAGAAAGAATGTGCTTTTTATTCAGCTTATCTAGAATTTAGCTTTTTGTTCTGAAAAGTCCAACTACTTGCAGTTAACTCATTTAGTAAATGATACATGCCTGTAACCTACTGAATCGAACTAAGGTGTAGGGCTAAATTATTGTGTATGTACCATGTTGGGAGGAGCCCTAGTGGCACAGTGGTTAAAGCACTCTGCTGCTAACCCTGAGGTTGGCAATTTGAACCCGCCAGCCGCTCCACGGGAGAAAGATGTGGCAGTGTGCTTCCGTAAAGATTTACAGCCTTGGAAACCCTACGGGGCAGTTCTACTCTGTCCTGTAGGGTTGCTCTGAGTCAGAATCGACTTGACGGCAGGGAGTTTGGTTTATACTTTATTGGAGCATGGGTAGAGGTACTGAAGATTGTATATAAAAAGTTATGAGTGAAATTATAGCAATCACTACTTCTAAAACTGTTGTACTATATAATCATTCTGGATACTCTTCTCATTTGTGTGGTTTAAAATATTTCTTACCTGTCTGTAAATTCCCTTGCAGATTCAACAGTCTTTTAAACGTAGCTCTTGTGTATTGTTTTTGTGATTTTAAAAATAATATACGCTCATTGTAAAAAAAAGAGGTTTAAAAAATATAGAAAAACTTAAAGAAGAAAGAAAGTTGAGATTACGCAAGAATCCCATATTTTGGTCATATCCAAAGTATGTAAATATATGTTATGAATACATGTATATGTATATATATGTGTGTGTGTGTGTATATATATATATATAGAGAGAGAGAGAGATAAAATGGAGTGATGACAAGCATATTGTTCTATCATCTGATTTTTCAATTGATAATGTATTTTCCCATGTCAGTGTGTAGTGCGCTATGTGATTTAAAATGGTTTCATAGTATTTCATTTAATGGACACACCGTAATTTATCAAATCAGTAAAATTTATATCGAGTCAAGTAGCTGATAACTACTTTAAGTATCATCTTTATCCCAGAATTTGCGTGGTTTTTAAGATGGACAGTTATCTCTTTGCTGTGAAGTGCAAAATGAAAGGGAAACAATTATTTTTTCCCTCTCTTTTCCTTGACAGAGGGAAAAGTACCAGCATATAAAAGCTTGCTTATAACTTACAGGTCAAAGAATTAGAAGAACAACTAGAAAATGAAACACTCCACAAGGAGATCCATAACCTCAAACAGCAGCTGGGACTTCTAGAAGAAGATAAGAAGGAGTTGGAGTTGAAGTATCAGAATTCTGAGGAGAAGGCCAGAAATTTAAAGCATTCTGGTAAAAGCATTGAATAGGCTACTGTGTCTTACTGTTAAGTTGTGACTCTCTCATGTCCGGTTCAAAACCTGGCATACAGTTAGCCCAGGACATTTATGAATGCTGTTGAGAAATATCAAGATTTGTTTTTAAATTGCTTCATTTTTAACTATTGTAATTTACTAGAGTGGCCACTGTAAATCAGATGAGTCACAAATATTTAGACTTCTCTTTGCTCTCAGAGCCTTTGTTAGCATCGCATGCAGAATTGAGAGACAGAGATACCATTGCCCTGGGGATGCCAAAACCTTCAGCACTTCCCAGTTCCTTAGAGAAGAGTGTTCATTAAGTACTTACTTTATTGCATTCACTTTAGGGTGCATTTTAAAAAAGAATTAAACTTTTTAAGTTTAAACTACCTTCATCTTTGGTGTCTAATTATACACATGAAATAATACTTTCAATATCACACCTAACAATACATCGGGCAACAATATATGTATTAAATGGAAAAACTTTTATAACACCAGGGGATACTTAAATCAAAGGATTTATTCATTCGGTTCTAGAAGGCTTACCAGGAATCTGAGAGTTAGATTACCACATAGGCATAAGTAATAAGTTTCTGCTGGAAGGCAGGTAATTTAAGGAGGCAGGCCATTCCCTTTATAACAGCTTCAGTATTCACTTCAGATATTTTTGGTTAATTTTATACTAGAATTTTAAAATCCATGCAGAAGAACCATGTAGGCTTTTTTCCTTTTAAAAACATTCAATGCTTTCTAATCTATGATGAAAATTGATTGGAATTTATTTCTTAAAAATTGATTTAACATCAAGAAGTCGTCCATTGTTTTCAGTGAGTAGTGACTATCGGGGCAGCCGGTAGGCAGGCAAAGCTGTCTGTATTATGCAGGAAGCGGGGCAGGCACTAGAGATAGTTTGAAGTTCAGTTGTGAACGTGTTTATTTCATACCTGCTATCTGAGCTACCAGCCCTACTCTGGGATGCTATAACAAACACAGAAGAAAAGAAACCATACCTTCTGCTCTCAAGGGACTCAAATTTCCTCTGGAGAGATGGACCCATGCATATGGAAGTAACTAGAGGATTCTTAGTGCCAAAAGCATAGCCCACACTGCCTGTTTAAGTAGTGAAGGTCAAAACCAATGGACAGGTCAGTGGGAAGTCATGCCAAATGGAATGGCTGTGGAGCTAGCTCCTGAGTACAGACACAGAGTACTCAGTAACTATAGTCCATTCACCCATATTATAGGTATTTGAATCTATGATATAAATTTAAGCTCCTTGGAGGCAGGAAGTGTGTCTTGGATAGCACCAAGTATAGGCTCTTTCACATTGTTGGTACTTACTAAATGTCTGTTGAATTAGTAACTTGAATGAATGAATCGAGTGAATAAGTTACATCTCCAGAATGCTCTTTAAAAGTGCAACAAGCTTCTGAGTTACAAACATTTGGGAGCCTGAGTAAATTTAACATAATGAATAAATACGGTAAGATGGTTAAAATCAAGGACTCTAGTATTTACAGTTTGTGAAGGAAATTAAGCGGGGGAGGGAAGTATGCAACTATTAAAATTCACTTTTAAATGTTATCTTTACAATCAGTTCTTAGTCTGTCCACTTTTAAAGTCAAGTATGAACAATTTCTTAGTGTTTGAGTAGTGTACTGTGTTGTTACAAATATTTCTTCAACCTACTCAGTCCTTATTCTCCCATTCATTCACTCAGCCATCATCTTGAATTTTTTTTTTCTTTTCTGTAGTTGTATCTATAGCAGATGGTATTTTTTTCTTTTAACAGATGGAAGGCCTCTCTTGCATTAGTAATAATAGACTAGAGAAAAAATTCTACAGTTTCATATTGAAATTTCTAACTTTGTCTTGATAAAAAGTACTTGATGTTGAGAGAGGTTTTTTTTTTCCTATGTGTGCAGAAAACATGTTCAGTTCTTATTTCAGCTCTCTTCTGAATGCTTGCTCTCTGTACAGTTGATGAACTCCAGAAACGGGTGAACCAGTCTGAGAACTCAGTACCTCCACCACCTCCTCCTCCACCACCACTTCCCCCGCCACCTCCCAATCCTATCCGGTAAGCACATCCAGGAAGACTGTTCTGCATCAAAGGTTATTCTCCATCAGAGAACCTGAAATTTATGTCAATGGTGTCCTTTTTTTTTTTTTTTTAATACTGGCTTACACTGCGTTATTAAACCAAACCAAACCTGTTGCTGTAGAGTTGATTCTGACTCATAGCAACCCTATAGGATAGAGTAGAACTGCCCCATAGGGTTTCCAAGGAGCAGCTGGTGGATTCGAACTGCCAACCAGTTGGTTAGCAGCCGTAGCTCGTAACCACTACAGTACCAGGGCTCCATTGCGTCATTACAGGGTCAGTAAAAAGTATGAATGATGTCATCTAGTGTTTCCCTCAGAGAACTTTCAGAAGGCCAGTGAATACAGTAATGAACATATATAATGAATACTCCCTTCTGGTTATAAATTCTTGGGGCCTACAGTGTTCTTCTGCTATAAATGTTCAGATTCCATGTAGATGTTCTGAACAAAGGAGCTAGACTTTTTTTTCATCTCACGTACTCTACTTTCAGAAGTCTAGTTCATGACATTTAGGATTTCCTTTAACTAATACCAAGGAGTTTTGAGCTTCTCTGGAATGTTTTTATCTTTTTCTCTCAATAATTTGAATTTGAAAAACTCCCATTTGGCCAATTATTTTTAAAATAAAAGTGCTAAAGTGCTAATTATCATAAACTAATACTTAACTAAAAGTACTGATAATTTTTTTTATCCCTAACCTCATATTTAAACCTTTAAAAATGCTGAGAGAGGAACCTTCCATAGAAAGAGGAATGAATGATGTTTAAATTCTTGCAACAGGAAATCATATATGTAGACAGGAAGGAACTTTTTTCTGAAGGCCAAGGTGACTTGATGGTACTGAATGCCTGACTTCCACACAAGACATACTGGGAGGAGACCTAGGGTCAAAATTCCTGCCTTCTTTGTCCTTCTGCATTCCACCATTCACAATTCCATAAGACAACCCCTGTGTCCTGGTGACAGCTTACCGCCTCGTGTCATGATGCCAGCTGCTTCTGTATAATTTATTCTTGAACAAATGGCATTTAAACTTTTGCTGGACTTTTACCTTTCATTAACTCATGTGATTTGTTTAATCCTTTCACACAGCGAGGCCATTTATTCGTACTTTGCACCTTTGCTGATCCATCTGAATAGAATGTGTAGTGTGTTCCTCCCACACAACTATGAAAATGGGACTTTGCCTTTTAAAAAGATTCTCATTAGTTTTCCTTACTGAGTAGGGTATGACATAATCTACTTTAAGCCATTGAAGTATTTAAGGCAAAATAATTTTTACACGTGATCGATCCAAGACTGAATTGGAAGAATTTCAGTTATTTTTAATTCTTTCTCTCCTGGGTAGCGAAGTCTGTAGGAGATAGTCTGAATTTGACATTTAAAACGGGAAATTCATCACTTTGATCTTTCTGCGAAGGTCTAGAATTTTGAACTGATAAGAAAGGTCACTTCTGTCTGTGATGGGGGAGAACTATTAAAAAGAGATTACAGTCTTAATGTTGGCCTTTAATTTTTAGTTTCAGAAGCCTTGAGGTCCTCTGGAATTAAAAGTTAAGTATAACCTAAATGGAAATTTTTCCCAAAGAGCACTTTACAGTTAAACTGAGAAATGAATGTGGGATTCAGAACTGTGGATGTCTAAAGCATGGACTCTTTTTTAAGGCTCTTTAAAGAAAAATTTCATTGAATTATGTGAATGATTTTTATTTGAAGGTGAATTTAAACAATATAGGACATAATTTTTCCATAAAAAGAGTTTTTTAAAAAAAATTTTTTGGGTACGGAGTGCTTTCTTCTCTAAGAATATATTTGCATATGTACTGCATTTCAATGGACTTCAGATCCACTGATCAGGATTTTCCAACTTTATTACTGAGCAATTTATTTTACCCTGATGTGGATCATGGATAGAAGTGGAAGTAGAGGGAAAAAAAGACAAGGGCTTGTGGCTTTACTGCTTTTCCCTCCTCTTTCTACTCATTTAATCTAGAGGACAGGTTGGAGAGAGAATGGAGGAAGGAGGCCTGCCTTGGTCATTTTGTACTAGTGTAGTGAAAGAAGTACAGGTTCTGGGCAGGTGTGGTTCATGGGGAGAGGGATGAACACTTCTCAAAGAACTCTGAGGTGAAAATTATCCACTGAATGGTTCCATCTTGGAGTGGCACTTGCTTGAAGCTTTTATCCATTCAACTGAATATGGCTGTGAAATGGGGCAGTGATGGCCAGAGGTTCAGATTATTGGCCTCAGATGTCTTGTCCTAGTTTCTCATCTGTCCTGTGAGGCCCACCCCATTTATTTTCTTGATACTCTAAGCCTCGTCTTGACAGATGGTTCTTTTTTAATATTACAGATGATTTTTCTCTGGGCACAGAATCAGTCTCCAACCTATGCTTCGACTCAGAACATTTTAAACTACCATTTTCTTTCACTTAGCTGGTTTACAATGATGTAAACATATAAATACATGTAAATATATAAATATCTGAGCAGCGCAAATAACATCCTGCTTTGTAATCTTTACGTACAATACGGACTCTCAGAGTTTCCTCTCAGAGGTGGCGTCATTAGAGAGTGTTGTGTGAGGGTAAGGAGAGGCCTCTGATTAGTGAGTTGCTGTTGTTGTGCCGTTGAGTCCATTCCAACTCACAGCGACCCTGTAGGACAAAGGAGAACCACCCCATAGGGTTTCCTTGGCAGATTGCCAGGTCTTTTCTCCCAAGGAGCAGCTGGGGGATGGGGTTGAACCACCAACCTTTAAGTGAGCAGCTGAGCTCTTAACTCTTGCACCACCAGGGCTCAAATGCCACCCTATAATGGAATGGTAACAAGTAGACATGGGATACTCCTGGCATTCAGTTGACTGAAATGAAAAATGAGCAAATACAGTTTACATTATTCCATTCTTCATACTTCTAGAATAAAATGCGCTATTTCAAAGGTCTGTGTAAATGAGAATTTCTAACTTTTGTGAAAATAATTTACTTCCCTTTTGGGTCATTATGAGCTCAAAGAAGGTAAACTAGATGAAGTCAAAAGCTCAATGCTTGATTGTTTCCCAGTTGATAAGGCCTGAGAACTTCACAGGGTAGAAAAGGATGGGTTTTCTTTTTACTGTGCTTTGTGGAAGGTTGACCAGTTTGTTTGGGAAGCCAGTGTGTTTGCAAATTTTAAGAAAAGGCCATTAGAAAAGGATTAATACTATAACCAAAGGAGTAGAAGTGAGAAGGAAAAAAAAAATCTAAAAATTACAATGATTAAGACACCTCAGATTACGTCCTTAGAGCCAGTATTTCTCTGTATGTCTATTTGTCCCTTTTCTAGAGACAACATCATGCCTTTCCTATCCTCCAAGTATGTTTTCCATTGCTAGCTTCCCACCTTGTCTTCTTCAGGAATGTACTTTGTCAAATCCAGTTCACCACACTGAGGACATTTACAGTGGAGTTGAAAGGACTCAGCAATTCTTAATTTGCTTTCTTTTGTAAATTTTTTTTTTGGGGAACATCCCATGTAATCACCATCCAAGTCAAGAACTAGAACAATACTGGTACCCTGTGTATTCTTTCCCCAATATAACTCCCTCCCAATCAATCAATCAGTCTGTCTCTCTTTATATATGTATCATATATACGTGTGTGTGTGTATATATATATACACACATGTATATGTATGTATGCCTGTTTTTGAACTTTACATAATTCAGAATTTACTGTATTCATTTGTATCGTGCTCTTTTCACTCTACATTATTTTGTAAAATTCATCCATGTTATTTTATAAAATCGAAGTTCATGTTCATTGCTGTATAAACCATTTTATGAATGTCCCAACATTTATTTATCCATTATGGTGCTGAGGGATATTTGGGTTATTCCCAGGCCAGGACAGCTATGGAAATTCTACATGAGCATTCTTGTACGTGTATTTTGGTACACAAGTTCTCATATTTCTGTAATTTATATAGAGGTGGAATTGCTGACTCTTAGTATATGTGCTGCTTCAGCTCTGCTAGATAATGCCAAACAGCTTTGCGAAGTGGTAGTACCAGTTTAAGGAGCCTGGTGGCATGGTGGTAAAGCGCTTGACTGCTAACTGAAGGTCAGCAATTCAAACCCACCAGCCACGGGAGAAAGATGTGGCAGTTTGCTCCCTAGCAAATCCTGTGAGTTAGTTCTTGGTCCTGTAGGGTCGCTGTGAGTCAGAATCGACTCGATGATAAAGGGGGAGTACCAATTTATACCAGTTATAGCAGTTTATTCCTGTTATTCCACAGTCCCACCAGCATTTGATATTGTCAGACTCTAAATTCTGTTTGATGAATGTGTAGTGGTATCTCAGTGTGGTTGAATTTGTGTTTTCCTGATAACTAATGAGGTCAAGCACCTTTTTTGTGTGTGTGTTGATAACTGGACATCCTCTTTTATGGCCTGTTTAAGGCTTGTGTCATTTTTCTCCTGGGTTGTCTGCATTTTCTCATTGATTTGCAGAATTTCTTTATATATTCTGCAGCTTATCTTTTTATTCTTTATGGTGTCATTTAATATATGGAGGTTTTAAAACTTTAATGTGGTCAAATTTTTCATGATTTGGATTTAGATAGATTTTTAGTACATGGACCAGAAAAACAGTGGTCGAAATATACCTTATCCCTAAGTATTTGATCTGTTTGATGCAGATTCAGATTTTTTCATGCCCATATTTCTCAAATAGATAGACTAAAACTTACAAAGCTTTTTTATATGAAACCTCCCCTGATTTTTTTATCCTTCCTTCTCCCTCAGGCGTGTTACATAGATAGCTATTGGTTATTTGTGAATTTTAGATGCAGATATTGGAGTTTTTTCTGTATGCATTTTACTTTGTAAGTGTGTATGCATTGAATTAGTGATGGTAGCAGTTACCTCCATTGAGTATTTAGTGTACTTTTACACAGAAAGAGATAAGACATATTTCTCTTCCTTAATGTGATTTCTGTTAAAAATGAAGTGTGGGCTACTTAAATCCTAGTTATGCATTCAAATGCGCCTGGAGAACAGTTGGATTTTTACTGATTATTTAGAATCTCTACATTTTATTTCTTGGATTATGAGACATCCAGTGATTTCCTGTTCATCTTTCTCTTTCTCCCAAAGATCTCTCATGTCCATGATCCGGAAACGATCCCACCCCAGCGGCAGCGGTGCTAAGAAGGAAAAGGCAGCCCAACCAGAAACAAGTAAGCCCCCCTCCGCTCGGTTTACCTTCAGCAGTTGATGATGTGTAATTTTTCAGCATTTAACACATACATGTATTGAGTTCTTTGACTATGAACAGATTGTCAGAGGAGAAGTGTGAACTTAACAGCTATAAAAACGAACCAAATACAGTCATTGCCTTCATGTAGCTTATTGTGTAGAGGAGATAAACGTGAACACACCACTGTAATGTGAGGTGTACTGGAAAATGTGTTTTAATAAAGGGACAAGTTGCTGTGGGAGTAGAAGGGAGAGAGAGGGAGTAATTCCAAACGAGGTATTTGGGAAAGGCTTCTTAGAGTTGGAGCCTTGGTGGCCCAGTGGTTAAGAGCTTGACTGCTAACCAAAAGTTTGGCAGTTTAAATCTACCAGCTGCTCCCTGGAAACCCTGCGGGGCAGTTCTGCTCTGTCCTCTGGGGTTGCTGTGAGTCAGAACTGACTCAACGGCAACGGGTTTCTTAAGAGTTGGTAGCAAGTGAGACTATCAAGCACCTACTATGTGTCAGGCTTTATGCTGTGTACTGGAGATATAAGAGATAGAGGTTATATTGTGAGGGAGACAGGAAGTAAACAAGCAACTATCTAATTCAATATATAATTATTTAAGTACAATTTTTGATGAGCGCAGTGGAAGAGGAGTACAAGGTTCTAAGAGCTTATGGAGGTGTACCACTGATGTCTGAAATTGATGTTTAAGCCGAGTATTTGTAGATTTAAAGTCGAGGGGCAGGTTTTTAGGGTAACAGCAGTTCAGATAGAGGGGCCGCAGATTCAAAGACCCAGAGTGGGGAAGGAGCTTGTCATATTATAGAAACTGAATGTTGGTGTGGCTAGAACACATGGTTTGCAAGAGAGGAGGTCTGATAGTTAGGCAGGGGCCAGATCCTGGAGAGCCTCAGAAGCCATGCTCAAGGTCCTGGAATTTATCCTGAGGACAGTAGAAGTGTTTTTGTTTTTTTGTTTTTTTTAAATCTCTCTCTCTCTCTCTCTTTTTGTTTATTGTTGTAGTTTAAGGGACAGTAGAAGTTTAAAGCAATAGTGTGACATGATGAGAATCACCCTGGCTGCAGTGAGAGAACAGAGAACAGACTAAAGGGATAAGAGTGGATGGGGCGAGACTATCGCAGTTGTTCAGATGAAAGTTGACAGAGACTTAGATGAGGGGGAGCAGTAGAGACAGAAGGAAATGTATAAATTCAGGAATTATTTAGGGAAGTAAAATCGATGAGACTTTGGAATCTGTTGAGAGGATAATCCGAGGAGATGGGAATGGAGGGAGAACAGCCTTCTTGCTGAGCAGAGGCACCAGGTGGCTAAGAGCAATCAGTTCACAGAGCCAAGAGTAGTTTGGTGCATAGCCACAGTGAGGGCAAAAACTTGAATGCTGGGGCCAGGTCTCAGTCCTTTGTGCTGAGAGCTGTAGAACCCAAATTCAACCCAACAATGTTTGCTCAATGCCTACTACGTACAAAGCATGGTGGATTTGCCTGGTTCAAGCCCAGACTGGTGAAAGCTTCTTTTTGGCCCCTCTTCCTGCCTCTAGGTGTCTTGGTCCAGTCCAGCCACTTCTACATATCTGGCAGTGTGACACTCTGAGATCAGAGGTCTAATCACATTCTCCTACACCTCATGCCATTTCCATGCTCCTTACTGCATCCAGATAGTCCAGACTGTAGTCTGCTTATAGAAGGTTCTCTGCTTTTACTTACAGCTTCATTTCTCATTACATCTGTCCAGCCCCTCGTGGCTGGGCACTAACCTCTAAGGCCTCTGTGCATTTGCTGCTGTTTTCACTCCATCCAGAATTGCCTTCCTGCCCTTCCTCTGGTTAGAGCCTCCTCCTTAGGCAAGGTGCTGGTCTAATGCCATTTCCCCTCTGCAGATTCCAGCCAAAGTACCTGTGTGAACCACACTCCTCCTCCTCCTCCTTCTATTTGCTAGTGTTTACTAATAATCCAAAACGAACGGCTCATTGCTGTGTGTTGCTATAGCATTTTGCTTCAACTGCTATTACAGTGTGGATTTAATGTCTTCTCATCCTGCCCCCTGCCCTGGTGTGATTTCCACATCTCTTCCCCTGAATGGATTGCAAGTTCTTTGAGGGTTTGCTCATTGCCATAGCCTCTCTCGGCTTTCACATATATTGAATGAAGTTTGGACTTGGTGTTTTCTTTCCTAGCCAGGCACCTTCCAGCACCATTTCAGACAGAGCTGTTTGATTTCACCTGTAGTTTCTGTGCCTACCTCCTGCAGTCTTTTGTTGTCCTTCCTCTGAACAGCAGTGGGGCTGAAAGGCAAATTCTGCTTTGCACAAGGCATTGCTGGATTCAGAAGCAGTCCTGCATTTGGTGATTTGCAGGGCAGCCTGGATCCTAGTTTTACTCTCAGCTTCCCCTGACACCATAATTTCAATGTTGCTTGTTTCAATCTTGTTTTTGGACAATCAGCATGTTTTAGAGGGTCAGGGAGGCAGTCAGAAGGAAATGATTTTTCCCGTGAAGTGGATTCCATTATCAGTTTGTCATCCTCAACCGTCCCCTTAAATAAAAAAAAGATTCTAGAACTTCTCAATCCCCAGTATTACGAGCCATAGCATTTTCCTTACAAAAATGATATTTCATTTACAGTTCATGAAATGTGGCAGTATTTTCTCTGATATCCTTGGGCTATTGGATTGTTATTTTGAGACTCTACACAGAGATACTGACACGGAAGTATAATTCTCTGTTGCTCAAGGAATTTTAGTCGAGCAGCCCTAAATCATACTTCCCTCATGGATGTGTACTGGAGCAGCATTGCTGCCTGGAAGGCATTATTTCTAGTGTCTTGTTCATAGCTCACACTGAAAAATAGTTGTTGAGTGAGTAAACCAACCATAATTAAATCCATGATGAACCCGTGTAGAGTATCCCCCACTGGCATCACCTGTGACTCTGACGGGCGTGCATTTATGACGCAGGGCCCAGTCTCGCTCTCACTGTGTTTTCGTCCTTACGGTGACATCTTATGATGGCTCTTAATGTATAGTTGGTATGCTTTTCAGAGCATATGAGGGGAAACTTATTGCTCGGTTATGGCTCTTTGAACGCTTGATTGTGGAGAAAGTCTGTGGAACATTTTAGAAGTAGTTGTAAGGTCTGAATGTAAGAAATCATTTCAAACTTTGAAGTTAACAGCTCTAATCTTGACACCAGTGCATTTGTTGGGCCAGTTCTGGGACTCGGAGGTATATGCCTGCTGTTTACCACACGTTTCAGCCATGACTTTGTTGGTATTTTCTTACCTCTGTGACTCAGTTTGCTCATCTGTAGAGTGAAGTTGTAATCGTTGTACCAGTGTCATGGGGTTGTGAGAACTGAGGAGTCTCACAGCTTGAAAAGCATTTAGAATAGTACCTAGCACATAGAAAATACTCAAAATGCTAACTTAAAAAAGAAAAAAAAAAAGGAAAGGTACCTGTCACCCTCTGCAGGATGGAGGGGAGCCTCTTTCTGCAGGTTCTTGTGATTACTGTAGCTAAGAGAATTGCCTTAACTTTAGGACCATAGGTCGCTTCAAACTTATTCAGCCATAATGTGCCCTTAGAGATCTTATACATCATGGTAGAATAAGATTTTTTTAATGCCTTTTTAAGAATATTAGTGAAAGAGACTTAATTCCTGTGGAATTTAAAAAATCATTGCAGTTTCTGCTAGGTAACAACCAAAGGCTTTTCTGAGCAACGCGATGATGGTTTTGTCTGTGGGTCTTTTTTTTAATTTTAAGGAACTCACTTATTTTTTAAGTGGGTCTTAAAATTTAAGCCTCGTTTAATTACACGTAGCTTTCTGATCCAAGGCTGACCTTGAAGCACTAACTCAAAGAACATTTGATTTTATTTTCCTGTGGCAGTTCAATAACATTAGACCTGTCGTCTTCATTTGTCCCTTTGCTTTAATCTCCAGTATCCTGCATATTTCCATTGTCCCCCTGATTACATGCCTTTGTGAGACAATTACTAACTGTGTGATTGTAGAAAGAATTGCAAACATACCATGAGCTCTCTGTAGGCGATTCTTGCCGATTTATTAGAACTGCTTAATAGTTTGGAAGTTCATATAGATTGCTTTTTGCTAGTTCAAAAACAGGTTTGGCCCAAGAGAAGGCTTGTGTAGCTAGCATCGCCCTTGTATTGTGCCTGAGTCGGGAATCTGATAAGAGCGATTTCTTTTCCTTAAAACCAATTAAGCTTTTACATTTGAAAAAAGGCTGAGAAATTAAAGCCTGGTTTATAATCTGTCCACAATACAGATAGTGGCACTTCTCTGAATTATCACTGTGATTCTGGCAAGCAAATATAAAAAACTACTTTAAATTCCTGCTATGTTAGATGCTGTAGCAGATTTGAATGGTGTTGACCATAATTCTCCATCTGTCTGCCTTAATTAGTTTTTGTATGGTGCATTTAATTGGGTTTCAGTCATTCCTTACAGAGTGCTAATCTGTTTGTAGGCGGTGTTCCTATCGCCATTCAGCGCTTCTCAGTCCCACTCAAAATGGCAGCCTTTCTGAAAATCAGATGTTTTTTGAAGATATTTTTTAAATTCCCTTGAATGAATCCCATACCCATACCAGGTGCCTGAATGGCAGATCTGGGTTTTGTAGCTCCTGATTATGGATAGGATCAGCAAAAGCACTTTGTAGTGCAGACTGGGTATTCAGATAAGATGGAACGAATGTATGAATGAGTGTATGAATTTCCTCCCGTAGTAATTACCTTGTGTGTCCCCTTGTTGATGTTTGTGAGCCATCAGCAGAAGTTGCCCAAGAACATGCTACTTATGGGCACATGGTTGATCAACCCACATTTTTGCCTTTCATTTGCTGGTGGATGAGTTCTTACTTTGGTGGCCATATTTCCCACATTGCCTGGCAAAATATACTGTTTTGGGGTCCAGAAATGTTTGGATGTTGAAAAATGTTAATTCTCAGCATTTCAACGGCTTGTGAAGACGACTAAAGCAGTATTTGAAGTCAGGACGATATCAGAAAATCTAGGTTGTACGGTAAATGAATGCAGCAGGGATCCCATCACTGTGGGGCTGCAGAGATGAGGATAACTTTCTGGACTCTCTTAGTTGCTCTTCCAGGCACTTGTACAGGAGGAGTGACTGCCCAGGATTAGAGTGAAGTTGGCCATGTCGCAGAAAAAGAAGCTATGATTTAAGCCTCCTTGACACAAAGCCTGATACTACTGCTAATTAGCTTGGGGATATAATTGTGATTACCTCTATTTAGAAGCCACCCTTTTAGGGCTTAGTCAGTCCTGCTCAAACAGTAAAAATATTAATAGCCATTTAAAGCCAAAACTTTGGAAGAAGTAAGTCGGTTAGTAGATACTTGTTGAGTGCCCACCATATGCCAGGCAATGTGGAGTCTTTAAGGATACTAATTGGAAGGCCCTTATGAGCTATTGAAACTTAAATATATTGGTCGAGGGTGAATTAGCTGGAGATAAACACAAGATGTAAGGGTCCCTGGGTGGCACAAATGGTTTGCACTCTACTCCTAACCTAAAGGCTGGCAGTTTAAACCTGTCCAGTGGCACCAGGGAAGAAAGGCCTGGCGATCTGCTTCCATAAAGATTACAGCCAAGACAACCCTATGGAGCAGTTCTATTCTGTAACACATGGGATCACCATGAGTTGGAATTGACTCAACTAGTTACACACAAGATCTGGGTCTGCACTAATGGTGATAAATGTTACAAAATGGTTCTTTGCTTTTGGCCAAGCTCCAGTCTGCAAAAGAGGCAGTTTTCGCTACTCTAATCAGCAGGGTTAGGCTCACCTCAGTTGCAGTCACCTAATTCATGTACATCTCAGCAGCTTTATTGTTTTTGAAGCCAGATAACGCAAAGGTTAGACAATAGACAATTGAAAATTTTTTTCAAATTTACTTAATTGCCATTGTTTCTAAATGTATGTTTTCTTTTAACATGGACAATTTAAAAAGACTCGAAAAAGGTTTGCTTAAATGTTTCCTTTCCACATGATTCCTAAACGAAAGATGGCAATTTGAAAATCGATTTTACCTGTTTGCTGCAGATCTTTTAACTATGGATTTCTTCCTGTGAGGAAAAGATCTCTTCGATCTTTTTTCAAATGGACTTTTTGTTGGCTATTCCTTCTGTGGGCTAATTCTTTGACAGAGGACGTACGGCAAGTTATAAAAACATCTTTGAGGCAAAGATGAATGATTTTTGGGAACTAGGTACAAAGCTGAGTTTTTAAAGACCTAAAGTCTATACATTCTGACAAACAGAAGAAAATTCGTTTTAATTATGTTCTAATATAGGTAAGCCAGTATTGACTTCCATGCTATGAATTTGATCTTAATTTTTATAACTTATTTTTCTGATCAGATATTTTATTTAAAAAAAAAAAAGTTGCTACCTGCTAGCTATGCTAACCTTAGTAAATGGTTGGTGATCTGTGATTCTTTCTGAAAAATGACTGAGATTAATTACATAGTGCAGTCTTTCTGAGTCACCAAATATAGGATGTAGCTGTTTTTTTTTTTTTTGTAATAGAAGATGATTTATGTGTGTGTTCTTTGAACAGCTGAAGAAGTCACAGATCTGAAGAGGCAAGCAGTTGAAGAGATGATGGATAGAATTAAAAAAGGAGTTCATCTTAGACCAGTTAATCAGACCGGCAGACCGAAAGCAAAGGTGTGGAGTGGTTAAATGCCCCCCCCCCCTTTTTTTTTCTCTCTCCTCTTCCTCTGTCCTTGCTGTTTCTATTTTAAGTGTAAAAATTTGAAATTTGATGAAAGCTACATCAGGACTGATTGTCAAGAGTTACTTATTCCAGGTCATTTCAAGGAGAACATTTCATCTGTATCTAATCAGCTGTCAACTAAACTAGGCTGCAGCGAGCGCTCCAGGATCCGTGGTGGCTCCTAGAGTCTGTTCAGCCCTTCTTTCCCTTTCTATGCGTGCCCCATTTAAATAGACCCAATATTAGAGTTTTTGACATTTTTCTTGAAAAACGTTCTTTCTTTCCTCACTCTAATTCGGTATCCACAGGCTGGTGCTGTTTCTTCTCCTTCTGCATCTTCTCTCTCTCTCTTTTTTTAACCCAAACTTTTATGGCTCTTTTCTCTCTCAAGGCTGTCTGTCTTCTTCTTTAACTGCTTGAGTGGCCCCTAAGTATCATGCCTGCTCTCTGCAGATTCCTCTGGGCTTCTAAAGTTGCCACTGTGTCATAGGCAGGCAAGATGGCAGGAAGGCAGGCGTGGCCCTGGTGCGCGCCTGCACGGAGTAGGGGTTGGAAAGAGGGAAAGAATGCTTCTCAGCTGCAAGAGCAGATTCACATCTAGTGAAAAGGAAACTTTGGCCAACCGTGTAGAGTAGTTCTTGTGCCAACGATCTGAGAGCGGTTTTCTGAGTAAGGGCCTGAGTGTAAAACAGGAAGAGAAACTGAGTGTGTGGGACCAGTTGGCATAGCTGTTTCAGAGTTTCAGAGCTGGTGTCTGGTGGGCGAGTGGGGAACACTGATGCTGACGTTGGGGCCTTTGCAACATCGCCCAGGTGCCCCGCCCCCCCCGTCCCGGCTTTTTCTCCACAAAATGGACACAGCAGCCCTGACTTACTAGGTGATTGTCAGGATCAAATGGAAAAAAGGATGTGAAAGTACTTTAAAATGCAGCGAATAAACAGAACCTTTGAGAAGAGTACATTTTTATGACTCCCATGTCACAACTATTATGGAAAGAATAAGCAAAACCAGACTATTACTAGAGAAAAGTGCAGTCTCATAAAGAAACATGAAATTAGTTTAGGAAGAAAAAGTGTTGAAAAACTGGTAAATCGTAAGCAGTCAATGTTCCGGACTGGCTTTCATTTTCAGAATATCACTGTGTACTTTCTCTCTTCTCGTGACTCTTCCAACAGTTACACATTCTTTAATGTCAATTCCAAATCTGGAAAGCAGCTGAGCCAGGATCAGTGGACAGCTGGGTTATTCGCTGGTAGTCATTAAACTATGTAGATGTGGTGCTGAATGACCTGGTCAGTAACATCAAAAGCAAATGGTCACTGCATGCTCAAGTCCAGACTGCTTCCCCCGTTAGCATCAGCCCTTCTGAGATGGCAGACGTTAGGAGAGTATGCGGTCCATGCCTGAAAGGGCTTGTGCTTTCCGAGGGCGATTTCAGTGGCATGGCAGCACTTCTGAGAATGCCTTTCAGCAGGGCACTTGCTCCAAAGTCACAGCTTGTCACCTGCACCGTCTACCTGCAGAAGTCAAGGCTGCCTTGAAAATACTAATTTAATTGCATTTTTTCTAAATTCTTTGAAGTTGGTGGTGGTGCTGGGGTGGTTAAAATTAGCGTGCTAGAGCTTGTGACTGGCATCGAGAGCATGCGTGTTTCACAGAAAACCTGCGCTATGAAACTTTAATGCCTTAGTCTACTTTATACTTGAGCAGCAAACCTCTCCCTCTCTGTGTGTTTGTTTTTTAATTGAAATGAGATCTTACTCTTTTATTCTCTTTTGAGAGAGAAGGATTATAGGTTGCTGTTGATCACCTCTCATTTCTTGATGGGAGAGAAATAACCTGACTTCTATTTCAGGCATAAGGAGCTTGGGAAGTTCCCTTCACTATATCTTTCAGGATTAATCTTCATCTCTAGCCTTTGTGAAAGGAAGTGGTACGGGGGAGGTCAGAGGTCATCCTAGATCTTCTTTTTCATGAGGGTCTCATGCCAGCTTTTTCTTACATTAGTTGAGGGATCCACTGAGACTGTTAGGTATTGTGGGGCAGGCAGGCAAATATTACCCACAACTTCACTTCAGATTACTTTGTTCTGGGGCCATAAGAGAACTAACTGTCTTGTAGTCAAGACACCGGACTCAACTACTGCCTTCCTCAAGGCCTAACTTTCCTCGTAAGTAAGATGGAGTGGTTGGACCTTCTGAAGCCTTTTACTGTTCTGACAACAGGCGATGCTAACATTCTCCTGTAAGCAAGGTTCTTCACTAGTCCTGGCTCTGACTCCACCAGTGTGAAACTCCTGAAGCAAGATATGCCTGTCCTCTGTAAGCTGGCCATCGCCTGAAGCTGACGGAGCTAAGAGAAGTTTCCTGCTTGTCGCTCGCTTTCTGCTCTGCCTTCTTTCTGTCCCTAGCTTGCTGGCATCAGTCCAGCAATGCAGGTGGAGAAAAGTTTATTTTAAAACGTTGTGAATAATTTGGAGTTGAATCTTTAAAATCTAGCGTTTACCAAATCCTTTCTATCTACGATAACCAAGGGATAACAAAACGATATTTAGAAGGCAGTAGGCTGAGTCCTGTTGCTTTGAACATAACTGCTAATTTTCTGCTTAATTGTCACCAGGGAGCACTAACATGGCTAATATTTTTCCTAACCGGAAGACATAGACCTAATTAAAAAAATAAGTATAGTCATACCTATCACCAATATAGACTAACAGCACTTTGCCATGTAGCAATCTTCGTTTAATGTTTAGAATTGTATTATTCAGTAATTTTTTTTTTCTTTTTAAAATTGTAGCCAGAATCTGCCAAAGGCTCTGAAAGTGCAGTGAATGAACTAAAAGGAATACTGGTAAGAACACATCTCAGCTTACTGCTTAGCTAATAGGGAAATTAAGGGAAAATGTTTTATAATGTTTTTGTAAATGGTTGTTTTGGATATGTTTTATTTCCATTTACAGTGAGCCTCATTTCTTTGGACAGTTTACTTGATTGTATGGATGGACTTCTGCACTGCAGGTGTTAATAATGTATCAAATAACACTTGGTGCTTTCTACTCCAAGACTTAGCCATAACTGGTTTCAGATAGTGGCTACATGGTCACCAAAATCGTTGTTCCCCGTTCTTGCCTTTCAATCCTGGTGTAATAGCTTGAAGATAAAGTGTCTTACTACGTGTGAGGAACAGTACATGTTTATTCATGACAGAAATGGAGTGGAGCTCTGGAATGGATAGTGGTTTATTTTGGGGCATGAGAGTGGAGTTCTTGGCACCTAAAATGTAAATCTGAGCTCCTACCAAATATGTTAGTTTCAGGGACACAGTCTGCTTTTTCTCGCAGTTTAAAAAAATTCTGTGACGATAAACTATAGAGTAAAGTAAGAATCCTTCTCTTTATGTTACCAATTGCATTTCCTAGGGGTAATTCACACACATTGGAGAGCACACCGAGTGCCCATCTCTACTCATATTTCTGCTTTCCAAAGTGTGAGTTTTTGCCAGTGAAATAAATGGCTACCGCCTTCTCCAACAGTTGGATTCAGAGACAAACGCCTCACTTAGAAAATGTTTCAGATACTGAGAGCTCTGTTCTCTGATCCTGTTACAGTCCCAACACCAGTTATTATGCACAGTAAGTCAACAAACATGGAGGCAGAGGTAGAGGAATAAGTACGCCAGTGTTTGTCATTACTGTGCTAATTATGCGTTGCATGTAGACATCCACATAATTGTGGTAAACAAAATTATTTTTATCAAGCGTGTCTTTAAACAGTAGACTTAACTCAGAACGGCTTAATTAATTGGCTTTAGTTTTAGGTGGGTGGGATTAACACTGAAGAGAGGTGTATCACTGGCTAACAGTGGTGGTCTCCCTACAGAATAAAGTATTAAAGCCACTTAGAAAGTCATGTGGTTATTATCTGATGGGTTCCTTAATCAGAAGGTTTTGTTGTCCAGCATTGCATTAAGAACTCCCTATCCACAGTTCCTTCTGTTGTCTCCACATCATAATGATAATTCATGTTCAGGAGGATGCCCAGGGGTGCTGTGAAGTCCTGGATGTAGTTCTGGATCATCAGAGAAAGAGAAAATCATACAGAGTTTGAACTTTCTAAAACTTAGATTTATTTGAAAAATTGGATGTCCACATGAGATCCATATGTTAATATTTGATTACCCATTCCCATCCTATAATGCTGGATGCTAGTAAGCTTACTGAATTACAGCATTGCTCTTAAAGATCATAGTCACTGTAATTTTTGTCACTTTAAGGAGAGAAATCTGTGAAATAATTTACCAATTATGAATTTCGAGAAACAGCTTCCTTTTCTGTAAATTGCCCCCCTCCTCCTGGTCCTCGATCTATCATTAGAATACTGTACATTATCTGGCATTGATGCATTGTTCTGGAAATATTCTTTCTTTGGATTAATTTAAAAAAAATTCCAGCTCATGATCTCTCTCCTACTTTTCTTTGCTAAACGGCACATAGAAATTTCCCTTGAGGCAACACTGGTAACTTCCAGTCACCCAGGGCCAACAACACTTTACAAATTCTTGTAAGATAGAAAGGCATCCCCTGGTTTAGCCCACCCAGCAGATGGGGCTTTGTTGGTGCTTCTTGCTGGAGATCAGACTTAGGATTATCAAAGTTTGTACCCAATAAAGCACACAATACCAACCTCACAGTTGTGGCATGTGAGAAACAAACATGGCAGAAAGAATGTGAAAGGCCTACAGATTGTATACTGAGTGCCTATATGTTGAACCAAGTAATACCGTGTTTGGTTCTGCTATAGAACAGAAACCTGGAAAAAACTCATTGTGGGAGTGTTTGGTTGAAGCAGAATGTGGCTTGTGTTGTAAAGTACATCCACAACCTGGAGATTTGACCTACCTCTGAGAGTTAGCACGTGGATAGAAAACAAATCTCTGGGTTAGAGGGAGGTGGAAAACCTCACTCTACTTTGAGTTGTACAGTTTTCAAGCTAATTTTTAAAGTCTCAGTGTTGACGAAATTCATTCTTCCAAGCCTGTTCCCACTTTTAAACCTGTGTATTTTGTAAATAAAATATATGTAGTCTATTTGTCATAGTCACACAGGGTTTTGAGGTCTAGAAGACTGCTTGAGTCACCTCCGTCATTTAAAAGCCACTCTAAGTGAAAATGGTGATTTCTGAAGAACAAATAAGTACAAATTAATCTAAAATTCTCTTTCCAAATTCAGTTGACTCTAAATCAGAGACAAAAGCAGCTTTTATATTGTTGTAAAAATATACATAACATTTGCCAATTCAACATTTTTTTACATGTACAAGTTAGTGATATTAATTATATTAATCATGTTGTGCTACCATCACCCATAATCACTGCCAAAAGCAACCTTTAAAAAAAATTCTTGTATGGGTCTTTTTCAAACATCTTCAGTTTTTCAGAGTACTTAGAAATTATTGACTAATTTTTCCACTTGACAGATTAGTCATTATTATGAACATTTAACCGACATGGAAACTAAGATTGATAAATAATCACAGTGGTTTAAAGTAGAAAAGAGTACTGGTTTGGGCATGAGAAACTCTAAATTCCAGATCCAGCTCTATCATGAACTTGTGGGACGCAGCCCAGACTCTGAGGCTCACTGAGTTTGAGTTCTCTTATCTGTAGAGCAAAGGAATTGTATGTACCACATGGTTTCTAAGGCAATTTTTGATTCTTAAATTCTATGATTCTAATATAAATAGATAATTAAGATAATCTTGGTGCTTTGTTAGTTGGGGTTCTTGATCATTTCAGTTGAGAGTCATACAGAAAGCTTTCTTTCATAGTTCCCTCTACATTTAAAGTGTTCTCATATATTAACTGAATCAACCACTTCAGTCAGTAAGTGAAGAAAGAAGTTTGGGATTCAAGGATTAGAATGTGGTGGAAGGATTCCTTCAGTATCAGGTGTGATGAGAGGCAGCCCACCACAGTCAGGAATTTGGGGAAATGATGCTGTTATCCACATGAAAAATAGAGAATATTGTGAAAGATGAATTTAATAATTAAAGATATCCTTGGAAGTTATATGTGAGTGTATGTGTATACACACACACACACACACACACACACACACACCATTTCCTTGAATTTACTACAGCCATTGGGAAAATCACAAGAATGTCCTTGACATTCAAACAATCATTAGTTTTATGAGTTATTCTAATAGTAATGGCTGTAAAATTTTCAAGTATCTGTTAACAAATGATACGGATGGTACATTTTTAAAAATTATAAACACAAATGATTTGGGACTAGTTGTTCTAGTACATTTTTCGAATTTATCTGAAGTGGCTTTAGTTCTGTTTTCTCTACCTTGTCAGGGTCAATCATACCTTACTATATGACTATTCAGTGAGTGGATGCAGATCTGCATTGTTAATAATTAAATAACCCAAATCATGTCATTTTTCAATTGTGAAGTCAGCTGTTAGAGTGTTACATGTGATATGATGTTCCTGTGTATTTGTCTTAGGGATTTTTGCAATAAATGAAAAGCAAAAGAGAGGCGTTTCCAGGGGAAAAAGTATCATATGCTTGATTAAATATGAGACTTACCCACATATTTTACACATCAGTTTTGGTTAGGCAGCTGACAACAAAAGAATGCAATCTCCTAACCTTGGTAGCAGTTTCTCCCCTGACAACAGGTTCCTTTTCTATAATTTTACACAGTTGTGGGGGGACCTTTTCTAACCAGAATGACATAATAACCCGTATCATTTGAGATTCATAACCCCCTGATTCTCCAAGCAACTCTTTTTTGTTTTACTGGCTAAAGAAGAAACATGGGTTACCATCTGTAGGCAGTAGAATTCTTAGAACCCTTCAGGAGTTTGGCAGGAAGAAGACAAACCCTTAGTAACTTTAGAAATTACAAAGGCTGGCCTGGTTGTTAGCCTTGGACAAAAGCTGCCTTCTGAGTCTGGCATGAAGTCTGGCAAATTATACCATACTTGAGGTTCTCACTTGCTCTGATCAAAAGATTGTGGTTCTCCTAGTTTTTGTTTTTGTTTTTTTAAGCCTGTGGCACAGTTGAGGAGGACCATTTCAAAGAAATAGTAGGCCTTTATTTCTTAGGAAAGACAAATGGACCACTTGTGATGGTGTGGTGCCAGTCCTTACGTCTAACTGTGAAGAAGTACTTCACCCAGTGTTCTGTACAAACACCTATGTGGCTGGTAATGGAGATGGAAAACCATAGCTCTCCCTCCATAACAGACTTCCTAGGGTAGCAGAGCAGCGAGCCATCGCGACGGTCTTTCTCTGTCTTCTTAAAGCTGATATCTGTTTCATCAGGAGCACAGCTTTGTGGCATCTGTTGTTTTTTTTTCAGAATCTTCTGGGCCCTGGATACATTCACTGACTCCTCTGTTAAAAAAAAACTCACAACCCATTGCCGTCAAGTCAATTCTGACTCGTAGTGACCCTATAGAACAGAGTAGAACTGCCCCCATAGTGTTTCCAAGGCTGTAAACCTTTATGAAAGCAGACTGCCACATCTTTCTCCTATGGAGCGTTTGGTGGGTTCAGACCACCGACTTTTCGATTAGCAACCAAGCACCTAGCCACTGCGCCACCAGAGCTTATCTCCTCTGTTAAACCCGTTGCTGTCGAGTCGATTCCGACTCATAATGACCCTATAGGACAGAGTAAAACTGCCCCACAGGGTTTCCAGGGAGTGGCTGGTGGATCCAAACTGCCGACCTTTCGGTTAGCAGCTGAGCTCTTAACCACGGTGCCACCAGGGCTCCCCTCCTCTGTTAGGAAGGTGGAATTAAGAAGCCTGGCTCTTCCTTGCCTCCCTATATGACTATAACCTTTCCTCTTTCACACTGAAGTCAGTGTATGCTCAGTGAACCATTTCTTTGGGTGGGCCACTGGAGATCATTTTGTGCCTCCTCTGGCAGCCGTGACAGCACTGTTACCAGGTGTGTGGCCATGGTCACGCTGCCTGAAGAGTAAGCCCCACATTTTTCAGTGCCACAAGGATTTGGGTTCAGTAGCACATGGCGGCCGTTTCAAGATGTTCTTCTAAGGTGAGTTCCGTATGGCTATTCTCTTCTCCATGGGATCAGCACACATCAGAATCTTAATCATCAAGTACCTTCCCCCTACTGAATTTCATGTCATTAGTTCATCAAGAGATGTTCTTGTACTGTTCTTTGGATGTGAAAGCTAGAGTTTATACCATCAGTTGTAGCATCATCTTAAATGATCCAACACTAAGTGTTGCTGAAGATATGAACATTAATATATCAAATTAATTTTGTTCCTTAATTCTTAATTCCATTCAAATTCTGGTAATGTTTTGGTGATTTGATTTTTTTTTTATATTCTTTTGTATATTGTATTAAGACATTAACCTTTTTGTTTTTGTTTTGTTTTTGCTTTAGGGGACACTTAACAAATCCACTAGTTCAAGAAGCTTAAAATCCCTTGACACTGAAAACAGTGAAACTGAGTTAGAGAGGATTTTGCGTCGCAGAAAGGTGACAGCAGAAGCAGATAGCAGTAGTAAGCTGGTTTGAATTCTCCACAATCTTCCTCTTCTTCTCTGAAGCCTCTTCCTTTAAGTCCCTTTTTAACATGCAACAATCTTTTTTATTATGATTAAAATACCTTTTTTAATGTGAGTGAGAAGTATGGGATGGGCAGAGGTCCTCATGGATATCTCGTAAGAACTCCTAAGTATTTTAATTTATTGGTATGTTTGTTTACTTATTTATTTGTGGCTTTTATAGTGTGGTTTGTTTATTACAAGATGCTCTTATGTAAAGACGTTCAGCATGGGCTTTGGCAACAATACAGCATTGAGTACAGGCTCTGGAACCAGACAGCTTGAGTTTGAATCCTGGCTCTGCCATTTACCAGCTACTTCCCCTTCAGCAGATTACTCAACCTCTCTGTGCCTCAGTTTCTTCATCTATAAAGTAAGGCTAATAAAAGCATCTACCTCATAGGATTATTGTAAGGATTAAATAACTCAGTATGTGAAAGTATTTAGCCCTGTGCCTGGCACAAAGTAAGCACACAATGAATGGTAATGAATTATTAGTAGTAAAAGGAATAATTACACATCAGTTACAAATGCAGAGAAATCAGCTTTACTTTTCATATCCATTTACTTTATTGTCTCCAAATCTATTTCAGAACTAACCTTGTATGACTTCAGTTTTTGTTTTGTTTTACAGGCTTAGTCACAGAAATTAGCAGAAACCTTTATGATGTTTCTGGCCAGGTAGGAGGCTGACTTTGAAAAACTACCATAAAATTTAAATTAGACAGCAGCCATAGCTAATAGTATGAATCTTTTAGACTCAGTTCACACAAACTCTTCCCTTCATTGTTTAGTCAGCTGTAGTCAGTCCACCTTAACAGTCGAAATCTGCAAAATATTGACTCATGGATTTAGGTCTTTGATAATCAAGCTCTGGTTTCAAGTAGGGATTTCTTCATACAATTGAGTCAATATCCATGAATCAGTGGCAGCATAATACCAGCCAAACTCTTTTTTTACTAAAAGATGTAGCCTTCATTTTCTTCTTCAAATAATTCAGATACTTAGTTTTTAGTTTGTTAAAATCCTACAAGGATTTTCCCCTTTAGAAAAGTAGTCACATCTCAGGAAAATTAAGGGGTGCTGTATAGTCCCAGAGACTTTTTCTTAAGATTGCTTTGTAAGCATTTACTAACCCTCCATAATGACTCATTCATTTTGTTATTTAACCAGTGCTTGAGTTATCCTTTCCATCATTTCTTCCTTAAGGAGATGCCTACCCATGTAGGTGTCATTATTATTTAGGACTTTGTAGGTGCCATTTTAGTGCAATGTCATTTACATTTTGTATTTTGCCACTGACTTTTTTTTCCCCTTCAGAAACATTCATACTCGTGAACTTGTTCGAAAACTGCACCATTTACTGTTTCAGAGTTAGATTTCAGTGAGAAAAAGAAGAAAATACTTTCCTTGCAGAAATTTGAATATTTCAGAGAGTGGGTAAAAATAGGCGTACATTTATAGGCATGGTGAGGCTCTTTCATTTTATTTATTATATTCCACCAGTATACACATATTCAGTGTATCATTTGAGGGAAATTAGAATAAAAGTTATAAATTCAATAGAACATGAATAGAGAAATAACAACTGTAATTGATGGAGTGGAGGGGAAACATACTAAGAGGAATGACTTGTAATTGAGCAGAAATTTTCTTTTGAGCTTCCTAGGAGCCAAGGCAAAAGAAAAAAAAAGAAACAAACATTATCTAATAAAAGAAATACCATTATTTTAGGTGGTACAAATATTTCTTAGCATCAAACTTGAAGAGGTATTTACCACGTGAATCTTTTTATGAAGGTCACGGAATGACAAAGGGCAGTAGTGCGAATTCCTAGAAAACAAAGTAAGGAAGAAGCTGATGGGAGGCAAATTACAGAGAGAAAGAGTTTGGTAGGTTTGTGTCTCAGGTATACTTGAATCTCTGAGACTTTTCTTCTGCACACAAAGGCTTATGGGATAGCCGAAATGTGAGGTCACAAGCAAAGAAAGGAAGCATTTTAAGGGTAACAAAGGGAGGAGCCTGAGGTTTGCAGAACTCAGATCCCAGATTAGTGGGTTTCTCCTCCAGGGGCCCGGGAGCATCTTATCCTTAGAATTCTTCCTGTGGGCCTAACTGATATTCCCTTGTTATACCTAGCCTTATGGCCTACCAAACTGACATTTCAAAGAGTGACTGGCGCCTCTTGGAAAACATTGAGTGGCTTAAATAGGATACAGTAATAATAATAATCTTAAATATTGTATTTTTTTTCTTATTTCTTTTTGTATGTAAGAAAAGTAAGAACTCTGGCTCAGCTCACCCACTCTCCCTCCTTTTCACTGTGGCCTCAGTCTCGGAACAAGCAGCAGGCATTGGTGTATTCAGAAACAAATCTTGTTCCCGACAAGGACAGGTCGTTTAAAGGTGTCTAGTGTGGTGGTCAGCAATTACTCCAGGGCAAAACAGAACTGATCTGAAGCAAATCTTGAACTCAGCTTCATGTTTATATTTTCAGGAACTTTCTTTCTTGATCTTTCTGCCCTTTTCTCTTTACTCCCACATCCCCATGCAGCCTGGGGCTTAGCATAGCTGGGAGGGAAAGGCCTTTTAAACCAGAATATTCGATAATAATTGCAAACTTGTCTGCCTGGATGGTATAGATGAAATGAATAATGAGGAAGACAGACAATAATGCTTTATGGGCTGGGGCTTTCCACTAGACCACAGGGGATCTGTATTTTCCAGTGGAGTCAGGCTGAAGGTGGTGTCCAACAGAATAGTGGAGTAATTTCCCAGCCCCTCATAGGTAGGTTTTTCAAATTAGAACTTCATTTTGGAGTGGACATGTTATGCTGTTATAGTATATCAACATATTCATATTTAAATGTAAGAATAAAATTCCATTGCTTAATATTAATGATCAGGGATTAACTAACATTTTGGACTGTACCTATCAGAACTTTCCATCTGGGAAGATAATCTGACATTTCCTAAGGGTAAAGCAATCCCCAGATATTGCCCTCTTCTTAGTGGTACCTTTCAAAATTGTCTTCTAGCTTCATTTTTAAGAAGTTCCCATTTTATTTGCACATCTATGACTTATTTCATAAATCTCTTTGTTTTAAAAAGGTTCCTACTGAAGTTCTAAGAAAGACATACTAGGATCTTGCTTTTGAGAAAAACTGCTCAGGAGAGACTCTTTCTATATAATGATAGGAAAAAAAAAAAGTCATGATGGTTCTTAGCTTCAGTGCCCAGAATTTTTATATTGGTATGCCAATAATTTCAGTAACAAGCCCATTTATGGTTTTTTTTAATCCAAAAAGAGCAGAAAAATCCAAAAGGTAAACAGCCAAACTCTTTGCCACTTAATTTGTATAATCCTATATCTGCTTTTTAAGAGGAAATAAATCCGCTTACTTCTCATTCACATTAAAATGAAAATGTTCATAAAAGCTGTTGAATGCTCAAGAAACCTTCCTGAGCCTTTTAAGAGAGGCTTTTGACTTCTTTCTGTTTTCTGTTGAAAATGAGGAGCTGAGTTTTGGGAAGAATTAACTCTTGAGAGGCCATATGGTTCAAGTAGGGTGTCAGAAAGCCATACTCTGTGAGAAGAAAAGAGTTTTCACAGTTCCAGTTTTACTAAGGACCCCAGTAGGTGACAGAACCACGGCCCAGGATTTTGTGGTTTTCTTAAAGGTCTATACACAATTCTTCAGCGTGGTCACAGTGCACTGAAAAGCAGTAGTACCCCCGAAGCAGAGCAGATGTCCAATAGGAACATTTTTCAGCATGCTCTTGAAATTTTAACAAACTTGGCCTTTTCACTTCCTGAGGGATTTTTCAGCTAATCTGTTTTTCAGTACCCTATTAATAAGCATCACACGGAATTATTAAACTTGAGGTATGTGTTTGGTTTTAAGGTCCAACCGGGATATTAGCCACCTCAGAGTCCAAATCCATGCCGGTGTTGGGTTCTGTATCCAGTGTAACAAAAACAGCCTTGAACAAGAAAACTCTGGAGGCAGAATTCAACAGCCCGTCCCCCCCAACACCTGAGCCAGGTGAAGGGCCCCGTAAATTGGAAGGATGCACAAGTTCCAAGGTTACGTTTCAGTAAGTAACGACGCCTCTTTATTAAGTAGTGTGTAGAAGAATCTGTGATGACTAACTTGTGTGTTACTTTGGTTTGTTTCTCTTTGGAGAGGGATTGGTTTGGTCAGCCAGTAAATACTCTCCTTCCTTCAACTGATGAGCCAACTTTTGATTCTAGGCCCCTAGCCTAGAGATCTCATTCACATTCAAAGCAGACACCATGTATAAAGAGAATTCCTTCCCCCAAACTGCTTTGGTAATTAGGTTCTTTTTCTACACAAAGAATTGGCCATATTTATTTTGCATCAGAAGACACTTAATCATTCTTTCAAGATCAAATGTTTAGATCATCCCTCTTAATGGTTCATGAGCACCCCAAGATGATACTAGATCTTTCAGAGGCCACTTTGAAGGGTACGTTTTTACAACCTCATTTTCTGGTCCTCAGTTAAAAATGTGCGTTCATATTGCTTGATCCTGAGGAAGAAAGCATGTTACTGTGTGGACTTACCTGTATAGACTTGAATCTTTACAGCGGCACTTTGATTGCCAAAGAGTTATTCCTGCTCCTCACTGTGTTTTAGACAGATCTGCTGGAGGATCAATTTGTTTTATAACAATGGCAAGCAGGCTCTTTTTGAAATTAGTCTTACTGCTTTGCTTTAGTTCCCTTGCCAGGATGTCAACTGGTTTGTCACTTGAAGAAAAGGAAGAGGTGAGACAAATCAGATCAGCCGAATATTGTAATCATCGTTAATTAAACCTCTGATTTCCTGTTCTATCAGGAGAGAAAGAACCCCTTTTTTTGTAGCTCTTGCTTTCTAAGCAGAAAGGGTGAAACCTGGACAAACGAAGTTGAAATTAAATTTGGATCTATTTTTGCCAACTGGTACTTTTTCCCACTCTTATATTTCTCTCATTGGTACTATTAAGGTTTTTTCTTTTTTCTTTTTTTTTTTTTCTCTCTGCGAATGAATGGCCTTCTTTGCTGACTTACAGTTTTATCTAATTTCATTGTGTTTAAAAGCACATTCTCTCCTGCGGTCATGTGTTTCCTTTCTTTTGACTGGAGCCATTTGAACAGTTCTAACAGAAAGATGATCTATATTCATTCTTCATCTTTCCTATTAAATTTGTTTAACACCTAATTTGACATCAGCAGTCTGGCTGCATTTGAACCAATATCCAGACACAAAAGCAATTTGACTGAGACAAGTTTGATTCTGAGAAATGCTTCAGTATGTGTGTATAGATTTTTTTTCCCTTTACCATTTTACACCGATAATCTTAATCAGAAAATACTGCAACTCCTTCCTCCTTTTGTCTGCCTTTTATTCTCCAAAAGTAAGTGGAAATTACATTTCCAAGAAAGGAAATGAAATAATTGCAGGCCCAAGGTCTGCAAAATGTGTGTTGAATTGACAGTGAAAAGGATCTGTGTGTTGACAGACACAGTTGTTAGATGCCATATAGGCCTATGTGAAGCTCAATTTATTTCTCATCTTGCTTGTTCAATGACTGCTTAAGAGACACATTTCAATTTAATTTATCTACTTAAAGCACTAATACAAATACTGTGTGCTGCTGTATTAACTTTTAAACTTTGCAACCTAATGCATGATTATTCAGTTCTTGACATTCTTTAGCTGGAATAACTAATGCCATGTATTTCATATTGACAGTCATTTAGCAAATAAGAGTCCCTTTTTGCAAAATCTGTTTCTTAAGTACAATTAGACTATCCAAATGAATCTGAGAATTTTGTATGTGTGCATGGTAATTATTCACTTCCCAGATAGGCAGACTTCATTCATTTATGTTTAAACAGCCTTTGAATGACTAAAGGAAGTTTTAATGTAGTTATAGGAACGCTTTAAAAGTAAAAACTCATGTTATTTAAAAACTCATTTATCAGGACCCCCTGAAGCTGGCCTAGCTGCTAGGAGTGACAAGGGTTATTTTCAAGGCTGTTTCTGACTGGTCTTGACTAATCGGTCCACAGAGAAGGTGAAGACAGCAACATTGTCTTACCTTGTAGACCTGAATTGTCAGTGCACTTTGACATCAGGTCAGCAGTTAAAAAGTGAAATGTTTCCTTTGCTGTTTAAAACTGTCCATGCACTCTAGTTGTTGCCCCTTTATTTTGACCTGTGGTGACACCGTCAGAGGCTTTCAGGTGAGCATCGCTGTCAGCTCTCGTTGGGAAGGAGTCAAGTCGGGGAGGACTCCAGTCACAGCAGCCTCTAATACGTGTGCTGTTGCCCTGACACACACACATACACACACACACAGTCACAACAGCCTCTAATATGTACGCTATTGCCCTGACACACACACACCAGTTACAACAGCCTCTAATACATATGCTGTTGCCCTGACACACACACACACACACACACACACAACAGTCACAACAGCCTCTAATATGTACGCTATTGCCCTGACACACACGCACACATACACACAACAGTCACAACAGCCTCTAATACATATGCTGTTGCCCTCACACACACACACACACACACACAACAGTTACAACAGCCTCTAATACGTACACTATTGCCCTGACACACACACACACACCAGTCACAGCAGCCTCTAATACATACGCTATTTTCCTGACACATACACACATACACACCAGTCACAGCAGCCTCTAATACGTACGCTGTTGCCCTGACACAGACCAGTCACAGCAGCCTCTAATACGTACGCTATTGCCCTGACACAGACCAGTCACAGCAGCCTCTAATACGTACGCTATTTTCCTGACACACACACACACACACACACACACCAGTCACAGCAGCCTCTAATACGTACGCTATTGCCCTGACACACACACACACACACACACACACACACACACCAGTCACAGCAGCCTCTAATACATATGCTATTGCCCTGACACACACACACACACACATACATACAACAGTCACTGATACATACACTATTGCTCTGACACACACACACACCAGTCACAACAGCCTCTAATACATACACTGTTGCACACACACACACACACACACACACACACACACACACACAGAGCTCCTACCACTCTGACTTCCCTCCCCCACCCCACCTTGGCCTCTTTGGCCAGGTACCTTTCCACTATAGGCCTTTGCTTTCCCTGTTTCCTCTGCCTAATACGCTCTGCCCCCCACCCCCCGCCCCCATAGCTTCATGGCTTCCTCCCTCACCTCCATCGATTCTTTGCTCAGATGTCATCTCAATGAGGCCTATCCTGACCGCTGTTTTTAAAATTGGCAAGCATCCCTTCCCTAAACTGTACTCCATTTTCCCCACAGCAGCTGTCATCTTCCAGCGCACTGCAGACTTTCTTTATTATATCTGTTGGTCATCATCTGCCTCCCCCTGCTAGGTGAAAGCCCAGTGTGGGGAAGGGTTTGTCTTGTTCACTGGTGTATCTCAAACACCTGGAACAATGCTTGGCATATGGTAGGCTCTCATTAAATACTTGCTGAATGAACGAACACATTTTTAGTATCAATACAACAGTCGAACCTTAATCAGAATATTCAGTTAACCGACATTCCCCCCTTAATTCAACAGTCATACATACACTTCTAGATATTAGAAGTTTTTGTTTGTTAGTTGTTTGATTTGCTTATTTGTTTTTTAAACAATATTTTTAGGTGCTCAGGAGTCATTTACATTCAGCTCAATCTTTCATCTGCATCTTTGTACCTACACAAGATACAGTTATCAGAGACAACAGAATACTCAGCTGTGAAAAAAACATTCAGCTATGCTCACTTGGTTGGCCTCAGATGGACAGGAAAGTTTGCTAACCTACTAAAAAAGATTTTACATGAAAGGGTAGAAGGAAAGATGTCTGCATAAGATCTTCACTAACACCAAGCTAGCCCTGGAAAGTTTTTTTTTTTTTTTTGTCTTTTAATTCCTAAAATCAACATATGTGTGTTGTCCAAATAATTACAGAAACTCCTGTCTGGCAAGTTATAGAGTCAGAGATTTACCGATTTATTTCCTAGGGACCTTTGAGAAGGCAGGAACGCTGAGGTGCTTTTAATAACTTAATTGCAAGATGTAATTAAAGTTAGCCTTCTTGTCACCAGCCTAAACAAAGCCAGGTGTTTATTTAAGAAAAAAGAAGAAAAAGAAAAGATAATCAGAGCTTGAGGAAGCCTAATTGTTTCTATTTCTATTTTAATAATAGCTTTAATACTTTGCATCCTGTTATTTATTATTAACAAATATACACTACTTAGTCATAATATGTTAACTCTGACAGTGAATTTGAATTTCATTAATTCTGATTGGTTATAATTCAGACAGGCATGATGCTGGGAATCTTCCTTTATGCTATTAGGGATAAAGAGCTGGCCAAGCAAATGAACAGTGTAAACCCGATTTTTGCTTTCATGCTCTTTCCTGTTGATCTAGATTCATCTGACAGTGTTCAAATATGGTACAACTCGTTGATTCAAGCTAATCAATGGGTAGTGTGGTTGAAATAAAATAGAGAAAAATCACAGAAATTTTAGAACCTTCTATTTTATTACTTTCAGACAGCTACAGTACCTGGAAATAGGTACACCAAGTGCTGCACAGGGTCAGAAAGACAAGAACGGTTTGTATTTTCATCAGTAAGAACGTACAGACGGGAATGGGGAGTAACAAGGAAACACAGTGTGAACAGTGTCCTAAACTGGCGCCTTTCCATGTAGACACAGAGTGGCTAGCATCATCCCGTTATTTCCAGAACTGGCCTGCAGTCAGACAGACTAAGTTCAGATCTTGGATCTACCACTTAACTATCCTTGTGGCCTTGGGCAAGTTATTTAATCTAGGAGTCTTTTTCCTCATGTGTAAAATGATGGTCGTCATGTAAAATTAGATAACGTATGAAAAGTATTTCAATAAATTCCTCTCCTACGTTAAAATTATCATGCTGGGACATTACTGGATAAGCAAGGACAAAAGTCAGGGTTGAAAGTTAAGATACAGGACACCTGAAATGTTGAATAGGCCAGATGGCCTTGGCAGGTCATTTAACCGCTCTGTTTTGTTTTCTTTTGGTTTGTATTTAAGTTTTTTAAATCTAAAGTTGACACGTTTAGATTAGATACTCTCTAGAGTCCTTTTCAGCTCTAGAATCCCTTGTTTCCTAATTCCTAATGAATGTGGTTGCTTGGTAAGAGGTGTGTACAGGTAGGATAAGGTACAGTGAAGTAAGTACATATTTTCTACCTACAGCATGTCTCTCAGCATAGATTTATAGTAAAACATACATAAACTCAGAAATGTAAAATAATTAATTTTTTTAAAACATCAGAACTTACAAGTCCAAATCAAAATGATTATGTTTCAGAGTATTACTCTTAAGGGTCGAGATACTTATTCTATGTCACTATTGCCCCAAATGCTTTTTTTACTTTGGATTAGAGATACCTGATCACAAGGGAAATAAATTGGGCAGTCCCTTCTGTCTGTCTATTTTGGAGTGGAGGAAGTCGGTGAGAAGTACGACTGTCTTCAGAGCCACCCTCCTTGTCATATAAGAGAACTAGTGTCAGTACTTATTTTGATAAAAGAACGCTATCATCCAATATAGTCACCACTCTATATTCAATGTATGTTTCCTAGTGATTTGGGCTTCTGAAAGTGGATTCTGTTTTTTGGAAATAGCCATTGGTTTTCCACCTCTACAGATATTTCTTTTAAATGTGACGTGAGACATTTGACCTACCTCCCAACCACAATATACAGAAGAGTGCTGTATAGTAGAGTCAAGGTGAAGCATGTAGTTGCCTAACCTTTCTTCTTTCCCTCCGGTGAGCTTGACTAGTCCCAGATTTATACCGTCTGAGGCGTTAATTAATGGGTAACTAGAGAACGAACATTCTAGAAACAGAAATATAAGTTGAATAATAAATAAGGAAAACCAATACGCCTAGATGTGGGTCAGGTTGTCTTCCATTTTAATCCTCTGCTAGGTACCTGAAACACATTAGCTCCATTATCCATCCCAGGTAAGTTGGGAAAACATTTTAGGGAGAAAAACCTGTGACATTTCATTACGTATGTTTTTCTCTTTTTTTTAGTTAATATTTTATATTACCCTTCATCAGTGTATATTCATATTAAAATAATACCCATCCGAGGGGAAGTGTGCTTAAATTGGCAATAGGCAGGATATATATGTTGGATTTATAAATGGAGGCTGTAAGTAGTGGAACTAGTTTCCAGTTTGGACATTGAAGGTTTTGGAATTTGCTTCCATGAAGCTTTGTTGTTGTTATTGTATTTCACTAACATTTATTAAGCCAAATACTATTGATGTTAATTTTATTAATTCTATAAACCCTATAAAGTGAACAGTATCCCCATTTTACAGATGAGAAAACTGAGGCTCAGTGAGCTAAACAGTTTGCCCAAAAGTATACTCCTAATCACTAGATTTTGTTTGAACCCTTGCTATTCTATATCCAAAGCCCATGCTTTTTTGAACTATAGAATACTGCATTAAGTTATTAAGAACTTAAAGAATGGGAGCAAAGAGAATGACCAGAAGATTTCTTCTGTAGGAAGCAGTGATTTTTAAGTTGGCCCTATGATCCCCACATCTTGTTTCTCTGAACCTGCATACCATATATGGGTAGTGTCATCTCTTGTTTTTACCCTCATCTTCCCATGGCTAACCTAAGCAATAAAAAGGTCTCTTGCCAAGGGAAGAAAATGTTTCCCAGTAAAACGTCAAGAATTCTGAAAAGCATGACCAATCTGAATCAGCAAAAATTCTTAAAGAATAGTTGGAAAGAAATCATTTTAATGTTTTATATGCACAATGTTCAATAAAAAGGCGTGCTTCACAAGTAAAGCTTGGAAATTAGCATATCAGAACACCAGCCTAAGCTACTTCAGGCTTCTGCCCTAGTTTTATTTTCATGGACATTTCAAACATGGTGAAGAATCATTTACTCCCAGAAGTTCAACACCTTGAAACTATCTGACTGTAACCATTGGATTAGAAAGATGCTTTGCTAAATGATAATATATTAAGGTGAATCGCTATCTGTGAGTCCAGTTTTAAAAACATGTACTCTAGAGCCCAAAATAAACTTTATTATCATATCCACTTTACTATGCTATAGCTCTTTGAGGTGCTCTAACTATCAGTGCGTAAGTGTTCATGGGTCACCGTGTTTTAGAACATCTCTATTATGAAGAGTCGGGAGAAGTGTGTCATTCAGTATAAAAGAGGAGGAGGTGACCAGATCTGAAGATATTTCTGCAGCACAGTCAGGCGGATGCTCAAGAGTATCTTGTGTTCTTGCCGTCTTGCTTTTCTTCTCTGAATGGTCTCATCTAGAAATGGCTCTGCTTGTCTGTATTGAGTTTTGTTCATTCATGTTCACTTCTTCTATTAATCACTTTCAGAAAGGTGAATATCCTTCCAACAATTTCAATTAAACAAAGCAGTCAACTTCCAAGATGATTTTTCATTTCATCTAGTAACTTTTATGAAACCTTGCTTCCAAAGGGAGAATCCATTTGAAAGGGAACTTAGGTTCCATTGTCTGTAATTGGCGTGATTCACAGTAATTTCATAGCTGTGTCCTCATCTTCATTCTCAAAGATTCCTTTAAGTCTCAGTGGCCACAGACTTTTCCAGGAACTGCTTCTCTAATTCGTCATGTTTTTCTCTTCAATCCCGTACTACCTCCCAAACTATAAGCTTTATCAAGCTCTTTTAAAATTCAATTTTAACTACCAGACAGGCAGTTAACTTGCTTTTGTATTTTGGGGGCCAAAACAGGTCACATTCTGTCCTGGAAGAATTTTTTAAAAACCCACATAGCAATTACAGGACTTTGATTTCAATAGAAAAATGTCCATTACGAGTCAAAACCATTTTTATTTCAATTTGCATTTAATTTCTAGATCTGTGGTGTCTCTAAATACATGTAACCTTTGGCCCTACTCAGGTTTATTTTTGTAACAGTTCATTTTGTTTGGGCCATAAACTGAATACCAAAGAGTAGTTGATAAAAGATAAAATTTTAGATGTCTCCTGGTTAGTGTGAATATAAAGTGTCTATAGTGTCTATAAAGGAAAAAAAAAAATCTAATTGCCTTTCAGGTTTCGAATTAAAAGGAAGGTTCGTTTTCATCGTTTGACCTCTAGTTGGTCTCTCCAATTTTATTTCATTATTTCTAGTGTGAAACTAATGTAGAAAAATTTGATTGGAAAGTGCTGATTAGTTTTACCAGAGCTGGAGAATCTGAGGTTTTGAAATATGTTACCAAGTAGAAATTGAGATTCTTAACTTACTTTTGGGGAAACTCGGCATAAGATTATTCTCGCAGGCGTTGCTCTCAACTGGAGGTTAATTTGGTTGGCCATCACCGTTCCATAAGAGAGGTTTGGGTCAACATTTTCTTCAGATGGAGAGCAGGGAAGTTCTTTCAGCCCCTGTGGTAGGAAGGGTAGGTTTTCTTCCTGTGATTCCCACCTTCACCATTTCCTCATCTCCTTCCTTTCTTTCTGTATGTGTCTGCATGTGTGTGTCGCTCAGTGGTGTGTGTGGGGGTGCACCTTCCCTATACTTTTTCTGAGAGGAGTCTACTAGCTAGCAGAATGAACTGCATGGAAGTTACTGCTTAATCTGATGCTCTTATACAATTAAAGGATTTGCCCTGCTCTCAGCTGTAATCTTAGTACTGCTGAATTGTGTACTGACGCTGCAGGAAACAGCTCTGCCTCGGCAAAGCACTGCCACAAAGGTTCTCCGTGTGCACCCTGTACACGGACAATTAAGTTTTAACAACAAAATTAGCAGAACAACTGGATGTTCTGGAAGTTGAGATCCCCTCAGTTAGTGTCCCCCAAGGAGTTACCCTGCGGATGGCCCAGAAGATCAGCCTGTCAGTATTGTCTTACGAGTGTCCCCAGCTGTGGTACAGAGAGCAACTTCTCCCAGATGAATTGTTGAGGGTGCATTACACCTAGTGTAAAAATGACTGTCAAATGCTGTTGAGTCATTCTCAAGTCTCTCAAAGAATTAAAAGAATTAATTGCTTTCTAACGGTTGCTTCCAATGGCAAGCAGCTATGATTTTTAAGAGACTTTGCATAAAAGACATCACTTCTGTATAGAGAACAAATTTGCTTTTGGTGCTTTGTATTTTTTGTTGTTTTAACCATCTTTCGATAGCCTGCAGTGTTGGTGTTTTTTATTATTTGTGTATAGGGAGTAGCGGGGAGTTTGGTGATTTATTCAAGTAGAAGTAGCTGCCTGAAATGTAAACACAACTTGAGATCTAAGGATAAACTGACCTAACTTCGGAAACCCGATACACGCACTTCGTTTGAATTATACTTTTTCATATAACTGTGTGAAAAGTAGCAAACGGAATTCTTTGTGACTTTCCATCTTAAAAGACAATTTAAAGTATATGATACAGTAAATTTAAAGAAACAACTTAAAATATTTTTTAAAACCATTGTCCTGAAAAGTTAGAATGAAAATGTAAGCATTTTTGAGCACAGCAGCTTTTTATGAGGAGCCAGTATGATATAGGGTGAATTTTTTGGGAGACTTTATGCCTCTTAAAATACGTCTTTTAAATAACACTGGGCTTTTAATGGCTGAAATCTGAATGGATTTTCCATGGTGACATAAAGTTGAGCAGAATAACAGAAAGCTAACAGAGTGGCATAGGAAAAGATGTCACACACACTGCAGGACCTTTGCTGGAGCTAAAACCAGTTGCGATCTGTGAGTTACCAGCGTTGATTTTGCTGGAGAGAATGGTCCAGTGTCCTGCATCTCCCTTTGCCAGTGTGTTTTGGAAGATGTAAATGTCTGCAGTCCAGCTTACACTGGAAGAATGAAAGACTGGTACGGGCTTCAAGGTATCCACCGTTGTCACAGATGTAATTGTGTACTAGGATGTCTGGGCTGCAGTCACTCAACTCAAGGAAATATTGCTAAGTGTGGACACAGAGAGCTTTGCCCAGCCATTGTTCCACATGGTAAAAAGGAATTCTTCTTGTTAATCTTGAGGGCAAGTCAGTATCTAGAGGCCGGTGTCCAATTTTCAACCTAGGTGGTATTCTGTTGTTTAACGGTGTTGTTTTTCGTAATTAAAAATTATATCTGTTTTTCCCTCAAATAGAAGAAACCCAAACTGACAAACTTTTTTGTTGAGCTAAAATGGAGCTTCAAAAGTATACAAAACCAAAGAAATGAACTTTGCTCTATTTCTATTTAAAATTATTAGAATTAATAGTAATATAGAAAGTTTCACCTAATGTTTGAAACTTTATTTTGTGGAGTTTGGGGCAAGTGTATGAACAGCTCCTGAAAAATATGTTTTCTGAGAGAAACAACAAAAACTACCTCTGCTGTAACGCCGCTACTATTCCACTGCTGTAGAAAGTATGTAAAGGGCCTGGCGGGGGGCGGGGGCGGGGGGAGAAAAGTAAGACCTTATTTTTTCACTGGAGAAAATACAAAAGTGACTTCCTTTTTGGAGTTTTCCCAGGAAACTACTTTATAAAGACAAATTTAAGTCTTTCTGCTTTCTGTCTTTGAAGGTGGTAAATATGATTGCAGCTTTATCCATTTTTATTGTAAATGAAACAGAGTTCAGACCGTCGGGCTGTGCGTCATTTATTGGATGGCTGCCACAGACTAATGCAGACATCCCACTGGGAGACCAGAGAAGAACTATACTTTGATTCACCAGATTGCGTTAAATAGTCCAGCTGTTGCGATTTGAAAGATAGTTACCTCAGAAGTGAAATAGAAATGAACTTGGCATTTATGCCTCAAACCATTTTTATACTGTTTGGCAATCAGCTTTTCAGAGGTAGCATTTTATAAAATAACTCTCACTGCTTAAAAGTTTCATTCACTGTAATGTTCAAAATGTCCCACCTTTATATTATCAGTAAAATTAAGCTTGAGTGATACGCAGAATTTGCATGAAATAAGCATTTCCCCCTTCGTTTCATGAGCTTTGATTGTATTCAATTGAGCTCAGAACCAAGTCTATTAGGGCTCTTTTGAGCATTAGTTAATTTGAATTGCAGCCGAAATGTTAGCTAGAACGTTGTTGAATATAATTGGAAAGTGGAAAGTTGATTTTGAAAGGAGTTTCATTGAATGCAAACAATGATGTGCTTTTTTAAAAATTAGAATGCTGCGTTTTCATCTCTTGTCACATAGTCTAAGAAATCACTGAGTCCCTTTATCAAGTTCAGCTTTGGCATAGCCATTTGCAATTGTTCTGATTCTTCTGGTACCAGTATGGCTTGGAGTCACGTCTTCCCTTTCACTGGCAAGCGGCCCCGCCTGCCCGAGCCCCACATCCTGGCAGTGCTGCAGGTGGGGAGAAGTAGCTCCTTTCTATAACCCAACTTGAACATGGCCAGCAGTCTTTGTGGAGCGACATAGGTGGGAATATGGTTTTTCTTCCATCCTCGCTTTTAGTTTTGTCTTGAAATAGCCTTTGAGCACATGGTCTAAAATCACCCATGAAAAATATCCGTTTGAATGGACCACAAATGACCACCAGTGTCAGATACAGCCAAGGCAGCATGTTGTGGTAGGAAAACAGTATTGGATAGGAAATCAAGAGTCCACAATTTTAGTCCTGGATTTGCTACTAACAAGCTGTGTGCCCTTGTTTAACTTCGCAAATGAAGAGTTTGGGCAAGCTCACAGCTGTGGTCCCTTTCCGCCTGAACATCCCGTGATTTTAGTCTTAAACTTTATATCACCCGTAAAATTTGTTTTACTTGAAGATTTTACAGCATACAGGAGAAGAACTGACGTTACTTTTCATAAGTACTGAATTTTAATTCCTTGTTTGTGACCATTGTCCTTAGATGTTGAATTAAAGTGGGAATATTGAACAGAGTAATGGCAATTCCTATTGGATTTGAGCTTCTGGGATTTCTACTTGTGGGACAAACTGTAGATTTAATCCTCTAGAACCTGCCAACATGGCTCCCTAAAGCAAGAGCCTGGGTTCTTGGCACTATCGCTGGCGGGACCCTCTGGCTGTCTTGTGTGATGGGAATGGAGCAGAATGAGGTCTAGAAGGAAGGCCCTTTGTTCCAGAAAAAGCCCTTGGCAGCTTCCCATGGGAACTAGGAATGGGCCTAGTGATGTCACACCAGGAGGAGGTACAAGTCACAGAGGGGGAAAAAAAAAACAAAAAACAACAGCTTGAAGGGACATACTTTTTATTTACAGGTCTCAAAGAAGCAAATCAAGATAGATTCAGAACAGGGATTCAGAAAGAAAAAACATTTAACATGCCAAAATTAGCCTGTAGCATCATCATCGTGTTCCTAGGAGAAATTGCCTTTCATGAACTGCATGGTGCTGTGGGAAAGGCAGGAATGGGGAGCCAGGAGTCTCTGATCTGTGTTCTGGCTCTGCCACTGATGAGCTGTGTGATTGTAGGCCAGCCTCTTCCCTTTCCAAGCCTCATTTTCCTCCTCTGTCAAAGGACAGGCAGGACCAGATGATTGCCTTTGTCCCTTTCAGCCTTAAACCAATGGCACTCCAAGTCAGCGATCATTACTCTAAAGAAGCCAGGTATTCTGACTCTGAGTGCATAGATTCAGAGAAATTGCCCACTGTGCCCAGCTCAGTGATAATCAACAGAGAGTTTCTCAGATTGTAGCTTCTGGGTGACTTAGTAATAGATTAATCTGCAGTCGAGAAGGTTACTTCAGGACAGAAGAACAATTCTTTACAAGGAGACAATTCCAAGACAGTTCAGCCCAGCATTTTAAGATTTCTGAGTTTCCAGTTCACGAAGGTATTTATTGCCTTTGTGGAGCCCTGAGAACATTTTCTGGAAGTCTACCAGCTGATGAGGAGAGCTTTTTCTAGGATGTGTTCACCACCCTTCACCTGCAGACACACCTGGGCATGAGAACATCTGTGGTAGCTCTACAGAAGTGATGAAGGTCAATGTGGGTTGATGGAAGTTGCTCACCTTAGAATGAGATAAATACTTCACCTTTGCATGCTTAGGTAGATTGGCTGGCATATGAAACAGTGGGCTCAGACCCAAGATGGTGAGCTGGACTGGCTTTGAACTATTAACAATTCAGTTAGGCTGGAATTTCATTTCCCAGATTTCCTCTACTCAGATGTTTCCAGGTTAGGATTGGCCACGAGAGAAGTTTGCATGAGATTTAGAAGGTGAAACTGAAGTAGTAGCTTTTTTTTTTAATGCTCTGAAGGTCAGTGTAGGGTAGGCGTGTTCCAGCTCACGCACCTTGTGGCTGATGTGCTGACTCTCCTTTTTGGCATATGGCAGCAGCTGGGCCCACAGTTCCTCCAGCTCCATCCGGGCCTCTTCCCTCAGCTTCTTCAGATCCTTGGCCATGTACGTGTATAGCTCCATGGGGAAGGGCTCCAGCCTATCCTGCAGATCATCTTCATCATCAGGACTGGAGGTGGCAAGAGACAGATGAGGCTCTAGTTTGTTCTTGGTCTCTCCCACTTTCCTTCCCATCTGCCAGAACTGCTGACTTGAGGCCCAGCATCAGTTGCAGACTGCCTAATTAGCTCCCTCCATTGCCTAGGGTCTCATTCCTTTACTAACTCCCTTACATCTCTTATAGTGTTCTGCTTCTCTAATCAACTCCTAAAGCGTACAGTCTTCCAGGCGTCTCCTGGGTCAGAGAATGTCAGACAACAGATAGCACTGGGGAAACTACATCAAGTCATGAGCAAGGCAGGCAGAGAAGATGGTGTTTGGGAAAGGATGGCTTTTAAATAGCATCCAACTTCAGGTGGGGCTGTTGTGTTACAGTGAGAAACTGATTCTCAAAACATAGCAACAGATGTCTAGAAGGGAGGGTTCCTTGGCCAGGGTGGGTGAACAATGTCATGGTGTTTTCCAACGAAATCCAGGCAAAAATAAAGGAATCTGTCCTTACTACAGCATAGCTTTCTTTCCAGGCTTCTGGGCATCTCTGCTTTTACGACCTCCAAGACAGACAGAGCTATGTGTTGCTGATGATGCCAAGCTACACAGTTTGTATAACCTGATAGCAAGATGGAGTGGTATGGCACTGGTCAGAAAGTAATCAAAATGTGATCATTGGCTTTGACGTGTTTGTACCTGGGGCTGGTCAGGCAGGCCATTTCCGTCACTAGTTGATGGTTTATTCTGTCGCTTTCATTGTGTAAGAGAGCCCTTCAGACCTGCTCACACCAAAGCTTTCGTTTCTCCCCATTCGTTCTGAACCTTTCACAGGTTATTAATATCCACCCCTTTGTTTACTCCACAAACACCAGGATCTGAGCTGAGTGGTAGGGATATAACTGTGGACAAAACTAAACGGCCCCTGCCTCATGGATGCTGACTTACCATTTAAAGAGACAGTATTTAATGACAGTTGTGCCAAGTCCGGCAAGGGAGAAGTACTTTTGATGGTCAGAGAGTATCTAACCGGGGGATCTGACCTGCAGGTCAGGGAATACGAGAAATCGGCTCCCGGTGAGGAGCTGGTAGAGCAGTGGACAGACAGTGGCTAGCAGTTCCCCAGTACGCGTCCTGACATCCAGAGGTAGGACGGTGGTGTGCTGGTGAATGTTTAATATCCAGCCCTCTGGGGCAGAGTCCGAATCCGAGTGTTGGCTGAGAAGACCAGACAAGTCTGACTAGCCGCAGCCCTGCCAGCTCCAGCTGCCTCAACCTTCAGCCATCAGGCCAGCAGCCCAGTACCTTCAGATGGTGGGCTCTGACCATGACTTCTGAAAGGACGAGGTGCCAACAGCCTGATTTCCTGATACGTGGTGAGAGAAGAGTGTTCTAGAGACATCTCTGTCTCCACAACAAAACCGCTACTCATTCACCTGAAGAAGCAGTAGCATCCTGCATCAGAAGAGCAGAAAGGAAAAAGAAACTACACCTAAATATAAAATCTCTCAAAAATCTGATTCTCCTTTTCAAAAAAAATGTGTGGTAACTTAGCAGCTTAGCTTGTTTTCTGGATTCTGCCATCTGCCCTTGCCCTCTACTGCCCCTCCTCGGCCCTGACCAGCTCTCTTCTAGTCAGTAAATGCAGCCGCTGGCACATCTCGCAGCTGTCCGTCAGTGATCAGGGTGAGTCACTTCCCCTCATGGAGGCAGTCTCCTCAGAGCTAATCTGCAGCCACCTGAACCTGGGGCACAGGAAAGGGGGTTAACTGGCTCCTTCCCGCTAAGTGAGGGCGTGGCAGGAGGCTGGGCGCATGCAGAGGAACGCTCAGTGTATCCCTGAGCTTTGCACTTCCCGAGAAGAGCATGTAATTTTGGAGGTAGGTGCATTTTGCTTTTTAACACTTCCTTAGTTAATTGCTCTGACTTTCTCGCCTTCTTTCTTCTTTCCTTGTGCTCCTAATATGTAATCTGATAGCTTCATTTTTTCTTTTTTTAATGGCTGGCATCTCACAGAAACTTTGTGCATGTTGGTTAGACTTAGCACATGTTGGTTTTTATGTTTGCATGAATCCAGGAATATGAAAGACAAATATTTTCTCTCTCTGCTTTTTGTTTGTTTAACTATTCGTTCCATAGGCCTCCCAGTAGCACTGGACGCAAGAGAAAAGACGTGGGCAGTGAAGAACAAGCTGGACCAGTTATAGTTTTAGATCCTATTTCCACACATGCATCCGAAACCAAAGATCAGGTAGCTGAAAAAGATCCAGCTCAACCCAAGGAGGATGAAGGCAAAACTAAACCAGAATGCAAAGAAGACAGCATGGAAAAAATCAGAGAGACAGACAGCTCCAGCTGCTGATCTGTACACCAGGAGGCCCACGTATTCGCAAGTCCTTTACAATAAGCACATGATTAGTTCTGGCCTATTGGCAAGGGCTATAGACATTCTGTTCTTGTAACTCTATTCAGAATACAGATTCTTTTTAAATGTCACTTTATAAGTATGTATTTCAACTATAAACATAAGTAAGCTATTTAGCAAAACAACACAAGTAGTTTTTGGTTTTGATCTTTATAGGGATAAGATTTTTCCTAGTTACTGTATTAAGTGTGGCTTCTTTTAAAAGGGTTACAAAAAATCCAGATGTTGGTATCTTTTTAGATAATGTGCATACCACTCATCAGATGTAATACTGAACGTTTTTGGTACTTGTGGGATAACTGGACAAACAAAACTAAGTGTGACTTAAAGGTCCCCAAAGAAGCTTCTGTTTTGGATCTGATCCACTTTTGATGGAGAAATTGCAGTAGCATGGGAACTGTTGGGCTTTGTGGCATACAAGTGACTTTCCTGGGGATACTGAGATAAGCTGAAAATCCAGGAGCTGGCATCAAATTAGTGGTCCCATAGTCAATGTTAGTTACACACATTGTTAACTGTGGGATGAAAAATACATGCTATCGATCCTGTCTAAAGCCTCCCAAGGGCTATGGTGGGAATACTCTGGTGGCCTGAAGCAGAATTGAGGGGAATGCCCAAGTCCAATCCTTGAATTCAATTCAGTACAGTATTATCTTGGTAAGCCATGTGCTCTGTGCTGTGAGTTAATTGTGTTTTCTCATGTACTAATGTGCCACAAGTACCATATTTTACCACAGTTCTTATGTACAGTGAAGACAAGTGACAAGCAGTTTTCTTGCTTCGCTGCCGTTCTACATTACACAGGATTTTGTGTGTGTGTGTTTTTAAAGAAATTAAGTGGTAGTTAGTCTCTAAAAATACAACGTTTCAGGCTACCACAGTGAATAAATAGAAATGTAATCAGGGATTTTTTTTTTTTTTTCATTTACGCAGCTTTTCAAAGTTGATTCTTTCAAAATTGGTGTTTATTTAAAATACGTGGTAATGTACTTGAATGTGTTTTTTTATGACAATGATTCAGTAATGGTAATTTTACTATTAAAGAATGTGCAAGGTTTAGTTTTTGTTAGCATGGCTCAGCATGTAGCTGTCAGGTGTTTCTCACCTAAGGGCAAAAGAAAATGATAGTAATAATTTCAGTCGTATTTTATTTTTGCACGTGTGCTAAAGCGTAGGTTTGAAGAGGTGGATAGGCAGGTAAATGTACTTCCTAAGCTTGGAGATAATTCTCTTTCTGTAGGTTTGTTATGCTTGGCTATTTCCATATTCTTCCAGTGATGATTTTACAGTTACTTATCCATTTATTCGTGTGGAATTAAGATGTAATGTTTTTCAACTGTCATTTTCCCTAACTGAATAATACTGCTATATGTTATGCTGACCACACACTGCACTGGTTCACTCAAACGAGTTCTGTTTTGCTGTGATTTGAACTCTTCTCACCACAACCTATTAAAAAGTACCAACAGTTTCCCATGAAGGGTCAAGTGTGGTTATTGACATTTTGGGTTTGTTTCCTCAGGCTCGACATTCTTTAATAGGGTAATTGTGTGAGAGTTGATAACTCTAGTCATTTTTAATAATCCATAAAATGCTTGATTTGAGGAATTTTGTTCCATGTTTCGAATACTCTCCCCCACGTGCCTGTCATCCATCTGCTGGCACGCACCCGAGATATTTAGGAATCGACAGCTACATACACTCATCGTTCCGTATTTCATCACACACATCAACAGAATGTTAGCCATTATTTCTAGGGTAAGAAGTTAACCATCTGGTGAGATGTGTTAGCTGGACCAGGCAACAGTTGCTTAGTAACTGTATTTTGAAAATGTTCTTGCTCTTTTCTAAGCTGCTTACTGTCCTTCACCGCCATCACAGAATGTTTTAAACTAATTTAATGTAAAGGTATTTGACGTAGAATATTTACTCACCCTTTTCCGCCTGTGTGGTTTCCCTGTCACCTCACTTTTGAGGATATTTTTGCCCCTGGCAGGGTGCCATTAGTAGTTAGTCCCAGACGGGAAGACTACTGGGGCTTGTCTCCTCACCCTATTTGCACAGAAAATTACACATCTTCTACTATTTTAAAGTTGAAAGGGGCTGCCAACTTTATGTTTCTGTTTTCTCTAAAAGACTATTTATTCTTCCTTTTGTTTTGGAAATATAAATTAGGTCTCGTCCTCTACAGAGTTTTCCTAACTAATGTTGATGCATTTTATGGCCAGAGTGAGGCAAAAGGATACTTTGTGCCCTTGCACAAAAAGAAAAAGAAACCATCTCCCTCCTTTTCTGGAAGGGTAAGAATTTAAGTAAAATTCCAGCATCCTTTTGTATTTGGGCTAGTCTTAAATAACTTAATCTCCACGGTATTGTTGGCAGTTGGTCAGCCCTGTGGAAATTCTGATTGTCTAGGTCAACAGGGCTGAACTCATCCAGCCTAGTTTGGCCTGAGTAGAAAGGATGGATATTTGGGCTCTGACTAAAAACCCAGTTGCCACTGAGTTGACTCCGACTCATGTGACCTAGTAATTCCTCCTTCCTACCCTTCTTTTTTAACAGTGCAGGTAGTCCCCGACTTACAACATATTGGAGTTGCAACGAACCACATTTACGATGGTCTGTTTTGGGTTTTTTTGTACATCTTATTGTTAGTAATACAGGTTTCCCCCCACTATCTGAAAGTACAGCGTAAGCCAAAATGGCATAAAGTGAAGAAGCAATTACCATTAATTTATATGGGAAAACTTTGAGTGCTCCCAGAGCCAAAAAATAACCTACCAAATCATACCAAGTAACACCGAAAACTCTTATGAGCTCTCTTAGGCTTTTCTGATACCTTAGGACACATCTTGCTAACAGATGCACAAAATAAATTGAGATAAAGCACAGATGCTCACAGACACAGTTCAAAGCTATGGCAGCTTGATGCTGAGATGCTGAGTGTAGTTCTAGGGGAAGGAGCTTGGCGACGCCACTCCCGCTGCTTGGGCTGCGTGCTGTCCCTTTAATGGCTCGTTGCAAAACACTGAGTGCTGTTTCCGTTTTTCACCTTTTTTTCTTAAAAGCGAAAATCGTCTTCTTTCAGTTATCCAAAACAGGTACTAATGTAGGTCTTTCATAAAAGTGAAGTGTCTTAAAGCAAACTTTTGAAAAGCAGGGGATACCTGTATGTACGACCTACAGTGTTGCCGTATGTAATTTGCTAACGCTCTCGTTCTCAGAAGTTCACTGGCAGATGTTCAAAGGTTGCATTTATAAAGATATTGATAATAAAGGGCAATAATAATGAAAACTTAAAAAAAAAAGGTATTTCGACTTACGCCAGAACCAAGTTAGGACGGGGTGTCATTCCAACAACCTCGTAAGCCAGGGACTACCTGTAAAAAGTTTGTTGGGAACAGAGTAGATCTTTCCAGACCATTCTGAGGTCCTTTGTCAGGAAAGTCTGTATCACAGAGTCTTAAAAACAATATCTGGGTGATTTTTCTAAAGGTATACTATGCGCGTTTAATCATTTTCATCATGGAGCGACTTTAGATTATGTGCCAGTAAGTTGTGGAGAGTAGATACCCATCATCATCACTGACCTTAGAAGGATTTCAAGCAGTCCTTACTGAAGGATGCTGTTGGTTTGAAATTTCTTCCCAGCATTAACATGGCCACATCCCACTGTCATTTTTAAAAATCAGGTATGACTAGTTTCTTTCATCTCTTTTACAGATGGTGTTTTTCCTCTTTATATGTATATTTATCTAGCTATAGAAAAACATAAGTAGAAACAGTTGAAGAAATTTAAATTAAAATGCTTTTTTATCCTTTGGTGAGCCGAATCCTCAGTTGAGCCTCAGGTGAGCAGGCTGTGCTCCGTGTTGACATCAAAGTGCATACCTGGTTGAGGTCATAAGTCACCTCTTTGGTTAATTTAGTCAGTTGGTTGTTAACTTGGTTGCACATTTTTGCTCTGGTTTTGTTCATTTAATTATAATTTGTATCACAGTTCTGGGGCATATTCCCATAATCCATGTGTGTGTGTGTGTATATGTGTCTGAGGACATGTGTGAGGGCTATGTAAACACCCAGTCATGTTCTTCCTGCCTTTAAAATGAATTTTTCTTCCAGGTTTCTCATACCCCATAGTCTGTTGCTAAGCATCAGGAGGGGGAAATAGCAACCACAGACTGTGACACAGTTCTCCCAACTTAGAGGGAGACCAGCCAGTTCTCCTGCCCTGTGCTCTGAGCGAGTCTGCCACTGAGCCAGTTTCACATCATAGCTTTGAGAGTAGGGCTTTGGCTCTACCATGAGACATTAAGTTCCCTTGTTTAGTAGTCTTCCAAAGGAGAGGGCCTTAGTGTGCTGAGTCAGAATGTATAGAATACGTCAGAAATCTAAACTCAGCCAGCTCTCCTACAGGTCAGTACATAGCAATTTATATCCTTTTGGAGAAAGGCAAATAGTAGCCCTTTTAATAAAGAAACCTAAAGCATATCAGGCAATTGGATGTTATATGTGTAGGTATGTGTTTGCATATGTTTATTTTGGGCACTTCTCTGTTCTAATCCCAACACTAGCTTACAAAGGAGACAGTTCAGTCCACATATACTTTGCATCTTCTTTAATCACTTGCTATTTCTTATTATAGTTAATGCCACAGTAGAAATAGTTGCGCTTTCAGTAGCCTTAAGAATATTTATTTGTCCATTGATATGTTTGTTCATAGCCATTCTTGTGCCAAAAAAGATCTAAAGAGACACACAAAGGTAGAAATAATACAAGGAAAACTGAAATTTAAAAAGAAGAGGAATCAGGGCAAAGGGAATGAAGAGTAGGAGAGTGAGGTGAAGCTGGGAGGCTGTTATAAAAGACAGCGGTGTGTGCATGCTTCTGCCCGAGGCTGGCAACAGTGATGCGTCTGTGCTTTCTAGCAGAGAGCTAGGAGACAAGCCAGGATGTGCACCTGTTCGAGCACAGCGCCTCTCCTTCAGCTAGGTTTTGCTTTGGAATGTTCTGATTTGTAAAGTATGAGGTGTTTGAACTGAGTTTGGAGTCATTAACAAAGGTAATGGCCCCCTTTACTAAGCCATGACCCTCAAAACCAGACAGTAGAGTTACCGGACTAACAAAATCCCTATGGAAACGCGATGGCTATAAAACAAAGTTCTCGGGTGTAATTTAGGACAAATATACCATTTATGTATTTTACTAAAGAATGAAATTAAAAGAATAAGAACACATGAGTTAGTGACATGTTAGAGTAAAATGAATATGGAGACATGCTTCCAGTCTACCAGTCCGACAGTTAATGGCGTGGCTATGAACCGGCGTGAAGCTAGCCTGAAGATGCTCATGCGTTGGCTGATTCCTGTACAACTTCCGTGGGGAAGACGGGCTCCGGGGGCTCGGGCTGTTCCCCAGCCTCGGCGGCAGCAGCCTCCAGTGCTTCGGCAGCCATTTCGGCTTCCTCGTTAAAGTAAAAAAAGTTGTGTTCTTCATTGAAACCTGTTTTTTAAAAAAGCAACAATAAAGTTTATTGTCTTCTCCAATGGTGCTCATTTTAAGATGATGTTTGTTATATGATTTTAACTGGCCAGACATGCCACACAGCAGTGCTGCCCTCAACAGCGCTAAGATTGCCATTAGAAAGGCTTCCAGAACCATTTAAAACTGGGCCTGCCTTTGGTTCTACATCAACTGTGCAATGCGGCTTCTCTGCAATTTACATTATACCCGAATCCAACATTCTGGAACGTTTTGATGTGCAGTAGACTTTGGGCCAGAGTCTTGGCAGAAAAGGATAGGAGGAAGGAGATGATGTAAAGGCCAGTATTGTACATGAATGCAAACTGGTGTCAGCTGACTACTCCAAGGTAATGAATGTAGACTCGAATTGTTGTAGTCAGGTGCTCATAGGTAATGACCTTATTTTACCAAGATTTCCTACTTAAAAGTAGGGAGCAGGGAGGTTTGTTTTTCCATTTTTTGGTCCCCTTCACATTTATTGACCGCTGCCAATGTCAGAAATTCTAGTTAATCCGTAAATCCATTCTGGAATGCTTAGGGGCCTGCACTGTCACCAAGGAGGGGGCTGGGCCTGTGGTCACTAGTGTTCTTTCTGATGCCCTGAAGTAACTGCTTCCCTTGTAGTGAAGTCTGGCGGGAAATGTGATAGGTCAATTAAGGGACCTGAGGCTTCCACAAGTCAGCAGGATGACATACACCACAGCCGAGTGATAGGTGGGACAATACAGTTTTACCTATTTGAAAAAACAAGCCCTTGTATTAAACACACACACAGAACACAAGCAAACTTTTGACTGCCTTACATGACTCAGAACAGAAATAGTCTCCCAATTATCTTTGTTTTCTATGAATCTTAGAGTATGTTGTCAAACTCACTACTAACGTTAAACATAAGTTTAAAATCACAATTTCCGTTGGTCTCTAAAAATGTCTCTGCATGCTAAGGACCTCTTTTTAGCCATCACAGTCAGTAATACAAAAAATAAAAATGCATATTTGGGGTGTTTCACTCCAGTGAGCCAGCACACAATATGCTCCTTCCTATGCGGATTTAGAGGGGTCTGATGTCATAAATGATTGACTTTCGCCTTTCCAAGGCACAACGTTGAAATTAGCATGCCGCCGCCTCCTTTGAGGGGAAAGAGTTGTTTCCAAGGTGCATCAGGAAAACATCTGCCTTTAACTTCCTGGGCTGTGCAGAGAAACCTTAAAGTATAATTTGGACCATAACAAAAGGTAGGCTTGGAGATTCCAATCAATTAATTCTATTGAAAAGCATCACGCCGCCTATTCAGCAGGAAGGGCGAGCGTTTTAAGCGTTCAGGTAAATAGACGGTCCATTGAGACAACACCGTGCTTTGTGGCGAACGCCATCGTAGTGCTGTCAGCATGTATTTGGGGTCTTTGGATTCCCCTGCCCTCCCGCCGAGGGGCTGCTATTCCCCCTCTTCCAACCTTTGTTCTCTTATTCATGGCGAAGTGAAAACAGCGGGAAAGCAGTGCCTACCCAGTGTTCCATTCTGGACAAGTTCTTCCTCTATAGTAAAAAGGCGGTTGTATTTAGTCACCCGTTCGCCGCGAGAAAGACCTCCCAGCTTGATAAACCGGACACCCAGTCCAACAGCCTGAAGGGGGAAAACAACTTGCTTTAAATGGAGGAGTCATGTTTTGCTAAACTTCACGTAATTCCTTAGAGAAGAAACTTTGTCGTGGTAAGTTTTTTTTTTTTTAAATGTCTTAGTTTTTTATCTTTACGTAAGAGTGAAGTAGCCTACCTACAAGCTCAGAGTGTCGAAAGGTAAAGAGATGGTGTGACTGGACATTAGACGCTTTACTAGTCACATAAGCGTGCTGATTTTATCTAAGAACAGGCTGGCCTTTCGTGCTTCATTTTAGGAGGTAAGATTGCAGGTGCACACCCCAGTCATTTAAGTGGACTCATCATTTTTCCTGGACTTCAATCTTTCTTCTTTTTAAAAGTTCAAAGATTAGCTCTTTGCAAAAGGTAGTTGTCTGGGAGGAAGCAAGTCTCTTTCATAAAAGGTTACATGACTTTCTCCACCACAGACTGCACTTCCCTGAAATACCAATTCGTGATAAAAGCAGTGTTTTGGCATTTCTGCAATTGACCAGCTTTCAGCACTTACCAAATCGACAAGGCTATCATCAGCCGACTCTCCTTCTGTACTTCCAAAGACAGCAATGTGCTTCTTACCTGTCAGCAAGGAAGTGTGTTCAGTTTTACTCGGTGTGGAAACAATTAGCCTACATATAAACCTCTGGGATCACAATTTAAAATTGGCCAGAGATTTACACATTTCCTGTTAAGAATCAAACAATTTGATCACCTAAGAATTCTAACCCAAACATTTGCATTTTCATTGCCCTGGTTTTATCTGTTTACACCTCTTTCCCACAGTTTAGATACTATATACTAAATGAACACCACGTTTCATCAAATTTAAGGTGCCATAAATTGTAAGATGCACCATTTTCATTATCACTTGGGGGAAAATGTCCAAATTAGATTGACGTATTTGTAAAACCACAGCTGTAAGATGGGATTCAATTTCATCTGTGTTCAACGTAGAAAAATGTCACCTGTGAGTCAGTGAAATACTGTAAGTGCCAGGGCGTTGCATGGGAAGTGAATGTGTATAAACAGTGGCTTTGGCACTTCCTCGTGCAGAATTTGACTCAAAGGAACCTGCCACTCTGAGTGTTTACTTACTAGATGAGCAGTGTTGGTGGTATTTAATCAAGCATTTGAGGATCTCAGAACCCCTTGAAATTTGCCAAAATCTACAGCGTGCAAGCCACAGTTCCCCTGATAGTGATAGTGTTTGCGTTTCAAAGGCAGGAGCTACAGCAGCAATCTGAGGTGGATGACAGGATGGGTGAGGCCTTCCAATCGACCACCTGCAGGCCAGCCCCACCTGGGGCCCTAGATGAGGTGTCCTGCAGCCTGAGGGGCTTCAGGCATTTCATTCCAGCCCTGGCACTGGCCCAGGCCCCTGGCTGCCCGTCTGGCTCCAATCCTGCTCCAGGTCTGAGATTAACCTTCTGCTTCGTTCCTGACCCCCCACTCATGATATTTATGTTTCAGGCACTGGCATAAGTGAACAAGACTCCCATGAACTCATGGGGGTTTACAGTCTAGTGGGGGAGACCAGGCATTAAATAATTGTACAAGTAATTGTAGTTAGTACCATCAAAGGAAAGTATAGGATGCTATGAGAAAGGATCAGAGCAGAACCTGTCGGGGTGGGAGAAGTTGGGCAAGGCATATACATCTGAAGAGGTTTCGTTTAAGCCAAGACATGAAGGATAAGTATAGGCCATATAAAAAGTATAGGACAAAGCACTCTAGGCTGGTGGAACAGCAGGTTCAAAGACCTTCAGGTAGTGAAGAGTTTGAACCTTTTAAGGAATTAAAAAAGGGCTAGTGAGGGTGAGTGGGATCACTGTGGGGTCATGGGGGACTTTACCTTACCTCTCCAAGCCTTGTTTCCTCATCAGTAAGATGGAAATGATAATGTTTACCTTTACCTCATAGGACTGCTCTAAGGATCAACTCCAGTTTCAAAATGCCTGACACATTGGCCCTAAATAAAGGTTCTCTCCTTTCGCATCCCAGACCCACCAGCGTTGGAGCTCTGCTTTGCGCCTCTCATTCCCCGGTGCCTGGCATTCTGCTCCTGAATCCCAGGTTGAATGGCGAAGGGTCTGCTTCCAGAAGCTTCCCTGATTTTACATTGCCTTGCTAACCGGCCAGCCTGCTTGCTTCCCAATCCTGCCTGTTAGTGGTGAACCCACTCCCACCCCACCAGGTCTCTGTACTGACAGGAAACCACCTGCTGCTTCAGATTGGATCTTCTTATCCTGTTTGCTTAACGGCTGAAGCAGAACCACTCCCTGCAGTAGGTGATCTAGTTCCAAATTCTGGTCTTTCCTAGACTTCCCCAAGGCATTGCAAATTAAGATGGCCCGCTGATGTCTTGGTAAATTACAACTAGCTAAATTTATTTTCAATCAAGTAGTTACTACATCCTTACTGTGTAGTTGGGCAGTGCCTCCGTGGAAGGCAGAGTTGTGGTCCCTGTTCTTAAGATGCTAGAAGACGAATCTAGAGCAGAAAGTGATAGTAAATAATAGGAGGGAATTTACAACACCGTAGCAATGTGATGCGGGCTAAGCACATCTGTCCCTGCTGCTCTGATGCTGTGCATGAAGCCTTGCCTTTATGGATGGTAAGCTGTCTTCCTTACCTTGAATAGTGCATTGTGCCTGGAGACATGGCTAAGGCAAGTGGCCATACAGGTGTTCTAAAGACCAAGAATCGAAGCTTGAGCCCTGTTCTTTAGCAGTAAGGGTTGGGTTATCCCTCTGTGTCTCTCTAAAGTTGTTCTGTAGCCCAAACTTGAAGTCCAAACCAAACTGGTAAACATGCTGAAGGTTATGCTCTTTCAGAGGCCTTGGTCCTGCTGTTAGGGGCAGAAGGCCCTCCCCCTGTGCAGCTGACAGGGCAATGGCCTTAGCTGCCCAGTTGTGGTAGCCCTTAAGAAGGGGATGACCCCATGGGTTGGGGCTGTTACTGGAACTCTGTGAAGTGAACCAGTAAGCTGCATTTTGTTTTTCAGCACTAAATCTTTCACAAATGGGTGGAATTTTTTCTTCCAAGATTTATTTGACGCTTTTATTAGCTCTGAAATACTGCCTATTTTTGGCATCTTGTAAAACCAAGTTAAGTTCATCATGGGTCTTACAAGTCTATACTTTTACTCACTGTCAATGAGATTGGTTATTTCCACCAAATCAGACATTGTCGTTTGATTTGTGTGTTTTATGATCAGCCCGCTGGCTCTGGGGATGCTGATATTTCCATCCTCTAGAAGCTTAGAGATGCTTTTGGATGCAGTTCCTGCAATTATGTAACACCTGGAACCAAGCGCATTATAGATGCTGTCCCACTGTTCCAAGTCCTGGGTAAATATTTAAGAATTGAGTGTTACAACGTATTGAACATAATCTCAAAACAACAGGAATTTTATAGCACATGATCAAAGTCATAACTTTCCTGAGAGACACACAAACCCTGTGGGGTTTATTTTTTCCCCCATCTCTGGCTGAATGACATCTGCTACCACAGCCACACAATATAACCTTCACGAACAGAAGCTGAAAGTGACGTCAATTTGAGCTTAAAGGTCTAGTGAATAAAATGTTAATAGACATTAAGTGCTGTTCCCAATACTGGCTCTGGACTTCTTCATACAGGCTCTTCTCAGCCACTGTATATCCATAATGCCTCTGCAGACTGCCTGGTTAGAAGACTTTGCTGTTATTTCTGGTAAACAGACAACTGGAAGAAAAGAGCCTGCAAGGGCTCTAGGCCCTCTTTCTCAACATCCCTATTTTTATTGGTGAGACTACTACATTAAATGCTTATTATTAGAAAAGGAAACAATATACAAAGCCATCCCAGCCATTCTATCAGATTTCAACCTCTTGCATTCGAACAAACCATGCAGGTACATCTATCACATTATGCAAGCTGTGGTCAGAACCTCAGGACACCCTCATCCAAAGGCAGACCTGGCAACGTGACCGCTGAGCCCCGTCAGTGTCTTTCACAGGTGCTGGCATCTAGCATAGGCTGTGAAAGGAAAGATGTGCAGGTTGGGACTGAGAGCCCGCGGGACTCTAGATTAGATCCATAAGTTCTATTGTCCCCAGTGTTTAAACAATTAGCTCTAAGAGGCTAAAGTATTATTCAACATATTTGTTCAATATATCTAATAGTTCTCAAATTCAGAAAATCAAGACTTCAAGTTTTGGAGTTTGTTTTAAGTGGTAGTATAGATTGAACTGCATCCCCTCGAAAGTAGGTGTTGGACTCCTAACCCCATACTGTGGATGTAATCCTATTTGGAAAGAGGGTTTTGTTAGGCTAATGAGGCCATATCAGGTAGGGTGTGTCCTAAACCTAATCACTACTGAGTTATAAAAAGAAGAGATGAGACACAGAAGCAAGGATATACTAGAGAAGATAGATGCCACGTGAGGATCCTCCACAAACCCAGGAACCAAGGAACCCCGGGCTACCGACAAGGAATCGACGTGGCAGAGACCCTGATAAGGACTTTCAGCCTCCAGAACTGTGAGAAAACACATTTCTGTTCTCTAGAGCCACCTCCTTGTGGTATTTGTGTTACAGTAGCACCAGGAGACTAAGACAAGTGGGTTAGGAAGAGAGCTGGTCTCCTGGGGCACATAAACATCCCTGGGCAGATGCCTTAGTTTGAATAGATCAGGGAACCTCGGTATCTCAAACGTTCGCAAATATGGCTTCGTTATTTCTATGCATATGCAGTAGCTGGATTCAGGTTAAAAAATATTTGGCCTCGCATGAGGCCTGTTTCCATGAGCACGTGAAAATGATATATGATTAACCTATTGAAGCACCAGGGAGCACAGCGGGCTCGGCTTCCATCAGTTAGGTTGCTTGTAAATACACAGGTGCTCCTAAAGGGCTTGGGAATGGCTGGTTTCATTGTGTGGACAGGCCCACTCCTATGTAATTGTGTTGCTGGTATTCATTTGCTTAGTAAGTGCCTTTTACTCATAAATGCTGAAAGAAAGCAGCTAAGCCCCAGCCCAAATTACAGTACATTTTGAATGACAGAGGTCCAAAAAGAATGAGATTGTATTGTTCTATGTTCTGTTGTAAAATTCAAGGCGAGTCCTGCTTACCTCCTTCCTGAAAGGATCAATTAAGGCAATAATTGAAGGGTGTTTGTTGATCAGATCCACATACAGGTCAACCATCTCAGCTGCACTTTTTAACGTTCCCATCATCACTTCATACTTCCCTTTACTCTGGTATGTGTCAGGAAAATATTAAAGGATGAATGATGAATACTTCAGATGTTAAAGATGTGATTCAAATTCAGGTAATTATAAAAGTTGGTAAGCAGATTCTTTTCAGGTCACATTCGCCTGAGAAATCTCTGCATTTCACTTTAAATATCTGTTAAATATTAACCTGAGGGAATCACGTCACCACTTAAAGAGAAATAGCTGCTCTCAGTCAGATTCTTATTTCTCTTGATACCCATTGAACTCGTCCCACTGCCTTCGGATGAAGCCTTCTGCACAAAGAACCAGCGGGCACAGAGTGGGCGGGGAATAATGTCTGATTTGGGTTTACCACCTGGTGCCAGATAGCCGGCTGCCTGGGTAGGTGGACAATAACCTAAATTCATAAAACTACAAACAGAAAAGCAGTGCATATCTGCCCACTCACTAGAACACGCCGTCTTTCAACTCACAGTGAACAAGTCATTGTTTCCTCTACGATGAATAAATAAAATATGAAACCAGGTCTAGGCTTTTGACGTACTAAAACTAATATGAAATGTAAAGTGACATGTGAAGGCACTTCTTTCTCAGATAACATGTAACGTCTCGCGCTCACAATATTGTCTTGAAAGGGGACTTTGAGAGTAATCCGTCCATTTAGGTCTGGAAAGTTCCCAAGTCATTAGGTATAGAAATAAACGTGGCTGAAAGATCTAATGTAGTCTTTCTGCAAAACAAAGCACCTTTACTTCCAAGTCTGTGTTTAGGGATGGCACCTGGGACATTCAGGTACTGGGAGGCAGGTGGGATGGACCAGAGGGGATGTTTGGTTTGCCAAAGGCTTCCTGCTGCTGCTGCTAATAGAATGGATTCCACTGGAATTAGGCAGTTTCCTAAGAAGTCCATAACTGAAGGGATTTTATACTTTTTTCACATTAAAAAGCAGCAAAAACTTTTAGTTTCCATAATGCAAAGCTTAGAAGTCCTATCTTGTCAGTGAGGAAGTGCTGATGACTTTGAACTAACATTATTGTAAGAATTACCTGATATCAAGCTAATACACTTTATTGAATATAAGCAATAAATACCCATTCTAGCTAGCACTAGCAGTCAGTATATTCATAGTTCTTGGTATACGCTATGGATGAAAACATGCAATTATTTTTCTTAATGGTATGCCTAGGAACCATTCATTATGTGAAGAAAAGGAAATTACTTTCAACATTCCTTTATGTACTTAGTTTCTTTAGGAAAGTAAAAGAACATTTAGAAATCATTTGAAACTTAGGATTCTTACATAGTGCTCAAAAATTTCCTTTGTAGTTAAAGTAAGAATCACACATTAAAACAGAATCCTATTTGGCTGTATTGCCCTGAATTTGACATCGACTACCAAATCACCATAAATATATATCAATATGCTGGGCATTTGTGTACTTAAAAATGGCAAGTATGTGGATAAGATGTGTATAAATGGAAGTATAAGACAGAAAACTTCTCATAGTTGCCCTGACACACCAGCTTGCCAAGTGTAAAGGTTAGTTGGTGGTGCATTACCCCCAAGGAAGTGAGGACTGCAACATTTGGTGATAAACCTGTTGGATTCAAGGCTTGAGTTTGCATTCTCTCTCTCTCTCTCTCTTAAAATTTCCTCCAGGTGGTCTGGTTCCCCTGGTGAAGCTCCTAAGGCCCTGCCTTCCTAACCCAGCCTGTGAATACCTCTTTGATGTGTTTCGTTGGATCAAAATATTTTCTCCATAAAAGTCCATAACTTGGAAATATTTCTGTATCTACACAGCATAAACTTTGAGAACCACATACCTGAAAGAGCCTAGCGAGTCACAGTTGGAACTAATCCGCTTTTCATGCTTGACAAATGTAGTATTTACCAACCGAATGACTCTACTCAGGGGCCTTAGACCAGTTTGTTAGATTATTTTTCAGTAGCTGTCGTGATTACAATGTAACCCACCCGTTTGATTGGTTTTTATTACAGAATTTTTATATCTAAATTTTATTAAGAAATTCTCTTTAATTTTTTAAATTATATGGTTATGTTATTGTTTGGTCATTGGGTAATTCGGCTGTCTCAACTCCATATTTGGCCTCCTCACACGATATTAATAAAAAACAATAGGATCTGCTCAAGGAAGAGTCAGAGCAGCTCTTCTTCTGAGTACTAATTTTAAAAAGAACTTTACAAACAGTAAAAGTTCTGGAGTGAAAACTTACAAAGTCCATCAGCTCATGTGCAGCACAGTTGATGGCTAGATGCAGATTTGTTCCCAGTTCCAGCCCCAGGTTTGCACAGATTCCTTGTATTAGGAGGATGGGCTGCTCTATGGTGTCAAAGCTAATGGTTAAACAGCCAAGATGGGACATCTTACCAGTGATCTGCTGCTGCAAGATCAAAAGAAAACCATGCATGTAAACACAGTGCATTAAAGTTCTTGGAGCTTTTGTTCATAGGCATAGTTTACATCGAGACACAGTTCTCCAAAGATGAGGCCCTCTGATTCTTGATTAGCCTGGGGTCCCACTCATCTCCACGCAACTTTTGGGCATATGATTCCTCTGCAGTATCTGGGAATGATTTTGTTACTCCAGAAGTTTTCACGTTTGGCCTTGGAGCACACTGGTCTCCCTTCAGTGCGCCTAGACTGTTTTTTTGAGCTCTGCCATTGTCTGTGGGGCTAACCTGAACCACAGCCATGCGGCTGGTGAATCTCAAGGCTGTCCCTATAAACGTCCATCCTCTGTCCCTAACTCTGCCTGTCCTCTTCCTCCATTCCCTTCTCCAAACTTGTTCTTCACTATGTTCTATTTTCCTTTAGAAGGACAGACATGACTGTTAAAACGTAAAATGTAACCTTCTTTCAGGAAAGGGTGTTTATTTTTCAAAAGATTGAAGACTTCTGCTCAAAGCCTGCAGCACTGAGGATGGATTCAGTGGAAGAGGATTCAGAGACCCAAATGACCCTAGGGAAAGACAGTCACATGCCTCTAATACAAGGTCAGCTTTGATGTGCCCTTGCCATAAATTGCTACTATGCAATTATAAGTTGCAGCAGTATCAGTGATTCTGAAGGCCTCAGGGTGTGTGTGTACCAAACTCAAGAGTAAACATGAACCCAGGAATAAGTATCCCATTTTTACTGATGATAGCCTTAGTTAATTGTAAGAACTGTCCAACATTTTTAATGTCAACGAGTGGAAACTTTTATTCAGCAAACAAAGGAAAGGTTGGGAGAAATTTCTGTGTATCAATTGAGGCATTTTATTCTGGAGTCTTCTAAACTATGAAAGCATCACTCTTCTGCATACTGAATGCCAGGTGCTATTCTGAGTGCATAAAGTAAATACATTTACTCCTTACAGCAACCCCATGAAGTAGGCACTACTATTATCTCCATTTAACAGAGAGTTAAGTAAGTGGGAACAGAATTTAGTCCAGGCAATGTGGCTCCAGAGTGTATGCCCATAACTCTGGCATGGCTGCCTCTCGAGAATCTATATCTAACCTGTTCCTAATGGAAAAAGTAAAGCTGATCAGGAAGGGGCTGATCTTGGTCTAAGTTTCTCAGAACACAGAAGACAACCTGGTTGGACTTAAAGGAACAGCACTGAGACTTGGTTACTTGTTCACCATCCCCTACCTCTCTTGCAAAGCCAAATGTTCGCATCCCAACATACACAACTGTCAAGTATTTTACTTATTGCTGCACTTACATATTTCCCTTCTCTCTCCCAATTTTGAGGAGGAACTTCATTTTTTTAAAAAATCTTTACCAACTCTTCCTTTAATAGCCCCTCTTGCTGATGATGTCAACAGACTCTGAAGTCCCTGCCATCAGGTTAGGGCTGTGACTGCAGGCTTCATAGAGCAACTACTGCAGATGTCAGTGGCCTTCCCTCATCTCCATTATCTGCAGGGTTCTTACGGGCTGTTCTAGCTATTTACCTTGTTGAAAGTTTAAGCATATAGTAGGAGAATACGTCAGAGCACCTATAATCAACAAAGTGATTGACTGACCAAGTCCAGTGGTCTCCTGAGGCTCTGGTTTTCACAAGGTGGACTGTTTGCCTGGCTCACCTGACACAATCTAGATCCCGGCAAAGGCTCATCTAAGATGGACCAGACCGAAGGTCACCTTTTTGTGCCTTTTCTTTCTTTCTCTAATAGTAGTAAAATGGCTGGTGGATTCGAACTGACGACCTTTTGGTTAGCAGCCTGAGCTCTTAACCACTGTGCCACCAGGCTCCAAGTAGTAAAATTAAGATCTAAAATATCCTATATGCCTTTCAGTTAGTTATCAGAGAAATTCAGTTCCCCAAACACATCACTTCAAGCCAAATCCTATTACTCATAAGTGCTTCTCCCAGGCCTCGCTAGGCAGCCAGTTGGAGAGAGGTGGGGACAGAATTAGATTCTAGCTCTGGGTCTGCCTTGGTTAATGCTGTTAAATATCACTGTGTAATTGCCATTTGCATTAGCCCTGTGTTGGAGCAAAATGACTATGGGGGAGAGGAATGGGGGCCGGGAATATATAAATAAATCCTGTCATATGGAAGGGTGATAAATATATATACTTACTTGACCCCTTTTGCCTCCATTATGCCCTTTTTTCGTCTCTGTCTTTGGAGGAGGGGGCTGTGAGACAGAAGACAAAAACACATCACTTGGGATCTGCAGATACTTCCCTGGTGGGTTCAGAAACTCTGGGCTGTCCGCTGCACTGGGGCCAGGCCAGCCACACTGTGAGTCACACATTCTCACACACACACGCATACATACACACACATATACACACAGGGACGACGCTACCCACTTCCTACTTTTATAAGCTTCAAATTATTTCTCAAATTCAGGCACAGCTTCCCTTTAGTTCATCCTTCTTCTCCCTGTCACATATATGGGGATGTGTGTATATATACGTTCCTCTCTACTCATATAAAAAACTGAAAAAACCCATGCCGTTGAGTTGATTCCGACTCATAGCAACCCTATAGGACAGAGTAGAACTGCCCCCATAGGGTTTCCAAGGCTGTAATCTTTAGGGAAGCAGACTGCCACATCTTTCTCCTTGGAGCAGTTGGTAGGTTCAAACTGCTGACCTTTCGGTCAGCAGCCAAGCACTTCACCACTGCGCCACCTGGGCTCCTTTCTACTTATATAACTAGAGTTTTATTCCTACATGGTGTACTGAGCACTTGCTGTCTGCAGCACTCTACTAGGCACCGAGGATGCAAAGTTCTGTCCTTGCCCTTAAGGAGTAACACTACTGTGGGATTTGCTTTTATAGGCCTAACACATGGCTTTGAATATCTTCGTGGTAAAAACACATTTTCCTAAAGTAATTAAAAAACTCTCAACAAGAAAAAGCCTTGGCCCTGAAGGTTTCACTGGAGAGTTCTACAAAACTTTCAGAGAAGAGTTAACACCACTACTATTAAAGCTATTTCAGAGCATAGAAAAGGATGGAA
>NW_004443967.1:7395299-7401773 GCF_000243295.1 Trichechus manatus latirostris | reverse complement strand
GCCAATAGAATTCAACAACATATCAAAAAAATAATCTACCATGATCAAGTGGGATTCATACCAGGTATGGAGGGATGGTTCAACATTAGAAAAACAATCTTTGTAATCCATCACATAAGATCATGTGGTTCTTGTCTTTTGTTTTATTTATCAATTGATGCAGAAAAGGTATTTGACAAAGTCCAACACCATTCATCATAAAAACTCTCAGCAAAATAGGAATAGAAGGGAAATTCCTTAACATAATAAAGGGTTTTTATACAAAGTCAACAGCCAACATCATCCAAAATGGAGAGAGTCTGAAAGCATTCCCCTTGAGAATGGGAACCAGACAAGAATGCCCTTTATCACCACTTTTATTCAACATTGTGCTGGAGGTCCTAGCCAGAGCAGTTAGGCTAGAAAAAGAAATAAACGGCATCCAGATTGGTAAGGAAGAAGTAAAAGTATCTCTATTTGCAGATGATATGATCTTATATACTGAAAACCCCAAAGAATCCACAAGAAAACTACTGCAACTAATAGAAGATTTCAGTTAAGTATCAGGATACGAGATAAATACACAAAAATCAGTTGGATTCCTTTACACTAACAAAGAGAACTTCGAAGAGGAAATCACCAAATCAACACCATTTACAATAGCCCCCAAGAAGATAAAATACTGAGGAATAAATCTAACTAGGTATGTAAAAGACCTATAAAGAAAACTACAAGACACTACTGCAAGAAACCAAAAGAGACCTGCATAAGTGGAAAAACATACCTTGCTCATGGATAGGAGGACTCAACATTGTGAAAATGTCAATTCTGCCCAAAGCGATCTACAGATGCAATGCAATCCCGATCCAAATTCCAATGGCATTTTTTAATGAGATAGAGAAACAAATCACCAACTTCATGTGGAAAAGGAAGAGACTGCAGCTGAGTAAAGCATTACTGAAGAAGAAGAACATAGTGGGAGGCCTCACACTACCTGATTTTAGAGCCTATTATACCGCTATGGTAGTCAAAACAGCCTGGTACTGGTACGACAACAGATACATAGACCAATGGAGCGGAATTGAGAATCTAGACATAAATTCGTCCAACTATGAGCAGCTGATATTGCACAAAGGCCTAAAGTCTGTTAATTGGGGGGAAAAGACAGTCTCTTTAACAAATGGTGCTGGCATAACTGGATATCCATCTGCAAAAAAATGAAACAAGTCCCCTATCTCACACCAGGCATAAAAACTAACTCAAAATGTATCAAAGTCCTAAATATAAAATCTAAAATGATAAAGATCATGGGAAAAAAAATAGGGACAATGTTCTAGGAGCCCTAATACATGGCATAAACAGAATACAAGCCATAAGTAACAATGCACAATCACCAGAAGAGAGACTAGATAACTGGGAGCTCCTAAAAATCAAACACTTATGCGCATCAAAATACTTCACCAAAAGAGTCAAAAGACAACCAACAGACTGGGAAAAAATTTTTGGCTACGACAAATCCAATCACTGTCTAATCTCTAAAATCTACAAGATACTGCAAAACCTCAACAACAGAAGGACAAATAACCCAATTAAAAAATGGGCAAAGGATATGAAAGGCACTTCACCAAAGAAGACAGTCAGGCAGCTACCAGATACATGAGGAAGTGCTCAGGATCATTAGCCATTAGAGAAATGCAAAACTACAGTTAGATACCATCTCACTCCAAGAAGACTAGCATTAATCCAAAAAATACAAAATAATAAATGTTGGAGAGGTTGTGGAGAGACAGCACTTATACGCTGCTGGTGGGAATGTAAAATGGTACAATCCCTTTGGAAATTGATTTGGTGCTTCCTTAAAAAGGTAGAAATAGAAGTACCATACAATCCAGCAATCCTGCTCCTTGGAATATATCCTAGAGAAATAAGAGCTGTCACATGAATAGAGATATACACACCCATGTTCACTGCAGCACTGTTCACAATAGCAAAAAGATGGAAACAACCTGGGTGCCCATCAACAGATGAGTGGATAAACAAATTATGGTATATTCACACAATGGAATACTACGCAACGATAAAGAACAACAATGAATCTGTGAAACCTCTCATAACATGGATGAACCTGGAGGGCATTACGCTGAGTGAAATCAGTCAGTTGCAAAAGGACAAATATTTGTATGAGACCACTATTATAAGAACTCAAGAAATGGTTTAAACACAGAAGAAAATATTCTTTGATGGTTACAAGGGTGGGGAGGGAAAGAGGGAGAGGGGTATTTACTGCCTATATAGTAGATAAGAATTATCTTAGGTGAAGGGAAGGACAACACACAATACAGGGGAAGTCAGCACAGCCGGACTAAACCAAAAGCTAAGAAGTTTCCTGAATACAGCCAAACACCTTGAGGGACAGAGTAGCAGGGGTGGGTGGTGGTGGTCTGGGGACCATGGTTTCAGGGGACATCTAGTCAATTGGCATAACAAAGTTTATAAAGAAAATGTTCTGCATCCCACTTTGGTGAGTGGTATCTGGGGTCTTAAAAGCTAGCTAGTGGCCATCTGAAATACATCAGTTGGTCCCAACCCACCTGGAGTAAAGGAGAATGAAGAAGACCAAGGACACAAGGAAGATATTAGCCCAGGAGACAGAAAGGGCCACATAAACCAGAGACACCATCAGCCTGAGACCAGAAGAACTAGTTGGCGCCCAGCTACCACCAATGACTGCCCTGACAGGGAACACAACAGAGGGTCCCTGACAGAGCATAAGAAAAGTAGGGTGCAGAACTCAAACTCTAGTAAATAAAGACCAGACTTCATGGTCTGACTGAGACTGGAGGGACCCCAGAAGACGTGGCCCCCTACTCTTCGTTAGCCCAGAACTGAAACCATTCCCGAAGGCAACTCTCCAGACAAAGCTTAGACTGGACTATGGGACATAAAATGAGACTCGTGAAGAAAGTGCCTCTTAGCTCAAGTAGATACATGAGGCTAAATGGGCAGCTCCTGTCTGGAGGCAAGATGAGAAGGTAAAAAGGGCCAGGAGCTGGTTGAATGGACACGGGAAATCCGGGGTGGAAAGGAGGAGTGTGCTGTCACATTATAGGGAGAGCACTTAGGGTCACATAGCAATGTGTGTATAAATTTTTGTATGAGAAACTGACGTGAACTGTAAACCTTCACTTGAAGCACAATAAAAAGAAAAAACAAAAACAAAAACAAAAACACACTTTTTCCTGCCAGGTGAATTTGACTTTTGGAGTTAGCCAAAGTCATTAAATCTGGTGAGTCTGGTGGGTGTGATGTCATTGAAGTGAAAAGCAAAGGCAATTCCTAAACAGGAGTTGCCACAGTGTTTGGGGTTTCAATAGCATACTGTAGGAAACATCTAGTCTTCTATGGGATGCACTTTAATGCCTAGCATTTACTGGCTCTGTCGGCTGGGGCATGTTTGTCAAGAATCAGTGTGGTTCACACTCAGGTATGTGCAAATACAATTATCCTGCTTCTTGCCACTATGGAGTAGTCTGTACTTTCCATTTCCTGGTAAAACGAACACATAGGAAGCAACTGTGTCCAGCAGTAACGATGCAGTGGTGACTGAGACCCACACGGGCACTGCCTCAGGAGCTTGGAGTCTAGGGAGACAGACAGGTCCTAAATCACCGAGTGGAAAAGAGTCAGGGGCGGGGACTTTGAAGAAGCTGATACACACTTGGATGAAGTGTAGGATGGAGGCGAAAGGTATGTGTGGTGGTGCCAAACCCTCTGGTTAAAGAGAAGCACATGTGTGAAGGGCCAGAGCCAGGGAGCATGGGCTTCTAGAAGAAGAGCACCAGCAGAGGAAGCCTACAGTGTGATGAATATGAGGCTGGTGAGGGGTAGGCAGGGATTGAGGAGTGGATAACCGGTAAACATAAGGGTAGGGTGCTGGGAAGTCGTGTGACATGATCAGGTAAAGAGCTGCATGATTCCTGTGTCAGCTTAGAATAGCGGATGTTGAGGAATATTGTTGGGTTGCATTACTACTGAATTTCTCTTGTCTTCCCAACCAGATTTTAAACTGCCTGAGGGCAGGAACTATCTTTTAAACCGTGTGGCATCTAGTGTAGGGTCTTGCAACAGCAATAAATAGCTGAGAAAAACAACCCGTAACATTTTTCTCTCTAACGTGGTAAGGATATAGCTATTCAACAGTGGTAAAGAGCCAAAATCTCCAGCCTTTATAATCAGACAAGATGCAATTTGTTTTCGAATGACTGTTCTCAGTCTAGGTGGGTTTAAAAATAGCTGAACACCCAAATAAACAAATACAACCTTTCATTAGCAAGAATTAGTCATCTAGAGGGTTCTGGCAAAAAGCCAGTTATGCTAAAATAAATCTGGCATGAAGTAACTTGCTTATCTATGCAATCAGCCAAATAATATCATCAGGTACAATCATTTTATTGCTAAAACAAAGCGGAGAGATTGCAGTAAACCCTGGTTGCAGCCCTAGCAGCTCCCATTTTGAAAACGAAAGTCATGATTTTAGCTAAGGCTTTCTACAAACATGTTTTGGGTTGATTTGTCCCTGAGAAAATGTACCATTTCTTTATCTATTTGTTTTTCTCAAAAAAATAAAATAAAATTTAATGGAAGGATTAAGTTACAGCTGGAAACAATCTGTTATCAGTAGAGTCACCTGGGAAGATTAAACATCTTCTGTATTCAGTTAGTGTTATAACAATAGTCACCATGCTGTTGGTGAGACCAAGTCAGGTTCTTCCTATACATTGCTTCCAGTCCTTCCAAGGGAGGTATTTTTATTTTACAGACGAGGAAACTGAAGCATCGGCAGGTTATATAAGATGTTCATAGTGGTGGCTAGTAAATGCTGAGCCAAAATTGAAATTCATATCTGTTTAGCTTCAAAGACCATGTTCTTTCCACTATGCTATATGTTGTTAGCAACTAAAATTTTTTCACAGAAATTCATAACATTGATGGAGTAGTGATTTTTTTATGCATAAACATACTCTAAATGCTTTATATTCAAACAAGAATGAGCTAGTGGGAGCTATTACTAAGGACCCCACTGCAGCTCTCAAACATGTGTAATACCATGTGAAAAGTCAATAGGAATATGATCCTTGCTTCACACCATTCATATAAATGCCAAATGAATTTGATATAAATATATTTAAAAAATTATAAAAGTGTTAAAAGTATTCTGTAATTTGGGAGCAGACTACCATATGATTAAGATCATAGACTCTGGGGCTAGACTTTCTGGGTTTGAATCCCAGCTCCGGGTAAGTTAGTTAACCTCTCTAGGCCTCAGTGTCTTAAACTATAAAGTGGGGATAATAATAGTATCTCCCTAGAGAGTTGTGAGGATTGAATGAGTTAAAATACTAAAGCGTTTAGAATGGTGCCTAAACCAAACCAAACCCATTCATTGTGGAGTCCGTTCCAACTCATAGTGACCCAACAGGATTTCCAAGGCTGTAAATCTTTACGGAAGCAGACTGCCACATCTTTCTCCTGCAGGTGAATGCTTTAACAACTGCGCCACCAGGGCTCCTTGGAATGGTTCCTAGTAAGCTTAAACAATTATTAGCATTACTGGAAGAGGGTGTGCCATATTAAACAAGGAACAAAAAGTAAAAGCCTTAAAGCAAGGTTTCTCAACCTTGGCACTATTGACACTTTGGGCTGGGAAATTATTTGTGGTAGGGGGCTGTCCTGTGCATTGCAGGATGTCTAGCAACATCCCCAGCCTCTACCCACCTCATGCCAGTAGAAACCCTCCCCCCAAACTGTGACAACCAAAAATGTCTCCAGACACCGCCAAATATCTCCTGAGGTAAAATCACTCCTGGTTGAGAACTGTTGCCTTAAAAGATCCAATTGACACATCTTACTACATGAAAGGTAAAAAAAAAGTATGGTGCCATAAATAAAGTTAAAAGGCAAGCAACATGGTAGACAAAAATATGTACAACAGGAGTTCCGGCAAAATGGCGCTCTAGGCAGAAGCACCACGCTGTCGCTCCACAGCAAAGATCCGAAAAACTAAGCCGAACAGAGAATACAACAATCCCGAAAACCTAAAACATCAAATGAAGATATAAAGAACTCAGCCAAGCACCAAATGGAGTGAGAAAACTGAAAGAGAATGGAGAGCGAGGAGAGATTCATGCAGAGGTCCCCTACCAGCTAACGCAGCGCGGATCCACCATCTTGGACTCCTATCGGAGACAGCAAACAGGGGTACGAGAAAGCAGCCTCACAGAGCATCCAGCGGGAGACAAAACAACTGCCATCTTAGGTCCACACAAAACAATCTCCCCGCTGCATCCTGCCTACCTGCACCGTGCACTTGACATCACACCACCAAGCAGTACAGGCACGGCCTACTGGAACCTGCCCAGCACTGATTACCGACCCGCCCTGGTGGCTGTAGTAAGTGCCACAAACAACCCATCCCAGTAACTCCTCTTGAGCTAG
>NW_004443967.1:7377989-7387803 GCF_000243295.1 Trichechus manatus latirostris | reverse complement strand
GTGGGGTTGTTAACCAATGTCATAAAACAACATGTGTACTACTGTTTCATGAGAAACTATTTGTTCTGTAAGCCTTCACCTGAAGTACAATTAAAAAAAAAAAGTACAACATATGAAAAAGGATTGTATCCCATATTATATAAAGTCCTAGATATCAGTAGGAGCCCTGGTGGCACAGTGGTTAAGAGCTCAGACTGCTAACCGAAAGGTTGGCAGTTTGAATCCACCAGGTGCTCCTTGGAAACCCTAGAGGGCAGTTCTACTCTGTACTATAGTGTCCCTATCAGTTGGAATCGACTAGATGGCAATGGGTTTTTTAAGATATCAATAAAAGAGAAACCTTCAATAAAAAGGGCAAAGAAATAAACAAGTTGCTGAATGATTTGTACAGAATCATGTTGTTTTTATATTAAACACAAAACACAATGCTTTGTATTTATCTGTGTGGGCATAAATACAAAGAAAAAGGCAGAACGGTCACACCCTTTAGCTCTAGAGAAAGGACAGGATGGAGAGTGGTAGTGGGGGGGCAGGGAGTGGGGAGGAGGATACCTCTGTCAGTATTTGAGTTTTCAAGAGAACATTTGCGAGTTGGTTGTATCACTGAAAATCAGCGAAGCATTTAAAAGTCAGGATGAATTGCAAAAGCTCAGATATCCTGAATTTCCTACTATTTTAACCTGAATGTCCTCCACCTGCTCTCATAACAAGCACTATGCATTGCTCACTGTTGTGCCTGCCTCTGCTCTAAACACGTTGCATACATTGAACTCGTTTACTCTTCACAGTCGCCCCATGAGATGGGTACTTATCGTCCCCATTGTATGGATGAGGAACCCGAGGTGAATTGCTTGTGAAACTGGCCCAAGGTTGCACAGCTGGTAAGTGGCAAAGTAGAGTGTAGATCAGGGTTAATTTGTCCAAGTTTGATCCTATGCAGGCTGGTCACTCAGAAAAGGAGCTAGCTTCCTGAAAAGTTCCATGGAAACTGGCTCCAGCCTGGTGCTCAGAGTACCTGATGCTTGGACCCCAGACAGCCACCCCATCACCGGCAGGGGAGTGGCTGGTGCCGCCTGCCTGCAGTTGCAGACTCTGTGCTGGCAAGATGGCACTGGAGCCAAAGTTCCTTCATGCCAGACTGCTGTTGTATCCCAGCGCCACTATACAACAGGTGCATCTAACCGTGCAGCTTCAAAGCCTCACACTAAATGCAATGTGGGATCCTGAATTGGATCCTGGAACAGAAAAAGGACATTGTTGTTATTGTTGTTAGGTGCTGTCAAGTTGGTTCAGACTCATAGTGACCCTATGTAAAACAGAACAAAACACTGCCCGGTCCTGCACCATCCTCATAATTATTGTTATGTTTGAGCCCATTGTTGCAGCCACTGTGTCAGTCCATCTCGTTGAGGGTCTTCCTCTTGAGGAACCTATATATAGACCAGGAGGCAGTCGTTCGAAGACAACAAAGGGATACTGTGTGGTGTAAAGTCAGGAAAGGTGTGAGTCAGGTTTGTATCCTTTCACCATACTTACTCAATCTGTATGCTGAGCAAGTAATCTGAGAACCTCGACTACATGAAGTAGAACGCGGCATGAAGATTGGAAGAAGACTCATTAACAACCTGCACTATGCAGATGACGCAACCTTGCTTGGCTGAAAGTGAAGAGGACTTGAATTACTTACTGATGAAGAACAAAGACTACAGCCTTCAGTATAGATTACACCTCAACATAAAGAAAACAAAAATCCTCACAAGTGGACCAATAAAGAACATCATGATAAACAGCGAAAATATTGAAGTTGTCAAGGATTTCATTTTACTTGGATTCACAATCAACACCCATGGAAGCAGCAGTCAAGAAATCAAATGATGCATTGCATTGGGCAAATCTGCTGCAAAAGACCTCTTTAAAATGTTAAAAAGAAAAGATGTCACCTTGAGGACTAAGGTGCGCCTGACCCACGCCATGATATTTTCAGTCACCTCCTATGCATGTGAAAGCTGGACAGTGAATAAGGAAGACTAAAGAAGAATTGATGCCTTTGAATTATGGCGCTGGCAAAGAATATGGAATATACTATGGACTGCTAGAAGAACAAACAAGTCTGTCTTGGAAGAAGTACAGCCACAATGCTCCTTAGAAGCAAGAATGGTGAGAGCTCGTCTCATGTACTTTGGACATGTTATCAAGAGGGTCCAGTCCCTGGAGAAGGACATCATGCTTGGTAAATTAGAGGATCAGTGAAAAAGAGGAAGACCCTCAACAAGATGGATTGACACAGTGGCTGCAACGATGGGCTCAAGGAGAACAATTCTGAGGATGGCGCAGGACCGGGCAGTGTTTAGTTCTATTGTACACAGAGTCCTATAAGTCAGAATTGACTTGACAGCACCTAACAACAAGGCCTCATTTGGGTTTCTTAGTTTTAACAAATGTACTTTGATAATATATCATGTTAACATTGGGTGAGGCATATACAGGAATTCTGTACTATCTTTGCAACTTTTCCGTAAATCTAATGTTCTAAAATAAAATATTTAAAAAAAAAAAAAAAGCCCCACAGACAAGGATAGGGTCTCTCTCCAGGATTGTGAGATCAGCCTAAGACAGACTATGAGGGGAGAACTGCTTACTCACACACCTGCCTCTCATCCTGCCTCCATGACTTCCCCAAGAGAGGGCTGCTCAGCCAAGGGCCCTTGTTTGCCCAACTCAGGCAGTCTGATTCTAGAGCCTGTGCCTTAACCATTATGCAAAACAGCCTCTCATGTGCTAGGGGTCAAATCCTTCCTTTCTTTGCAAATCCTAAGGGATGATTTTAGCATAGAGCCAGCTGCCTCAGAATCTAAATGAGATTGTTAAGTACCATTAGAAACTAGCCAGTGATGGAACGGATAACGTTGGCTCATATGGGAAAACCAAGGCAAATGAATATACTTCCCATATCAATACAACAATATGGATTTAATTCCGTGATCAGCTACAGATCGGACACTAGAAGATGTATAAGTGTGTGTTGGTAACTAGATACCATGGAATCTCTTTACATACCGTTTCAATAGTTTTGTTTACATGTTTCTGAATTTCCAGAAGCATCTCCACACCCTGTAAGTAGAATAACCAGGATCTTCCACAACTGCAGTCTAGAAATTTCAGATATAAAACTTTACACAATACATGGCTATTTCTAACTCAGAATATTGGTGGGGTCTCTGAGAAGGCACCCTGGTTAGTGGACAACATGGTCTACAAAATCAGAAAATTACTTGTTAATCTTTAGCCCCCAATTTTTATTCAGTTGAAAATGAATGAGAGAGGCTCTTCTTCCTCAGTAACCTCTCTTCATTGTTCAGAACTGACTTACACAGTTGGTTAGAGTAAGTTAACTTCATTCTCTCATGGTCTGTTGACCACCCTGGATAACCTTCTTGCAGTACATGTCACTGGTCACCACGGGAGTCTGGATTAGAGTGATTGAACTGGTATATATCCATTGCCACTTAAAAAGTTGAAAAGTGCGTTCTGATAATGATGGGGTCTGCATACTAAGATGAAGAATGGTATGCCAAGTGCTCTGGTACCCAGACAGCACAACAGATATTTACCAAAGGAAAGATCCAGGTCCTAGAGTTCTTACTTAACAGAGTGAGCTAGATTCCATTTGCTGCTGCTGTAGTGCATAGACCAGTAAATAAAGATATCCCAACTCCCCCCAAATAATGGCCCTCCTGCATGACCGAGCCTGCAAAGTGACTTGCCCATGTCTTCTCCATGAGTCACCAGCATGAGTAATTGCTCTAATGAGTCAGAGATCTAAGATGGTCTAAATGTGCTCCCTTTTGCTTGAGGTCTTGACTGTCTTCCCACTTCCTTGATTTCCGAAAATATTTTTTCGCACTTTCTACTTCATTCCCTCTCCCTTAGTGTCATAAGCTTTAGGGACCTACACTAAAAACTCACTAATGCTGGAATATATATATATATGTGCATATATACACATATGTATATATATACATATATATTTTTTTTAAATAGAAAAGCCATTTAAGATAATGTAAGGTACTTGTTTGGTGCTTAATCCAGGATGGGGGATACAAATCACTTCTTTCATTAAATTCAGCTTCCCAGGAGATGATTTCCCACAGCTGGCCAGAGACACCATCAGCAAAGGTACAGTTAGCTTTTTTGGCTGTTCCTGAAATATAGAAAAAGCAAGGAAACACAAGAAACATGATTCATTCATATCAAGATACTACTGTGTTTTAATAATGGAATATAATAGATACTAACCTGATTGTGCTTCAGTAATGCCATATTTAAATACAGAGGATTATTGCCCAGTATGGCACTGGTTTTTGCAACGGCTAATGAAACGGCCCCTATGGCCATGCTGCCACAGAGAATAGGTTCAGCAGGTTCTTCAGGTGGGATAGGTTTCTCTAGAAGAGTATCCTTCCTTCCTGGGGGGAAACATATTGATAAAAGGTTCCTTCCTAAGAATTTTGACTATAATAAAACTATATTTTTTAATGCCTTAATTACAGATGTGACAGCCCAGCAAAAAGTAAGGGTAAAAAATGAGGTTGGAAGAACATATTCTGTACCTCAACCTCCAAGTGTTCTATTTGATTTCACTTACTACCCCATAAGGATTATAATACTTATAATAATACTTAACCATGGATTTTGCCTTTCTAAGAAATTCTAGGCCATTCAATATTAACTCTTTCAACAGTCCTGTGGGGTAGACATTGTTATTCCACATTCATATAGAAGCAAACTGGGGTTTAGAGGATAAGAGACTTGCCCAATATCTAACAGTAAGTGGATAAAGATAGGATTTGGACATCTTCGAAGTCCAAATCCTTTGTTTTGCTATATTCCACCATGATGTTGTTGTTAGGTGCCATCAAGTCATTTCCCACTCATAGCAACCCTGTGTACAAGAGAATGAAACACTGCCCAGTCCTGCACCATCCTCACAATTGTTGTTATGCTTGAGCCCATCGTTGCTGCCACTGTGTCAGTCCATCTCACTGAGGGTCTTCCTCTTTTTTGTTGACTCCCTACTTTATCAAGCATGATATTCTTCTCCAGGGACTGGTCCCTCCCTATAACATGTCCAAAGACCATGAGACAAAGCCTCACCATCCTTGCTTCTAAGGAGCATTGTGGCTGTTCTTCTTCCAAGACAGATTTGTTTATTCTTCAGGAAGTCCATGGTAGAGTCAATATTCTTCGCCAACACTGTAATTCAACGGCTTCAGTTTTTCGGTTTTCCTTATTGTCCAGCTTTCGCATGCATATGAGGCAATTGAAAATACCATGGTCCAGTGCACCTTAGTCCTCAAAGTGACATCGTTGCTATGCAACACTTTAAAGAAGTCTTTTACAGCAGATTTGCCCAATGCAAGATTGTTATTTGATTTTTTTGACTGGTGCTTCCATGGGTGTTGACTGTGGATCCAAGTAAAATGAAATCCTTGACAACTTCAATATTTTCTCCATTTATCGTGATGTTGCTTATTGGTCCAGTTGTGAGGATTTTTGTCTCCTTTTTTGTTGAAGTGTAATCCATACGGAATCCATAGTCTTTGATCTGCATCAGTAAGTGCTTCAAGTCCTCTTCACTTTCGGCAAGCAAGGTTGCATCATCTGCATATTGCAGGTTGTTAATGAGCCTTCCTCCAATCTTGATGCCAGGCTCTTCTTCATAAAGTCCAGCTTCTTGGATTATTTGCTTAGTATACAGATTGAATAAGTATGGTGAAAGGATACAACTCTTATGCACACCTTTCCTGACTTTACACCACACAGTATCCCCTTGTTCTGTTCAAATGACCACCTCCTGGTCTATGTACAGTTTCCCCATGAGCATAATTAAGTGTTCTGGAATTCCCACTCTTCGCAATGTTATCCATAATCTGTTATGACCCACACAGTCGAATGCCTTTGCATAGTCAATAAAACATGAGCAAACATCTTTCTGGAGATCTGGTGGTGCAGTGGTTAAGTGTTCAGCTGCTAACTAAAAGGTCAGCAGTTCGAATCCACCAGCTGCTCCTTGGAAACCTACGGGGCAGTTCTAATCTGTCCTATAGGGTCACTATGAGTTGGAATTGACTCGATGACAAAGGGGTTTTATTTTATTTTTGTTTTGTTTTGTTTAAACATCTTTCTGGTATTCTCTGCTTTCAGCCATGATCCATCTAACATCAGCAATCATAGCCCTCATTCCACATCCTCTTCTGAATCCAACTTGAATTTCTGACAGGTCCCTGTTGATGTACTACTGCGAATGATCTTCAGCAAAATTTTGCTTGTGTGTGATAGTAATGATATTGTTCAATAGTTTCTGCATTCTGTTGAATCACTTTTCTTTGGAATGGGCACAAATATTAATCTCTTCTAACTGGTTGGCCAGGTAGCTGTCTTCCAAATTACTTGGCATAGATGAGTGAGCACCTCCAGCTCTGCACCCATTTGTTGAAACATCTCAACTGGCATTCTATCAATTCCTGGAGCCTTGTTTTTTGCCAATGCCTTCAGTGCAGCTTGGACTTCTTCCTTCAGTACCATTGGTTCTTGATCATATGCTGCTTCCTGAACTGGTTGAACAGTGACCAATTCTTTTTGGTACAGTGACTCTGTGTATTCATTCTATCTTCTTTTGATGCTTCCTGCTTCATTCAATATTTTCCCCATAGAATCCTTCAGTTATGCAACTTGAGGCTTGAATTTTTTCTTCAGTTTTTTTCAGCTTGAGAAATGCCAAGTGTGTTCTTCCTTTTTGGTTTTCTAACTCCAGGTCTTTGCACCTTTCATGATAATACTTTACTTTGTCTTCTCTTGCTACCCTTTGATATCTTCTGTTCACCTCTTTTACTTCATCATTTTTTCCCTTTGCTTTAGCTACTCTACATTGAAGAGCAAGTTTCAGAGTCTATTCTGACATCCATTTTGATCTTTTCTTTCTTTCCTGTCTTTTTAATGACCTTTTGCTTTCTTCATATATGATGTCCTACCACAACTCATCTGGTCTCCAGTCATTAGTGTTCAGTGCGTCAAATCTATTCCTGAGATGGGCTCTAAATTCAGGTGGAATATACTCAAGGTCATATTTTGGCTCTTGTGGACTTGCTCTAATTTTCTTCAGCTTCAACTTGAACTTTTATGTGAGCAATTCATGGTCTGTTCTGCAGTCGGCTCCTGGCCTTGTTCTGACTGATGGTATCAAGCTTCTCTATTGTCTCTTTCCACAGATGTAGTTGATTTGATTCCTGTGTACTCCATCTGGCAAGGTCCATGTGTATAGTAATCATCTATGTTGTGGAAAATATTCCACCATAGCTGCTACATATCCAACCTTATGTTGAACATCTCTTCATGAGTATGTCTTACTCGCTGTCCTCCACAACCCTAAAGCAATACCTAGTTCTGTGTTTGTTGCCGACTTCAGAAATGCCTTCCAGATCTAACTATCCACTCAGAATCCTTACCCATGTTTCACTCTAATGAGTTCTCAGCCACCATGTTCATCATATAATCTCTAGTGTCCCTCCAATCCCCTACTGCCCTGGTTCAGGTCCCCAGTGGAGATAAGATATATGAACACCTAGCACATGATAAATGCTTAACAAATTACTATCCTCCTCCTGCTTTTTCCCTTCTCTTAAATTCCAGGTCCTATCAGAATAAAAGGAACAGCTAAATGAACTCCCATTGGTGGCCATTACCTATTACTCAATAGTGGCCACCCCTTCCCTCCCAAGAAAAGATTGGTCTAACATAATGATTTTGCCTTTGAGCAATTCTCTTCCTCTTTCTGAACCTCAGCATCCAAATCTATGACACAAGGAAACCTGTCTCCACAATATTTTGGTCACTGATTCTGGTGCTCTCTTATTCAATGGAACCCACAATTATTAAATGGTTAGTTTGTGCCTGGCACCATGCTAGATACTGACAACTGTTCAAGGTGACCAAGGCATGAGTCATCCCCTCAAGGAACATGCTTTAGTTGGGTAGACAGACAAACACTGTTACAATACTAGCAGAAGCTCCAGAATTAATACACTGGAGGGCTAAGGTTAGCAGTCTGTTGAAGGGGTGGAGAAAAGGGCAGCAATTACTTAGATTATTCGCTTTTAAATAGCAAAGTTTTCCGAAGAAAATTTTATTAATCAGGACTAAGAGAATGTTGGTTGTCCACATCAAAGGATATAATTATTCTGTAAAATATGGAGTGGCTTTTTCATGAGCTACTGGAAATTTGGGGGCAGGAGGGGAGAGGGTTGTTTAGAGGTCTCCAGTACTGCACTCCCTGACATTGCCACTGTTCAATGCAATGTGATAAGTGTTCACCTCCGGGTGAGAAATCTTTCTATTGTATAAATAAAAATGGAAGGTAGAATGGGGCAAAACCCTGCCCACCCAACACTGCATCTTCCAGTGAGGAAATGGTATGGAGGATGGATGGCACCAGGTTGGAAACCTAACCTAGGTCTGCAACAAAGAGACTCTGACTCAGTAAGGCAGTCCAGGCTTCAGCCTTTCTTCCTCACACATTTGTCACTAAAGGTTCTGCAAAATGATAAGCCACCAACCTTGCTTTTGTCCTTTCTTTTTTGCAGGAGGTGGAGGAAGTGTTGGTGGTACTATAGGTAAAGGTATAGGCACTGTTAAGTCTTCCACTATATTTTCCAATTCTTTTCTCTCCTGATCTTCTTTCACTTTATTTGCAAAGAATGTCCTTAATGGTAGGAAAATATGGCTTTAGAATGGGATACTTAAGAACAAATCAGCTTCAGTTTCCGAGAAATTGTGTTCAAGTGCTGAAATAAACTTAAGAGATTTCAGGTGCTCATTTTTTAAATTATTTGAGCCCTTTTTGCATTTTAAAAATAAACCTTGAAGGCATAATTTGATTAAGGGCTATTGGATTTTCTTTTTTAATAAATGACCATCAAAAGACAAATGAGTCAAGAGTAGTCAGTGAAATGTAGCACTATATGCGCTTCATGACTTCATTTCTTTCTTTTTATTTTTTGTTAAATTTTTTTCAAATTTTCTCTAGTAAACATTTATTACTTTTATAAATATGTTAAATATTATTTGAAAAAGATACATGCTTTACTTTCAATGTGGACTACGAGTGCTTATTAGGAAAGAATGAAGTAAAAGTTAGGGAATCTGAGTGATTCCTTGATCTTCACAGCGATACAGTTTCTCATATTGAATTTTATCTTGTCCTTTAATTACAGGTTTTTGTATCAAACAGCTAGCTATGCAGAAAGTGAAAAGAAATTGCTGAGTACAGATGCATTAGAGGTTTTTGGTTTGGTCTTGCTTTTCCCTCAGTGAAATTCTTGGAGTTGATGAAAGATAAAACTTCATATTATTGTGAACAAAAAATGGTCATCGTGATCAAAACGTTTTCTACCATGAGCTAAACATACTATCAGTCATAACCACATGCTGATTATGAGCCCAGCAAAATGTTCAAGATATGTCATATAGGGAAAAACGGCATTCTGTTGGCAAAAGTTTCTTCTTTAATTTTAAATACACAGCTAAGATATGTATACAAGTACCTCAGTTTATTTGTAGTTTTGACATATTGGGGGGAAAAATGAAATTTCCAACAGAAGAATAATTAAATGTAGCACAGAATATTAATCCTGTGGAATATTATGCAGCCAATAAAAATAAGTTAGGTCCTGACTTCAGCTACAGTAGTCAAAATAGCCTGGTACTGGTACAATGACAGATACATTGACCAATGGAACAGAATTGAGAACCCAGATGT
>NW_004443967.1:7296221-7377889 GCF_000243295.1 Trichechus manatus latirostris | reverse complement strand
AAAGAGAACAGGCTAAAATCTTCCACAAATAAAAACAAGCAAACAAACAACAAAGACATGGGAATCAGATTTGCATCAGACTTATTAATAATCCAGATGCCAATGGGGCAATGCCTTCGAAGTATTGAGGAAAACTGACTTTAACTGAGAAGTCTATACTTAGCCAAACTATCAACCACATGGGCAGAGTACTGACATTTCCACACAAGTGAGAACTCAAAAATCTATATCCTACATATTCTTTCTCATTTTACTTTTGAAGGATGTAATCTAGCAAATCAAGAAGGGGGAAGATATAGAACCTGGGAAACAGGGGACCAGGGAGAGACGTCTTTATGGTATCTCTGTAGTTGTCCAAGAGAGGAACCAGTACAGATGGGAGATTTAGAGAGGTAAAGCTCCAGGGAAAGAAAAAGGGAATGTAACAGAATTGTTGACTGGTTTGACTGGGAGCTTGGAAAAAATTAAGGATATGATAATAGCAAACAAGGGCAAAAAATAAATAAAAGGAATAGCATTTAGGAACTCCAAGAAAACAATCTACTCAAAAAAGTTCTTTACAAAAGTCATGCTCCACCTTTGAAGCAAACAAAAATGTGATACTATTCACAAGTGAGCAAGTGGTGAAGCTTAGGGAAAGAGAATTCATTGGATCTTCGTTTGACTTACAGGGTTATAGTGTGAGACCTGCACAAAAGGAGAAGTAATTCTAACACATTCCATGGTTGGGCATTGAACAGTACTTACATAGCCCTGGTAATGTAAACACTTCCTTGGTTTTCAATTTTTAGAGTTAATCTTTGGACAAAGCCTGGAAGGCTCAGTTGTGGCTGTAGCACAGAATGTAAATGTGAGCAATGGCAACGACATGAAAGCATACGAGAAGCTCAGAAAGTGGGAAATGAGGGATGAGGATGGGAAAGGACATCATCTGGATTCTTAACTTGATCCTTTTCCTGAGAAACTTTTTACTGAATCATAGGAAAGCTCTTTGCATGAAAAGAGGCCGAAAGGCCTAATGTAGCCTTACACAGTAAGATTTTAATAACTGGGCTTTCAGAAGGAAAAAAATTGTTATTTGGGGGGGCTTCTTAAATTGACTTTGCAGCTCTACGCTACTGATACCACAGACCCCTTATATTGGTATGTGAAATGGAAAGAAAACAGATACATATTTATGTCTCACACTTATGTTTCAAAGTGGAAGAGTTACCTGAGCAACTGATCCACTTCAGCCTGGTTGGAAGGTTCGATGCCCTGAAGCTCCGCAGTGATCGCCTCGTTGACCCACTGCACAGCAGTGCTGATGGCGTCATTCCTTTCCAATTCCTCCGCTTCCACTAGCTCAGGCAAAGCGTTCTCGTGTACTTCAAAGTGAGATGAGATCACCACAGAACATATGTTCTGAAAATAATATTTGTCTACATTGTTCCTAGCTCTCACAGAAAACAGGAAATTCAATTAATCCAGCTTTTAATGTACATGATATTTTATCATCAACTTCAAGGGGAAGATGAGAATATATAATTTTCTTTGAGATATTTCTATAGCTGTTGGAACACTGTGGAACCCAACTTCAAGGAACATTTAAAATCATTACCTCGTTAAAATGCCTTTATAAAAACTCTACATTGAACTTCATTTTTATCACTGCCTCGCCAATAAATAGCTAAAAGAATGCTAACAGATTTAATCATAATTATTCTCCAAGAGACTGTAGCAAAATTGTTTCTAACAACAAATATGCATGCTAAACACAAAAACTGCTATTAGCAATAAAACCTATCAAACTAAGTTATTTAGGTAGCTCAGCCTACATATCTATAAATGCATATAAACTTACATATAGATATAGGAATCTATAAATCTACTAGATATAGAACTGATTGCATTGATAATGTCAGAATTTAAAACTATGTTTGCCTCACTTCCTTTCTCTGTCTTGGATCATCTTCAGGTAGCAGTCATGTCTGTACAAAAATTACACTTAAAGATAATGAAGTCATCATGGTTGATTATAGATTCATGCTTTCTATAGATGACTACCTATGAATAGTATTAATATATAGTTCGCAAACACTGAAATTTCAAAACATTCAGATTATTTTCTACAGTTTAGACAAGGTGCTGTTGTTAGCTGCCTTCGAGTTGGTTCCAACTCACTGTGACAATTTAGACAAGAGTTGCTAATAAATGCAGTGGAGCCAGGACACATTGAAGAAGGCATTCAAGCTTCCTCATACCTTGGGAAAATTTTGACTGGTGCAGAATATTTCCACTTGTAGGGTTGGAAGGCCCAGTCCATCCAGCACGTTTTTCCCCACTACTTTGCATATGGTGGGAGGCTTTGCAAGTTTAGAAAAGCAGTTTGCCTTTAAAACAAAAAACAAAAAATCACAATGCCACATCTAATTTATCTTCAACGGGTCATTCACATTTACTCCTTTTAGTTTCTACTAAGCCTCTGAGTGTCATTCCTGGTGCCAAGCTTAGACTAGTAGCTCTGTGGGAACTGCCCTTCCGTAATGCAATCAATTTGGACTCAGTTCGATGCTGAGTCTCTGGTACATGAGGCAATTTGTTTCTCAGCAAAAACTTGCATCTTCTTTTTTTTTTTAAATTTAAAGGCTTCGTGTCACTCTTTACCAAACCTTCTTATACTCAACCCAATTCCCTAACCCATCCCTCTGTCCAAGATGCAGAAGTCAACGGGTCTCTAGAACACCATGATGCATTCGAATTTAAGAAACCTGAAGTGGACTGCTTTTTATGCCTCCCAGCAAGGCATCTAGTATTATAATGGCAAAGACTTATGCAGTAGCTATATTTCACTGCCAGTTGATGCATAGTCCTAGGTGTTCAAAAAGGATTGTTGGGGACCTTACTAATAGCAGTTTCATTGATGTGGAAAAGCAGAAGCCATTTGGAAATAATCGAAGAAAGAAACTGAAGAAAGAAAATGAAGCTGAGGTAGAAAGCCCATTCAAGGAGCCTGAATAAAAAGATTCAAGATGGCGTTTCTATGCAGAGGAGCAGGAGCTAGGAGAGAAGGGCAAGTGAAGACACAGCTGCCGCACCTTCTTTATTACCACACAGTAATATTACCAGATAGTATTGGGCTCTTAGTTTTCATTTAGCAGGCCAGCTATCTGATCTTTCAGTTCAAAAATCCAATGACCTCAACTTAGGTAACAGGTCATCTAACACTCATCAGCAACGTGCCAGCTCAGAGGTGGCACCCCAGCAGAACTAAAGCAAACGCCAATTTTCCCATGCATGCATTTTAAGGGTTGTTTGCATGTTAGAGTGCCCAACTGAATTTAGATAGAATCAGAGGCTGGAAAAATGTTACCTATCTTCCACTTTGTGTATCGTGGTGAGTTCAGTTCAACAAGTACAGAACACCTACAATGTGCCAGATAGATTAGGAGGGGAAGGGAACTAACATTTTTTGAGTGCTTAATATGTACTTTACAATAGTGACTGTGTCTTGTTTACCACTGCATCACGTATCACAGTGCCTGGCATATAAAGAATTCCATAAATCATATATAAATTAATGAATGCCGGACACATCCCTGGGCACTTTGTATATAATCTGTCATTAAATTCACAAAACTCTATGGTAGGTGGTATCACCTCCATTCCACAGATGAGCAAACTGAGTTCCACAGAAGTAAACTGTCCAAGATCACATAGCCAATGTTTTAGTTATCTATTGCTATGTAACAGACCATCCCAAAACTTAGTGGCTGAAACCATTTATTTGCTCATGACTGCAATCTGGGCTGGGCTCAGCTGGGTAATTCTTCTGCTGGTCTTGCCTGGGGTCTCCCATGCAGATGCAGCCATCTGGAGGTTTGACTGAGGCCAGAATATCCAAGATGGCTTCACTCATGTCTAGTGCCTCAGGTGGGATGGCTGGAACAGCTAGGGGTGCATGGCTATCTTTCTTTCTCACATCCTGGAGGTCTCAAATCTGCCAGGGTCTCTCTCTACATGATCTCTTGTTCTCCAGCAGAGTAATCAGACTTTCTCAGAGCATGATGACTAGCTTCCAAGACTGGGTGTTCCAAGAGGGCAAGCCTCAATATGCCAGCACTTATCAAGCCTGTATGAATTATGCTTGCCAAGGTCCTACCGATCAAACCAAGTCATATGGCCAAGTCCAGAGTCAATGTGGGAGGAACTTATTTAAGAGCATTCATACCAGAGGAGGGGTTCATTGGGCACCATCAACATAATAGTCTACCACAGCTGGTAAGTGGCAGAGCCAAGAATTAAATCCGGATCTGCTTGATTCACAATCCAAAACTGTTTTCAACCCTAAGTTTCATGGTGAAGGAATAAACAGTACTGCTATTGCCTACAGGGATCTTCCCTATCCCCGAATTCCTTTAATAGGTAGAAGAAAAGTAGAAGAAACATATTTGAGCCGAACATTGGAAGATGTGTAGTATTTCAATATCCTGCACGGGGAGAAGTCGAGGGCAGGTACTTCAGGTAGAGGCAATAGGATAAGCAAAGCGGAAGAAAAGTGGAAAACTTCAGCCTTCATCAGGGAATGGTGAGGGTCCAGTGTGGAGGAGCAGGAGAGGGAGTGGGGGATACGCCTGTTACCAGAGGTAGGGGCCGAGCACTACGAACCCTACACTAAGGTATTCGGTCCTTTCTCAGCATCCGAGGGGGAAGCTACAGGAGGTTTCTGAGCAAGAGAATGATGGTCAGACTTGAGTATTGGGAACACTGCTCTGGAAGCACTGTGCGAATGGAATCAATGGAGGGTTGGTGACAGTTTTCAAGCTGAGCTATGCAGTGTTAAGATCTGTGTTTAAAAAAAGACAACTGGCAGCCATGGCAAGCCCGCCTGAAGGTAGCCAGACCCTGAGCTTTCGCCGTAGGTACAAATCTGCCGCCTAAGCAGCGCAGCAGAATCCCCTTTCCTCTGGCTGCTTCCTTTCCACTACTTTTTCTCTTGAACATCCTCGGCCACCAGGTTTCATCTCGACGTCTTCCCTTCGAGAGTCGCGAATCCACAGTACCAACCCCAGTCCCCACAAACCCCACGGGGGCAGCAATGCGCATGCGCGACTTTGCAGCGCGTGCGCACTGAGTTGCCGCAGCGCGGGGCGGGGGGAGAGGGGCTGGAGGGAAGAGGGTGTCCGTCCCAGGTCCCTACCAGGTGCCCGTAGACATCATCAGGCTGGAGGTAGAAGGTGGAGTTTAGCAGCTCTTCCAGCCTGCGCGGAACGTCGTTCTGCTGGTAGTACTTCATCGCCTGCTGCTTCAGCTTCTGCAGCTCCCTAGTGGTCCCACAGCTGCGGCCGCCGCCTTCTTCCCCCATGGTAGGAGATTTAAGCCTACAGCGGGGGTTAGCCTGGGGGCCCGCGAGCGTCCTCCCTGTCGCTAGGCAACGCAACGAGATCCCGACCCCAGATCTCGCGAGGCAGCCAGGCCTAGGTTCTTCCTGCGGTAAAGTTGTTCCCTCTTCTCGAAGGGGGAATGCCTCCTGACCTGTCCCCTCCTTTCCTTTACCGGAGGGATTGGGCCTTGGGGCAGGGTCCCCTCAGCTACAGAGGTCAGGGCTCTCCCGGTTTCGTTTTTCATCACCTTCCCCCGACTTTTCCAGACGAGAAAACACCTAACGATCTCCTAAAGCTCTTTTTTCGGTTTCAAAGCGCCTCCGTGGACTTGCGTCGCGACCTCCTTGCAGAGGCGTAGCGTTATGCCGACTAACAGCTGGGGACGCGAGCCTCTCCCCGGCTTCCCCGTGGCCCTGGGACGCGCGCGGGCCACCCCGCCTTCCCCACCTTCGTTCATGCGGTTAGGGAGCGCCTCCGAGGGCGGCCAGTGCGGAGAGGCCCACTCCATTGCGGGAGGGATGTAAGAGCTCCGGGTATGCTTACTAAGCTGTGGAAGCCCGAGGAACTCTTTCATCCAGCAGATATTGTTAACTACCTTCCTTGAGCCGAGCAGTGTGCTAGGCTGAGCATACTGTGATGTCCAGGAGAGAAACGGCTAAGCGCCCGCCCATGCCCATGGATGATTAACATGGGTAAAATCAATGGAAGGAAAAACCAGTGTGGGCCGAAAGTATTTGGGGGTAAACCGTAAGGGATGGTTAGGGTTTGGACAGGCCTAGGAGTGGCAAGATTTGGAAAAGAGGAGCGTCATTCGGCCCTGTTCCCTCTCAGAACCCTTCAGAGCTGCCCTTTTAAATCCAAACTGCCTTGCCTGGTTTCACTACCTGCCATGTGTCCCATGCAATTATAGAACTTCTTAATGTGCACCCTCTGCTATAGATTCTTCTGCTGCAGGAATGGGCCCAGAGGGACAGGGTGTTCTTATTCTACTCCTGCCTGTTTGTGTTCCTGACCTAAGCAGATCTGAAAACATCTATGCTTCACTTTGCTTATCTGCAAAACAGAGTCTTACCTACTACTCTTGCTTCACAAGTCACTTAGGATAGAATGATAAAGTGAGCGAGAATGCACTTCGAAAAAGGGTAGTTATTTTTAGTAGCTGCAGGATGTGGATGTAGATGTATATAAATATGTGATTCTGTAGGTACTGTTTGTTATATGAACCCAGCTGTGCACATCCCTCTGAACACCCTCTGCTTTCTCTGAATCTCTCTTATGGTATGTCTCACTTTCTGTGGTGGTATGATCACCATGGACCTGCCTTATCCTCTGTGCTAGATGGAAATCCCGTAGATGGTAGGATCTGAGTCTGAGTCATCTTTGTATTCACCGCAGAACCTGGGCCTCACAGGGCAGGAGTATATTCTCTGCTGAATAGGTGCTGAATGAACCTTTACACAAAATAAGCCAGTACTGTTGCTGCTGTTGTTTCCATTCCACCTTTCTGCCTTTCCTCAGATCTCCCTGGATGGAAGGCACCCCCTTCTCTCCTATACCCATCCTTTAATGCCTGAGTTGAGCCCCTCATCTTCAAAGAAGCCGTGTTCCACACTCCAGCTCCCACCCTGCTACCCCTTCCTTTCTCCTGAACTCTTTCTCGAGGGCCACAACCTTCAACCCTCAGGGATATCTTGACTCATTTGGCATTTGAATGGAAGATTGGAAGTATTTTAACCTGAAACCACCATGTCTTGGATGTTTCCCTTCTGTAACCCATTGACCTCTAAACTCGGAGGACAGGGACTTTGTCTTGTTCACCACTGTGTCCCCAGCGTCAGTATATTACCTGACAGAACTGAGGTTCAATAAATATTTATTGAAAGAACGAATGGGCTTTTTTCACATCATAGACGTTCAATAACTATGTGACTCATGATCAGATATTTTTTAAGTTGGATAAATAATGAGTACACCAGCCCAGCTGGAGCAAAGGGTTCGTTTTCAGGAATAATGACAAACAAGGATGGGAAAGTAGCCTGAGGCTAGATTGTAAGGGACTTGGATACCGTTCTGTAAGAGTGGGAAGCAACCGCACATTTCTGAATATAGGATGGGCAAGATGGAAGCTGTGCTTTAGGAAGTTAACAACAGTGGGTAGGGTTGATGGGAGTAGTGTTTAGTTGTACAGAAAGCAAGAGACCCATGTAGAAAATAAGATGTGAAGGCCTAAACTGTAATGGTAGCAATGGGAAGAGATGGATGAGAGAGACAATAATAGAAAGGACTTTAATTGGATGTGGGGTTACGGAACCAAAGATGACTATTGAGGATAACTCTTAGAATTCTCTTGCGGTTTGCAGAAATGGAACAAAAATGAGTTCTTTGTTGTTAATGTAGGATGTGTAGAGTTTGAGATGTATCCCAGAGAAAAGGGAAGATGGCAGATTCAGATATAAGCCATCCACATAGAGTTTAAAGTTGAAATAAAAGATAAATCCTCTGGGGGGAAAAGTTGAACTAAGGACCTAAATATTGGGGGAAGCAGTATACCTAGGGCATAGGAGGGGAGCAAGGAGCAATAACAGGAAACAAACAAAAAGGGCTTAGAGAAAAAGGAAAAAATCCAAGTCATGGAGGCTAGGGCCGATAGTCTTGGGGATGTGATATGCGTGTGTTTGTGTGTGTGCATATAGGCACAGAAAAAAGTCTGAGAGGATATACATGAGCATGTTAATTGTGTGGCCCTTGTTAATTCCATGGGATCGTGGAATTTTTATTCTTTTTATATATTGCCAGTGTCTGATTTTCCTAAAATGAATATATTATTTAATTTTGACAAATTCCATAGAAAATATTTGAGGAATGTTAATTCAAATGTTATAGGAGGATTGAAGACCAAAAAGAGATTATTAGGAACTCATCGGTGCCCCTTTCTTACAGAATCAGCCTATTTTCTCAAATAAAAATAAAACCACCCACCCCTGTCTACTTCTGCCATTCACACAAGTATTTACTGAATGCCTATCATGTGCCAGGCACTGTTCTAGGCACTAGGGAAATAGCAGTGAATAAAATAGATACCAGTTCATCTCTTCATGCTGCTTAGATTCCAATAGCACTTATATCCTAGTGAACTATCAGGACAATAAACTAAAGTAATATATGCGAAGGCATTTTGAAAAGTTGGTAAGCTAGGGGTTTAATAACAACCTATTAGTGTTGATAGATCCAGAGTAAATAAAATGACTTCATGAATATTTCACTTTTCTTATTTTGCACAGATATTAGAAGCACTGGGGTTTTAACTGTAAGATACATTCATTCATATGTATATTTTGTACATATTTGACACATTCCTTGTTTTAGTACGTTGGTGAATACATTTCCATTTTACATGAAACTAAATGTCCAAGGGCACTTCCAGAGCATCCAAGCTTGAAGGGGTTGAGTATGGTGCTAACCCTAAAGGTGTCAAACTGGAGACTTGGGGATGGGAGTTAAGGGAAGGCAAGGGAAAGGAGAGGCTTAGGAGATGTAGAAAGTTCCTGGAACATATCCAGAGATTGAGGGTAAGACTAACTACACTTTCCCCTTTAAAAGAGGAAAGGACATCAGAGAAGGCATACAGCTCTGACTGTTAACTTCATATGAATTAGGTGCCAACATTGGAAGAGATGTCCCCAAGATCCTCTGGGACCTCATCAGTAAAATGGGGGGGTTGGACTAGATCCGTGTTTCCCAACCTTTTTGAGTATGAAGACCCCTTTTTAACAACAAAAATTGATACCTCCCTTATGTAATAGTAGTTACACGTATCCGCAAACCAAACCAGTTGCCATTGACTTGACTCCGACTATTGGCTACCCCATGTGTGTCTCAGTAGAACTGTGTGCTCAACAGGGTTTTCAGTAGCTGATTTTTTGGAAGTAGATCACCAGGCCTTTCTTTCGAGGCACCGTTGAGTAGACTTGGATCTCCAGCCTTTCAGTTAACAGCCAAGCACATTCACTACACCACCAGGGACTCCAGAGTTAAATATAGTGAGTATGAATTCCAGTAGTACTTTTACAGGCATCTTGTATTTCATTAATGGAAACTACATGTGGAAAAGAATACATACATGGGCAAGCCTTTAGTCAATGTCCAGTAAGTGAGTGATGACGTTTGGATTGTGGTTCCCTTGCATAAAGTCCACAGATTTCCAGATGTCCTTGGTTGGTAACCACTGAACTGGGTCTCTCTATCTTAGCTCCCTTCTATCTTGTAGCTCTGTTTCAAGATAAAAGTTCAGGACACATTAGTCTCTTCCAACCTGCTAATTGAAGACCCTTCATAGAGGAAATTAACCACTCTTCAGTCTTGCATTTCAAAAAGAATGTCTAAGCTACCTCAGACATTTCCTGAATGAATGAGGACAAAGAAAAATGTATTTGTCATTTTTCCTTAATCCTGTCCAGGACTTTTTTTAAAATTGGAACTCATTTGCCGTGACTTTAATGTTCAGAAGTGTTTATTCCCATGGTATTTTTGGGTTGCTATCAAGTGCTTGTTAATGCTTCTCTTCTGCATTTGACATCTGTATTGAGTATCATTTTTCATGGAGAACGAATGAGCCTTGTGGCAGGTGCCTTTAACCAAAGAATCATAGATGCTGGAGACAGAATAGGTGGAAATGTTGCCTTTTCCTCATCTAGAAAATGGGAGTAATAATGTTAACCCCCCTCCCCCAGTTGTCCTGACTGAGAAATATGATTTTCAGGCTAATTGCAAATATAAATGGCTGCAACTTAAATGCTAAGTAATAAAAGTAGAACTGATTTGATTAATAAAAGGAAGTTTTGGGGTTTTTTATTTTGGTGTTTTCTTTACTGATGTCTCCAGCAGTAGCCATTACCACTGTGGTACTGATAACAAAACCACCACAAAAACCATGGCATCAACTACCATTGATTAAGCACTTTCATCACCCCACTCAGTCTGCAAAGCAACCACAAAAGGTAAGTGATTGACCCAAGGTTACACAGTTAATAAACAGTGGAGATGGAATTTGAACCCAGGTCTGGCTACTCCAATACTCATGCCTGTCCTGGTGTTCCTCACTGCCTCTCACATCTAAAACTTTCTAAGTCAGATTCTGCTGTCTTGAGTCAGCTGTTGTGAAACTCTTGCCCACCCTCTCTGGAGGGGCCAGTTGAAGACATGGGGAAAAGAGTGGTTAAGTGCTTGGTGGCTAACCGAAAGGTAGGTGGTTTGAACCCCCTAGCTGCTCCGTGGGAGAAGGATGTGGCAGTCTGCTTCCGTAAAGATTTACAGCCTTGGTAACCCTCTGGGGCAGTTCTACTCTGTCCTGTAGGGTCGCTGAGAGTTGGGAATACGGGAACGATTCGACGGCAATGGGTTTGGTTTTGTTTTTTAAGTGGTGTTAATCTCTTGATCATTAGTTCTCAGTCTGGGCTACACATTAGAATCACCTAGGGATTCCATTAGATTCTACTAGAATCTAAGTGCCATTAGAACTTATGCACTATGAAGAGAAGAGTTATCTATTTTATTCACTGCTACAGTATTGAAAATCTGATGCTTGAGTCCTACCCCAAATCTAGGAGGTCGGAATCTCCAGGGGTGGGGCCTCAGCCCAGGGATTTGTTATATATGATAATAATATGCAGCCAGTGTTAAGCACCACTGCTCTAAAAGATTTCTACAAGGATCAGATCCAAAAGAGAATAGCTAGGGCTTCACGCAGCAATGGCTTGATAATGTGTATGCAGCAAGAAGGCCTAGAAATATTGAGGGTTGGCATCAGGCTGCATAGGTTCACGTCCTGATTCTTCTAGTTCCCAGCTGTGTGACCTTGTACAAGTTACTTAACCTCTCTGAGCCCATTTCCTCATCCACTAATATTTTCTATTTTATAGGATTGGTATGAAATTAAATTTATAAATCCACATGAATTACTCACTACAGTGTCTGACACATAGTAAACGATGTTGTTATTACCCAAGAAGATAGGGAAAAGGAAAATGTGGCAATTTTAGCAGTATTGGAGTATTTGTCTGAAAACCTTTGCTTTAGCTTTGTGCGGGAACTCAGACTGAATTGAGTTAAATGATAAGGAAGGGGAGTCCCCTTTAGAAAAACAATGTTAGTGACCTTTGGAGGTAATTAAGCCTTCCAGTAATCTCTTAACTTTTATTTTAACCTTTAACGTTTGTGCAGAATTATAAAGTTGGTATGTATTTCTCTGTTGCTTCCCAAATAAAGCAGAAAGCTGGAGCCCTAGTCCTAATATGAGTGTTCAAAGCTGCCATCCTGTCAAAGTCTGATTTAGATGCAGTTTTCCGGTCATTTGTTCAAAGACCTTTGTCACTGAAGACCATAAGATACTGTAGGAGATGTTACTGCTGGCAGTTTAATTGGTATTTTTCAGGGTATAAACACACAATTTCTATATAGGCAGAATGGAAGCTGCAAACAGGGCAATTATCCAGTGAGTTCAGACAGTAAAGTGAAAAGGAACAAAATCAGGCAAAAAAAATTCTTGAAGCAAGCCATTTTGCCATTTTTAAGTAGATAATTTCTTAACTTTCTAGAATTAGATACAATTTAAGGGTATTTTTCTGACATAATTATGGGCTAATAAAGCAAAACGAATACATACAAAATATCCTACAAAAGCCAGTTTTTCTAATTTGTACTTTTCTTACTATAAAAGTAGCAAAATAAATATAATAATTGCTATCATTGCGAGTGAAGAAAATGTTAAACATACTTTCCACATAGGGGGCAGCAAAGAAGAAAGAGGAAGAACCTCAGAAGGACCAGTGAGATGTTTTATCAAGTTATGGCTATCCTGTTTTCTCTGTTACTGTAGCAGATACTGATTGGGTTTGTTGCCCAGCCTCTCGGAGTTCTGTGCCTTCCTATTCTGTTGTTGCACTTGAATGAGGGTTAATAAATTGTTTGACTTTTGCAATTAAACTTAAGAACCTGATTGAAGGGGATTTTCACTTCCCTTAAAATGTACTTTAAGTTAATCTGCTTAAGAGGAATTATCTGTTTCTTATTAGCAAAATCCAAAGACTGTCTATGCCTTTATAACAGATGGTTTCTATAGGGCTGGTCAAGAATCTTCTGGTCATGTTAAACCTTCAAAATATTATTTGGGGGGTTTCTAAAATTTGTTGGTCAAAATTTAGGATTTGGCTCTTCACATGTATTGTTGCCACAGTGTGGGGTTTTTTTGTTGTTGTTGTTGTTTGTGGTTTTTTTGGTTGTTTCTTTTTCTTCCCCAAATTGCCTTATAAGAATGCTACCGATTTTGTCTTGGTGAAGGAGTTTGAGAGTTCTAGTCTATGATTATTAAAAAAAAAAGAAAAAGAAAAAAACTAGTCACAGAAGCAGAATTCGAATTATTTCATAGAGGATTGTGGTCTGAGGGGGTAAATTCCTATGACTTTTTAGCAAATAAGACCATTTTAGGCAAATTTATCAATATTGATTTGATTTAACTGTCATATAAATCATTATTGTTGAAGCCCTTCATACTTCCAAATAGTATATAAGGTGACATATGTGAATGAATTTCTAATGTCAATATAAAATGTGAAATTTCTGTTTAAATTTTTGCAGAACACACTGAATTGTGTTTTATGTCAACAAGAGATAATGTATGATTGAGCCTGCTTTTAGTTAAATAATGCAATTATTATATTTTGTGATTGTACATTCAACACGTTTGGTGTATATCATCGAAATAAAAGTAATGATCAGAACCCATTTCTCAGAAAAATGTTTGTACCAATACTTGAATGAGAAAAGTAGTAGGGGTGAAAGACTGAAATATTATTTCTAAACTGGAGGTGCTTTTCAGATTTATTAGTGATGCTTATCTTCAGCTTGGGCTATAATCAGCCTAAGTATATTTTCAGTGCTACAGTTTGGGGATAGGAAGGAATAGGGAAGTGCAGGAGAATCTAACACAGTTGTATCAGACAGGAATAAAGAGTTGACGCGTTAGGATAATTTTGTATGAATGTACGTTTACTTGAAATAAATAACTGAGGCAAAAGTGAGGTTTGGAATAGAAGTGTCTGGGTGCCTGCCCTGGTCCGCATTTCTGTTCGTGTGCGTGGAGATACTGCCAAGGGCAGCAGCGTGAGTACAACAGGCCCCACTCTCTTTTATTGCCCTTGTTGGATCTAGCAAAGCTCCCTGGAAGAGCCGCACTTCATCTGACAGCTACGTGATAGGTTCTTGTAAAAATTCGAGTTGATTTATGAAACACTGATTGATTTAAAATATCCCTGAGCTATCGTGGGTAATCATCCTTCTCAAAGTTCACAGCCAAATATTTGCAGCTTTAGTCCTTACTAAAACTTTATGGGAATCTGAAAATAGAGCAGATGGTGAAACCAGCTAACGAGGCAGGGAATTTTGTAGAAAACAACCACCTGAGGTCACCTTAGATATCTGTACTGTCTAAAGAATGTTTCTGCCCTGAAAGTGTTAAGAGTTCCTGTTTGAGGGAACTAGCAGTGGATTTCTTTTTGATGTAAACGTATTCTGTGCCAACATTTGTTGGAATTTTTATTAATATGTGGATCTGACCTTAACTTCAGTTGCCTAATCCTAATGCTTTCTTTTTTATAGCCAAGCTAGCAGGATGTAAAGGAAAAATAAAGTTCCTATACTGATTTTTAGAATACGAAATGAAAGACTGTTTTTTAGAGCAAGAACAAAGAGTCATAACCATAATTTTATTTTAAACAATGATATTTGAAGTAAATAAAACATGTCTATCAATTTATAACCTTTAGAATGAATATTGTCCTATGTATCATCATTTATTAATATACTGAAAATATAGCCATTTCGAGTTCTCAGTTAAGACCATTGCAAGAAAAATGCTGTGTTCAATTAATGATTTTTTTTCTATATATTTCTTATAAACCTGTTGTTGGAGATTGTCTTTTTTTTAAGATAATTATTAATATGCAGAAGCAGAAATTGCAATCAAAATGAAGAATTCAAAATTATTTTAAAAAACTCTTTTAGATTTGCAATAAGATAACAGCCTCTGTGTAATATTTGTTGTATGAGAATGAAAAGAATCACTTTTTTTTTAAGCTAAAAATGACTGGATTTGACTCTGAATCACTAGGGGCATGCCTTGAACTTCTCACACTCTTTTCCAAGCCCTAGTGTTAAGAAAAAAAGCACTCTCCTTCTCCTTCTCCACAAAACTAGGCCCTGGATGGTGGGTCAGAGTATGTCACACACACGCCTGTACCCTTTGGGGTTAAGGCTCAGCTGTCGCGCCATGATGTACATAGATTATTACGTTTATGATAGACCTGCCTTGCTCCCTAAATTTAGATTTTAGGGTTATGCATCCCATGCCACCCTATCTCATCTATTTTTGGCAAAACATGTAGACAAATTTTAGGTATGTTTATGGCAGGCATCTCTAACCAGTCCTTCGGAATCCATCATACTTCTGTCAATTACTAAAGTGTATCTGCTTCAACTGAATATGTTAAGATCAGCCATAACTCTGGAAGGATGTGATTGGAGAGAAGGGGCTGTGATCCTGTATCAAAGAGAAAAAACAGTGCAGGAAAACGCCTTTGGATGCGTTATGCTTTCTGACTTCTGAAAGGAAGCTTTGCAGCATGTAATTCTAAGAAAGTTGAAGGGAACAAAAAAGTACAGCAAGACTCTTCAAGGAGGGGAAGAGTGAAGCTTGTTTCTCATAGTCTTTGTCAGGTCTGACTTAGTCATAGAAACTGCAGCTGAAACATTCCCTTAGAACCATCCCAGGCATTCTGCAAAGACATAACACGGTAAAATCCTTTTCTTCCCTTAGCCAATGGTTCTGTATTAATTCAGGAGCTTTAAAGCAAAATTCAGGTTGATAGCACCTGTTTCCTAATAGATTAGATACAAACATTTCAACAGGTTCTTTAAGTGTAAAGAATCTTAACATTTTTGTGTGTTGATTTTCAGTGGGTGAGATACATGCTGGTAATAAATGTAAACACAGATTGAAGTGTCTGCGGCTCTCACTGTGTAAGTAAATGTACAAGTCTGAATCACGAAGAGCGTTTGCTCTTACTTGGAACAGTTGCATTTAAGCCTGGAGTGTAATTCTCATCACCCTGTTGGGTACATTTCAACAGTTAGGTGTGCATGGACAAGGAATTGTGCACCATTTTAAAATGGATTCGTTTATTTTTTAACGCATGCCTACCATCTTTACAAACTATTTAATATAAAGTTCAAATAAACTAACCAGGGGTTGACTTATACCTTGGGAAATCGGGTTGTTTAGAATGTGCTACGAAGATCCGCATGCGGAATACAATCTAAAGCCTGATTTTGTTGTCTCTGAGCTTTGGAATTCGGTTCAGACCTCTTGCATCATGTACAAATAAAGAGGAAAATGCCAAGGTAAAACCAGTCGTGTGGCTGCTGTCAGATTTGACATGCATTCCCCTGATGACGTGCGTGTTTGGTTTGTTTTTCTTCTCTTCAAATGTTCTTTCCCCCTCCTCCAGAAATACGATGACGCAGTGTTAAAACTATCCACGCACACACCCACTGTGGGAGTTGACGCAGAGACGCGCCGCCTGAGGACCAGCAGCAGGCTAGCCACCCTGGGGCTCCCCACCTGTGAATGCCCCCTTTCCTGCGCCCATCCCTGCACACTCCTGCCTCCTCCTCTGCTCTTTAAGCATGGGGTTTCTGTTTCTAGGCTCGATAGTTCAGGCTCTCCTAGTCTTGGCTGCGGGCACTTAACCGAACCCACTTTTATTCTGTCTTGACCACCTACCTATCCAAAAGGCAGCACTGCTAGAAATAACCACGTAACAATATTTACCCCTCATCTGTCTATTTCCCATTACATGGATCATTTTTTTTTTTTTTTTTAGATGAAGGAGTCAGAATGTTAAAACCAGGAGGAACTTTTGGGGTCATCTAGTGCCACATCTTCATTTTTTTTTTTTAAAAAAACCCAAACGCCTAAGCCTTCCATTATAAACAAGTAGAAAAAAATGGAGAAAATAGTTAAAGGCTATCAACATCATTCTTCATATCCAGGAATCAGTTTGTTTAATGTGTTTACATTTCAAGGATTTTTTTTTTTTTTTGGCATTCTTTTCACTATATAGGTAGATAAAGGAAAAATATCTTTTATATGCAGTATATATTTGTGTAATATGTGTAATTGCCTAACTGCAATATTGTGTCTATTCTGACAATATTAAAAGATTTTGAAACCTAAAATCTGAAATCCCTAAATTCCAAGGCAGGGAAAAAAGGCTCCACCTAAGTACAGTTACGGAAGTCGTACCATGGCCTCCCAGAGGGTTTAGATATAAAAAAGTTCTGTGGCTTTCTTCAGATTTGTAATTTTAAGTGGCCTTTTGATAGCTCCGTTCTCTGTATGTACTCTTATCTGTCAGCAGGAAGATGGTTTTGCCTTTTTCAAAAAGGACACTAATAAGCACATGTACTGCGCTTACTCCATCTGCTACAAAAAATACCCATGGCTCATCCCAACGAGGGTGGTTCACCTGAAGCTTTGTTCCCAAATCAGTAAGGCGGCAGCATCCTGATTAGCAACTGGTGCTTCCCACCAGTTGGATCGGAAGAAAGTCCTGTCTCATTCAGATATGAACTTAGGCGTTCACCTGTCGGAGGAAAATGAAACCATCACGAGCAGCTGTTTATTTCACCGGCAGGTTCATGCCTAAGACAAAGCGGTCCTCCCGGCTCCAGCCTCCAGCAGGTGAATTACTCCCTCACGTTGGCGTGGAAGTGACTCTTTAATAAAGCTATTTATGAAAACTGTTCTAAGTGTGTGGTCCCCTTCCCAGAGATGTGTCACTGCTGCCGCCAAGTGACAGGTCTGGAAAATTAGCAAACCCCAAACAATTAGAACATCAATTCCTCGTTCTAAAGCCAAGGCCCCTGTTCCCCCCGAGAAAAGATAATGTCTTCTGGCCATCTCTTGCCAGAGAGAAATGAAGACCCTGAACTGCCATTGACCCATGTAGGTGTCCCTCTGAATTCACGCCTGCTGAGAAAAGAATGGCGTGGGCGATTAAGAGAATGCATGTGTCTGATTTTAGGATTGAGGAAGTATGTTTGGTTAGTTTCCCATGATCTCACCGCCCAAACCACAATAATGGCAATAACAGTACAGTATGATAACCGAAATCACGGTACACCACAGGAAGGGAACTTCCCTTAAAAATCCATTAGTCACACCAAAAACTTGTAACTCTAGGAACACACAAGTACTTGGGGATATATGCAAAGACTGCTTTTCAGCAACCTCATTCTAGAAGTGGGCTAAGAGCTTTTCAATTGCCGTGACATTTGCAGCCAGGGAAGTAGTACTGGTTGCAGAGCAATGTTTTACAGACGATTACTTTATATGATCAATGGAGCAATTCCCTTCTAGAAGTGAACCAAAGCGATCAAGTTAAATCATTAAAGAGAGAAAGCGAGAGCCGGAGAAAGGATTCATCTCATTAGTGCCAGTGCTGCCGGGCCCACGGCAGCACACAATGTCACTGGCCCTTTAAGACAATGCCTGGACTCCCCCTACTCTTGCCAGCCCCTCCCTTGTAGCTGTTGACAGGTCTGAACCTCCCTAGCAGCCCATTGTGGCCGCAGTAGGAGGCACCTGCAGAAAATGTGCCAAAACCAAGCAGGGAGCAAGAGCTTTTCAATAAGCCCCACAGCTGGAGAGGAGAGGCTACGCTAAACAACCAGGCTTGGACCAGGCATGTGATGGGAATTGGGGTCAAAACCAGGCACCTCCTATGGGCTTTCTGAGCCCTGTTCGGTTCAATTTGCTGACATCTTCTAGCTGGCTTTTCTCTATTTGCTTAATATGCTGAGGTATTTAGCTTAAAAGCACTAAATAGTCCATCACGATGAGCAGGTTTCTCTGTTTCCCATTTACTGTTATTAAGGACGTTTTCCAGTATTTTCACTCTTTTTCCGCCCCAAACGAAGATTGGTTTCTTTTGCTCCTCTCTGGTTACTAGTTATAAGCTATTCCCCGCAACATGCCGCCTGGTTGGTTTTACACATCTTTTTCAATTCCAGGACAAGTAAAGCTCTCCAGATTTTTCCGACTGCCTTCCATGCACGCCTGGAAGCTACACTGTTTTTCAGTTCACTAAGTATTTATTGTGCATCTACTGGGTACACACCACTGTTCTTGGTGCTTCCAGAAGTCTGGAGATGAACAAGACATGATTCTCTCCCCTCAAGTTGTTTAGGGTCCAGCAGAGGGCTAAATAGCTAACAGAAGTTTTATATATGTAACTATAAATTTTTAGGACTTTGTTTTGCAGCTGTGCACTTTTTAATGGCTACAGCCCTTTTGAGAATAGCAGGAGTGGAGGAGTCAGACAGGGAGGGTCCTAGGATGTGCTGGTGGGGTAGTGGCTTCGTCCCGTGTGCCTTGGGAAGCAAGGGGACCCAGTCTCCATTTTCTCTCTCCAAGACCAATGACAGGTGAGAAACTGGCATAGTTTGTCAATTTTGGCAGCTCGTCATATATATACTATGCTGTCCAGTGTTTGTGGTATCACCATCTATTTTTTCTCATTCGGAGTAGGAAGGCGTTATCTCTGTCTTACAGATGAAAGCCTCTGAGATGAAGGGCTAAGCTTCTTGCCCAAGGCCGCACACAAGTGGGTGGGAAGTGCGAAGGCCCACCAGGCACGCAGCTCCACTGTCCTCCACCTAAAGCTTTGCTTCTCTCCCACCCCTCGCTGCCTCTTAAAACTGTGACCCTGTGCGGGTATGTGGCTTAAGAGCAGCGTGGAAACAGACAAAGTGACTCGTGCACAGTGAGACTCTTTGTTTTCCCTCCTGCAGATGGCGAGTGTTGGCGTGTATGGATTCTGTGGGTGTAAAGCGAGGAGCAAATTGAAGTGTGATTCAAGGTGGGAAATAACCGCTTCAGGTAGGAAACAAACTAATTTGTGCAAGCATCAAATGTCGTCTGAAACCATTACCTAGAACTTCATTCCTTTAGAGGGAGGCTGGGCACATTGAAAAGGGGCTGCCCAGGAGACCCACAGAGGACGAGGCAAATGCACACATAGGCATTTGCTGCAAAGCATCTGCTTGTTCAAAATGGCAACAAGTGGTAAGAGACGTGAGGGAAAGAGTGTTTCAGAGGCACCCTTGAGTCAGGCAATCGATTCCCACCTGCCTAAAGGCTGGAATGGTGGATTGTGGAGCGAGGCCTAGCCTAGCATGCTGGGCTCACGCCTGTCCCCAGCTCTGCTCTGGGTGGCCCTGGGAGCTTCGGGCCTCTACAAAGGCAGGAAGAGCTGGTCTCTCGGCTCCTCTGAGCTTGTTTATGCCTTACGTGTCTCCCTTCTCAGAGGGTCGGGCCTCTTCCTCCGTCTTCCTCAGCCCCTCCCTCCAATTTTGGAGCAAACAAGTGAACTATTCATGTAAAAAGAGAGTGAGCCGGGAGGGGGGAGATGCCACCGACAAACTCCATTGAAAGCCTCTGGCTGTTCATTTACATTCACACTTTTAAAAAATGTTAACTAATGATGTTAAATGGTTTGCCAAAGGTCCTGGCAGGTCAGTTGTAGAAGTGTCATTTCTGCCTAATTAGGGCTCTTGTGGCTGCCCGGGGCCTCCCAGTGTGACTGGTGACAAGCCGAGAGCTGACAGCTTCAATTGGTTCCAATCGGAAGGTTGGGCCGGTCATGTTTTCCAACTTGGCCAGGTGTTTGCTGAATGGGGGAGGGGGTTGGTGCGATCGGAGCTCTTCTATGATCCTTTTTCTTTGGCTCCTCCCTTGTGAGTCCTTCCCCTCTGCCTGTCTTGTCTTGTGTCAAGGTCAAGAATGGGCTTTGCTAAATCAGCAATTTGGGTTATCTCTGGGAGGTCATTAGCAATCCCTGGCCCAGACATTTCAAGTGGTCTCAGACCCTAGATGCTGGATTTTTTTTTCTCCCAAAAATCAGGGAGGGAGTAGTAAAAGAAAGGAAATGTTTTAGGGAGAAAACAGTAGTAGGAAGAAAACCAGAAAATTGCATAGCCATCGAAGTGTTAAACTTCTGAAGACATTCATCATAATAAAACTGCTTGGAGAGAAAACAGCGAAAGCATCCTGATAAATGCTTTTTTTTTTTTAAAGAAGAAAAAACAGTAATGAAATCCTATTATGTTCATCTATATAGTATTTGTCACATAGTGAATGCTCACTAAATATTGTTTGATTATTCAGGAGATAAATTATTATCCGATAAACAGAGTGATTAATAAGATCGTGCCATTTTTCTTCCTTTTCTTAACTGTTTCCACAATGCTCTTTAAAAATCTGTCAGTTGACCATTAAGTACATGCTAAGTTGGAATGCCACATTATGGTTACAATTGTCATATATATATGTATATAGACATATATAAACCCACTGCCATCCAGTCAGTTCTGACTCATAGTGACCCCATAGGGTTTCCAAGGCTGTAAATCTCTATGGAAGCCGACTGCCACATCTTTCTTTCGCAGAGCAGCTGGTGGTTTCAAACCACCAACCTTTTGGTTAGCAGTCGATTGCTTTAACCACTGCATCACCAGGGCTATATATGTATATCATCAGGAAATGGATTCCCACCTGCCCGAAGTCTGGAATGGTCATGCTCCATGCTCAGGAGGAGTGGGGCCTAGCCTAGCATATATATATTTAAAAAAAAAAAAAAAAAACCTGTTGCCGTTGAGTCGATTCTGACTCATAGCGACCCTATAGGACAGAGTAGAACTGCCCCATAGGGTTTCCAAAGAGCGCCTGGTGGATTCGAACTGCTGACCTTTTAGTTAGCAGCCGAACTCTTAACCACTATATATACTAGGGTTTCCTAGTATATATGTGTGTGTGTGTGTATACATATGTGTGTCTATATGAATGATTATCTTTTTCTTACCCCCTGCTTTTCTTTCTTTTTTTAACAACTTAGCACAAGCAAATAGCACTGGGGCTTAGCACCCCCAGGCTGCGGGAACTACGACACAACGAGGCAGTTCAGTGGCAATGATAGGAAATCAGCTCCCAGATTTTAGATTCGATGCGCTGACATGTCCTGCTGGGTGGGATGAGGGCACTCCCTCTCTAACTGTGCCTGGACTGAACATCCTAGCATCTGAGCACACACTTACACACTTACACGAATAGAACATGCTAGCAGGCCTGTCATACGAGGAATGTGATGGGATTAATAAGTGGGCATTTGGGAGCAACGCTGTGCTCAGTTAGAGGGGAAAAGGGACCTGGAGAAAAGCAACGTTTGTTCTTATGAACATCTAAGTCCACATTCAGAGCTCACGGTTCCGGGAAAGAGGGGGAGTCTAAAGTGCCTGTAACTTTGAGTGTTCGGCTTCCTTTCCTTGTCTGAGGGCTTCTTTCCTTTCTGCCGCCCCTGTCTCTCTCGTGTGGGACAATGAAAATTAGGGCCAGATAAATAGACTGTTCATGTCTCTTGGTTTTATCAAAGGAATGTTACGAAGATTAAACATGGCAGTGAATATAAGCAAACCTAGGACAGTAGCTGGCACATCTCAGGTGCCCAGTCTTGGCTGACCCTCTCCCTGCTGGGAGTTCCTCATGGTTGGAGACCACGTGCGGTTGTGGGGTGTCCAGTTACTGTCTCAGCCTGCCAGAAGGTGAGCTGTGTGAGTGAAGATAGGGACCAGAGACCAGTTCAACTCTGAGCCTCTAGAGCCTGGTGTGGAGCGTACCCAGTACATACTTGAACAAAGAGAACTATTAGAATTGACTAGTAGGCTGACCTCATAAATGATGAATGATGAGTCAACAAATGAATCTAGATATATTTAAACAAGGAGTCCCTGAGTGGCACAAATGGTTAAGCGCTCAACTGCTAACCAAAAGGCTGGTGGTTTGAGCCTACCCAGAGATGCCTTGGAAGAAAGGCCTGGCAGTCTATTTCCAAAAGGTCACAGCCTTGAAAACCCTATGGGGCACAGTAGCCGTGAGTCAGAATCTGGTCTGGTTTTTTGTTTTATATTCAAACAGGCTAGCTGAATGTCTCAAACTTTCTCCCCCAGGGACCTCCTTTGTCGCTGAATTCCCTTAAAAGATCCAGTTTGCCTTTTTGTCCTATAGCCGCCCATCCCTTTCGCACCATAGCGCGGTTGTTTTTCCTCTCTTTTCCTCAGTGACTGTCTTTGTCTTTCTCTCTGCCTCCTGTAGACTATTTCTACTCATATTGCTTTTACCTGGAGGTTTTATTTCATTTCTAGTTCCAGTTCTCACCCTAGTCTTGGCTCTGCCTCGCGTATCAACCTCGTCTCTGAGTCCTGATCCACAAAGCTGCAATTGCTGTTTGCGAACTTTGAGGGGGACGATTGTTCTCTGAGTCTTATGAATGCTGAGAAGTGGCCGCTTAAAGACCCTCTTTGTGCGTAGGAAGATGAGTATTTAAAAATCACTCTGGAAGATATTAGTGGTAAAGAAACTCTCTGCAGTAACTAAATCAGCATGGAAGAATAGGCCAATTGGTTATTAAAAGTATAACAAACACAAAACTTTTAAAGACTCGTGAACAGAGAAGGGAGGAGACCATGTGAATTACAATAAGCCCTGTGTTTTCTGGGTTAATATAAACCAATGGTATTCAGGATCACTGGCCATCACAATAGTGACCCTGGAGAGGTTAAATCATGCTATTGAATGTTACCTACGTCTTTCTGAATGACACATCTGATTGCGTTATTCCCTTGTGTAAGAGTTTTTGGGAGCCCTTTTGGATCTGGCTCTGGCTTCCCTTGCTCTGTTGTCCTGGCCAACTGGTGGTTTTCTGGCCATGCAGGAGGTGTCATGCCTCGGGGCCGTTGAAGAAACCCTTTCTTCTTCTTGGAATGCCCTTTCTCCCTCTTGTTATCCTGACAAACACCTATTTATGATTAAAGATTCAGCACCATGCCACCTCTTCCATGTCCACATCCTTCTCCTGACACTTCCCACATTAGGTTGACCTTGCTGTCTTTGTGATCCCCGGCAGAACCTTATAGTCTTCTTCATAATAATAATAATAACAACAATGGTAGTAGTAACAAATGTTCCCTATTCTTGAGTGCCTCTGTGTGCCGGTCACTGTAAGTGCTTTTCACTTGTTATATCATTTAATCCTTGCCACCCTGTGAAGAAGGGTGGAGATACCATTGCAGATACTTATTTACCGATGAGGACCCTGAGGCCCCAGCTGCACGTTTAATGTTACACAACTAGAAAGTGGTGGAGCCGGGACCTGCCCCCAGCCAGCGGGACTTGAGCACACGTTATTGGCCGCCCTGACCCAAAGCCCCCAAACCACGCCGCCTTACAGTGTAAGTACCCACCATGCTGGCAGATGTGGCGGTTTTTTGTTTTTTGTATTTTTAGTTTGTCTCCTCTCTCGATGGTGAGCTCCTTGAGGTTGGTTGGTGACACTGTCTTATGTAAATATGTGTTGTACTACCTAGCATAGGGAGCCCTGGTAGTGCAGTGGGTAAGCGCTCAGGCTGCTAATCAAAAGGCTGGTAGTTTGAATCCACCAGCCACTCCTTGGATACTCTGTAGGGCAGTTCTAGTCTGTCGTATAGGGTCGCTATGCGTCGGAATGAACTCTACGGCAATGGGTTTAGTTTTCTTTTTTTACCTAGCGTAGGGCCCCCACTTGGCAGAAACTCTAGATGTTGATTGAATTTAATACAGTTGAATTGTACTGTGTGTGTATTAACTTGTTGTTGTTGTGTGCCATTGGGTCGATTCCAGCTTATAGCAGCCCTATATGACAGGGTGAGGATCCCTGGTGGTGCAGTGGTTAAGTACTTGGCTGCTAACCAAAAGGTTGGTGGTTCAAACCCAGCAGCCACTCCATGGGAGAAAGATGTGGCAGTCTGCTTCTGTAAAAATTACAGCCTTGGAAACCCTATGGGGAAGTTCTACTCTGTCGTATAACTGAACTACTAACCCGTTGCTGTCAAGTCACTTCTGACTCATAGCGACCTTATAGGGGTTATTTAATAAAGGGGTTCCAAGTTGAAGGAGATAGAGGGTCAGGAACATCAGCTTTGCCCAGGGTCAGCTGTACCTAGCAGTGTTCTCAATGTCTTTTGACAACAGGCAAGGGGGTGCACCGTCATTGAGTAATTCCTGTTCAGGAAAGCTTCCTTGGAGAGCCATGTTTTTCACCTGGCACTACCAACCATGTGGCCAAGATTTTCTACTTGTTTGGAGAAGTCTTCAGAAAACATCCCTAGTGAATCGCACCAAATTTGGAAATGGACTTTCCTTTTTTAATGTGTGTACTTAAGTGCTTATTCCAACTCTTCATCTTATTTCTTTTTGCCTTTATAACCTCCTGTCATATTTCGAAAGGGACCTTCAGACTTATATACAATAAAAATGGTACATATGAGAAGCGGGACTGAAAGGAAAATAGGATGAAATCAAGAGTAAGGTTAATTCACAAATGCATACTCTGAGGTCTTGTCGAATTTCGAAGGATGGGCCACAAACATGCCTCTAAACTTCCTGGTAGCCAAAACAAAAAAAGGTGTATGCTTGACTACAGGTGTGTGGGAGGAGAAGGGTGGGGTAGGGAGCAGGTCCCAATCTGGTCTCAACTGTCTCCCCCTTTAAGATTTAGAGACGTCTTGAGAATAGCGTTGGGTTCGCCAGGAGTCTGTTTGCATGAGGGACAAAGTAATCTCCCAGGAAATAACCCCTCCCAAGATAAGTCCAAGGAGCCCTGGTGGCTCAGTGGTTAAGTGTTCGGCTGCTAACTCCAAGGTCGACTGCTCAGTGAGAGAAAGATGTGGCAGTCTGCTTCCGTAGAGATTGTTGTTGTGTGCTATGGAATTGATTACAGCTCTTAGCAACTCTACATGACAGGCTAGAACTGCCTCATAGGGTTTCCTAGGCTGAAATCTTTATGGAAGCAGAGCACCAGGTCTTTTCTCCCTCAGAGCCACCGGTGGGTTCAAACCACCGACATTTTGGTTTACAGCCCGCGGGCTTAACTAAACACTATGGGGCACTTCTGCTCTGTCCTATAGGGTCACTATGAGTCGGAATCGACTCGACAGTACCGAGTTTTTTAAGTCCAAAGTGAAGCTTCATTTGGATGAGAAAGGTAATTTTGAATACTTCATGATGTCTTATTCCTCAGTTTGTCCCTCGTTTTAGCTCCACGCTGACTGGGGCTTGGGGGGAAAAAAATGTCACTTCCACACGTGACTGTTTCCTGCAGGACTTCTCCGCTTCTGTGAGCTCCAGTGGGCACGAGGTTCTGCTGCCCCAGCCCCTACGGGGTTGATTGAGGCAGGAACTCCAGCGATGCGGCAGCAGAGGCGGTGAGCCCGGTGCTGGCAGTGTTGGTGGCACTTGCGTGGTGGCGGTGGCACCAGCACTGGCAGTGGCGGTGGCACCAGCATTGGCAGCGCCTATCCCAGCAGGAGGTGGCATGGCACCTTGGAAGTGGACTCAGCAGCATTGCAGGGCCTTTGGGGTCCACCAGCTCCAGCAAGTGAAAGTCTCTCCCAGCAGTGGGGAGTCCCCTGTGATGGCTCTGTGGTGACAGAAGCACGGACAACAAGAGGCAGCAGAGAGTCTTATCCAAGGAGGCATTCAAGGCTCCCCTTGAGGAAGACTTCTCCAACAGCTGGTGGGAGTAGGAGCCAAAGAAACACTCTATATCCTATTACAATGATTCCATTTTAAGCCTTGGCAGAGGGTGACCCAGGGAAATACGAGTGACATAAGGTTGAGAGCATTCGTAAGATAAGAACCAACCAGCCTGCTAAGGGAAGCTCAGTTTTTCCTGGTGTGGGGATTTGCGCACACATTCATTCATTCATTGAGTGATTCATTCAACAAACATCTGTTAACACCCTTGCTGGGGTCTGGAGTCAGATTGCTTGGGATCTGAATTTGGCTCTGCCATTCACTAGCCTATGATATTGAGGAAGTTACGTGATCTCTCTAAACCCCAGTTTCCCCATCTTTAATATGAAACATGAATAATATTTAAGATCTACTTCACTGGGTTTTTTGGAGAATCAAATGAACATGAAGTATTTAGCATAGTATCTGGAACAAATTAAACATCCAGTAAATGTGAGCTATGATTAAAAGTTGTGGGATGTCCAGAGATGCCCAGGTACTTAGGATTCCTGCCCTCAAGTTTGAAAGACAGGTCTCACGCTTGTGAAAAGTTGGTTAACACTCCAAGTCAACAAGGGATGTCACCAGGTAGTATATCATTAAGTGCTAAATGAATGGACGGAAAAAAGTGCTATGAGTTCATCAGAGGAAGAAATAAATACAGGTTGCATTGATCAAAGAGTGCTTTCTAGGTACAGTGAAACTATAGATAAACCTTGATGAAGTAGGCGTTGGATCATAGCTGTATTTTACCTTTCTATACACTAGTTTCAATTTTCAAACCACTTTTACACACATTTTCCTATTTGACTTTTTCTTTGAGATAGGAAGAATGGGTAGTTGAAGAATCTCATAATTAGAATAGGATTTAAAAATGCTCTAGTCAGATATGAATCAGAAATATTAAAATGTGCATTCTCATTCGAAAGGGTTTTTCCTTTTTGACAAAACTAAGGAAATGATCAGATAAGCGTGTAATAAATGAGCATGTTCATCGCAATGTGGTCCATAATACCATCCTAAGTGTTACCTGATGAAGTTTTGGTGAATTATTGTTTGTCCTTGCAGTGAAAAGCTACATAACCCAAGTCCAGAAGGGTATGGTGTATTAACTGTGCCTGTCTCTTGGTAGAGAGATGGCAGGTGATTTGAATTAATTGCTTTTCTTATCTGTTTTTTTTTAGAATTTTTCCAGGGTGTATGAATTATTTATGAGATTTTGAAACAGAAAGGAAACAAAAATCCCATCTGCCCACCTGTTTTGTGCTTTAATCTGCCCCATGACACCTCTGTCCACTGCATGCTTGAATAGCTCCAGTGATGGGAGACACAGTGTCCCTCAAGGCAGCTGATTGCATCTGTAGGCAGCTCTGACCCTCAGAAAGTTCTTCCTTAGACTATCTGCTCGTAGTTTCTGACAGTTATGCTTCATTTGTCCATTCATTCAACAAATACTTATTAAGCACCTCCTTCCTTAGGAGCTCTGGTAGCACAGTGGTTAAGGGCTCGGCTGCTAACCAAGAAGTTGACAGTTCAAATCCACCAGCTACTTCTTGGAAACTCTACTCTGTCCTGTAGGGTTTCTATGAGTCAGAACCAACTTGATGGAAATGAGGTTTTTGGTTTTTATATGCTAGGCAGAATCCCTGGGTAATGCAAATGGTTCATGTGCTCAGCTGCTAACCAAAAGGTTAGAGGTTTGAGTTCACTCAGAGTTGCCACAGAAGAAAGGCCTGGTGATCTACTTCTGAAAAATCAGCCAATGAAAGCCCTGTGAGTACAGTTTTATGCTTACACACATGGGGTCGCCGTGAGTTGGAACTGGCTCGACAACAACTGGCTTTTTGTTTTGAAAGATTTTCCTTATTTTTAATTTCTATCTTATGGAAACAAATTTTTACTTTTACCCTCACAGATTGAATAGAACTATAATTTATGGATCTCGTACAGCCTATGGATCTCGTACAGCCACGTTCCTCGTTCTAACATTTCTCATCTCTGACAGTTAATTTGTTCCTGTGGGACATCAGGCAATTATGTTGATGTATTTGGGGGACATGCTGTGGCATTCACCACAATTAACATTGTGTCCCCCTTTCCTACATCACTGCAGTTATGATTGACACTGAGCAGCTGAGCAGAGTAGAGGAGAGAACCAATGGATGACCTGGGCTTGCTTTTGGGCAGACTCTGGTCTGTCTTGCCAGGCTGAGGCAGAATAAAGGAGCCAAGAAGGACAGCCAAGGGTAGTAGTTTTCAGATTGTGATGGAGCTCATATGCCAGGTGTAGTCAGGTGAATGGTGTCCCCTCCAAAAGCTAGACCACCTGGGACCTCAAAATATGACCTTATTTGGAATAACGGCCTTTGCACGTGTAATTAATGTAAGAACCTCCCCAAGATGAGATCATCCTGGATTAGAATGGGTTCTAAAACCAGTGACGGATGTCCTCGTGCGAGACAGAAAAGGAGTAAATACACAGAGACGCAGAGAAGAAGGCCATGTGCAAATGGAGGCAGAGATTCGAGTGATGTGTTGACAAGCCCAGAAATGCCCGAGGATTGCTGGCAACCACCAGAAAGTAAGAGAAAGGTATGGAACAGATTCCCCTTCAGAGCCTCCGGAAGGAACCAGCCCTGCCAACACCTTGATTTTGGACTTTTGACTTCCAAAACTCTGAGAGAATAAATTCCTGTTGTTTTTAAGCTGCCCAGTTTGTGGTAATTTGATACAGCAGCCGAGGAATGTAATGCACGGCTTGCAGGAGTTTAGACCTTATTCTGAGGCTGAGAGACAGCCGGCCCAAGAGTTTAAGGAGAGGACTGTTGTGATCAGACCTGTTCCTATTTGCAGAAACCCACTGTAGCGTGGGGTCCGGGGAAAGGCAGGGAGACCAGGAAGGAGGCTGATGCAGTAGCTGAGATGAGCGATGCTGAGGACTTAGCCCAGGGCAGAGACAATGGAAGGAGTCCTGGTGGCGCAGTGGTTAAGCCCTGGGCAGCTACCCCAAAGGTCAGCGGCCTGAACCTACCAGCCACTCTTTGGGAGAAAGATGTGGCAGTCTGCTTCTGTGAAGATTACAGCCTTGGAAACCCTATGGGGCAGTTCTGCTCTGTCCTGTAGGGTCACAATGAGTCAGAATCGACTCGACAGCAACCGGTAGGGACAATGGAGAGGGAGAGGAAGGAGGAGACAGAGCGTGCCATTGTGGAGATTGAATCAACAGCGCTTGGTACCTAATTGGATGTGGGGTGAAGTCCAAGATCACTGCCAAGTTTCTGATCTGGACAACCAAGTTCATGATGATGCTTTTAACTCCCACACATCTAAAGGAAGTAGTCGGATAATCTTGCATCATCTTCATATTTTGCAGATTATCTTGAATGACCCACATTGTTCAGGCAGAGATTTTCTCGGGGTAGGGGCCATTAGCCTGAAATATACAAACAATGGTCTCGACTCTTCACTCTACTGGCAGCCTTACATTTTGCTAGGAGTGCTGGAGCACGGAGAAATCTTAGAGAGAATCCTTACATGTGGTTCTGAGAACTCAGAACTCCCGGATTCAATTTCCTCTGCCTAGCTGAGGAAGGAGTGAATAGACCAGCCTGTCCCTGAACTCGTTACACAGCTTCAGGAGTGGCTCCGCTCAGATCACCCCAGATGGCTGTGTTGGAGGTTAGCGCTTCGAAGCCAACACCTTGCTTTCTATTATCTCTTTAATTCCATTGTCTTAAGCAAGCTGACTTTGTAACCAGGGTTCATTCACTACAGACAAAGCCTCCGTTAGAAAAAAATAGATCTCAGAAGCTTTTAGAGAGCTGGGGAAAATCTCAGGCCAGCAGCAGTGAAAGTTTCAGTTCCAGATCCCTAGGCAAAAATTGCAGATGGGGTTTCTGCCTTTGTTAACTGTAAAAAAAAAAAAAAAAAAAAATTTAATATGAAATAAACAATTCTGGATTGTGTGGAGAATAGCCAACAATACTGATTATTTACTCTTGCCTGACTCCAGAATACAGTTTAGAATTAGCAATTCAGGTGATTCTGGCAAACTACAGATTTCATTTGTCAGTAGTCAACAGCATAGTCGCTATAAGGGAGGAAAGATATTAAACACTGAGTTGCTGAAATGGTGTTTCAGTTCTGTTTTCTTCACGTGACTGGATTTTCTCCCCTTCATCATAGGGACCTGTTTTACAACAGCTCAAGGATCAATTTCCTTAGTAGAAAAATAAACTTAGTCACAATAAAACAGCTGAGCAAATGTGTAGTTGGAAGCATTTTGTAACCTACAGCATGAAGAGGAGTCTTTTAAACCATGGTGCCAAAAATCTCTGTCGAGGATCCCAGGCAATTTTAAACCTTCTGGTATTTCTCCTTGGAAAGACTTACATTGTTGTTGTTAGTTCCCATTGAGTGGATTCTGACTCATGGCGACCCCATGTGTGCAGGGTAGACTGCTCCATGGAGTTTTCAAGGCTGTGTCCTTTCGGAAGCAGATCACCAGGCCTTTCTTCCGAGGTGCCTCTGGGTGGGTTGAACCACCAACCTTTTGATTAGTAGTCCAGCACTTTACCGTTTGCACCACCCACCTGCCTAAAAGACTTCTATCACCCCCCAAAAGAGAAGGAAAGCCCTGTTTTGAAAACATTGTGAGCGACAGATTTTCTTGGAGCCCATAGCAGCTCAGGCCACTTAAATGAGACGTCAGAGCTGTTTTGCTCAGGTAAGATGGCACCCTTTCTGCTTTCAATAGCTACGTGTCACGCCAGCCTGCGTTAGTAAGTCAGGATCAGGAGGCATAAAGAGCCTCCTCTGTGCTCCTTCAGTGAAATGATTTGGTGCTGTGAGATCAGGGGGTTGGTAGTTTTGAAAACTCCGGTGCCCCTGAGAAAAGGGTTGAGAGTGCATTGATCAAACTATAACTTGGAGCATCGTTGGGTCTGGCACCTGGCCAACCTTCTCTGCTCTGGATGCAGAGGTGCCGGGACTCAGCCAGGCATCCTCAGCCTCTGGAGACGGCAGCCGAGCAGGGAGAACAATGGTTTCGGGGATTGTACAATCGTTCCTCTGTCAGGGGGCAGATGATACAAATGTTTTAGAAAGAATGGATGGTTTGGAGCTGGAAAGGGCTTCAGAGATCGCCCAGGCTGGGTAAACCAGTGACTTTAAGCACCAGGATGATGTCATCAGGTGGCCTGGATTCACGTTTTGAATAAGCCACTTACTACCTCTAAGACCAGGGCAAGTTACTTCTGTAAGCCTTGGTTTCCTGTTTCTTAAAACGAAGAAACAATATCCACCTGATAGGATTCTTACTAGGATTAATTGAGAAGGCACATGTAAAGTGCTTGCACAGCGCCTGGACCATAGAAAACACTCATTTGTTACTGATAGTTGCTGTCGAGTTGGTCGCCAACTTACGGTGACCCCTTATACAATGGAATAAAACACTGTCCGGTGCTCCATCATCCCCATAGTTGGTTGCAGATAGGACCACTGTGATCCACAGAATTTTCATTGGCTGATATTTGGATCTAGATCACCAGGCCTTTCTTCCCAGTCTTAATCTAGAAGTGCCACTGAAACCTGTTCAGCATCACAACAACACACAAGCCGCCACTGACACATGGTTGGTGGCTGCTCATGAGGTGTATTGGCCAGGAATCAGACCAAGTCTCCTGCATGGAAGGAGAGGGTTCTACGGCTGAACTGCCAATGCCGCATAAATGCTCAATAAGAGTTTGTTAATATAAATGGTCTAACTCCTTTGTTTTAGGGGTGTGGAAGCTGAGAGCTGGAGAAGAAACGTGAATCCTATGAAGATACAGATTTTGTCTGATAGGTGCCCTGCTTAGGAATACAATCCTCCAGCAACAACTGTTCTGGTTTTGAGCACAATCGACAGCTGATGTTGAGCAGAAGGTGGGAGTGCTCTGCACTGAGAAGTTAGAATTTGCAATTGGAGCTTGCTCTGGGCGTCAGGAGCGAGCAGTCCAAAGGAAAGTGGCAGGGTTTTCGTTCTGCACCACGTTATCTTGGACAAACCACTCAACTTGTGTGAAACAGAATAAAAAGATCTTAGTTTCCTCCAGGGGTTTTTCTTTATTTTGCTTCAAGTTTGTATTTTGGATCTGAAGCAGAGGAAATCCACTACCCTGGCCGGATTTACAGGTGATGAAGTTGGGAGGGGATGGTCCTCATTTAGATTCCCATCAACAGCTGACTTTCTCGTATATTGGGAATAGACGCTTACATTTATCCCCATGTGTCTCTTATATTCTCTTCTGTTTTTTTCCAGCACTTTTCCCTTCTGTGCTTCTGAGTATTTTCTATTGACATGTCTTCAAGTTCACTGATATCTTCAGCTGTGTCTCATCTGCTGTATTGACTTTTTATTTTTAGTTATTATGTTTTTCAGTTCTAGAATTTCCATTTAATTGTTTTTAAAATATCTGGGGAGTTATCTGATGAAATTCTCCATCTTTTTTTAAATCTGTTTCCTCTATCATTTCTTCTGTTTTCTTGAACATAAGAATCATAGCTGTTTTAAAGTCCTTGTCTGCTAATTTCAATATCTGGATCACCTGAGGGTCTATATGGTCCTTTTTTTCTCTTGGATTTTGGTCATTTAGTTCCATTAATAGACATGTTGGGTAATTTTCTTTGACTGAATGAAGGATATTATGTATTTAAAAAGTGAAGAGGCTCTGAGTGGACCTTTTCCTTTATGGTTGCTGTAATACTATCAGAACTCAGCTCTGTCCCCTTTTGGTTTGCCCTGTTCAGAGGTCATAGCACTTCATGTCCTCCAGCTGAGAGCCCAGGGTGTTCGCTAGGGCCCCTCACTTCTGGCAGGTCTTGGACTTTAATCCTTACGTCCTTCGCGTCACAAGACTGCTGAAAACCCCACTCTGCTTTTCAAAGTCTTTCTGCTGAACTTCTTAGCCTCCTACCCCACAAAGCTTCAGAATTTGGCAAATCTCAGGGGGTAAACTGGCAGCATGTTGGGTCTTAATGTGTCCTTCCTTTTCAGAGCATTCCCAGTCCCCACAGATTTCTAATTTTTGTCTCTCCATCTCCATGAGACTGTCTGAAACTGCTTGTTTCTCTCTTTGTAGAGGTCCATGCCGGGTTCTTTTGCCAGATCCTCAGCCTCTTGAATTAGCATACTCCCTCCAGTAAAAAGTGACTGCAGAGGGTTGGCTGACCTGCCTATCCAATTCCCCTTCTCTGAAATTTTTGTCCCCTTAAGTCCTGGTTGCCTCAGTAGCTCTCTGATGCCTTCTGACAAGTCTGTATTTTATTTCAGCTGTTCTTATTGATTTCAGTGGGAGTGATGATCTTCATTGTGCAGGGGAGCAGAAGCTGCTCCCACCTGTCTTTAATGCTAGAAGACAAAATCCATTTTCCTGATGATCATGAGGGTCCTGCTCTTTTACTAAGGCAAATGGCAAATGTATAGAATGTGTTTATGCCACAGTGAAGGGCTTAAGGGGAAAGGGCCACTTTTGCCAGACGAATATAGTGATAAGCCTTCTCTCTGTTCCATTCGGACTCTGGTTTTATGGCCAGGTCAGGGAGGAAATAGTCCCGCTGTGTTCTGGCCTAGCCTGGCTGCATAGAGAGAACCACTGGTCAACAGGGCCCATGTAGGGCGGGACACCAGGATAGTGCAGTGAATGGAAATCAGACCCCATGGGGAGCTATACTAAGGGCTATCCCTCACTGAATACCTATTGGGGCCAAGCTCTTTGATAATCTCTACATGCTTTATGCCATTTAAACAGGTTATAGTAATAACTTGGTTATTACTATTATGCCCATTTTACATATGAAGAAACTGAGGCTAAGAGGTCATGCTTAAGTGGCAGAGCCAGATTTGAGCACAGGCAATTTGATTCTTTCTTAACCATGCTTAACCACGCTGCCACACGGCTTCATAATAGACATAAAGATGTTTGGCCTGGACAAAGAGGAGACAAGGGGTGGGGTGGGTAGACTGATTGCTGTCTTCAGCTACCTAAAGGGAAGAAGAATCAGTGCTGGGCTCAACATAAAGGAAGCTCAAAACTGTCGTGTCTCAGGTGTGAGGGAGGTAGTGGACCTCCCTGGTTCTGGAGGGTCCAGGTGGAAGCTGGACAAGGGGAGGCAGGCACAGTGGTCTGAGGTCCCTTCCAGCAGGTGGAGTCTGAGCGCAGATAGCAGGAGAAGCCCTGCAGAGGCGACCCAAGGGTCAGGAGAACTAGCCCTCACACCTTGTGGGAATTGGGTGTGAGGCCTCCAAAGCTCTGCATGGCCTCATCCCCAGACTCCCTCCCTCTGGTCCTGCCGCAGTGCTGCTTTCTCACCAGGCTTCAGCCACACTAGCATTTCTGTTTCTGGAACAGGCCAAATGCTTTCTTACTCCAAGGCCTTTGCCCAAGCTGTGACCTCTGCCTCGATGCTGTTCCTCTTATTCACATGGCCAGTTCGTTCTTACCTTTTAACCGCTGCATGAAATGCCGCCTCCTCCGGGAGGCCTTCCCTGACCACCTCTTCCTCAGTTAATCTCAGCCTTATTCTCATGATTGTTTCCTTCACTGCACTCACCACAATCTCTGATCATCTTCCTTGTTTAGTTGGTTTTTGTTTTGTTTTTTTGTAGAAAGTGAATTCCATGGAGGAAGGGTCACGATCATCTTTTTCATTAATGTATCCCTATTCTCTAGCATGGAGTTATATACTTGTTGAATGAATGACTGAATGACCTTGACTGAATTACTGTGGGTCTCAGTTTTCTAATCTGTTAAATGGGAACTACTGTGGTAGAAATTTTACTAGCACAGTGATTCTTAAACTTGATGGGTATCAGAATCATCTGGAGAGCTTGTCAAAACCCATATTGCTGGGCCCCACCCTCAGAGTTTCTGATTCAGTAAGTTTAGAGCAGGGACAGAAAATTTGCCGTTCTAACAAGTTCTAGGTGATTTTGATGCTGCTGGTCTGGGGACTGCCCGTTAAGAACCACCGGGTTAGAACATCCGAAGGTCCCTTCAGGCCCTTATCGAAATAACCAATATGAAAGTATTGTGGTTATCAAAACAGTCTCTATAAATGCAAGAGATGTTTTGAAACATCAGAACTTTACCTTCAAAAATCAAAGGATGGGGGAGGTGGTGGAAGGAAAAGAAAGGGGGAAAAAAGCTGCTCTGAATCAGGAGGGATTAACACCGACTGATGGGGTTTATAATGGCAAAAGGTCAGTTAAATGGAAGTGCCTGCAACCAGGGCGCAGGGCCGAGCCCAGGCTCCAGGAACAATGCTGCAAAATGAAGCGTTGCCGCAAGCCGGGAGGTTTCAAGAGCGCTTCCCGCCAGCTCAGCATTTAATCTCCACCTCGGAGGGTAAAACCAGAAAATCACAATTAATAAGGGAAGTTTAGAGTCCAAACAAGGGGGAAAACAAAACCAAAGAAGAAACGCCTCGTGACGATAAAGCACCTCATGACCTTGGAGTTTTGCCTTCCTCCGGCTGGATGTTTGATTTGTGAAGTGCTCCTTGGAGTTTACATTCTTCCTGGTTTGCACTCGGTGGTGTTCAGTCGCTTACCGCTTCTCTTGTCCACACTGCCTTCCACGGACCAGCCATGTGTCTACTGAGGGGAATGGATTTTAGGGGTCCTCTGTAATTAGAAAAGGGCTCAGCTGCTAACCAAAAGGTCAGCAGTTTGACTCCACCAGCCGCTCCTTGGAAACCCCATGGCTTCTGTCCTGCAGGGTCACTATGAGTCAGAATCAACTCGACGGCAGTGGGTTTGGTTGGCCGTGGTTCAGTAGTAGAATTCTCCCTTCCGTGTGAGAGACCCGTGTTCGATTCCCAGTTAGTGCACCTCAAGCGCGGCCACCACCCATCTGTCAGTGGAGGCTTGTGTGTTGCTATGATGCTGAACAGCAGAGCGTCCAGACTAAGAAGGACTAGGAAGAATGGCCTGGTGATCTAGTTCTGAAAATCAGCCAGTGAAAAACCTGTGGAACCTCCAAATCTATTGCCTGGAAACAACTCTTAAGCCTTGAACCGAAACTATCCCATGAAATCATCTTTGAACTAAACAATAGTTTAGGTCATTTAATATAGAAATATTCACCTTGAGCATTGAGCTCCTTTAAAGAAATATCTTCCTGAGATTAAATGGACAACCCACCAAAAAAAAAAAAAAAAAAAAAAAAAAAAAAACCCACTGCCGTTGAGTCAATTCCGACTCATAGTGACCCTATAGGACAGGGTAGAAGTGCCCCATAGGGTTTCCAAGGAGCGCCTGGTGGATTCGAACGGCTGCCCTCTTGGTTAGCAGCTGTAGCTCTTAACCACTACACCACCAGGGTTTCCAAATGGACAACAGGGACTCTAGAACACAGATGAGAACTTTAAGGGGCAGAGAGTCTAAGTTAACAGTGGTGAAACAATATGGCAGAGATAGGGAGTATGGTGATGCGATGTGAAGCATGTAACCATTATCAGTGAACTGTGTATGTAAAAATTGTTGAACGGGTATATGTTTTGTCGTATATATTTTTACCAAAATAAATACATACATACATAGGTAGGTGGGTAGGTAGATAGATAAATGTAAAACAAACAAACAAAACCTTATGGGGCACAATGGTCCAGTCCTGTTGTGCATGGGTTGCCATGAGTCAGGGTCAGCTCAAGGTCAGCTAACAACCGTAATTAGACTCTAAAGTATTTGTTCCTGCCATGAAAGATTTTAGCTAACTGCTCATTTTCTCTCCAGAGTTCACCCTTTTCCAATGCTTTTCCAGTTCTGCTTGTGCCCAAGAGGAAGCATCAGTTAAGGAGAGTGTCTTGACATCTCTCTTTACTAGTCCTCTTTAAGGGAACAGAGGGCCCCCAGGGCAGAAGCACTAGCAGGGGCAGGCCTGAGGAGGCGCCAGAGAGCAAAAAGCCCTTGAAGCCATAGCCAGGCACATAGCAAACGTTTGAACCACACACGGATCCTCCGGAATCCCAGAATTGAGCCGGTTTCTTCCGAAGGCAGTCTTCTGCATTGCTGAAATGGGTTGCTGAAAACATGACTATCATCATCGTCCTTGTCATCATCACTAATATCTGTTGAATACTTACTACACGCTGGGCACTGGGCTATTCACTCTACTGGACTCTTCCATTTAATACTCCTCTGAGAGCACAAATTCTATTTTCCTCTCTATTTTTATACATGAAGAAACTAAGGCCTAGAGAAATTTAGAAAGTTAACTCAAGCTAGAAAGAGATAGATCTTGTTTTGAACCCAGATGTGTCTGACTCTGGAGCTTTTGCCTTCATAAGGGTACAAGGTGCTTCCCTCTGACAGGGGTAATGGCAAAATTACCAGAGATCTACAATTATGAGTAGGCACAGTGATGGTTTGTGCTGGCAGCTCCCGCCCCCTCCCCAATAACCATGCTGCATCAACATGTCGAGAAAAGCCACTACGACAGAGCCAATGGCATGGAAGCATTTCCCTTGAGTCTTGCCCGGGCCTTTCAGTGCGTCTCACTTTCATGCCTTCTCTGCCCCTAGAGATGGGCGGGCATCCCAGGAAGCAGAAGCCCAGACTGGCTATTGCTGGAGTAGGGGGCAGCCTCTGTAAAAGGAGGAGGGAGATGAGGAAGAAATGAGAGGAACATGGAAGGGACTCCCTCCTGATCCTGCCTTCCCCTCAGTCAGCCACAGTGGCAACCACACTGAATTGCTGTCTGGTGGGTGGGTGGCCTTACCATATGCCTTGGTTTCCTAGGACCACTGGGACAAAAAATACCACAAGTGGGTGGCTTTAAAGAACAGAAATTTATTTTCTTATAGTTCTTGAGGCTAGAAGTCCAAATTCAGGGCATTGGAGGGCTATATTCTCTGACTAGAAGTTCAAATCAGGGCGTCAGCTCTAGGGGAAGATCATTCCTTGTCTCTCAGTGTGTGGCAGCCCCGGGTGTTTTTTGGCATTCCTTGACTTGTAGCCAAATCCTCACACAGTGTCTTTCCCCTATGTGTGACTCTGTGTCTGTTCTGCACTTTATAAAACACCACTCAGGAGGGATTAGATTAGAACCCCTCCGCTGGTATGAGCTCATGGACATAAGGGGAAAAAAGCCCTATTTCCAAATAGGCTCACATTCTCAGGTTCAGGGGTTAGGACTTCAACATATCTTTTTAGGGGACACAATCCAGTCCATACACCATGGCATAACCCTACGTGTCGGTCAGCCGCCATAGGAAAGTCTGAACATGGCACATGGAGGAGTGTCCATGAGTAAATCGTGTACAAGGTGTGAGCTGCTGAGAGTCAGATGTGCAAAAGTCAAGGACCACCTGGATCTGAAAGGCCACCTGTGCTCCAAATGAAGGACTTTTAAACCAGGATCAGAATAAAGATAGATGGTGGCATAACTGCAGATCTCATCGTGATTACACTGGGGACTTCCTGTGGAACAGGAGGTCCAATGGATGGTAATAAGTTGAACCATGAACAAAGAGGTTGTGGAAGTAAGCAGGTTTGGGGAGATGCTGTGTTGAAATCGCATGGGTTAGAGCCTCTACAATGGGGGTAATTATAATGCTGTCCTTGAAAGTCAGCCTCACACCACACTGCATTCAAATATACACAGATCAGATGCAGAAGAATCACAGTGGTGAATATTTTTCCTGAACGTTTTCTTGGGGCAACAGGCAGAGGAGGAAGTTACGTCACCCAACTTGAATCTCAACTTCCTAAAAATCCTTCAATTTCCTGATGTCTTCCCAAAGTTCTTCCCCCAGTAGCAGCTGACACATCCCATCCCACTCTTAGCCTCCGCTAGCCAAGCTGGCTCTCTCCTTCTCCACCTCCTTTCCCCTCTGCCCTCTTCAGCTCAAATTCCTCATCAGCAAAACCTAAGACTTATTAGCCAAACTTCAAGTGCTTACTTCTCTTTCCACAAGCCCTGGAGGCCCTCAAATAATCCCCAAACCTCAAACTGCACGACATCCAAAGAAAGAGATGCCTTAGTCCCGGAACCTGCTAGAACGTCTCTGTGAAGTTGTGTCCTTGAGACATCCATGGAGGAGTTGGACAGTGGGTATAGTAAAGGGCAGCTGCCTTGCCCACTAATTCTGACTGATGACTGATTTGTGTGGCCTCCTAGAGAGTTGTTGGGAAAGATCCCAGGACTGGGACTCAGTCTGAAAGAGTATCATGATTGATTAGTGATGTCTGCCATGGCCATGAAGGAGGGGGCGTTGGCAGCCTGAGGACCATGGGTTGCCATCCCTGGCCTACAGCTTAGTCTAGGAAAGAGCCTGGAAGTAGGGCTTAAAGGCCACAGTGTGAGCCTTGCTCTGCTCCAAACTTGCTGCATAGCAGTCAGAAAGACAGTTGACCTCTGTGAGTTTCAGTTCCCTCATTGGCAAAGTGGCACAGGAACACCCACCACCTTATGTCACAGAGAAATTGTGAGGATCCACTGACCTCCTAGGAGGTCAACATCTGAAGGAGCAAATGTGCCACAGGAGGACATAGAAGTATTATTACTTCAACAGACCATATCAGTCATGACCTGGCTAGGTTTCACAGGGCACACACAGCATAAGTACCGTGAGGATGGCTTGGCAAAGCAACCATGTACAAAGGTGGGCAGGGTATCAAGTGGGACCCAGGGCTAATAGCAGCAGGACTGATGCCAGCCATAGGCCTGAAGGGGTGAAAGGCGGGAGCCATTACTGGGACCCAGAAGCAGAGAGTCCCTTTGAGAGGAGCTGTGACCTTCAGGTGGAGGGACATGGCCAGCCCACAGTGACCCCATGGAGGAGAGCAGAAGTTCCACCTTCACCTCCCTCCCTCCCTCCCTCCAGTCCCTGTACTAGCTGGGCCCAGTCAGAAGCAGAAGGAGCCCTTGGGTGTTGTCTATCCCATCAGCCTTCCTAGGCGGAGAACAGAGCAGGCACGTGGCCATCACATTTTGCCAACTGCCCTCGTTTCTTGTGGTTGCTGTAACCAAGTGCCACAAACTGGGTGACGTAAAACAACAGAAACATATTCTCTCACAGTTCAGGAGACCAGAAGTCCAAAATCAAGGTGTCTGGAGGCTCTATGGGAGAATCTTTCCTTGTCCCATCCAGCCTCTGGTGGCTCCAGGAGTTACTTGGCTTGTGTCTGCGTCACTCCAACTCTGCCTCTGATGTCACATGGCCATCTTCCCTGTGTCTGTGTGTCTCTCCTTTGTGTGTGTCTCATCCTTTCTCTTACAAAGACACTTGTCATTGGATTTACGGCCCACACGTATTATCCAGACTGATCTCCTCGTCTCAAGGCCCTTAAGACAATTACACCTGCAAAGGCCCTTTTTCTGAATAAGGTCATGTTCACAGGGCCCAGGGACTGCATGTGGCCTTAACTTTTGGGGTGGTCACTATTCAGCTCAGTACACCCACCTCCCACATCCAACCTTTGTTAATTGAGATGTCATCTGAGATGGCACCTCTCAGAACTAGCGCCACCCCTAGCTCTGTGGTTAGAGCCCCTCTGCATGTCTGCTCTAAATAGACAAGAGCCCCTCTGCATGTCTGCTCTAAATAGACAAGGATCCTTATATTGGGGGTCCAGAGGGGGTGCACATTTTACTTTGTTTCACAGAACAATTGACATTATGGCCCTCTGCAAATCACGAATCTTCTGGGAGCCCCTGTTGGACATCTGTGAAATGAAGCAGCCAGATTAAGTGAAGTCTAAAATAGTTTCTGCCTCTAGAACCCCATTACTCTGGGACCAATGTCAAGGCAAGGAGCCCTCATGGCGCAAATGGTTAAACGCTTGGCTGCTAACTGGAAGGTTGGTGGTTCAAACTCACCCAGCAGCTCCATGGGAGAAAAGACCTGGTGATCTGCTCCCATAAAGGTTAAAAACCCCATTGCCATCAAGTCGACTCTGACTCCATAGCGACCCTACAGGACAGAGTCGAATTGCCTCACAGGGTTTCTAAGGAGCAGCTGGTAGATTTGAACTGCCAACCCTTTGGTTGGCAGCCGAGCTGTTAACCACTGCGTCACCAGGGCTTTCCATAAATTTTATAGCCTAGGAAACGCCGTGGGGCAGTTTTTCTCTGTCATGGATGAGGTTACGATGAGTCAGAATTGACTCGACTGCACACAATGACAACAACACTAGAGTGAGGTGGATATCTCTCTGGTGACTTTCTGGCCACCACTTCTGGCACATGGCACACTCGCTGTCACCTGGGGTCCAGTTCAGAGCCATAGGCATCTTCAATCTCTACAGGCTGCCCTGGGTATTTAACTCCTGCCCTTCAATCCGTCACAAAGAGAGGATCCAAGAGTGATATCCTGAGTCTCCTGCCCAGGACCAAAGACCCACAGTCTGGGCCCTCCCAGGTCCGACATGGCACGGATACTCGGGCGTCTCGTGTTAGCTCGGCTTCCAGCCAAGTGATTCTTAAATCTTTTCACATGGCAACATGTAACAGTGACACCATGACACCTTTCCTAATTGTGTTTTAATTGAAAAGACTTGATTTGATTATGGAAGCCTACACTGCTGTTGAAGGGCTTGTTAAAACACATATTAAATTCCAAAGATTGCAACGTTTCGCTGTGTAATTATGTAAACAGTCACATAAGTGGCACCGTTTACAGTCAGCAGGAATTCGTTTTCAATAGCACGGTGGCAAACCTGCATAGTTTATCAGTGACAGGTGAATTTATTTATTTTTTCAAGGACAAACGCAAGTTGCTATCCTCCCTGACATCAGCCGGGCCAGCTTTTCGTTTCCTCCTTTTGTGTCTGTTTTCCTTGAAATCGGTTGTGATTTTAAGTAACGTTTCTGTGTTCTCAGGTGTGCGTGAATTTCCCATCATTGTTACGGAAAGTAAAATGTGCGGCATCTCTAAAATGTTTAGATTTCTCAGCAGCAAAAATGATCCAGGCATTAAAAAAAAAAAAAGAATCCTCAACTGTAGTTTTAAAATAGGAATAGAACTACCTTAAAATTCCCTGCAGATTTAATGAAAGTGTCCTTTAAATTTACTGAGGATAAAAGAGTAATTTGCCTCAGGACCCACTATCCTTGCCTTCCCAACGTACCTAGGCTGCTCACCTATCTTTTTTGAACTTCAAAATAAATGAAACATTGATCAGAGCTGCCATTGAAACGTGACTTCTTCTTGTCCACCACTTGTCCAGCCATGGCCTATAAGAAGGAAACAGGCCCCACAATCACTATTTCCTCCCAGCCCCAAGAAAATAGGGCCGCAAATGGGCTGGCGAATTATGTGTTTCCAGTGGTTTTGAAGGGAAGCGTTTACTGAGGGAGAAAATTGTTTTAATCTTACAACAACCCAGGAGGAGAGTTTGTAAAAACAGAGAACGCCTACACAGACACTTGATTTTGTTGCATAGGAACACACCGGAACATTGCTTTCCGCAGACATAGCCAAGGCCTCAGCCCAGGGACCTTGCTGTGGCCTGGGCAGGGGACCGGTGGGCCCAGGGTGGGGGCTGAGGGGGAAGGAAGGGAGCAGGCAGGGTAGTGAGACCATGGTGGTCAGCTGGGAGGCCCTGGGACTCAGGGAGGCCATGTCCAGCACAGGAGGAAGGCTCTCCAGCCCCTTCCGGAAATGCAGGACACAGATGGCACCCCAAGATTTGCTTTCCCAGGGCCCAGGCCTTCAAATCGTATGAGGGAGGATTCTGGTGAGCACTTTTTCTCAACCAGTACCAGTTGCCATTGAGTTGATCCCAAGTCATGGCGACCCCATGTGTTTTGGAGTAGAAGTACACTCTGTAGGGTTTTCAATGGCTGTGATCTTTCCTTAGTAGATGGCCGGGCCTTTCTTCTCAGGTGCCTTTGTGTGGATTTGAACCATCAACGTTTCGGTTACCTTTAGGTAGCTGAGCACTTAACTGTTTGCACCACCCATAGACTCCTCCCTTTGCCGAAGGTGGACTTGAATAACTTCGTGGCAATCCATTAACCCATAGCGACCCTATATGACAGAGTAGAACTGCCCCAGAGGGTTTCCAAGGCTGTAATCTTTTTTTTTTTTCTACACGAACAAAGGTTTATTGAGAAAAGTAGCTCGGGAGCGGAGACAAAGGGACAATGCTACGCTAGCCTTTGTCTCTACGAATAAAGGATTGGCTAGGGCTTCTAAAGGTTTTTAGGCGGGAAAAGGAATCATCTTTATTCATGAAAGAGGCGGGGTTATGAAGAGTAGGTGAGCGCGCAGGAGGTGATTCAAGATGGAACCCGTAACAAAGGCTCCTGGGACTGGATGGCAGGACTTATTATGGGGTGCCGTGCCTGTGCAGTCCCCCCATGGTGCCTGCTGGATTCCTGCCGCGGGTCTGTTGGTCACCTTGTGGATGTCTGCGCATGCTCCAGGGACAAGATCAGGCCGGTTCTTCTGAAAAACATCTTATCAAGGAAGTACATTGAGAGCTGGGTGGGTTGTTCTTTCATTATTGCATGTTCCAAGATAATGGGTTTTGTGTCATTAGTTAAGCACATGTTTTTAGTTTAGGCTCCTTTGCCTGGGGGCTCAGTCCCTTTTTCCCTTCCCTGTCTCATTCCCCCCTGAGAGATTTCATACTCATAATTGTTTATGAGGGTGTAGGGGTGGAGGTCTCTTCTGTAACTTCTTCAGGCTGACACTGGGTTGTTGGCCTGCCTAGCAGAGTAGAAATCTCTCCCTTCTCTATCTAATGGTTGGGATGGCTCTTCACCAGGGAGGGGCTGAGAGCCCTGCTCCACCATTAATTTTAGATGGAACTGTGGGAGTCTAGATGAGACGAATCAGGCGAGTAGTTTAAAAAAAGGCATGGGCCGAAAAGAAGCAAGAAGAGAAGGGTAACAGCAGCTCTCATCCGGGGTAAAAACCAAGTTAGCAAAGGTAAAAAGCGTTAATCTGTTGCCAGATGCTATTGCTGTCTCTTGGTCCTTGAAGCAGACCCAGCAGTTGTAAGTTGTAAGCCCTGGACAGCTGTATCGGAGAGTTGTTGTCCTACTGGGCGAAAAGGGGAGTAAGGAGGAGGAGTACCAGCAAGGGGCTGGCCATTTTTGATTAGGGTTTATACCCAGCATGGGCAAAACTGGTCCTTCTCGGGAGAATTTCCTTGACGGCAAAAGGCAAGCAATATTAACAAGAGCAGAATAGCAAACAGCGTTCTTATTAGAGTAGGAAGCTCAGGCATTACCTATCTCTGATCTTTTTTCCTTCTGAACAGGAACTTCAGGTCTTCCACGGGCTTACAGGTGTATTGATGTTTTCTAGGAAGTGTGCCTTCTTCAGGCAGAGCATCCTGTGGGACGTAAGATTTAACTCAAGAGTTAGTACCCAGGGAGTGACTCCCTTTTTAGCTTTACCGCAGTTGGTGCAGTAAGGACAACCCGGAAGGGCCCCATCCACTTTCTCTGGAGATGACTCTCGGGGGCGCTCTCTCCAAGTTTTTAAGAGCGCTGCATCTCCCTTGCCAAGGCTGTAATCTTTACAGAAGCAGACCGTCACATCTTTCTCCCGTGGAGCGGCTGGTGGGTTTGAACTGCCAACCTTTCTGTTATTATTCGGGTGCTTAACCACTGCGCCACCAGGGCTCCCCAGCCTAAATTCTCCTTACTGTTGCCTTTGGTTTCCCTGGCGGAACACAACGCATGGGTGTGTTTCAGGAGTTAAGTGTCCACAGTAGCCAGAAACAGCAAACAAATTCAGGTCTTCAGGAAAGCAACCTAGAAATAGCTAGAAGGAGAAAATAAATACATAAAATAAAAGACAATTGCCTAAATCCCATTTATGAACAGAGGGAAGGAGGGAGGGAGGGAAGGAGAGAGGTGGACCAAGGCTGAAAGTGTACACCTCCTCTCTCTGTCGGTAAATGCACAGAAAGTGGCTGCAAGGAGGGGTGGGGAGGGGAGAGGGTGAAGGAGCATGATGCAGGGGGGTTCTCACATTTTGCTCTGTGAACTTATGGGTTTGAATATTTTACCCAGGGATCTAGTAATGGCTTTGCTGTTGTTGTTGTTAGTTGGTGTCAAGTTGGCTCCGACTCACGGCGACCCCATGTACAACAGAACGAAACATTGCCTGGTCCTGTGCCGTCATCACAATTGTTGGTACGCTTGAGTCCATTTTGTTGCAGCCACTGAGTATTTTGAGTGCCTTCCAACCTAGGAGACTCATCTTTCAGCACTATATGGGCCAATATTCTGTTCTGATCCATAGGGTTTTCACTGGCTGATTTTTGGATGTAGATCACCAGGCCTTTCTTCCTAGTCTGTCTTGGTCTGGAAGCTCTGGTGAAACCTGTCGAGTGTCATTTTCAAAAAGGGGTAGGGAGGAAGATTTTACAATCTTCCCCTAGGCAGGGAGGGAGGGTGGGAGGGTCTAGACAGGATGTATAATCATCACAGTTAAGGGGCGAGTTTCAGGACAACAATATCATCTTGACATTAAAAAGAAATGTCCAGGTTTGGGCAGAACAATCGGAAATGGCCTAGATGGATAAAGCAGGTTATGAACGAACCAGAGTCACATGGTAGAAGCAGAGGCGAAGGAAAAGTTGGTATTTATATCCTTCATCCAGTCCACATCTCTCTGTCTCCTTTAAGAGAAGGTTTTTCACACAAAGATGTGCCTTGTTCAAAAGGGAAATGGCTGGTTTCTGGAAATACAGTTCATACTCCGATGATTTCTGAGAGACACAGAACATATCATCCAAGAACAGATCTCACCAAGTACAGACAGCAGGTGACTGAAGGCACAGCCCAGAGTCTCTTGCAAAGGGTATTTTCTTAGAACCTTGGTTTCACAAGGGAGGGTGATTAAGCTGTTAGTGATTGTTCTGGGGCCTTATGAGAATCTCTGTGCTAAGCTGCTTTAGTGTATGTGGGTGTTAGATGCCAGCATAGAAAGGCTAGGCCTCAGACTTGGCCTCTAGGGTCTTCGTCCCTCCAGGTTCCCACTGCCAGGCCAGGCCCTGTGTCACCAGCTGGGGCAGAGCCTGGCACGTGGTGGCCCTCCAGTCCCTTTTAGTCCCAGAACATCCTGTTATCTTCCCAGAACACGTTTATGGCGCCAGCTCTCAGGGTGCCGAGGTGTTCAGGTGAAGGCCCAAGTCTCTCTGATTCTCTCCCTCCCAGGTGTCCCAGCCTGTCTTTCTACTGGGTCTCCTGCCCCTTCCCAATACTGGCCTCCAGCATTGCCCATCAAGCTGCCCTACACTCACCTGTAGCTCCCTCCACACCATCCCTTTCTCTCTACTTACTGCCATCCAGCCCATCACGGCCCAGAAACCAAGCTGCTCCATGCAGCCTGCCCATCATCAGCGATTCCTCCTTCCAGCTCACACGGCACTTACTGTTGGTGCCACTTGTCAGGCACCTGCCCTCTCCTACTTCCCATCGTGTGGAGTGCCCACCGGGGTACATCCCCAGTGCCCACCAATACCTGGCACTGCTCGATGTTGGGGAATGCGGGATTGCGCTTCCCTGCCCCCTGAAGTTAGACGTGGATATGTGATGAGTTTGGTCAGTGAAACATGAACGGACGTGATGTGTGTCACTTCCAGGCCAAAGCGTCCAATTCCTCGTGCTTGACTGTCCTGATCTTTTTTTCCTGGCACGACGAACCCTGAAGCCTAGTGTTGAGATGGCGGTGGAGCCTCCATTAGCCTGGCTCCCTGGGTGATTATGACGAGGAGACCCTCTGGTCCCGGCCCTGCCAACCCACAGCGGACATGTAGGGGAACAAGAAGTAAACGTTTGTTATTTTAAGCCCACTGAGATTTAGGGCCTGTTTGTTATGTCAGCATAACCTGTCCTGTCCTGACTGATATATCTACTGTGTGCTAGGCAACCCAGGAAGCGATTTCCAAAAGAACCAAGCCAAGCCAGTTGCCGTCAAGTCAGTTCTGACTTATGGTGACCCTGTTGTGTGTCAGAGCAGACCTGTGCTCCATAGGGTTTTCAGTGGCTGATTTTTCAGAAGTAATTGCCCAGGCGTTTCTCCCGAGGTGCCTGAGTAGACTCAAACCTCCAACCTTTCGGTTAGCAGCTGAGTGCATTAGCCTTTGCAACAACACCTAGAGACTCCAACTTCTTTCTTAACCAAGTACAGTTATCAAAACCGGGAATTATTGGTATGATACTATTAACTATACAATAGATCTTATTAGAATTTCACCAGTTTTTACATGCACTCCTTTTTTTAAACTTTTTTTTTGGTGAAGAGTTCTATAAAATTTGATCACATGTATAGATTGGCCACAAACCTTTTTAACTTACTGCATACTAGGTTTTTTATAAGAAATAAACTTTTTTTTTCCTGTGCTATTTATTTTTGAGTTGCCACACCCTCCTTCTGAGTTACTGTGAGGGTGGGGTTGCATGAATTTTGATTCAGTACAGGCAGGTCGTCCTTCTTCCAGTGTGAGGTGACCAGATACTAGAAATTTGTTCTTCAACTTTCCTTTGAGTTCCTGCAGGACAGGGTCTCTCACCTAGGACCACCTCCCGACCTCTGCACACAGTAGGCTTCTGTTGCTTGTTAAATATGAAAATCCCAAAGTGAACTTCCTATCTGCAGCGTGATTATTTAGACCTGAAGACCCTAGATAGGTGTGCCATGAAAACTTCATGGGGAATTAATCTTTGAGCTGTCATAACATGCCATTTCTTTTTATTAAAAAAAAAAAAAGGATGAAAATTAATGTGAGTGCCTGTGCTTCCTATGTTTTTATACTGAATCCATTCTCTTAGAAGCAAGCCATTATGAGCACGTTTGTTTGTTCTTGATGAAAGGAACCCAGCATTAGACCAGAAGTACGACGTGTTGAAATCAATTTAATGTCAACCGCATCAAGCCTTCCTAAAATTGTAGGTTTTACAGAACTTTAAAAGATAGCTTGTTTATTTGGTGGAATTTAACTGTGATTCATATTTCTCTGAAACTGGTAAAAAGACAGAGTCAGAGCAAATTGCAGGTGGACATGTGGTTTTTGAAGCACTTCTGCCCTGTTGAGCCCCCTGCTGCAGTTCTGATGCATTAGGAGTGAAATGAGAATTTTTCAAGGCTGCATATTTTGATGACACTCTTGCTTTCTGTACCCAGACGGGGTCTTCACGAGGGCTTCCATTTGAACGGTACAGACACACAAGGGGCTGGGTGATGGGCATCACTGAGCCCATGAAGCCCTGGGCTGTGGGGCCAGGTGCTGGGCATCGTGTAAATGACTGTCTCCTCCAGCCAGGATGTCACCCCAGGAGGTGGAGTACAAGGCATCCTTGAGCCCTGAGTATAGGCTGGGACTCCAAAGAGAAAGGGAGAGAATGAGGGATGCTGTGGGACAGACAGTAAGGGCAGAGGGGCAGTTGCAAAGCTGGGTGGTGCTAGGCAGCTGTCTTTGTTTCCTAGTCCACTGTAACACAGATACCACAAGTGAGTGGCTTTCAAGAACAGAAATTTACTTTGTCAAAGTTGTGGAGGCTAGAAGTCCAAATCAGGGTCTTGAGCATTTCGATTCCTTCCTTGCTGGTAGCCCCGGGTGTTCCTTGGTTCCTTGGTGTTTCTTGGCTTGTAGACGATCCTCACATGGCATCTGTCTCCCCTCAGTGTGTGTCTCTGTGTCTATTCTGCTCTTTTTCTAACTCAGAAGTGATTAGAGATAGAATCCACCCTACCTGGGTATGATCTTATTAACATAACCAAGAAAACCCTGTTTCCAAACAGGGATAGGGTTAGGATTCCAACACATATTTTGGGGGACACTGTTTAATCCATAACAGCAGCTCATGGGTCCCTCTCACCTAAAGGCCAGCCTTGATTCCCAAGAGTGATCTCCAAGGTCCCATGCTAAGCCAAGCCCCCTGCTCGAGGGACAGGGGCCAGTGGGCATAGCAGGATCTAGAAGCTGGAGAGGCCCATGGGACTTATTTAGTCCAACCCTTTTGTGATGGTGATGTGTGTCTTGATGGCACCCCCTTGAGTCTCTGTGAGCTGCCTGCAGTGGAGCAGGCTGGCGTGGGAGTTGTCAGCTCTCAGAGCTAAAGATGGAGGGTGGGAGGGCTCGTACCACTATATAAAGCTTTGTTTCCCTCCAGGGCCACCTTGTTGCCGGGGGAATGAACTTGGCTAGTGATGAACCCAGAGCTACCCATACCTCCAACCTGGGACCCTCTATGAGCAAAAACCCAGTTGCCCACAGTTATCAGCTTTCTTGCCTCTCATGTTCTGGGAGAAGTTGGGTTTCTCTTTCATCCTCTTCCATTGTGGGTATTGGGAAGGAGAGATGGAATTGGTGTTGGAGGAAGTGAGCTTCCTAAAGGACACCCTGGAAAAACCCCAAACCGCACCACACCACAGAAACAAAAAGCCTTCACGCACCCACTTATCCACCCACCCCTAGAAGTGCCATACAGGCAGAGATTTTGGTCTGTGTTGTTCACTGCTGTATTTTCAGCACCTGGAACAGTGCCTGGCCCATAAACCAAAAACCCATTGCCGTCGAGTCGATTCCAACTCACAGTGACCCTATAGGACAGAGTAGAAATGCCCATAGTGTTTCCAAGGAGCACCTATTGGATTCAAACTGCCAACCTTTTGGTTAGCAGCCGTAGCTCTTAACCACTACACCACCAGGGTTTCCTGCCTGGCCCACAGTGCTCAAGAAATATTTCCAGATAAGAGGAAGTAAGTCATTCATCAAACCCTTGCCAAGCACCTGCTCCAGGTCAGGCTCCTGGAGACAGAGGTCAACGGTCAGCCCTTGCCCTCAGCGGCTTGCAGTCTAGAGACACAGACCAGCAATGAGATCACCACTGTGTGGGGCATCCTCAGTGCAGGGGCGGCTCAGCAGGGCTGCCTTTGGAGGGCAGGGCGGTGCATTTTTGAGATTTCCAAAAGCTAAGAGGCCTAACGCGTTCTCAACAAGGAGCTTCTAGTGCCCTTTCCATTGGATCAAGCCTTGTTAAGAACAGAAGAAAGACCTTGGTGTGTGTGTTTGTCAGCTTGGATCACCCAATAGTATGTGGGAAGCTAGACTTTGAACCCACATCTCTTGCTTCTAAGTGCAATGTGTGTTCTGCAGATTGCACCCCACAATGCTGTCTAATAGATGAAGCTACAGACGCCCCTGTTTTCAGGGGAAAGCCCTGAGCAGACTGGAAGGTGGCCAAGGAAGCTGCAGACAGTGCTGAGAGCTGTCCCTTTGGATCTGTGATGGGGAAGGGCCATCAAGACTCAGAGACGGGTGGTCGCCTGGGGCTGCGTGTCAGGGCAAAGCCAGTCCAGTTGGTGTCCAGGAGTGGGAGATGTCCCAAAGCTGGGACAGTGAAATGTCTTTGACACCCTGAGGGGTAAGATGAGGGTGGGGAAGAAGACAGAGGCTGGATGAGGGCTGGGGGGCTCCTGACCCATCTGTGGGAGGGGAGCAGTCAGGCCCCCAAGGATGATGTGGGGTCAGCGAGTGCCAGCAGCAGCAGGAGCCTCCCACCAGCTGTCTGTCTGTCTGCCCCTCCCTGACCATGGCCCAGGCTAACAGAAGGATCATGGATGGGTCAGCGTGGGCAGCGTGTGGCCAGGAACTCCAGCAGAAGGAAGGGGTGGTGTGGCTCACGATCAGTTTAGAGACTGTTTGTATTTTATTCCAAGACAGTAATTGGAGAAACAGTATGGACTCGGCTCCAGTTCAAAGCGGTTGACCCATTTTGTAGTGGGTTTAACTTTTCATCTTTAGTGTTAGTCTGCAGTTGAATCGAAACGTTGATTTGAATTCAGTTGGATTTTTAGTTCACCCAATTACTGTGGAGTCGTAAAGCTGGGTGGGACCCCTGATCACTCAGGTCTGTGGTTTTGCAGAGGTGAGTTGGGACCTGGGGGAATGGGCAGGTCAGTCCTCCCACCTCACTCCCCATCCCACCCTCCACTGCAGCCTAAGCGGCTCCACCTTTGTATGTCTTCTATACTAAGTTTCCATGGAAGATTTTGCTTACAGGTGGGGCTCTGCTACTAAAACTCCCTTGAAAATCACTGATCTGGGCTGTGATCACAAAGGAGGAAATAAGCTTATGAGAGGCAAAGTGAGTGACACAGCTGGCTAGTGGCTAGTATGGGACCTAGTATGGGACCTACTTATCCAGGTTTGCCTGGAACTTTCCTGGCTTAAAACTGAGCCCCAAGTCCCTGGAACCCCCTCAGTGCCAGGCAAACTGGATGGTCCATCACCCTAGTGGCTGGCCTGGCCTGGCCTGCCACCCACTGGCCATATCATCCTCTGTGAGCATCCAGACCATTGCAGTGGCCTCTTACCTGGACCTCCCACCTCTACCATTGCCCCTCTTGTCCTCCACACTGCAGACCTGTGACCTGATCATGTCTTTCCTCTGCTGAAAGCCCCCGATGGCCTGCCACCACGGCATCAAAGCCAAAGTCTTCAGCTTGGCTTAGAAGGCCCTGCCTGGTCTGGTCCTGGCCTCTCCTTCCCAAATCTCTGAGCTTTTTGCTCAGACTCAAGGTTCAACCACTGTGTCTTTGCCCAGACGGTGCCCTCGGCTGGGTATGTCCTTCCATCTGGACTCTGTCTTCTGGCTCAAGACTGTGGTCCCCTCAAGCCCTCTGGGGAGCCTTCCCCATGTCCACGCTTACAGGGAGTTGATGGTTCCTTCCTCGTTTGTGTCTGTGTTACACTTGTCATAACTGTAGCTGCTTTGCTCACACCTGTCTTCCCACTACAACCCTGGAGTGAGTGGGAGCCCTAGTTCACAGCACACACCTGACAATCTGATGGACCGCAAGTGTCTGGTCCATCGATCTTCCTGCCGCCTCAGTCAGACGGTAAGCCCCGTGACGTCAGGGACCATGGCCCATAGCCTCAGCCAGGCCTTGTTAGCCCTATGCACCAGTCACTGAAAAGGTAGGATTTAACAGATGAGTCTGATTATGTTTCATCGTGTCTTACCAGCCCCCTGGCCGCCAGCCACTCTGCTTATCAAATGACGAGGAACTTCCAGCAGCTGAGTTGTGGGGCTCCAAAGAGAAAGCTGAAGCTCCCCCTACTGGCTGCAGAAAGTCAGTGCTCTCACCCAGCTCCCGTGCACAGGAAATACATCCCACCCTGGTGGGTTTCACTTCTGTGGGGTCCCTTGGAAGACCTCAAGAACAGCCCCAAGGAGCAGGAACAATCTTCAGGGAAAATAAATGCTCTGCAGTGGAGAAGGCCACAAGTGATGCTTCTAATCATTTCTTGGAGAGGGAGGAAAAGCAGTGTAGTTGGCGCTTGAGATTGACAGGTTAGAAGTTTTCCTGGTGTGAAAAGACCCCAAAGACCCAAAGGCATTACTCTGGTTAAATCATAAAGGCCAGTTGCCCTCGCACAGGGCCATCCTTGGATTGATCTGGAACCATGTTCTCCACCTGAAGATGAGGGTTACTGGGCTGAGGGTCTCAGTGCTAGGCCGTGCCCGAGGACTGGGTGCCTCACCCCCAAATATGTTCCCTATGGCTTAGCTAGAATACTGCAAAGGTCAGAACTGGGGTGGGGGTTCCTCTTTAAGTGGTAAAGGCTTCCCCCATTTAAATGAAGCTTTTTGAGAAAGCTTCATCAGCCCTTTTCTCTGTTCCATTACATTAACAAGTTTGTCAGCATCGGGGTGACTTGGTCTTGATGGGGATGGTGAGGCAGGAGCAGGGTCAGAGTGTAGGCCAGGGGCAATGTGGACCCAAAGTCCCAAAGCACAAGCCCACCATGGGACATAGGATTTACAAAGGGGGAGGGAGTGCTGTGAAGACCAGCCTTTTCTACTTTTACTTTTGCCCTATAGAGTTTGCCGCTGGTATAAAGTTTATTTTTCGAGCCTTAATTCGATCAGGAGTCCCTGCACAGTGCACACGGTTAACAAACGGTTAATGGTTAACGTGCTAGCTGCTAACCGAAAGGTTGGAAGTTCAAGTCCACCCTGAGGCACTTCGGAAGAAAGCCTTGATGATCTACTTCCGAAAAACCAGCCCTTGAAGACCTTGACACACATGGGGCTGCCATGAGTCAGAATCCATTCTATGGATTGTCTGGTTTAATTGGATCAATGTTTCCCAAATTTTAATCATTCAAGTACTAATTATTATTATGATAACAATTAGCATTTACTGATTTCTTATTGAATGCCAGGGACTGTTCAGATGCTTTGTAAGTAATATATTAATTCATGAGGCATTAGTTTATATGTGTATAACTTATTTAATCCTCATCGCAATGCTATGAGCTAGGAACTATAATTATTTCCATTTTAGAAATAAGAATTCTTTGGGCCAAATAATACTATAAGGCTATTTACTTAGTATTTTCCTTTGAATTTCACCCTCTTACTAAATACATATATTTTAAAAAGAAACAATATTTTACTACTATAAGTAGAAAACTAGCATTATCTATCTTAAGTAGAAGGAAACTATTAAAAGAAAACCTATTAAAATAACTATGTGCCTGGGTACCATTGAAAATCATCTTCTATACCACCAGTAGGCAGCCTAGCCTGTTTGGGGAAATACTGCCTTAAAAGAAAGTGGAAAGGACCTCTCCAAGGTGGAAGAAGGCTATTTTCCATTTCTGGGTGTGAGTGTGAACTGAGCTCCATGGAGATCTGCTTTGAAAATATCTGAGCTTATTTTGCTCTTCCTTTCCCTATTTCAGCCTTCCTTCTTTTTATTTTTTTAAATATAGGTAAGGGTATACATTTCCCTCTTTTGCTCTAGCTACACTCATAAGATTTGATATGGAGCGTTTTCTTTATTGTTCAGTTCTAAATATTTTCTTAATTTTCGTTATTATTTTTTTGGACCAAAGGAATTTTTAGAAGTATGTTTTTTAAAATTCCAAACATATGTATTTTAAAAATAATAATCTTTCTACTGTTAATTTGTGGTTTAAATGAATTGTGATCAGAGAGTATGATCTATATGTTTTCAGTCCTTTTAAATTTGTTGGGACTTGCTTTATGGTCCAATATATAGCTGTTTTTGTTAATCTTCTCTTTGCTTGCCTTGTATATCTTTCCCACACCCTTTTACTTCCTACCTTTTTGTATCCTTAAGTTTTCATTGTGACTCTTATAAATAGCAAATGGTTGTATTTTTAAAAATTTTGTTTGACAATCTTTGTCTTTTACCAGGAGCATCTGGTTCCTTTACATTTATTGTAATTATTGATATATTAGAATTTGTACCTACTGTCTCATTTTATGCTTTCTGTTTTTTTCTTTTCCTCTCCTTTCTTGTCCTCTTTTGGATTGTTTATTTTTTCCCATTTTATTTTCCCCCTTTATTAATTTGGAAATTATATACTCTATTTTCATTTTTTTTTGGTGGTTACCCTAGAAATTACAACATGCCCACTAAATTTATCAAAATCTAAAGATAATCATTACCTTTACCTTAATTCTGCATAATACCTTAATTCTCAGACACGTTAATTTTATCCTCCCTGTCCTGACTTTCATGCTATTGTTGTGGTGTATTTTAATTCTATTTTGTTTTCTTTAACTCCATAAGACATTATTGTTGTTGTTTTATACAGTCAATGTTTGTTTAAATTTCTGTGCTTTTTACGACTTCTTACATCTTGTATCTTCAAACTAGAATCACTTTCATTCTGTGTGAAATTCATCCTTTAGAATTTCCTTTAGTGAGGTTTGCTGGTGGTAAATTCTCCCAGTTTTTGTTGCTTTGAAAATGTCTATATTTCACCATGTTCTTGAAATATATTTTAAGTGGGCACAGAATTCTAGGTTGACAGTTATTTTTCTGTCAGCACATTGAATAATATGTCATTCCATTCTTCTAACGTCCATTCTTGCTGACATCAGCCATCAGTATAATTATTGTTCCATTGAAGATAATCTGTCTTTTCTTTCTGAATGTGTGTAAAATCTTCTCATTGTCCTTGGTCTTGAACAGTTTCACTATGATGTGTTAAGGCATGGATTTCTGTTTACTTCTCCTTCTTCAGATTTATTTGGCTTTTTAAATCTAGGTATCAATAGCTTTTTTCACTTCTGGAAGGTTCTTAGCCGTTATTTCTTTCTATATTGCTTCTGCCTCATTCATTCTCTTTTCCTTCTAGAGACTCTTATACTCCTTGTCTCTTAACATCCTTTCATATTCTCCAACTCTTGTGCCTCAATAAATAATTTATTCAGGACTGTTTTCCAATTACTGATTCTCTTTTCTAGGTGATTTAACTTTACTACATTTTTCAGTTCTAGAAATTCTGTTTGGTTCCTTTTCAAATCTGCTTGGTCCTTCTTTATGGTTTCTTGTTCCCTGCACATATGTTCAAGCGTATCTTTTAGTAAGTATAGTTGTTTTATTGTCTACGTCTGATAATTCCAGAAAAGAGGGACCACTGTCCAACTTATTTTATCTGAAGCACCTAAATCCCATTAAGAGGAGAGCAAATGCAGCCCCAACATCACGTACCTTGTCATGCCACTTTGCTTCCAGAGACAACCCAGAATATGGCCTCATTTCCTAGGGAAGACCGTCTGCCATCAAGTAAGTCCGAGCACGGCAGGGATTCTGATATGTTTTGCATCCTCCACGTTCCTACCCATGTTTCTATGACACGGAGACAGGAAGAGCATGGTTTTCATTCCAGATAGACCAGCTGAAAGGGAGAGGGGATGCTCTGAAGGCTTTCTAGGCACATGGGAACCTTCTTAAGATTCCAGAATGGGAGAGAGAGTGGTGGCTTCAGACAACCCACTTGACAAAGGAGGAAACTGAATGAGAAAATGACTTGCCCAGGGTCTCCCGTGCAGAGTAGTTGCAGAACAGGGTTTGAGTTTGGGATTGCCCCACTCATTGGTTTAGACGATTAATGTCCATGGATGTGCATAGCTTCATATGGATTAAAATGATGCAAGTACAACTCATTAGCATAGTGCCTGAGAGATAAAAATGTTCAAAAAGTATTGACTGCCATCATCATTATTATTATGATTTTCATTACATTCCCAGAATATACTGACCTGCTGAGTTAACATTTCCAAGCTGCCAAGCTGTGGGTCTTTTCAAGAGCAAGGTCACCTGAGCAGGAAGAATTTGCGTCTTCTGCCCAACTGGTAGACTAGCTCAGAGCCGTGCCTGGCACGTGATAGGTGCTCAGGGAACATCTGTGTAGGAGTGAAGCCTGTTTGTGGAGACAGAAGATTCAGCAGGCAGCAAAATCGTATGCCTGAGGAATACACAAGGTTCTCCTAAGGAAGAGGAGAGGTGAACCCCAGGGGACGCTGGAGGGGGTTGGAGGTGGGAGGTAGTGAATAGGAGGTGCCAACTTTTTCTCAGCAATTCTATCTTGGGGGAGATGGGGGCTGAGGAGGGCCCTATGATGACAGCTTGAATTGGGTAAAATTTAAGGATAAGGAATTACTAATTAGTAATAAGGTGGAATCCTTGAGTGTATGAAATGAATAATATGTAGCTAAAAAATAATGATATAGCATTAGGCATTTGAGACATGTGGACTCCAAGCAATTAACCTCTATTCTTCTTCTGAATTGCAGTTGCACTAATTGGCTCCTTCCTTCTGACGGGGCAATATTAACCTTTCTTTTTTTCTCTGAAGGAGCAAGTACGTTGGGTAGATGTGCTGCTCTGGCTTGGAGGAAAGGTATTTTTCCTGAATAATAACCTATTTGCATTTCCCCCCAAATAGTTGCATTCAAAAGGTTCTGTCAGATTTTCCTGAGAAAGCTCTGTAGAGATCAAGAAGACAATTTAAACACACCTGGCCTCATTCTGGAGCAGTTGCGAGAAACTGTGTATCTGGGCCGTTCAATCTTTGGACATCCGTGCGTTAACAGCTTCTGTCCATTCAAGCAGTGCCTACCTACTGAGGGGCCCCGTGTGCCAACCCTGTGCTGGGTTCTGGGTACGCAGCACAAACAAGACAGCCTCCTGCTCTCACAGAGCTGATAGCTTGGCGAGGGAAAAAAACAAAGGCAAATAAACCTAGAGATAGCTACTGAAATCTCAGGGCTGTGCCGAAGAAGAAAACTGGATCAGGAGACTGAGTGTGGGAAGGGAGAGGTGCTCTTGAAGGCAGGTGGTCAGGAAGGTTCTCTGAGGATGAAACATTTGGGCTGAAATCTGAAGGAAGTGATGGAAAGAGCCTTGTGACTATTTGTTGTTGTTAGGTGCTGTCGAGTTGTATCCCACTCATAACAACCCTATATGTACAACAGAAGGAAATGTTACCTGGTCCTGCGCCATCCTCATAATAGTAGGTATGTTTGAGCCTATTGTTGCAGCCACTGTGTCAATCCATCTTATTGAGGGTCTTCCTCTTTTTCGCTGACCCTCTACTTTACCAAGCATGATGTCTTTCTGCAGGGATTGGTCCCTCCTGATAACATGTCCAAAGTAAACGAGACAAAGTCTCGCCATCCTAGCTTCTAAGGAGAAATCTGGCTGTACTTCCTCCAAGACAGATTTGTTCATTCTTCTGGCAGTCCATGGTATATTCAATATTCTTCGCCAACACCGTAATTCAAATGCATCAATTCTTCTTTGTTTTTTAAGATTTTAAAGAGGTCTTTTGTAGCATATTTGTCTCATGCAATACATCGTTTGATTTCTTGACAACTGCTTCCATGGGCGTTGATTGCTGATCCAAGTAAAAGGGGATTGTTATTCTAGGCAGAGGGAGGAGCAAGTGCAAAGGCTCTGAGGCTGGAGTGTGCTTGGAGTGTCAGAGAAAGGTGGAAAGAGGGGGAGTAGATGAGATTGGAGAGATCATCAGGGATCATGTTCTGCAGGACCTTGGGGTGATTTCAGTAGAGAGTAGAAGTCACTGGAGGAATGTGAACAGGGTCTGATGGGAAAAGACTCCCTCTTGCTGTTGTGGGGAGAATAGACTGCAAGGAGCAAGCGTAGCAGCAGCCGTAAGTGGAGGCAAGACATACAGAGGGACATCTGAGCATAAAATATCCAGCGAACCTGACCCACAGCCTGGGGAAATAGAGCTGCCAGAGACACCAAAGCATGGCCAGAGACAATGCCCTCCCCACCTAGAAACAGACAGTGACCAAAAAACTAAACCAGTTGCCATCAAGTCACGTCCAACTTATGGTGAGCCCATGTGTGTTAGAGTAGAACCGTGCTCCATAGGACTTCCAATGGCTGATTTCTTTGGAAGTAGATTCCCAGGCCTTTCTTCCAAGGTGCTCTGGGTGAACTTGAACCACCACCCTTTGGGTTAGCAGCTGAGCTTAGGAGCTTAGAAGATATGATTGGGAAGATGAAGGATGCACAACCATCTACCTTTTGCACCACCCAGGGACTCCAGAAACAGACACTGTGCACTCCATAAACCTGAACGGGCAGAGGGCAGTCATATTAAATTCACTCCGAGATGTGCTGACAGTTCACATCATTGATAATGCAAACTTAAAAAAACGAACCCAGCAATTCCACTCCTAGGAATTTACCCAAAGGAGATAATCAGACAAGTAAGTGCAAGGTGCTCACGGGAGCTCTGTTTCTAGTAGAAAAATTGTGAACAACCAAATGTTCATCAATAGGGGATTATTTAAATAAGTCATGGTACATTCAGATCTCTGAGTAATATGTCATCATCAAAATGATAATATTTTAAAAATCATACAGAAGAGGAAAACTGAAAGTTAAAATTTTCACTTATTTTCTATCTTCCCAATCATATTTTCTAAATGTTTCTTGAGTATTCTTTGAGAGACGTTTTTCCTCATAGTCATATATGCGCTTTTAAAGCTAAAATAGGATAATTCTATACCTGTTGTTTTGCAATATAATTTTATCTCATTATATATCTTTGACATGTAGTCATACCAACCAGTACACTCGATTAGTAGCTGCATAGCATATACCATTAATTCATTCAATCAATTTGCTGATAATTTTTATTTTTGTATATTTATCTTTGTCCATTATCTGTGGGTTTATTTTCACAAGTATAACTTTCATAAGGAGCCTGGGTGGCACAGTGGTTAAGCGCTTGGCTGCTAACCAAAAGGTCAGGAGTTCGAACCCACCAGTGGCTCCGCTGGAGAAAGATGTGGCAGTCTCCTTCCATAAAGATCACAGCCTTGGAAACCCTATGGGGCAGTTCTACTCTGTACTATAGGGTCACTATGAGTCAGAATCTACTCAGTGGCAACGGGATAACTTTTGCAATTTGAAACATGAAAAAATGATAATGAAGGATTCTTTTGTGCAGATGTCGACAATATATCATTGAGAGAAAAAAATTGCGCGTGTTCCATGGTCCATTAAGGCGAATTTTCATGTATCTGGGTGTGTATATATTTATAGAGAGTCTGGAGGGATGCTCACGAGAATGCTGGCAGGAGTCCTCTGTCACAGCCTGGTAATTGCAAGTGTCCTTTATTCTTTCTCTTGTGCTCTTCAGTATTATTATTAATTTTTGACAATGAGAGTATATATTTTCATAATTAGATTAAAAAGCTAAGCTATTTTTACTTTGGGGGAAAAATTAGTTGAGAGGTGGTTCTTCCAACACATTTAAAATATGAATTTGGCGTTTTGGTTCTGTGCTTTTCTTAGTGAGTACTTCTTTCTACTTCAGAATTAAGTTACACTTTTTGCTTCTCCAGTTCCGAACACGTGAGCAGCACGATTGTGGACCTGAGCGCAGTTCACCGATATTACCACCAGAGGGCAGTGTTTGCAGAACATTGTGTGCACAGCCGCCTGCCGCTGTTCACCAGGGTCTAGAATTTTACAGGACGTGCTTTCGTCTGCTCGGCTAGAGCTGAGATGGGGTGTATGTGCTTTGGCATCCATTGTGCGCCGTGGCACAGACGTTTTTCTAACGTTTGCTTTTGGTATACCATCTAAGGATGTACTTTAACTCTGCTGGCGTTGCATGGATGTGGCACAAGGTAGGGAATCACTAGCAGGACCCCGCTCTTTCCACCTCTCTCCCCGTCCCCCTCCTCCCCCATTGCTGCCACAGCCCTCTTCCCCGCTCAGCCCTGTCACTGCACCCCACTTCCTCCCTGGGCCCAGATGACTCTTGCCTCGAGGGCCGGTCCCGGGCTGGGGGATTTAGGGAGCCCCCCTACGCTGAAGCTGGCTTGAAGCTCTGGGGCCCCATTTGTGACCAGGACTATCCACCTCTTAACTCCCTGTGCCAGATATCTGTCCACTCTTTTCTTCCCTCCTTCACCTCCCTTCTCCGTTACCGCTTCTTCTGTCCATTTTTATCTTTCAAAAAAGCAATACATATTCATGACAAAAATTCAAGCAATACAAAAGGAGAAATGGGTGAAAACCAAGTCCCCCCCCCCCACTCTCTGTTTATTCCCTAAAGCAGTAACTGTTCCCTAAGGCAGTAACTGTTCCCTAAAGCAGTAACTGTTCCCTAAAGCAGTAACTGTTCCCTAAAGCAATAACTGTTCCGAGGTTTAGAAATGTGTGTCCTTCCAGAGAAGCTGGGGTGGGGGGGATACTAAACCCATTGCCGTGGAATCAGTTGCAACTCATAGCAACCCTATAGGACAGAGAAGAACTGCTCCATAGGGTTTCCAAGGAGTGCTTGGTGGATTCAAACTGCTGACCTTTTGGTTAGCAGCCAGACTCTTAACCACTACGCCACTAGGGTTTCCAGAGAAGCTGGAGGCATACCCAAATATAGACACACGTGTATGTGTTCAAACACCACACCCTGCACCCTGCTTCTGGTTCTGTTTTCATTTTGGGAATTTTCCCACGTGAGCACACAGATAGCTGCAGTGCCTTTTCCTGGCTGGCGAGTATTCCATTGTGTGGATGTGCCTGATGGATTTAACTGCCCCTGATTCAGGGATGTTGGGGCTGTTTTTGATCCTTTGCTGTTAGGAGCAGTGGGCACTGAATATCCTGTGCACACAGCTTTGAGCCCAGGTTAAGATCTAAATTCTAGACGGGGATTTGTAGTCGAGGGTGTGGCCCTCTTAACGGGGACATTCGCTGCCAGAATGCTCTCCAGAGAACGTTTGCCCAGTTGGCACTCCTGCCAGAACTCAGGAAGTACAATCCCAGCACGGTGCCCGATAGAAGGTTCTGTCCTTTTCGGATCTGACAGGTCAGTGACTGGTTCTCAGCTCCAGTCGTAATTACCTGGGGAGCTTTTAAAAAATGCCTGTGCCTGAGCCATACCACAGGCCAATTAAATGGGAATCTGACTGTTGTGCGTTTGGATGGGGAGGGGTGCGGTAACTGGGCGTGGCATTTTAAAAAATGTCCCCATGAGATTCCAATGGGGAGACAGGGATGAAAACCACTGAGAGGTGAAAAATCTCTTGTTGATTTAAATGTTCATTTCTTTAATTATCAGTGAAGATAGACATTTTTCATTGAAAACAGTGACTTACTTAGGCCTTTCTTGGGTCAGAGACCCCTTTGAGAGTCTAACAAAAGCATTGAATCTTCTCTTTGGAAAATGCACACGCACATTTGCCCTCAAGTGAAGCTGGTCACAGACCCCTGGAGCTCCTTCACAACCCTCCCTGGAGGCCAGGAGCCGAGCCCCACAGCTGTGCTTCTCAGCCCTCTCTGCCCACCTCCAGTGGTGAATCTTTCCCCTGAAGCCCCACCTGGCCTGCGCGGGCTCGGGCCCTCTCCTGGGCCACACCTGCTGAGATCTGCCATTGCCTCTTCTCCAGGTACCCTCCATCCACCTGCAAGATAACCCAAGATGCTCCACATGGGGCGTCCCGATGCCAGCCACTTGGGTGGATTCACAGCACCCGGTGCCTGCTCTCAAAAGCTTGTGGTCCAGTGTGGGCCACAGGCCAGTAAGCAGGCAATTGCTACGTCTTGTGATGCTGCAGGTGCAGAGAAGGGGCCCCAACTCAGATGGGGACAGACTGATGGGGAGGGAAGATAAGTCCTCAGGCCGGCCTCAGGGATGAGCAGGGCCAGCAAGTGAAGGGACAGGAGGGGGTGGAGGGCATGAGTGAGGTCCTTGTAGACCAGGAGGCAGCAGGTTCAAAGCCCCAGGGGTGTGGGTGAGCCTGGTCAGGGAGCTGAGACAAATTTGGGGTTGTTGGAGCCCAGGGCTCAAGGTTGAGAGTGGAAGGGGAGACAGGAGAGAGAGGTGGGAGTTAGGTCAAAAAGGCCTCCTGAGCCGGGTGAAGGGGTTTGGATTTCTCCGGGGGCCACAGAGTGATTTAAGCAGTGGCGTGAGGTGATTTTAGACCAGAGACTCTGGCAGGGGTCTGGCAGGGAGGTGGGGTGGAAGCATCAGTCAGTGGGGTGCGGGGGGCCGGGGAGGAAGGCTGACCCTGGGAGTATCGGGGCGGTGGGGGCCAGGGCTCAGTGGTTGGGGGAGAGGATAAAACTAGTACCTGGCTTCTGGCTTGGGTAACTGCTGGGTGGTTGGGAGCATTCCCTGGGGAGACTTGGGGAGAGAGGGCTAGGTGGGCAGGTGGACATTTGTGTGTGTGTGTGTATGTGTGAAAAAGGAGAGATGGAGAGAGAGAGAGAGGTCAGAACCAGCAGGATGTGGGCAGTCTACAGAGCATCCCCTAAGGCCAGAGAGTGAGCAGGGCTTTGAGGTGGATGCCTGAGAGGGAGGAGTCAAGAGAGGGAGCAACCAGAGAAGCAGGTGGGGATTCGGGTGAGGCGGCTGCAGTCCTGGACCTGAGGGCAGTGAGAGTGAGGCAGGACAGCTTCTCTGTCACTCTCTGTCTGATGCCAGGCTCTGCCGTTGGCTAAGATGGCCCCGGCACCCATGGGTCCCTCCGTGTGCCCATGCCCCCCACCTCCACAAGCAGATCTAGGTGCCGGGCCACTGCTCCCATTGAAGCATCTGGCTCTGTTCTGCTATGGTGGCAGGACGTTGCTTTGGCATGACATCAGTTCTTGCCATTGTTCCAGATTTACCAACTCCCACTCAGAGACTCCATTTATATGGATGTCTGTTTATCTCATGACAATGCAAAGATCCTAGGGAAGGGCCTCCCTGGCCCAGCTCAATGAGGTACTCACTCCTCAGCCAATCAACTGTGGCAGGGCCCCATTTTAAGAGAATGATAACCCCAAGGACAGCCATGTGGATGGAGAGTGTAAGGGTCAATTCTGGTTAAAGGGGTGGTAGATGGACAATCTCATAGGTGTCAACCACAGCTGACCTGACTTTCCAAACATATTCATTAGAAGCTCTTCCTTCCTTCCTTCTTTCCCTCCTTCCCTCCTTTCTTCCAATAAACCTTTATTGAACACCTACAGTGTCCAGGCACTGCTCTAGGTGCTGGACATATAGAAGGGAACAAGCTGTAACAGAGCTTACACTCTTGGAGGAAGAGAAAGACAATAAACCCATAATTAAGAAGAATTTCTAATGCATCAGGTTGTGAGAAATGCTCAGCAGAACAAGGAACTAGAACCTGGTGGTTCATTTGCACGTAGTGGACAGGGAGGGCCTCCCTGAGGGGGTGCTCATCACACTGCCACCAGACCCTCTAGGACAAGTCCTCCTGGACTTTGTCAGCATCCTGGTACCATGCCTAGGAGTCAGACACACTCAGTGGTTTTGTTGAAACAAACACCATGAACCCACTGCTCAACCTAAGTGGAACATTACTGATACCTGTGAATCTGCCTGTGTGAGTCTTGATGATCCCATCCCTCCCCTCCCCATCCTGCCCAGCCACCATCATGAATGCTGTGTAATTAATTCTCATGCCTTTTTTTTTTTTTTAAAAAAAATAGTTTAAAGCATATGTGTGAACCCTACCTAACCAATATGTTTAGTTTTGCTTGGATTGAACTTTAATGAAATGGTATCATTTAGTATGTATCATTCTGTGACTTGCTTTTTCTTTTGCTCAACATTTCAATCCTGAGAGTCCTGCATGTTGCTGCGTGTACCTGTAACTAATCCCTTTTCATTGCTGTATAATATTGCATCACGTGTCTGTTCCACAATGTATTTATCTGTCCTCTGGTCCAAGGATGTTTTGTTTCTTTCCGGATTTTGGCTGTTAGGAGCAGTGCTGCTCTTAGCCTTCTCGGGATTGATGCCTGGTGTACAGGTGCTAGGGTCAAAGTTCACATACCTGAGACTTTTTAAAGATGGCCAAATGTCTGTACAAAGTAGTCAAACCAGTTACCCTCTTACCAGCTGGGCATAAAGGTTCCTAATCCTCACCCCCATCTTCACCGAACCTTGGGATCATCACGTTTCCAAATCTTTGCCGATCTAGTGAGTGCAACACTGCATCTCGTTATGGTCTCATTTTGCATTTTTCTGCTCCCAGTTGCAGTTGAACATCTTCACAAATGTCTCTTTGCCGCTCATGTGGCCTCTTCTGTGAAGGCCCTACTCACCAGCTGTTGCCCATTTTTCTAATGCATTGCTTGTCTTTTTCTTATTGATTTATAGGGGTTCTTACTCATCCTACATACCAGTCCTTTGTCAGTTATAGGTGTAACGGAATATCACTTTTCGGCTTGGGACTTTCTTTTTATCCTCTTTATGGTGTCTTTTGATGAAAACATGTTCTTAATTCGAATATAGTAGAATCGATTGATCTTTTAAGGAGCACTGGTGGCACAACAGTTAAAAGCTTGACTGCTAACCCAAAGGCTGGTGGTTCAAATCCACCCAGTGGCTCTGTGGAAGAAAGGCCCGGCAGTCTGCTCCGGTAAGGATTACAGCCTGGAAAACCCTATGGGCAGTTCTGTTCTGTCACATGGGGTCACTATAAGTCAGAATTGACTCAAGGACACCCAACAACATCAATATTTTAAAAAATGGTTTGCATGTTTTGAGTCTCGTTTTAAGAAATCCTTCCCTGTTGAATCAGATTCAGTGGGCCCAGAGGACCCATGAGCAGGGAGAGCAGCTCACAGGCCTCGGGCAGCCTGCGCTGTGCAGAGGGCCTGGGGTTTGCGTGTGGCCCACAGAGACTGAATGGAACCTGCCTGAGGCAGGAGAGAAGGACCGGAGAGGCTGAGTGCTCTGAATTTGATCCTTTGAGCAACAACGAAGCCATCACCACAGATGGGTGGAGGAAAAATCTTCCTGAGAACAGGAGACTGGCTGCAGGGGCAGCCACCCCTGGCCTCACCTAGGACCCACGGCCCTCGCAGGCAGCTTGCATTGAGACATTTCATAGCGACAAGTGCGTCTTCTCCCCAGAAAGGAATATGGTAAAGAACCGGGAGCGGATCTGAGCATGTGTGGAGTGCGGTCCCTCAGGGCGGACTGAGTGGCATTGACAACAACAACAACAAACAATGATAATAATAATGATAACTGATGGGTGCACAGAAGCACTAACGGGGTGGTGGAAACAGTGACCACCGGGCAGCCTAGGACAAGTCCTGACTGGGGCCGGAATTCAAGGCTCAGTGGACTTGACAGGGAAAAGGTTTACATCTTCATTTTCACTAACTTCTAGCTGAATGTTACTGTTGCCTTCAATTATGATCCAAGGCCACAAACCAGACAGTGTTAGCAGAGCCTGTGCCTGGCCACGAGAGAAATCCGATATTTTTATATCATGTTACTTTTGTTGTAGATATTTTGAAAGATCTACTTCAAAATCATAGGTGTTGTATACTTCTAGAGCTTGTTATTTAATGTATTCGTGAAGAAGCACATATATTGCTATGTTACAATTTTAAAAAGTATTTTAAAAGCATTTTGATAATCGTATTGGCAAATACGGGTGGCGCGAACAGTTAAGCTCTCGATTACTAGCCCAAAGGTTGGCGGTTGGAATCCATTTAGAGACACCTTGAAAGCAGGCCTAGTGATCGGCTTCCAAAAGGTCACAGCCTTGAAAACCCTACGGAGCAGTCCTACTCTGCAACACATGGGGTCGCTATGAGTTGGAATCGACAGCAGCTAACATCAACAGCAACATTACCAAATAATTGGGTTCCTTTGGAGTCCTGTTTGATTTATTTTATGCCTCTGAAGCTTGTGGTCCCAGACAAGCTCAGGGTGTGGTGGAGGAGGGAGGATGGTATGTGACCCCGCTTTGCAGACATGTTGGGCTGGCCCCGTGGAGAACATGGGTCCTGGGCCTTTGGGTGAGAACGAGTCTGTGCTGAAACAGCTTCCTCTGAGCCTAAGTGCTGACCTCCATCCCACTCTTCTCTAGTCAGTGGTCTGTCTGTCTGGCTGTCTTCTCTCAGTAGACTGTAAGCTCCCTGGGGGCAGGCTAACCCTTGCCCATGTCCTGGAGGAATGGCCTGTTGCTGTCATATAAGTGGGTGGTGCTGAGGGGCTACATGGTGTGTGTGGAGGAGAAGGATGGACTACGAGAGTGTTGGAAACCCTTTAAAGTGTCCTCGACCCACCTTCCTGGTCGTCTCTCTTCTTGCCATCTACTCTTCCCTGGCCGTAGACACAATCAGATGCACACTACCCTGTTTCCATCCATGCTGGACCCTGTGTCATCCCCCAGGCATGCCCTGCATTGTCCGACTTGTGGAGCTTTGCTTATGTTTTCCATCTGCCCATGTATCAATCAGGAGGGACTAAGGAAAGCTTTGGGAATAAACAACCCTCAGGTCCCATGGTGGGGTGGGTGCAGCTCTGCTCCAGGTTGTCTTCCTTTGGGGACCAGGCTGGCAGAACAGCCTCTTCCTGGAGAACATGGCGGCCAGGCCCTGAGTATCGCACCCCCTCTCACCTCATTGGACAGAGCGAGTCACATGGCCACGCCTGAGTTCAGGGGAGCAGGGATGTCCTCACAGAAAGGGGAAAGCACAGCCCTGGGGCGCCTCGTGTTCATCATCCCATTCCTGTCAGGGGAATTCTGTCCCTCCCTCAGGACTGGCCTGTTGCCCACGTTGCCCCGGTCTCCTCAGCTGGACTTTGTCTCTCCCGCACTCATTCTCTCCCGTTCGGTGTAGGCCCCCAGATCTGCTTCCATCTCAATTGGGGTAGACCTTTAGTGCTGGCAGGTTACCGTAAGCTCCCCCAGCAGCTGTGACACATGGTGGTCTGTGATGTTGCAAAGGGAAGTGGCTGCTGGTGAAGGCACCAGGGTGGCTTTGAGACCCGTCTGCTCGATGGGTGATGGTAGGGGTCTGCGAATTTTAAGAAGGACATCTTGTCTAATTCTGGGAAATGGAGAGTTTGGCAAAGAAATAGGCAACAATGACTATTTTAAAAGATATTATTTTAAAATATTTCTTTTATTACAATTCAGATTGCTTTGGCCACTTGTCATTGTGGCAGTCCATTTCTGAGCTGCGTGAGGAAAGTTCCTGAGAGGGCAGAAAAAGGAGAAGACCGCAGTGCAGGCTCAGATGGGGAGAGAGCCCTGTGCTGCACAGCAAGGATTTAACAACCAGAGATGACAAGGCTGGGGGACAGAAGGAGTGAGCGTGCAGCTCTGAGGTCTGCCAGCCTGGCCAACATCTCCTGTCACTCGGATAGCAGCGCGACTCGGGTGAGACCCGCAGGAGCAGTGACTACCCAGAGGCTGTCTTAGCTCCTCTTTGCCCTTCGCATTGCTTAGCTGATGCTTCAGGAGTAAATCAAACTAAAAGCAACCTTGAACTGAGTCCAGCTTGTCAATATCTCCTGTTCTTGAACCCAGACCAGATTCCGTGTATAGTCGTTAAACAATTTATATGACACCTTTCATCCCTAAATTATTACACTTGCATCACCCTTTTAAAGATATCTGTAGAAAATAAATATGTTCCTAAATATTGCATGTCATTCTGACTAAATAAGATTACATTAAGTCTGTGTTGTACCAGTGTTTAGAGTTTTAAGCATTGCACATGAAGATAACAATTTAAAAAAATTAAACAGATGAATTTTTAATTGCCCTTAAATTTTGATGCCCTGTGGCATCCATGGAATCAATAGGTTTACGTGCTTCAGGGAATGGGCGGGTTTTTGCTAACAGTAAATTAACTGCTCGACTGTGATGATAAGATCAGCCTTTTTTTTTCTTTTTGTCTCCTTGACAAAACGGTCGTCTTGAAAACCAGCCTTTATTAGGAGAGAAAAGGATTTTCTAAATTCCAACGTTTCCCTCTAAATGTGAAGTCAGTCCTGACTGAATTTGATCGTAGAGCTTTCCTCTAAGCTCTGTTGTTGTTGTTAGCTGCCGCTGAGCCAGTTCCATCGTATGGAGACCCTACGTACAAGACAACCGAACACTGCCTGGTCCTGCGCCATCCTCGCCACCTCTCGTCTGCCAGTTTGTCATGCTGTGGTAGCTTGCGTGTTGCCGTGATGCTGGCAGCTATGCCACCAGTATTTCAAATACCAGCAGGGTCACCCATGATGGACAGGTTTCAGCCAAGCTTCCAGACTAGGAAGAAGGACCTGGCGGTCTACTTCTGAAAAAACGGGCCAGTGAAAACCGCATGGATAGCAGCGGAATATTGTCTGATACAGTGCCGGAAGATGGAACGCCTCAGGCCGGAAGGCACTCAAAAGACGACTGGGGAAGAGCTGCCTCCTCAAAGTAGAGTCGACTTTAATGACGTGGATGGAGTCAAGTTTTCGAGACCTTCATTTGCTGATGTGGCACAACTCAGAATGAGAAGAAACAGATGCAAACATCAGTCTAAGTCCTAAAGAGTGGGAATTCAGGATACAATGTAAGTGAGGTTCCCAGGAGACAGGAAGACGAAGGAGAAGCATGCCGCCCTCCCGGGGAGAGGTCGGGAGGTGATGAGACCAGCAGGAGGAGGTGGCCAAGAGCTGGGGTAGCAAGATCACAGAAGCTCTGTCAGCAGTCCTGAGGCCGACAGTGGTGGCATCAGTGGAGGGAGGTGTCCATGTGGATGAACCCGAGACAGTGTTCCTACTGCCTGTGGCCTGTGTGTCTCATACCAACGACCCACAGATTCCTGGGTGTCTCCCAAGGAGCACCAAGATGCTGAGAGGACAGGTGGGCAAGCAGAGACCAGGAGGGAGCGAGGTGGCTGTGGAGGACAGGAGCCTGGAAGACAGAGTCCATAGTTGGTAGCAGTGGGAGCTGGTGGACACTTGTCTTAGTTACTTAGAGCGGAAGTGACAGAAATTCCACAGTGGGTGGCTTTAAAGAAGAGAAATTAATTTTCTCACAGTTTAGGAGGCTACAAGTACGAATCTAGGGGTGTGGCTCTAGGGGGAGGTCCTTTTTTTGGTCTATATCAGCTTCCCGTCATTATCCCACTGCCATAGAGTCCACTCTGATTCTTAGCGACCCTATATGACAGGGTAGAACTGCCCCATAGGGTTTCCAAGGCTGTAATATTTATGGAAGTAGACTGCTACATCTGTTTCTTGCATAGCAGCTGGTGGGTTTGAACTACCAACCTTTCAGTTAGCAGCTGAGTGCTTAACCACTGCACCACTGGGGCTCCTTTATTTCATCTTCCAGTAGCTGTTGGCAGTCCTTGGAGTTCCTGGACTGGTAGGTGCACCTGCCTCGTGTGTCTGTCTTTGTATGATGTCTTCCCCCCCCGCCCCCGTGCGTGTCTCTGTGTCTTTTCCACTCTTTTTATAACTCAGAAGTGATTAGGTTTAGAATTCACCCTACTCTGGTATGACATCATTAACAAAACAAAACAAAACCCCTATTTCCAAGTAGGGTCACATTTACAGGCATAGGGGATAGGATTTCAACATGCGTTTTTGGGAACACAATGCAGTCCATAACAAAAGTCAAAGGCCAGGTAGGGGGGTAGATTAACAAGGGCAGAGAAGAGTGGGAAGGGACACTTAGCTGGAGGCCAGAGAGGACCCAGAGGACAGCAGGTGGACCCGAAGCTGCCCCTCCCCCACCACCCCCGGAGGCTGCATTAGCTTCCCTTATGGCACCCAGCTGCCATCTGGGGAAAGAGAAGGGCTGGGGATAGGGTCAGGGCTCCCGTCCTCCCTTCCTCCGCCTTGTCTGGCCTCCTCAGCCAGTGGGAGCAGCCTGCACGAGCGCCAAGGTGGGCCTGCTTGTTTTATTTTCTCTGTGAATGTGTCTCGGCACGGTATGTCAGTTGGGGTGTCAGCCCGCTATGGGTGCAAAATCGATGGGGCCTTTGAACTGTAGACACGGGGCATCTCTAGATTTTTCTGAGGCTGGGGTGTCCTCTGTCTGCCGTCTGTACGCATGGTCTTGCTCACTGTCCCTCCCACCCCCCTCTCCAGGAGCGGGCCCCTTGAACACATTTGAGAAGCTCCTTCCTTACTCCCCGCTCCCCCTCCCCCCCAGCACACACAGAGCCTGAGGCAAAGAGAAGTAGTTCTTCCCTTTAAATTTACCCCGAGAGATTCCTGAACGACCTGAAGGCATCCTCAGAAAGCTTTCAGGCTGTGGAGGCTCTTATGTTCTTCGCAAGTTCAGAGAACGCTGGGGAGCGGGAGGGCGGTGCAGACTGAGAAGGTACTTAACCTGTTCCAAAGACGGGGTGGCTCTGGGCACTGAGGCGCTTAGCGGACAAGCACAGAGGTGGGAGGGCAATGGGTTGTCAGGCCAACCACCAGGCCAGGTGAGCTCTTGGAAAATGCGACCCATGTCGTCCCAGGGCAGCCTCGGCTCTGGGGGTGGGCCACGGTGAGGGCCAGGCACCTCTCTCTGCCACCTGCTTCCTGCTACCTTGCCTTGGTCACCTGCCCCCCACCTTGCTGCCTCTGGGGTCTGCTTCCTGCCATCCACTGTGCATCTCCTGGCTTTGGAGCATCAGGCTGAACCATTCAGCATCCTTTCCTGAGCATCTCGCAAATTCACAAGCCCAAAGCGGGGCATCTGATCGGTCCACCTGGGAGGTGTCCACACACAGCCCGCCTGTCTTTCGAGCCTCTGCCCGGCCACCTCACAGGCTCAGGGGGCAGCTTCTGGTCATGGACCTCCCAGGTCTGCACCTTCCTGCCTGCATTGACAGTTCTGCAGGAAACCTTTGATCCAATGACTTGCTTTTAACTTCATTGGAGGGCCCTACAGGGATCCACATCAGCAAAACCCTTGTAATTACGCGAGACAGGGGTTCCGGCTCTGGGCTTGCTGGCTGTGTGACCATGGGCAAGCCACCAGCCTCTCTGAGCCTTGGTTTGCTCATCCACAAATGAGAATCCTCCCCACACCTCTCTCATCAGGCTCTTACCAGGATTGGCTGGGGCCTGTTGAGGACACACTTCATGCAGGCACCTCCCTGCTGGCTCACCTCTCTCTGGATGAGACAGGGAGGAGTTCTGAGCTCAGCTCCACTCTGAGGCAGGGGAATGGCCTGAATGGCTCCGAGCTCTGCCACTACCTGGCTCGCTTAGCATTCTCTTGGAGGCTGGCACTTTCCTGCGAGTGCTGGAGACAGAAGGACTTTCAAGCCCAAGGAGCCAAGACCTGCTCGTGTTAAGATGTCTTCCCCCAGCCTGCATTAAAAAAGCAAGCAAACAAAATAAACCCCCTAAAAACTCGAATTACTATGAAAACCACATCTTTGCAGAGCCAACCGGCTTCGGTGGTGTTTTCTTTCTTTCTCTCCTGTTGTCTTTGAAGTGCTTCTCTGTGCGTCTCCAGGAGAGCTGATAACTGAATCAATAGCTGTTTGGCTCTAATTTATTGAGCTCTATTGCCTAAACCTAATTAGCGTGTCTCCGAGCCACGAAGAGCTCTGAGTCCTGCGCTCTGATGGGGGAATTGACCGCACAGCTGCCTGAGTCAAGTAAACGGTGGAGAGGGAGGGACTGGATAAATTTGACCGACAGCCTAATTCCTAGTAACAGTAACCACCAGACAGGTAGACTCAGCTCCTGGTGGGAAGTTCCTGGTGATTTGGCCACCCGAAGCCCTAGCACTTGCGATGGGAGCCCACAAGCTCTAAGTCTGAGACTGACTCCACATCTTGGGAGCTGAGTGACTTTATTAAGCAGTCAGTTGCTAACTGAAAGGTCGGCAGTTTGAACCCACCAGTGGCTCCGTGGAAGAAAAGACCTGGCTATTTGCTTCCATAAAGATTATAGCCAAGAAAACCCTATGGGGCAGTTCTACTCTTGTCACATGGGGTCAGTATGGGTCAGAATCAACTCAACATCACACAACAAGTAGGCTCTTTTACCTTGGCTGGATGAAGGGATTGATGGTGATGCTGGAACAGGGAGGGAAGAAAAAGTATTGTTTAACAAGTGACCGCCAAGACCACCCTCAGGCCTGTTTGAGTGTGAGGAGGAGGCCCTGTAGGCCCAGCGCGCCTCCATGCTTGGGCCAGACCAAGTGGCTGCCACCCTGCTCAGCAGAGGAAGTGGGCAGGACATGTAGTGGCTAAAGGAAGGGGAAGGCCATGGGGGTGGCTGCTCAGTGGGGAGAGCCTGGCAGTGGCAGGGCCACGGGGCTTCCAAGGACAGAGGTACTGGATGGTCTGATGTAGGTCTGGCTGTGCTTGGCGTCACCCCTCCCTCCCCAGTCACCACCACCACCAGTTGCCGTGGATTCGACTCTGACTCGTGGTGACCCTGTGTGTGTCAGAGTAGAACTGTGCTCCAAAGTCAGCTCCCCGCATAGTGGGGGTATTTGGGGCAGGGAGGAATCTGGCAATGCCAGCAGGTGAGCCCAGTGCAGGTGAGAGAGAGAGAGAGAATGAGTGCACGTGGGCAGCAGAGCACAGTGCAGAGCAGGAGGGGACGTGGAAGCGGGACTTGGAGAAACCTAGAGGAGCACACTCGCTCGGGAATCTGGGGTGTGTGTGCTAGGGTCAAAGTCGGGGACCCCAGAGGGCTGCTTTAAAAAAAAATTGAGATGTAATTCATGTAACATAAAATTCACCATTTCAAAGTGTAAGTTCAGTGGGTTAGTATATTCACTGTGTTGTACAGTCACTGCTACTAGTTCCAGGACATTCTCATAATTCCAAAGAGAAACCCTACACCTATTAGCAGTCACTCCCCACTCTCCCCTCTCAGTTTCTCCCTAGCCCATGGCGACCACTAATCTATTTCTGTCTCGGGCCGTGCCTGTTCTGGACATTGCGTGTCAATGGAGTCACAGCATGTGGCCTTTCGTGTCTGGCTTCTTTCACTTAGCATAACGTTTTTGAGGTCTGTCCACCTCACAGCATGTATCAGTGCTTCATTCCTTTTTATGGCTGAATAACATTCCCTTGTATGACTAGAACACGTTCTGTTCATCCATTCATCAGTTGATGGACATTCACGTTATTTCCACCTTTTGACCATCATGACTAATGCTGCTATGAACATCGTGTACAAGTATCTGTGTGGACATGTGTTTTCAATTCTCTTGAGTATATACCTAGGAGTGGAAGTGCTGAGTCATATGATAATTCTAAGAACCTTGGTGGCTCAGTGGTTAAGTGCTCTGCTGCTAAAACGTTGGCAATTTGAACCCACCAGTGGCCCTTTGGGAGAGAAGACCTGATGATCTGCTCCTGTAAAGATTCACAGCCTAGGAAACCCTGTGGGTTTCTACTCTGAACTTTAGGGTCACTATAATTTGGAATTGACTTGACATCACCCGACAACAATAACATGGAAATTCTATGTTTAACTTAGTGAGGAACTGCCAAACTGTTTTTTTGGGCTGATTTTGTAGCCCTGCAGGTGAGATACTGGGGTACAAAATATTAGGAGAGACAGTTGCTTCTTGTTGAAAGGGGTGCAGTTAGAGCCTGCGCCGAAGCAGGGGAGGAGGAGCCGGTGGGAATGGGTCCAGCATTGGTGCCCGGCTCTCCTGCACTGAACCTTCACACTGGAGCCCTAGGCTGGGACCAGAGCCCTTAGGGGTGCAAGGTGACAGGAAGAGCCGTGCCTGCTGGGAGAGCCGGAAGCTTCACAGCCTGGGCCCCCCGAGGGCTGAAGCTGCACACTAGGCAGCGGAGAAGTGGGTTCCCCCGCCTGGATTGGAGATCAATCCCTGTTGTGGCCTGGATTTCTAAGTCTGGTTTTCTAAACCCACTCCTGCTTCTTCTCATCGGCCTAACTCACTGCTGGCAGTGCAAGGTTTACTAATACCGCCCTCCCTCCTTCTTGTGGGTTTCTGCAGACGAATACGATAAGCATGGTCCCCATCCCAGGCTGTCTGCAGCAGACATGCAGGGCTGGCCTAGCAGCTGAGCCTAGTGGGGGTGGGACAGGGTAGGGTGAGGAGTGCTGGGGAAGCTCCCCAGGCTGTAGACCCCGAAACTGCAGCTCACAGAGAGGGAAGGGTCCATTTCTCCTGTCTGGCCTGGCCTGGGGCGGAGCTCTGCCTGAGCAGGGTGCTGGGTCCTTGAACCTCCACCGTTGCTGGTAGGGGAGGGAGCTGACTCAGAGCCTGGACCAAGGGGAGGAATCACTGCAGCAGCCTTCTGGGATGCAGCCCCGCCCCTTCCAGCCCACAGTCCCAGCCCCTGTCCTCTGGTGGCTTCTCAGCCCTGTCCTCAGGGCCTGTGTCTCCTGGGTGGGCTTTCCCTCCAGGTCAGTCAGGAGAGAAAGAGACGGGATGGAGCAGACTCATCAGAACCTCCTCCAGCCCCTGGGGAACCGCAGCCCTCCAGCCCCTGGGGAACCGCAGCCCTCCACCCCCACCAGCCCATCTCAGGGTCATTAGTGAGGGTGGCAGGTGGCAGCAGGCCTCCCCTCCTCCAGCCCCAGGGGAACCTCAGCCTTCCACTCCCCACAACCCCAGGACAGGGCTGCTGTCACCCTGATGGATCTTTCTGGGGATGACACGTGGATGCAAACCCAGCAGTTCCCTGGAGACCCGCCTGTGCCAACGTTCGCTTTTTCTTTTTCAGTCCCTGGCATTTTATCGGAAGGAGTTTCTCTCTTGCTGAACAAAGTTGTTTATTAAATTATGGGGCCAGACTAGGTGAGAGATAGTTTGAACTGCAGATATGTGGATGGCATTCCTTGCTCCTAGCAAGAGTGATTTTGAAGAGAAACATGATTAAAAGATTGGAATTCCCATGAGCTGGCCAAGCTGAATTGTGGAAGGAAATGACAATCTAGGTTCATTTTTGAGGCCACTTTCCAGGCATTTAAAGCCACTGGGCGAGCTATGGAGTCCCTGGGTGGTACAAATGGTAAACACGCACTAGGCTGCTAACAGAAGGGTTGGAGGTTCGAGTTCACCCAGAGGTACCTCAGAAGAAAGGCCCAGTGATCTACTTCTGAAAAGTCAGTCATTGAAAATACCGTGAAGCACAATTGTATTCTGACATACATGGGGTTGCCATGAGTCAGAATTGACTGGATGACAACTGGTTTCTTTTTTGGGGGGGGAGCAATGGACTTTGTTCTGAATGCCCCTGGAAGGACAGCTGTTGAGGGCCCACGGGGTGAGCCTTGTCTGAAGATGCAGGCAGGCAAGAAGCGCTCCTCTCTTACTTGCAGGTAATTAGGTGCTGGAGCTTGGGTTGGGGCGTCCAGGAAGCTTCCTGGGGCAGGGCGGGGTACATTCTGTCTGGGGAGCTTTCTGGGGGCTGGTGCGGGGTGAAGTCTGCCTGGAAGCACATTGTGCCCCCTCTCCAGGCCAGCAGCCACTTTGCTCCCAGGTAGGGTGTCCAGTTATCCTGGTTTGCACTGGACTGAATACCTGGGATGTAAGACATTCAGTTTTTGCACAAGCGACAGTCCTGGGCAAATCAAGAGAAGGTTTTCCCCACTCTTGATAGCAATAACAGAAGCCCACTGGTGGGTCCCATAGGACTCAGCCCTGGCATCGGGCAAGCCCTGAGGTTAACTCACCCATCTCCTTCAGTCACAGATTTCTAGGGTAACTGCCTCCGTGAAGGATGCAGGGAAGCCAGAGAGGCCATTACTGATCCCCTCCCACAACTCAATGGTCCTTTCAGATTCTTGTCAATGGTCTAGATCCTCCCCGTGCCTCTTTTTCCCCCACAAAAGCCCGCTGTTCCCCTGGCTTCCAGCCAGTAGCTTTCATAATTCATGATTATTTTGGACGAAAATAAAGCTTCAGTCTATGCTGTCTGTAAATCTGACTTTCTTGGGAAACCTCAGATGATCTTTTCCAATTGGGTTGAATCTCATAACCCAGAAAAACTCCTTGTCCGGAACGCACTTTGTACATGACGGGAAGAAAAATGACCCCTTTGTGTCTGCCTGGAGATGGCCCCCAGCTGGGATGGGGGCCAACTCTGTCTTTGCCCAGGGCCAAGGCCCCAGTGGAGGGTCCTGAGCCCCACCCTGCTGGAGGAAGTTCCACCAGATTCTGGGAAGCTGGGCCCTGTGTGGATGGAGAGACTGGCTGCCATCACACGTACAGATGACTGTAGTGTGTGCGTGGGAAAAGAGGTCTGCAGGATGGTGGCCATGGTTCTCTCTGGGTGGCAGGTTCACAAGAGTTTTTTTGTTGTTGTTGTTACATTTATTGTTATTTTGTTGTTGGAAACAGTCATGTTTTACTGGTTTAGTAAGAACACAATTGAAATTGAAAATATTGGCTAAAAGGTCATTGGCTTCTCGTGGTCCACAAGTGCCATGAGAAAGGAAGGAAGGAAGGGAAGGAGGGAGGGAGGAAGAAAGGAAGGAGGGAGGGAGGGGGGGGGGAGGAAGGAAGAAAGGAAGGAAGGAAGGGAAAAAGGCCATTCAGAAGCAGCGAGTTTCCACCGTGCATGAGCTCAAGTTGAATAACTAGTTGATCGCACCACCCACGTCCCAACAGCAGGATGAATTTTTCCATCCTGCCATCTCTATCACCATCAACAACACGACTTTATCATGTATCTCCCATATGTCGTGAGCTGTGCTGGAGATGACACAGTACTGTCCTTCACATGGTATCAGTTGAGTCCCAGGGACCAAAACACAAACTAAACCCGTTGTTGTCCAGTCAATTCTGACTCATAGTGCCCCTATAGAACAGAGCAGAATTTCTCCATAGGCTTTCCAAGGAACAGCTTATGGATTTGAACTGCCGATCTTTTGGTTAGCAGCCGACCTCTTAACTACTGTGCCACCAGAGCTCTGTCTCAGGGACAGATGTGCACGTATCACTGCTGAGTGTACAGAGAGATCTGCCACAGAGGGGAAGGGCTGGCTTTGTCCATGGCAGGGCCAAGGGTGATGATTCCCAGGAAAGGCTTCCCAGAGGAGTGCTGCCCAGCGGGGTTCTGAAAGAGCAAGAGGAGTGTTTAAGGTGAAAAGAGGGCCACAGAGGGCTTTCCAGGCAGCGTGGAATTGCGGGATCATGAGATGGAGAGGATCACGGGCTAGGCCAGTCCCAGACCCGGAAGGCTTTGCAGGGAGTGTGGGCATTATGACTTCATCCTGTAAGTGAGGAGGAGGAAATCAAGATTTACAATGGGGGCAAGCCAAGATCAGATTTGCATTTCAGAAAAAACTCCTTGGCAGCAGTGAAGAAAATGGGTTTGGGGTGGGGGGAGGATTGAGACAAGGAACAAGGGGACCAACAGACAGAGTGATCTGACAAGAGGTGATAGGTCGGTTGGAGGAGGTGCCAGGGGGCTGAAGATGAGCAATTCTGCAGGCTCTAGTGACCAGCCAGAGGGGAGAGTGAGGCAGAGGGGCGGGCCTGGTTGCTTTTACTACATGGCTAGCTCTGTGAGGGCAAGGGCTGTGCGTGTTCAGATTGGTGGTCCGAGAGCCTAGTGCAGTGCCTGGCCCCGACAAGAGGCTCAATACATATTTGTCTGGAATCCATAAAAAGGTGGGCTGCTACACAAGCCAGTCATAACACAATGTCAGGTTCAAAGACGTGCCAGTGCCACATCCCAAAATGATTGAAAGCCATTTCCAACCTTTCTGCTGTCTCTTAAGAACGTGCAAAGGGGGATTACGTTCCTATCATCCAGCAAAACCTTTAACAATCCTTGTTTCCTATCACCTCCCTCCGCAAATACACATTCATGGAGGCTACCCTCCAGCATCTCTCCCTTCTCTTTCCAGATTTGCAGGCTATTTTCGTAGTGTTTGTTCTTTTTCTTCCCTTCCACCTTCACCTTTTATATCAAGGCTATTGTTTTTTCCTTTTTCTTTTTTCAACTCCTGTGAGAATTACAGGTCTCTTTCCCACAGGCAGCCAGCTAGCTTCTCTGGCTTCTCCAATTGTGGGGATGTGTGTGTGTGTGTCCTTTACCTCCGAGACCCAAATATGCACACAGAAATCTCCTTTTAAAAACAGGGAGAGAGGGGACAATAACACGTGTTAATAATTTAATATGATTTATTTAACTGTCACATGTTGAATAAATAAATTTGTTTCTCGCAGATATTGGGAATATTGATCCCTTCCATTCTTATGGCACTTAACAGAGTAGAAAGTAGTTTCACAAATATTATTCTGTGTAACCACCCAAAAGCCTTATACGATTGCATTAGTATTCCTGTGTTAACAATGAGAAGAGGTGATGTGACATCAAAGTTGATAATTCTTTGAGTACATAGCTGGTGACTGGTGACCTGTTATTAGGACACTTGACTGCGGTGAGATTTTTTTTTTTTTAGTTTTTTGTGTTTTAGGTGAAAAGTTCACAGTGAAAATTAGTTTCTCATTCAAAAATTTATACACATATTGTTTTGTCACATTGGTTGCAATCCCCGTAATGTGTCAGCACTCTCCCCCTTTCCACCCTGGGTTCTCCGGGTCCATTCGTCCAGGCTTCCTGTCCCTTCCTGCCTTCTCGTCTTTGCTTTTGGGCAGCTGTTGCCCATTTGGTCTTGTAGACTTCATTGAAGTAAGAAGCACATCCCTCATGTGTGTTATTGTTTGTTTTATATACCTGTCTAATTTTTGGCTGAAAGGTGGACTTCGGAAGTGGCTTCAGTTCTGAATTAGCAGAGTATCAGGAGGCCATAGTCTCTGAGGTTCCTCCAGTCTCTGTCAGACCAGTAAGTCTGGTCTTTTTCTGTGAATTTGAATTTTGTTTTATATTTTTCTCCTGCTCTGTCTGGAACCCTCTACTGTGATCCCTGTCAGAGCGTCAGTGGTGGTAGCTGGGCACCATCTCGTTCTTCTGGGCTCAGACTGGTGGAGGCGGTGGTTCATGTGGTTCATTAGTCCTTTAGGCTATTATTTTCCTTGTGTCTTTGGTTTTCTTCATTATTCTTAGCTCTGAACGTGATGGGACCAATAGATGTATCTTAGATGGCCACTCGCAAGTTTTTCAGACCCCAGGCGCTACTCTCCAAAGTACGATGTAGAACGTTTTCTTTATGAACTATGTTATGGCAGTTGACCTAGCTGTCCCCCTGAGACCATGGTCCCCATTCCTCGGCCCCAGTAACTCAGGCCTTTAAGGTGTCTGAATGTGTCTAGGAAGCTTCAATGACTTTGCCTTGCTCAAGGTGTGCTGACTTCCCCTATACTGTGTGTTGTCTTTCCTTTCACCAAAGTTTATACTTATCTACTATCTAGTTAGTGATTTCCCCTCCCAACCCCTCCGCTTTTTGGTAACCATCGAAGATTATTTTCTGTGTGTAAACCTTTTCTTGGGTTTTTTATAAAAGTAGTCTAATAAAATGTTTGTCCTTTTTTTTTATTGTGCTTTAAAGTGAAAGTGTACAATTCAAGTTAGTTTCTCTTACAAAAATTTATACACCCATTTTTTATGTGACCCTAGTTGCTCTCCCTGTACTGTGACAGCACACTCCTCCTTTCCACCCCGGATTTCCCGTGTCCATTCAACCAACTCCTGACCCTCTCTGCCTTCTCATCTTTCCTCCGGAGAGGAGCTGCCCATTTAGTCTCACATGTCTACTTGAGCTAAGAAGCACACTCTTCACGAGTATCATTTTCTGTCCCATAGTCCAGTCCGATCTTTGTCTAAAGAGTTGGCGTCAGGGCTAGTTTTAGTTTTGGGCTAACAGAGAGTCTGGGAGCCATGTTGTCTGGTGTCCCTCCAGTCTCAATCAAACCATTAAGTCTGGTCTTTTTACTAGAATTCGAGTTCTGCACCCCACTTTTTTCCTGCTCCATCAGGGACTCTCTGTTGTGTTCCCTGTCAGGGTGGTCATTAGTGGTAGCTGGGCACCATCTAGTTCTTCTGATCTCAGGCTGATGGAGTCTCTGGTTTATGTGTCCCTTTCTGTCTCTTGTGCTAATACTTTCCTTGTGTCTGGTATTCTTCATTCTCCTTTACTCCAGATGGGTTGGGACCAATTGATGCATCTTAGATGGCTGCTCGCTAGCTTTTAAGACCCCAGACTCCACTCACCAAAGTGGGAGGCAGAACATTTTCTTAATAAACTTTGTTATGCCTATTGACCTAGATGTCCCCTGAAACCATAGTCCCCAGGCTCCTGCCCCTGCTACTCTGTCCCTCAAAGTGTACGGTTGTATTCAGGAAACTTCTTAGCTTTTTGCTTAATCCAGTTGTGCTGACTTCCCCTGTAGTGCGTGTTGTCTTTCCCTTCACCTGAGATAATTCTTGTTCTATTATCTAGTTAGTGAATGCCCCTCTCCCTCCCTCCCCACACTCATAACCATCAAAGAATGTTTTCTTCTGTGTTTAAACCTTTTCTTGAGTTCTTATAGTAGTGATTTTATACAATATTTGTCCTTTTGCAATTGACTAAATTCACTCAGCATAATTGCCTTCCAGATTCCTCCATGTTATAAGATGTTTCATAGATTCATCATTGTTCTTTATCATTGCATAGTATTCCACTGTGTGAATATACCATAATTTGCTTATCCATTCGTCTGTTGATGGGCACCTAGGTTGTTTCCATCTTTTTGCTATCATGAACAGTGCTGCAATGGATGTGAGTGTGCATATATCTATTCGTATGACGGCTCTTATTTCTCTAGGATATATTCCAAGGAGCGAGATTGCTGGATCGTATGATACTTCTATTTCTAGCTTTTTAAGGAAGTGCCAAATCGATTTCCAAAGTGGTTGTACCATTTTACATTCCCACCAACATGAAGAAGTGTTCCAGTCTCTCCACAACCTCTCCAACAATTATTATTTTGTGTTTTTTGTTTGAATGCTAGCCTTGTTGGGGTGAGATGGTATCTCATTTTAGTTTTGATTTGCATTTCTCCAATGGCTAGTGATCGGGAGCATTTCCTTATGTGTCTGTTAGCTGCCTGAATATCTTCTTTGGTGAAGTGCCTGTTCATATCCTTTGCCCATTTTTTAACTGGGTTATTTGTCTTTTTGTTGTTGAGGTTTTGCAGTATCTTGTCGATTTTAGAGATTAGACACTAATTGGATTTGTCATAGCCAAAAATTTTTTCCTAGTCTGTAGGTTGTCTTTTTACTCTTGGAGAAGTCTTTTGATAAGCATAAGTGCTTGATTTTTAGGAGTTCCCAGTTATCTAGTTTCTCTTCTGGTGTTTGTGCATTGTTACTTATGGTTTATGTTCTGTTTATGCCATGTATTAGGGCTCCTAGCGTTGTCTCTATTTTTTTTCCATGATCTTTACCATTTTAGATTTTATGTTTAGGTCTTTGATCCATTTTGAGATAGTTTTGTGCATAGCGTGAGGTATGGGTCTTGTTTCATTTTCTTGCAGATGGATATCTAGTTATGCCAGCACCATTTGTTAAAGAGACTGTCTTTCCTGCAATCAATGGACTTTGGGCCTTTGTCAAATATCAGCTGCTCATAGGTGGATGAATTTATGTCTGGATTCTCAGTTCTGTTCCATTGGTCT
>NW_004443967.1:7293942-7294486 GCF_000243295.1 Trichechus manatus latirostris | reverse complement strand
GGTCGACTCCTCAGAGTGACCCTCCTGGCCCCACTTCTCTGTAAGAGTTGTGTTTGGCAACTGTCTCCGCCACCCTGACAATTGTCGACGCTGCGACAGCTCTGTCCAGATTTTCTATCTCAATTGGTGTTAGATTAGGTAGGTAGTGCATTTCTAAAAATTTATCCATTTCCTCTAGGTTCTCAAATTTGTTGGGGTATAATTTTTCATAGTCTTCTTTTATGATTCTTTTTATTTCAGTTGGGTCTGTTGTGGTGTTCCCCATCTCATTTCTTATTTGGGTTATTTGCTTCCTCTCCTGTTTTGATTTTGTCAGTTTTCCCATGGTTTGTCGATTTTATTGATCTTTTCAAAGAACCGACGTTTGGTCTTATTGATCCTTTGTATTGTTTTTCTGTTCTCTATTTCATTTATTTCTGCTCTAATCTTTACTGTTTCCTTTCTTCTGGTGACTGTCAGCTTCTTTTGCTGTTCTCTTTCTGTTTGTTCGAGTTATAAGGCTGTTTGATTTTGGCCCATTCTTCTTCTTTTTTTTTTTTTTTAA
>NW_004443967.1:7261826-7288620 GCF_000243295.1 Trichechus manatus latirostris | reverse complement strand
CTAGGGTTTCAGGATTGTTGATTCTCTGTTTGGCTTAGTTTTTCGGATCTTTGTTGTGGAGGGACGGCGTGGTGTTTCTGCCTAGAGCGCCATCTTGCCGGAAGTCGCCCATTCTTCTTTTTTGATGTGTGTGTTTATTGCTATAAGTTGACCTCTGAGTACTGCTTTTGCTGTATTGCAAAGGTTTTGGTATGATATGTTTCATCTTCATTTGATTCTAGGAATTTCTTTTGTTCCCTCTTTGGTTTCTTCTATTTCCCAGTTTTTAAGCAAGGTGTTATTCATTTCCATGTATTTGTTTTTTTCCCTTGCTCTTCTGTTATTGATTTCTGTTTTTATGATTTTGTGATCAGAGAGAATGCTTTGTATTATTTTCATGTTTGGGATTTTATTGAGGATTGCTTTGTGTCCTGAAATGTGGTCTAGTCTGGAGAATGTTCCACATGCATTGGAAAAGAATGTATACTTTGCTGTTGTTTGGTGGAGTGTTTTATATATGTCTATGAGGTCAGGTTGGTTGATTTTGGCCTTTAGATCTTCTGTATCTTTGTTAAGTTTCTTTCTAGATGTTCTATCCTTTACTGAGAGTGGTGTGTTGAAGTCTCCTTCTATTATTGTGGAACTCTGTTTCTCTTTTCAGTGCTGTTAGAGTTTGTTTTATGTATTTTGGATCCCTGTCACTGGGTACAAAGATATTTATTAAGGTTATGTTTTCTTGGTGGATTGTCCCTTTAATCATTATATAACATCCTTCCTTGTCTTTTATGGTTGATTTTGCCTTAAAGTCTATTTTTCTGAGATTAGTATTGCCACTCCTGCCCTTTTTTGGTTACAGTTTGCTTGATATATTTTCTTCATCCTTTGATTTTGAATATGACTTTGTGTCTAAGGTGGGTCTCTTGTAGACAGCACATTGATGGGTTGTGCTTTTTTATCCATTCTGCCACTGTCTCTCTCTTTACAGGTGCATTTAAGCCATTTACATTTAGTGTAATTATCAACAGGTATGAGTTTATTGTTGTCGTATTGTTGCATGTGTGTGGGGTTTTTTTTGTTTGTTTTTTTTTTTTTGTGGTGGTGACATATTCTTTGTTCCTCTTACTTTCCTGTGCTGAGTTCTGTTGTTTGTGGATTTTCCTTCATTATTATAGATTTTGTGTTTACTGACACTTTATGTTTTTCTTCTTTTTTATTCTGATGAGTAGGTTTGTTAACTTTCTTTGTGGTTACCTTGAAATTTACCCTTATCTTCCTAAGTTAGAACCAGTCTTTCATTACTTGGTATCACCTGGATTTCCTCTCCATTTGAAAGTTCTATACCTACACCATTTATTCCCCCTTTTATTGTTTTGGCATTGTTGTAAATTACAGATTGACATCTCAGTTTACCTGTTTTAAGTCTTCTAGCTTTGTTTTATTATTGCGAGTTCTTTGCCTAGGTTGGTATCTGGCTGATGCTGTCCTGTGTCTTAGACTCTGGTTGTTGTTTGATGTTGTTGGTTCTCTAACTGAAGGACTCCCTTTAATATTTCTTGTTGGTTTAGTTTGGTTTTTACAAGTTCCCTTAATTTCTGTTTATCTGGAAATGTCCTAATTTTGCTATCATATTTGAGAGAGATTTTTTCAGGATATATTATTGTTAGTTGGAAGTGTTTTTTTCTTTCAAGGTTTTATATCTGCCATCCCATTGCCTGCTTGCCTGCATAGTTTCTGCTGAGTAATCAGAGCTTAGTCTTATTGTTTCCCCTTTGCAAGTGACTTTTCATTTTTCTCAAGCTGCTCTCAGGATTCTTTCTTTGTCTTTGATTTTGGCAAGTGTGATTATGATATATCTTGGTGACATTCTTTTGGAGGTCTATCCTACATGGGGTTCATTGAACTTCTTGGATGGTCAAATTTAGTCTTTCCTGATATTTTGGAAGTTTTCTGCCAGCAAATCTTCTACAGTCTTCTCTGTGTTTTCCATTTTCTCCCCCTGTTCTGGAACTCTGATCATGTGCAGATTTTTGCTCTTGATTGTGTCCCATGTGATTCTTAGGTTTCTTCATTCTTTTCTTTGATTTTCCTCAAACAAAGTGGTGTCGTGGATTTTTCTTCCATCTTGCTGATTTTGTCTTCCATAGTTTCAAATTCGCTCCTAAAACCTTCTATTGAGTTGTCCATTTCTGAAATTTTGTTGTTTATCTTTCGGATTTCTAGATCCTGTTTTTGTAAGATTTATGATTGTTTATTTATTTTGATGTTTTGCTCTTGTATTATTATCCTGAGTTCTTCTATTGCTTTGTGTTGTCCTTGATTTTGACTATGTTTTCATTGGCATTGTCTGTGTTTTCCATGGTTGTCTATTTTTCCTTGATTTTGTCTGTGTTTTCCTTGATTTATTTCCTAATCTCTTGGAGATCCCTAAATATTAGTCTTTTGAATTCCATATCAGGTAATTCCACTACCTTTTCTTCTACTGGAAGGTCATATGATTCTTTATTTTGGTGACTTGCTGAAGCCATCTTGTCCTATTTTTTTGTATGTTTTGATATTGTTTGCTGTCTCCAAGACCTTAAGTATTATTTTCTTTATTTATTGTTTCTATGTTCATTTGTTTCATCCTGCTTCTTTGTTTTGTTTTGATATGTCAGGGTGGGTGGGCCAGGTGAGCTTTGTTGCTTGCTAGTCTGTGGACATGACAGCTCTAACCACTTGTCTGGGTGGGCAGGGCAGCAGCAGGCAGGGTGAGCCTACTTCACTGTACACTGATTTAGTGAGGTGGCTGAAGGCGGACTTGGCAGGTGCTGTCTGCCTCCTGATGTTGGTCCAGCAGTGTAGAAGCATTCACAGCCCCTCGCCAGATAGGCAGGGACATCAAAACAGAGAGTGATACAGGCTCATTTCCCACCATTCAGCAGCTGATTGAGGGGCAGTAGTGGAGGGGCAGTGCGGGTCATTGCAGCAGCAGGCCTGAGTGCTGGGAACACTTTAGCCATGGCAGCACTGTGGGGGCCAGTGGGAAGAGGAGGTGGTATATGGAGCTAGGTGGGGGAGGGAGATAAGAAAAGAGAGAGAGGAAAAAAAGAAAAGAAAAGGTTAACCAGCAGGTGGGGGCAGGACAGGCCTGGAAGCCAGTGGGAAGTGGGGAGAGGTGGTGTATGGGCTATGTAGGAGGTAGAAAGAAAAGAAATTAAAAAAAGAAATAAAACAAATGGTGCAGTGGAGGCTGGTTGGTGAGGGTGGGGCAGACCTGAGGCAGTAACAGGATGGCGTGACAGTGGCACTGTATCCGAGGTGGCACAGCAGGGGCTGGCAGGAAGGTGGCATACAGGCTAGGTGGTAGGGAGAAAGAAAAGTAAGAAAGGAAGAAAGAAGGAAAAAAATGGTGGCGTGGTGGGGGCTGGCGAGTGGGGGTGATGTGGATCCTGGGGTCAGTGGGAAAGGAGGGGAAGTGACGTACTGGGCTAGGTGGGAGGGAGAAAGACAAGAAGGAAAAGAAAGGAAAAAAATGGCAGCATGGTGGGAATCGCAGGTGGGTTCTGGGCAGACCCAGGGCAGTGACAGGCAGGTGTGCTGGTGGCTCTCTAGTTGCGGCAGTGCAGCAAGGTCCAGTGAAAAGGGTGAGGTGGCTTACAGGGCTAGGTGAATGGGAGAAATAAAAGGAAGAAAAAATTAATATAAAAATAAATTTAAAAACTGGCTGTATGGTGGGGGCCAGTGAGTGGGAGTAGGCTAGGCCTGACAGCCATTCAGAAGGGAGGGGAGGTAGCATATGGGGCTAGGTGGGAGGGAGAAAGAAAAGAAAGAAGAGACAGGAAAAAAGCAAAAAAAAAAAAAAAAAGGTGGCACAGTGGCAGCTTGCAGGTGGGGACTGAGTGGAGCAGTGGTGGGCCAGTGGATCTCTAGTGGTGGGCGGTGCAGCAGGGGCTGGTGTGAATGGGTGGAGGTGGTGTACGGGGCTAGGTGGGAGGGAGAAAGTAAAGGAATAAAGGGAATAAAAGAAAAAAATGGGGCAGTGGGAGCCGACGGGTGGGGCAGGGCAGTCCCGGGGTGGCAGCGGGCCAGTGGCTGTCTAGCCTAGGCAGCACATCATGGCCCAGCAGGAAGGGATGTAGGTGGCATACAGGGCTAGGTAGGAGGGAGAAAGAAAAGGAAGAAAGGATAAAAAAAAATAATGGTGTGGCAGAAGCCAGTGGGTGGGGGCTGGGGGACCCGGGGTGGTGGTGGGCTGGTGGCTCTCTAGCCAAGACAGCTCAGGGTGGCCCAGCAGGAAAGGGCAGAGATGGCATATGGGGCTAGGTGGGAGGGAGAAAGAAAAGGAAGAAAGGGGAAAAATGGCGCAGCAGGAGCCGGTGGGTGGGGATGGGGAAGATCTGGGGTAGTGGCATGCCGGTGGCTCTGTAGCCAAGGCGGCATGTTGTGGCCCAGTGGGAAAGAGTGGAGGTGGTGTATGGGGCAGAAGGGTGAGGGGTGGGAAAGTGTGTTTCTCTGGTTACTGAGTGCTCTGTCTCCTTAGGGAGCTCCATGAAGTTTCCTTTCCATACTCCCTGTCCAGGGTCATTGCTGGCTGTGTTCTAAGATGGGGACGCTGTGCCGTGTTAGTTAGTCTGAGACCTCTACCTTATATCCCTCCTTGTTCTCTCTTTTTCTTCAGTTTCTTCTTGCATTTGGTGTTTGATCTAGTTCTTTATCCCTGCATTTGATGCGTAGCATTCCAGGATTGATGTTTGTATCTGTTTTACTTAGTTTTTCGTGTCTTTGCTGCAGAGGGATGGCATGATGCATCTGTCTAGGGTGCCCTGTTGGCTCTGCCTCAAGATTTCTTAAGTTGGATGGTTACATTCATGTAGAGTGTTTTTGTTCGTTTGCTTTTTTTTTTTTTTTTTTGCCAGTCCTTACTGGGAGATGAAGTTAAGTGTCATAACTAACTGATCAGAGATGTTGAGTGACTTATCCAAGGCCACACAACTAGTCAGAGGATGCTGGGAATCAAAACCAGATTCTGAGTTCTAAATCTCCAGGGCTCTGCAAACTGTCCTAGGCTATTGCCAGCCCAGGATAGTGGACCACAGAACTCTCAGTACCTTTGAATCCAATGGGCTAGTTGGAGTTCCTTGGCTGCATGCAACAAAGACTGACTGGTTCTGGCTACTTAACCTATAAAAAAGAATGCATTAGAAGGATATGGGGTAGCTCATAGAATAACCAGATCAACCAGGCAGGTCAAGAGGTCTTGGAGAGGACATGGACTGAGGTTCTCAAGGAGAGATAATTCCTCAGAGCAAAAATAGGTGCTGCTGCAGCAGAAAAGGAATGGCTCCTGGGCAGTCTACCTCACAGAGCTGTCTATTACTCCACAGACTACATACTGGATGCTGTAGAAACCACTACAGTTGTCTGCTCAACATCCATTTCCCTCTTATTTCTTACTGGAAGAGCCCTGACTTTGTTCATCCTCAAAGAAGGTGACCCTGTCCCAGTTCAGAGGTAAACTCAAATCCATCTAAGCCAATTAAGGTAATCCATTGTCCTTGTCAGTGATTGGTTCAGACTTCAGCATGGTCACATGACCCAGTTCTGTCCAGTGAGAAGTTAGGACAGACCTGCTGAGGGACTTCTGGGAAGAAAGACCCACAGGAAGACATACTATCTTCTTCCTCTGGACATTTAATGGCTGACAGGGCACGTGGAACTGTAGCAGCTATCTTGCTAACTCTCCTGAGGTCAAGCCAACAGTAGAACTTGGTGGGCCAGAGAAGAGGAGACAGAGGTACCTCTGAAATGGCTTGTTATTGAGTCAGGGTTTTTTATTACTTGCAACTGGAGGTATTTTAACTGATAGAAGGGCACCCTTATTCTGCATTACTCTAGAGGATGGAACTAAGACAAAGGTTGACATTACAGGGAAGACATTTCAACCATAAGAGGAAGAGCTTCCTAGCGTTACTCTGAGATGGAGGCATGTACTGCCTCTTCAGGTACTGAGTTCCCCATCAAAGGAGGCATTCAAACAAGATGGCTGTATGGAGTGTTGTACAAGGGATTTCTGCATAAAGCAGAAGATTCAACAAGATCACCTCTAAGGTTTCTTCTGACCTTAAGCTTCCAGGGTTCTGTGGTTAGGAAGAAGGATATAGAATAGGCTTAGGCCTCCATCCTGAAGCATTTTGCAGACCAGACTTCTATTTTCTACTCATCTGAGTCCATCCTCTTTATTTTCTTGCCTTTCAAATTCAGATCCTCTGACTCTTTGAAAAACCTGAGCAAGCTCCATGTGTTGCTATCTATTCTTAGAGCCTTTGACAAACATTTTATAAATACATTCTGTCTTCTCTCTAACACACACATAGACACACGTGCACATGCATGCATACAAACACACTTACACAGTTAACAGCCAAAGTTATCCAAAGGTAAGACTTCTACCAGAAAATAGAAACCACCTCTCCGGCCCCCCGACCATATCCCAATAACCACTGACTTCTCTGCATTGCGAAGCTGAACTTGAGCACTGGACTTGAAGTGAGCAGGTTGGGGTTTGAATTCCAGCCATGCGGCCTCTTTCTGGGAGGTCCTGAGCAGCTCATCTGCTCTCTCTGGACCTCAGCTCTGAGATCACCCCAGCAAGGTCACTATTCCAGGGCCTGGTAAGTAATCAGTGGTTCAGAAACGGCAGTCAGAAGTCGCAACAGGGCATTGCCTTCAAGGAAGCTCAGATGTACACATAATGTGAGAGGACTGAGTGTGGAGCAGGGGTAAACCGAGTTAGCAGCGGTTTCTCAAAAGACAGAACACTGGCTTTGAAATTTTAAGGGTGACTCAGAGGTTTTCAGAGAGATTGAAATCCATGCACCGAGGTACCCCCTTCCTTGAATGGTGTTAAGCACCTCAGCGTTGAGACATTTCTGACCCCCTTTTCTGTTTCTAAACCACCTACCCCACTTCTGTTGATCAATTTTTAAAAATTATTTATTGATTTTATTCTGATTATAAAAGAAAACCATATTATCTGTTGAAAATGTGTGTGGAGAGTGGAGTGTAAGGAAAAAAAATTACCCATAATCCTGCTATGCAGAGATTACTACTATTAGTATGTTAGTATATTTCCTTCCAGGTTTTTTTTAAATGCATATATAGTCATTGGGAGCCCTGGTGGCGCAGTGGTTAAGTGCTTGGCTGCTAACTGAAAGGTTGGTGGTTCGAACCCACCGGCCATTCCTCGGGAGAAAGATGTGGCTGTCTGCTTCTGAAATGATTTACAGCCTGGAAAATCCTATGGGGTAGTTCTACTCTGTCTTACTGGGTCGCTATGAGTCAGAATTGCCTTGACTACAGTGGGTTTGTTTTTTTTGGATATAGCTATTAGTAGATAGCGAGATAGATAAATAAATCCATGTGATTTGTATTTATCTGGCTATGTGGCTGTGTTAATAGGATTAATCAACAGTTGCTGACATTTATCGAGCACTTCCTGTGTGCCAGCCACTGTTCTATGCACTGTATGTAGTAACTCATATCATCTTCAAAAAATCCCGGTAAAGTAGGTACAGTTATTATCCCCATTTTGCAGATGAAAAAGCTGAGATACCAAGAAGTATCAAAGTCACAAAGCAAAAGTCAAACTCAGCCTATGCTCTTAACTGTGACCTATATGGCCTCTCTTTCTTCCTGGTTTTAACCTGAAAGACATTCTCTCTCTTACTATGATTTGAATTTGTCTAACCTCATCCAGTCTGCGTGCACTTGGTGAGTCAGCCTCTGGAGAGCCTCTCTGTCGCTCCTTTGCAGTTGGAGGGAAGGCCACATAGAAGGAGTGTACTACCCCTGGGAGAGGGACCCGGCTATCCACACAAGTTCGCTTAGTGTGGCCCTAAAAACCAGTTACTGTCAGGTCAACTCTGACTCATGGTGAACTCATGTGCATCAGAACAGAACTGTTCTCCATAGGTTTTTTTTTTTTTTTTAATTTTTTATTACTTTTTAAATTTTATTGCTGTACTTTAAGTGAAAGTTTACAATTCAAGTTAGTCTCTCATACAAAAATTTATACATACATTGTTACGTCACCTTCATTGCTCTCCCTATACTATGACAGGCACACTCCTCCTTTCCACCCCTGATTTCCTGTGTCTATTCAGCCAGCTCCTGACTCACTCTGCCTTCTCATCTCACCTCCGGACAGGAGCTACCCATTTAGTCTCATGTATCTACTTGAGCTAAGAAGCACACTCTTCACGAGTATCATTTTATGTCCCACAGTCCAGTCTAATCTTTGTCTAAAGAGTTGGCCTCAGGACTGGTTGTAGTTCTGGGTTGACAAAGTACAGGGGCCATGCTTTCTAGGGTTCCTCCAGTCTCAGTCAGATCATTAAGTCTGGTCTTTTTATTAGAATTTGAGTTCTGCACCCCACTTTTCTCCTGCTCCATCAGGGACTCTCTGTTGTGTTCCCTGTCAGGGCGATCACTGGTGGTAGCCGGGCACCATCTAGTTCTACTAGTCTCAGGCTGATGTGGTCTGTGGTTTATGGGGCCCTTTCTGTCTCTTGGGCTAATACTTTCCTTGTTTCTTTGGTGTTCTTCATTCTCATTTACTCCAGGTAGATTGGGACCAATTGATACATCTTAGATGGCCACTCGCTAGTTTTTAAGACCCCAGAAGCCACTCACCAAAGTAGGATGCAGAACATTTTCTTAATAAAATTTGTCATGCCGATTGACCTAGATGTCCCCTGAAAACATGGTCCCTGGACCCCTGCCCCTGCTACTCTGACCCTCGAAGTGTTTGGTTGTATTCAGGAAACTTCTTAGCTTTGGTTTAGTCCAGTTGTGCTGTCTTCCCCTGTAGTGTGTGCTGTCCTTCCCTTCACCTAAGATAATTCTTATAATAGTGGGCTTATATAACATTTGTCCTCCTGTGACTGACTAAATTCACTCAACATAATGCCCTCCAGATTACTCCATGTTATGAGACGTTTCATGGATTCAACGTTGTTCTTTATCGTTGCGTAGTATTCCATTGTGTGAATATACCATAATTTGTTTATCCATTCTTCTGTTGATGGGCACCCAGTTGCTTCTATCTTTTTGCTATCATGAACAGTGCTGCAATGAACATGAGTGTGCATATATCTATTAGGGTGACGGCTCTTATTTCTCTACGATATATTCCAAGGAGCAGGATTACTGGATCATATGGACTTCTATTTCTAGCTTTTTAAGGAAGCGCCAAATCGATTTCCAAAGTGGTTGTACCATTTTACATTCCCACCAATGTGAATAAGTGTTCCAGTCTCTCCACAACCTCTCCAACATTTATTATTTTGTGTTTTTTTGGATTAATGCTTGCCTTTGTGGGATGGGATGGTATCTCATTGTAGTTTTGATTTGCATTTCTCTAATGGGTAATGATCGTGAGCATTCTTCATGTGTCTGTTAGCCACCTGAATGTCTTCTTTGGGGAAGTGCCTGTTCATATCCTTTGCCCATTTTTTAATTGAGTTATTTGACTTTTTGTTGTTGAGGTTTTGCAGTATCTTGTAGATTTTAGAGATCAGACGCTGATCGGATTTGTCATAGCCAAATTTTTTTTCCCAGTCTGTAGGTTGTCTTTTTACTCTTTTGATGAAGTCTTTTGATGAGCCTAAGTGTTTGATTTTTAGGAGTTTCCAGTTATCTAGTTTCTCTTCTGGTGTTTGTGCATTGTTACTTATGGTTCGTATTCTGTTTATGCGACGTTTTATTGCTCGTAGCGTTTTCCCTATTTTTTCTTCCATGATCTTTATCTTTTTTGATTTTATATTTAGGTCTTTGATCCATTTTGAGTTAGTTTTTGTGTATGGTGTGAGATATGGCTCTTGTTTCTTTTTTTTGCAGTTGGATGTCCAGTTATGCCAGCACCATTTGTTAGAGAGATTGTCTTTTCCCCAATTAATGGACTTTGGGCCTTTGTCAAATATTAGCTGCTCATAGGTGGATGAATTTATGTCTGGATTCTCAGTTCTGTTCCATTGGTCTATGTATCCTGTTATTTTTTGTCCATTCTGTCACCCTCCATCTCTTTATGGGTGCATTTAGCCATTTACATTCAGTGTAATTATTGATAGGTGTGAGTTTATTGCTGTCATTTTGTAGTGCTTTTTTTTTGTGGTGCTGACATTTTCTTTGTTCCTTTTACTCTCCTGTGCTGAATTCCTTTTTTTGTGGATTTTTTTTCATTTCTTTTGTTTTTGTAGGTTTTGTTTTTGTTGAGACTTTATGCTTTTCTTCTTTATTTTGATGACTAGGTTTGTTAACTTTCTTTGTGGTTACCTTGAAATTTGACCTTATCTTCCTAGGTTTGAACCAGTCTATTATTACTTGGTATCACCTTGCCTTCGTCTCCATTAGAAGGTCCTATACCTACACCATTTATTCCCTCTTTTATTGTTCTGATGTTGTTGTCATTTACAGATTAACCTCTCTGGTTCCCTGTTGTAATTCTTTTGGTTTTGGATAGTCCTCAAGAGTTCATTTCCTAGGTTGGTATCTGGCTGGTACAATCCTGTGTCCTAGATTCAGCCTGTGGTCTGATGTTGTTTGTTCTCAGATCAAAGGCCTCCCTTTAATAATTCTTTTAAGTTTGGTTTGGTTTTTAAATATTCCCTTCATTTCTGTTTATCTGGAATGACCTAATTTCACCATCATATTTGAATGAGAGTTTTGCAGCATGTATTATTCTTGGCTGGCAATTTTTATCTTTTAAGGTTTTATATATGTCGTCTCATTGCCTTCTTGCTTGTGTGGTTTCTGCCGAATAATCCGAGCTTAGTGTTATTGTTTCTCCTCTGTATGTGACTTTTTTTTTTTTTCTCTAGCTACTCTCAGGATTCTGTTTGCCTTTGGTTTTTGTGATTGTGATTATGATATGCCTTGGTGATTTTCTTTTGGGTTCTATCCTATATGGGGTTTGTTGAGCTTCTTGGATATTCAGCTTTTTATCTTTCATGATACTGGGGAAATTTTCTATCCACAAGTCTTCAATGATCCTCTCTGTGTTTTCTGTTTTCTTCCCCTGTTGTGGAAATCCAATCACTCATGGATTTTTGCATTTGATTGTATTCCCCATAATTCTCAGGGTTTCTTCATTTTTCTTTATTCTTTTTTCTGATTTTTCCTCAGAGTTGTATCCACGTGTTTGTCTTCAGTTTCACAGATCCTATCTTCCATCGTTTCAACCCTGCTCCTCAGCCCTTCTATGACATTGTCCATTTCTGAAATCTTGTTGTTTATCTTTAGGATTTCTAATTGTTGTTTTTGTATGATTTCTAGTTGTGAATTTATTTTGGCATTTTGTTCCTGTATTATTTTTTTGAATTATTCCATTTTGGGGGGGTCTGTATTTTTCATGAATTTGTCTGCTTTTCCATGAATTTGTCTATTTTTTCCTCATTTTTGTCAGCTTTTTGCTTAACTGTTGGATAATTCTGAATATTAAAGATTTTAATTCCCTATCAGGTAGTTCTAGTGCCTTTTCTTCTACTGGAAGGTCATCTGATGTTTTATTTTGGATGCCTACTGGAGCCATCCTGTCCTGTTTTTGTATATGTTTTGATATTGTCTGCTGTCTTTGGGCATTCAGTAGTTATTTTCCTTGTTTATTAATTGTAGATTTGTTTGTTTCATCCTGCTTTTTTGTTTTATTTGGTTATGACTGAGCAGGTAGGCTGTACGTTCTTTGTAGTTTGCTCATCTCTGGACATGATACTTTTTACCTCCTTCTCCAATGGACAGGGCAGTCACTCAGGTATGGTACAGCAGGGCAAGTCCAGCTGAAGGGGAGTTGCTGGGATGGGTTGTTTGTGGCACATACTAGGGCTGACATGGTGGGCTGGGAATCAGTGCAGGGCAGGTTTTGGTAGGCCATGCCTGTGCTGTTTGGGTGTGTGATGTTCAGAGCATGGTGCATGTAGGCAGGAAGGAGAGGGGAGATTGTAATGTGTGGAGCTAAGATGGATATGGGAAAGAGGAAAGAGAGGAGAGAGGAACAGGAGCCAAAAATATGCATACAAACAAACAAAAAAGGAGTGCTAAAGGAGGTTGCTGTTGGAGTGGAGCGATGAGAGACTGAGAAATGGAGAAAAACAAAAAGGAAAAACAGAAAAAGGGTAAAAGAAAAAAATGAATAAATAAAAATCAGAGGAAAAAAAGAAAAGCCCCCAGGGATCCCACCCAGTGCAACTGCTAGGACTAGAGAAGTTGCTCCCAGGCCATGAAGTACTGCCTGGCTAGAAGGGGTAGAGGTGTCACACAGTGCCAAGTATTCAGGAGACAGAAAGAGAAGGTAAGCATAGAGAGATGAGAAACTGGAAATGAAGAAAGACAAAAAAGGGAAAAAGAGAGAGAAGAAAACAAAACAAAGAAATAAAATGAACCAAAAGAACAAAAGCAAAACCAAAAAAAAAAAAAAACAAGAAAAAAGAAATGCACCCAGTGATGTCACTGTGCATCTGCGCAGAGTAAGGGAGTAGCTCCCAAGCCACACAGTACTGCCTGGCTAGGAGGGGGTCCCAAGCCTAGAAAAGAAAAAGAAAACAAACAAATCAAAATAGAACAAATCAGAACAAACAAACAAAAAAGCCCAGGGGGTCCCACCAGTGTGGTGTCACGGGCCAGGAAGCAGTTTCACAGTCGAGCTGTGTTTTGCAGCCTTTCAGGAAGAAGCAAAGATGGCACATGGAGCCAGGTATTTGAGAGAAAGGAGTGGGAGGTAGTGAGAGGTGAGGAAGAAATCTAAAGAAGCAGAAAAAAGCAACACCAGCAGGCAACAAATGGCACTCAAGGAGCTGGCCAGTGTGGGCAGGTGGAATTCAAATGATACCGGGGTGAAGCCAGTGCTTCCTGGCCAAGAGACTATGGCCACAGGAAGCAGAGGAGGCCGATTGGGGGTGAAGAAGGGTGAGGGGTGGGAAAGCGTATATCACTGGTTACCAGTTGTTCTGTCTCCTGCTGGAAACTCTGTGAAGCTGCTTTCTTGTACCCCCTGTTCACTGATCTCTGATAGGAGTCTAAGATGGCAGATCCATGTTGCGGTAGCTGATAGGGGACCTCTACATGTATCTCTCCTCACTCTCTGTTCTCAGTCAGTTTCTTATTCCATTCGGTGCTTGGCTGAGTTATCTCTTCATTTGATGCTTAGGCTTTCAGGATTGATGTGTGTCTCTGTTGGAGTTGGTTTTTCAGATCTTTGCTGTGAAGGGACAGCGTGGTGCTTCTGTCTATAATGCCATGTTGCCTGGAAATGATCTTCTGGATTTCTGATTGCTGTGTCTCTATGGATTCTCGCAGCCTGTTAAATTTGTCATTATACTCTTCTTTAATCTTTTTAAGTTCCTTTATTGCTTGGTCTGCATTTAACATCGTTTCCTTCCTGATCTCTTGAAAAGTTCTGTATATTAATCTTTTGTATTCTGCCTCCAGTAATTCCAAGAAATTCTCTTCCTCTGGAAATGTCTTGATTCTTTGTTTTGAGAGCTTGCTGATATCATCGTGGTCTGCTTCTTTATGTGATTTGATATTGACTGTTGTCTCCGAGCCATCAATAAGTTATTATATTTATTTATGTTTGCTTATTGTGTCCTAGCTTCTTGTTTTGTTTTGATATGCCCAAATAGGCTGCTCATGTGAGCTAGCCAAGTCACTGGCACCCCTGAAGTTCCAACATCCTGCCATCAATTGGCCAGAACTGCCACTAAATATGTGAGCCCAGGAGTCCACCCACTCCTCCTGTAGGATTCAGCTCAGGTGTCCACATAGTCGGCCACCAAGTGTGTAGTGCAGGCTCTCACTTACAGTGCTAGACAGGCATGGATGATTGTTGTAGGCAACGGCATCTGGCTGCAGCAGGGGGGTCACATGCTGAGCAAGGCAGGGGGCCCATGGCCGCCCCCGAGTGTCCGGGAGGAAAGGGTATCCCTGTTCCCTAGAGTATGTATGTAGATGGGTTTTGCAGCTGGATTATGAGCACCCAATGCTGTTGGCTGTAAGGACTGAGGGGCACCACTTATTCTTGGGCCCCTGTTGCAGGTGGCTAGGTAGCGTGGGTGGAGCTACCAGTCCTCAGGCCCCTGATGTGGGTAGGTGAAGAACCTGCTTAATAGGCAGAGCAGTGTCAAATGTCATGAACCTTCCACTTCACAGCTGAAACAGTTGAAATTAGACTTCAGGTATATACCCTGTTGTACCGTGGTAATGAAGGCCTACGCTGTTGAAATGGGCCGACACAAGTCTCTGCAGGGGGAAAGGCACTCAAAGTCCATGGATCCCTTATACCTGTGCCTAGGCAAAGGAGATGTGCCTACCCTGAGTTCCTGGCATAGGGGAGCCGGCAGATTATTTTTTACCCTCTTAATTTGTTCCCTTTCCAAGGCCAGGAGAATGGCTCAGGGCACGTGACAGGTCCTACTTCCGACCCAGGGCACTCTGCAATCGCTGAAGCCATCCTAGACCCAGTGCAGAGCAGGGAGCAGGGAGGTAAATGGGAGACAGGTTTTTCCCTAAGGGGGGTGTTTTTGATCCGCGCAGTAGGCTGGACGCAAGTACTTGTCTTTCACCGATCGAGGGCTACTTCTCTCTGGTTCTGGATGCCCAAGTAGACCCTCTGCCGCTGGGTCTCTCCTGATGTGGAAAACGCCTCCTGAGCGCTGCTGCTTGCCTCACTGTGCACCACGAGCTGATCTGGCCTGAAGGGCTCTGGCTTCTGCTGAGTCAGGTCTGGCAACTCCTCGCTGCTTCTGAACCATCTGTCCCTACCCCGCCACTCAGTCCAATTCCTCAACTTTGCCTTTGATGTTCAAGGCTCCTAGATTGTAATATATAATCAATTCACGTTTTTTTTTTTGGGTCTTTGCTGTAAGAGGGACCACCAGAAGCATCTGACTACTCTACCGTCTTGGCCCCGCCCCCTCCATAGTGTTTCCAATGCTGATTTTTTGGAAGTAGATCACCAGGCCTTTCTTCAGAGGTGGCTCTGGGTAGACTCAAACCACCAACCTTTTGGTTAGCAGCTGAGCTTGTAATCATCTGCACCATCCAGGGACTCAGGATTCAAGTAGCTCTATGAACCCCTCCAAATGGTTTGCAAAGTCTGAACATTTATCAGATCCCAGAGGAGCACATAGCCCAGAGCAGGTTGAGAGCTGGCTGCAAGGCCTTGGGAGGGGACTACCCGGGGGACATCCCAGTGCACATGGCCAGCCAGCTTAGGGAAGGGCAACCATTCTGAACTCACTCTCTGGGGCCCTCAGAAGGCCTTTGTGTGGGGACTGACATTTCCTGCCTAAATGCGAAATTCCTTGGCCCCAGCACAGAGTTGAATGTGTTTGCTCTAATGAAGTATTTGCTGGAGCGTGTTTGCCGTCTGATCTCACACGCACACCGGCTGCTTTGTTTTGAGAGCTGCAGTTTCAAGAAACAACAGCACAATTTAGGAACCAAATGAAATGGCGCCAGTTGAGTAGTGGTTGAGGCAGGACACAGCTCCCTACCCTTCCTGGGAAGTGAGGCATGGTCTCGGTCACAGTTTGGAGAAAGAGTGAGATAGAAAAGAAATTACAAAAGCAATCTGTAAAGGACAAACGCCGCCTTCACTATACCCCACCTTAGCACAACTGTTTTTCTGTGTGCCAGTATCTGTCTGTCTGCAGGCATCATTTTAGTGTTGGAATCATTATGTGCATAGACTTGTCCTATTATGTTCACCTGATATTATATTGTGACATTTTCTGGTGTTGCTACATGGCTTTCATATTTATATTTGTAATTTCTTTCAATTGTGCTCCTTGCATGAAATGACTTTTTAAAATATGTGGATGAATAGAATTTTTTTAACATAGGATAATTTTTTCAGAGAAAGATTAGTTAATTAAAGTGTTTTTAATGTTGCCATATGATTTTCTAAAGTATGAAACTAGATAGTTTATGATGGCTCTATCTCTGATGTGTGAAAGTAGAGATTTTACCACAATCCCATCACCATTGGATATTATACTTTTATATTTTACTCTATGGGGTTAATAAGTGTTTAACCTGTGTGTGCATGCGTAGATAGATACATAAGTAGATCACAAAAAAAAAAAAAAAAAAAAACTGTTGCCATAGAGTCGATTCCAACTCACAGTGACCCCAATAGGAAAGAGTAGAAGTTTCCAAGGAGCAGCTGGTGGATTCAAACTGCTGACCTTTTGGTTAGCAGCTGAGCTCTTAACCATGCACCACCGGCTCCAGATATATGTATATATAAATATATAGATATATATGGGTACATATTTACTCAAGAGATTGATGGATTTCCATGTGCTTTTTTAACTGTTTATTTCCACTTGGGAATATTTCTTTGTGACCTTTGCCTCTTCAGCTCTTGGGCTTTGGGACTCACACATGAATCTGTTAGGTCACATGTGATGAAACCTATTTCCTCACCTGTTTTCCTTCTTTTCCTCAGTTTTCTTAGTTTCTAAAAAAACCAGGAACTTAACTTTTTTAAGTTCAATATTTTGATTTTTTTCTTTGATTTCTCCCACTTCAGCACTTTTTCAGGACACAGGACAAAACAGAAATGAAGAAAGCGATGACTCTTTTGGGGGGTAAAATAAATAATACTCTCTTAACCTCTCCCCAGACCTTAGGGCTTTCCACCCTCACAGTGATTTAGGGGGTCAGCACGGAGTGTTGACAAATGCTCCCCTTTTTACAAACGAAGACCGTCTGGGCACAGGCTTGTTAGGGTAGTAGGTGCGGTTGGGTTCAAGTCTACTGACCCCACTCCTCTTTCCACCCACCACCCTGCCGGCTTGGGAAGGCCTTTGGTAGAGCAGTTTTGGGCCATTATCAGGCAGTGTAGACACTGGTGACTAAATTTCATGTCACAGACCCTGCTGGGTGGGGGAGGGAAGGCCTGGCCACTGGCCCTGCCAAGTTGCCCAGGAAGGTGCACCCCGTCCTGCTGATGAGGCCTGCTCACTGGGAAAGGTGAAACGAGATAAGACAAGTCAAGTGCTTGGCTTAGTGTCCAGCATAAAAAGAGCAAACACAAAAGGGAACCGATTATTAATATTTTTGTTATTAAACTCCGTGTTACAGCCATTCTCTACCGTGGAGCATCCGTTCTCCATCACCAAGTGCTTATTATGTGCAGACTCTGGGCCAAGCGTTCTACACACAGTACCTCCTTTAATCTTCACAACAGCCCTGGGATCCCATTTCACAGATGAGGAAAGTAAGGCTTAGAGTAATTAAGATCACACACTTTTAACCAGTTGGGATGAGTCGATCCCAGCTCATGGTAACCCCATGTGTGTTAGGATAGAATAATGTTCCATAGGGTTTTCAATGGCTGATTTTTTGGAAGTAGATCTCCAGGCCTTTCTTCTGAATGGTCAGCCTTTTGGTTAGCAGCCAAGCGTGTTAACCATTTGCACCACGCAGGGACTCCAAGATCACAAACGAGGAAGTGGCAAAGCTGGGATTCCACCCCAGGTCTGTGCCCTGCTCTATGGTTCCACCACGGGCAGGGTGAGGCTGGAAGATGAGGTATGATTTTCACCCATATCATACACAGGAAAAGACTGAGCACCAGTGACGTGCCCGAGGCCACACAGTGAGTATGTGGCCAAGCCTGGTCTTGGAGCCAGGAATCCTGAGACCAGGTCTACTTCTCCACCCTGATCAGAGCAGGAACTGCAGCTAGCCAAGTGCCCGCCATGTGCCAGGTGGTCTTCTGGGCCCTTTTGGTCCTTATCCACCCAGGAGGGGGTCCTGGAGAGAGGCTGGGCTCGGATCCAGGCTCGCCTGAGCCTGAAGCCCTTGCTCGGCCGTGCCGGCCCAGCCACCATGCGTTTGCCCTGCAGGATCGTGGAATGTGAGCCAGCGTGCCAGCACGCCAGTGCCCAGCTAGGACACAACAGGGTGTCTTTGTCCCTGCTCCACTGACAGCCAGATTGTTTTTCTCACACGCGGCTGACATCCCTTGGCCAGCTGAGTCGGGAGGGCTGAGGAGTTTTATTATTTATTTTATTTATTTTCCAAATTTACAGACTTTCCGAGGAGAGGCCGGCTCTCCAATGTGTAGGCACTTTTTACGAAACTTCTGCCTCTCTCAGGCAAGCTGGGACTCATTACTGAAAGCTGGTTATGCATAATAACCAGTTATAATGGCTAACATTGATGGAGAGCTTCCTTTGTTGCAGAAATGGGATCTTCCAGCCACTCTAGGATGTGAGGATTTATCAGCCTTGGGCGACATGAGTCAGAATTGACTGGACGGCAGCAGGTTTGGTTTTTTGGATTTTTTATAAGTGAGTCACAGAGAGTAGGTGAATTCCTCAAGTCCACACAGCTAGGAACAGACAGAGCTGAGATTCAAACCCAAGTATAATCTAAGTCCCAAACCCACACCCTTAACCACTGAGCTCCCTGCCCTCAGCAGCCTTGCTTCCTGATGGTGGAGACAGAGGATACGTGAGGCCGTGGAATGTTTTCCTTGTACGCTTTGCATGGGTCAAGGCCTGCCTTGAATTCTGGTTGTATCTGTCGGTTTCTCTCCTTCCTTCCTCCGGGCTAGGTAAACTTTGTGTTGCAGCACAGTGAAGGACCCACATGTACCTGATGGAATGAGAGAATGAATGAGGGAGAAGGTGAATGAATGGCCAGATGTCTTGGCTGATTGGGTGTGGATGCTTTTGGGAACTCTGCAGCTTTAATGGTAGCTTCAGGTTTAAAGGAAATAAGACATGGACCCACACCCTTGACTTGTCTTTGAGGACCTACATTTGCCTCCACCGCTCTTTGCAGGCCACTTGGTGGTTAAGCCTGTGGGCTGTGGGTGACTCTCATCTCTGTCCCCTCTAGCTCCAAGATTTCAAGCAAGTGACTTAATCTCACCATCCTCAACTTCCCCATGTGACATAACATCAGTTTGTACTTCTTAGAAGGAAAATTAAATGAGCATAGGTGTCCCTGGATGGCGCAAATGGTTAAGCGCTCAACTATGAGCTGAAAGACTGGGGGTTCGAACTCACTGACAGGCACCTTGAAGACAGACCTAGTGATCTGCTTCTGAAAGGTCACAGCCTTGCAAACCCTGTGGCGCAGTTCTCCTCTGCACACATGGGGTCGCCAGGAGTCGAAAGCAACTCTCCGGCAACTAACAACAACAGCAATTTACACACTGGGTGTAAACAAGAGTTCCTGTGATTTCTTCCCGGGTGAGTCAATTTTACTTAGAAGTTTTTTGTTTTTTTTTTAAAAAGTAAGAAATTTGTGTGATGGGTAGGTACCTGGCTGTTTATCATACCATCTTCTCTACTTTTGTGGATGCTTGAAATTTTCTGCAAGAAAACATTGTAAAAACAAGTCATAGAAATTGAAGATGTTAATTTGATTTAGAAAACAAACACAGATATATTGTGGAATAGAATGCAAAATGAATATGCAATTTTAAGACGAAACCCAGATTTGAGAGAAATGAATGCCTTAAAGCAGCCCCTTGATGTTACGGCCTCAGATCAAACTCGCTTATAATCTCACAGGGCCTTCAGTTTTTTCATCTTAGAAACGTCATAGAAAAGTCAGGAATAGTGCCGCTTCCCTCCCAGTGCTGGAATATGATTCATGCTAGACAAGAGATGTGAGGGTGCTTTGTAAATTATACAGTGCTTTCCAATTTGATCAGTGGTTCATTCATTCAACACATCTTTCTTGAGGACCTACTATGTATTAGGTGCCAGGCCAGGTGCTGGGGACACAGCCATGCACAAGTTCTCCACGGGGAGGCAGGACAGCCATGGGTGCTTTGCTGAGATCAGACTTCCAGGGTACTAATTCTGATTCTGCCACTTATGCCTTGGCCTGAGTTTCCTGGTCTGTAAAATGGGTACAGTAACAGTGTGGTTCCCTCTTCTGCATTGGTATGAAGACGGAATGGGGCAATCGATGTAAAGTGCCTAGGGCAATGTCCAGCACACAGCACGTGTTTAGTAAATGTTCATTATTATCGCCAACATGGAGGTTGTAGCCTAGTAGGGGAGGCTAACAATAAGCAAATAAGCAAAATGAGTATAAAGTATGTAAGTGCTGTGGAGGAATGGGGTGGCATGATATGATACGGGTAACAGGTGTGGACAGGGAGGCCTCTCTGGAGCCCTTTAAGGTGAGCCTGTGGGATGATATGAGGCAGAGGTGGAGGTGGGGGCACGAGCTGGGTCTGTTAGAGAACCAAAGCAGGCCAGAATAGTATCAGGTACTGAGTACGGTTGGGCAGGTTGTGAACAGGGCTGGAGAAGAAGAAAGAAGTCGGTTTTCTCTATTACATGAAACCTTTCAGCTCTGAGTCTATGATTTGCTGAGGCCCTGTGAAAGCTCTCTGGGCCGTGTAGTCATCTCAGTTTTCCTTCTCTGAGCCTTGTCTCATTTTGCTGTCTTCCTTGAGCTGGGGCTTCCAGAATGGCCCAGTTTAGTAGGAACCATGAGCTCTGCAAGGCCAGGGTTTCAGAAGGTCTGGTAACACTGCTGAGTGAGTAGCATAGACATTCCCTCTGCTGCTTGAAATGCTTATGAAAAATATTTGGATAACCCTCCATTACCTGAGCAGGCATTTCTAAAGTTTACATTGCAGGCATGAGTGATTGTGATATTTTGAGAAATAATTTCCTCTGACCGGTGGCTTTTTCCCCTGGAAGAGCCATGATGTAGCACATGTTGTATATGTGAAGTGTGTTTTGGAATGTTAATGGGGAGGCTGAGTCACAGCAGATGGCGTGGAAATCCAGGCAGGAAAGGATGTGTAAACTGACCACGTTGATTTGACTCAGAGATCCCATTTTTAAATGCACCAAAGATCAGAGGTCAAGCAGTATGGCACATGCCTGGACTTTCCCTGAAAGGTTTTATGTCATCTTTGCTAGTCTAATTCTTGGTCCTGTTATAAAGGAGCCACTTTTATGATATTCAGTTTATAGACAGCACTCTGGTGACATAATATAAGGTCTGAAACAGCTTTTTCTGGAAGTTTCCTGAATAAAAGCTCAGATTTGGACTAGTACCAGTGTTTCTCAAACTCAAAAACAATTTTTTTTATATAAACATTAGAAAAAAAAATCCACTCACCCCCATATATTCTGTGTTTCTGCACCAGCCAAGAAAAATTTGCCTAGCTCTGTTTTGTAATTTGCAGCCCTGGTGGTGCAGTGGTGAGAGCTATGACTGCTAACCAAAAGGTCGGCAGTTCAAATCTACCACGCGCTCTCTGGAAACCCTCTGGGGCAGCTCCACAGGGTCGCTGTGAGTGGGAATCGACTCGATGGCAACAGGTTTTTTTGTTTTCTGTTTTTGGTTTTATTCAGTAATTTATAATACACAAGGAATAGACATTTTCCTGGTCCGACTATGTAAATTATAATAGGAATAAGAAGTCATATTTTGCATTGTACATAGCCTGGCCCTATGCTGAGTGTTTTTCATATATTATCTCATGCAATTATCCTACATAGAATTATTGGCCCCATTTGACAGGTAGAGAAACGGGCACCAAGAGATGTGTCCCCAGGTCACCAGAGTAGGGGCCAGGGAGTGGCTGAGCCTGGATTTGACCCCTGGCTTGGCTGACCCCATGCTTCCTCCTATGATACACTCCCTGTACCCGGACGCCTTGTGCCCCCAGGACTCATGCCCTCAGCGGCTGAGCCATCAACAAATGTTTCACCGTTTCATCCTGAGAGCTGAGGGCTGAAGGGCTCAGCTGCCTCCTCCTCGGTGTGTCCAGCCTTTTTCACAGTTGGCGGCTGGTGGAAGTGGCAGGGTATCCTGGCTGCCTGGTGGAGTTAGCTGGGCCTGCCTCTGGGCTGTGTCTTCTATTTGCATGAATTGGGTGGGAGTGTCTGTTTGGGGGCTGAATAGGAAAGAGGGAGTCTGTTGGCCGGGAAGTATCTGGTGGGCAGAGAGGATCTCAGAGAGGATGAGAAGGGTGCGGTCTGAAGCTGAGGGAGCTGTTGTCCTTCAGAATGTAACTTTATGCTCCAGCCACTGTGCTAGGGTCTGTGGGCTACAAATGTGGACATGGCCAGCCTGCTTTTGGGAGCTTGAGCTAGAGGGGAAGACGGGCAACCTGAAGTTGGAAAGACCTGTATTCTAGTTTCAGCTCATCTGCTTCTTCGCTAGATGACCTTTCTGGGCCTCAAATTTGTCACCTGTACAATAGGTTAATAATATTACTGTTGTCAGAGTTGTTAGAAGCGCTATGATAGGAGTGCATGGGAAGATAAGGCACCAGAGGACAGAAGAGGGGCCTCATGTCATCTTGGGGGGCAGGGGATGTCCTGGAAGAAGTGACATCTAAGCTGAGACCTGTAGGAGGACAGGTTTACTTGGTAAAACAAATGAAGAATGGGGACCTGTGGGCAGCAGGCCCACGTGGCCCGGGTGACCAGGGTGTGGGGATGGGAGAGTGGTGTGATTTGGCTTTGGGATGAGCCTCTTTTGGGGACTTGGGCGTTCAGGTGAGGTCTGTGATTTGTACTGGTGGGCTGGTGATGTTTTCGCTACCCTTCATCACAGCCCACAGCCTGGGACCCCACGGCCCAGAAGGTGGAGGAGAGATTGTATGGAGGAATCTGCAGCAGAGTCCACAGGGAGCACTGTAGGGGGAGTGTTTGGAGGGGAGGCGGCGAGAACTTACTGTAGCGCAGCCTCCCATAAGTCTGGGCATGTCTTAAATAGCTGGGGAAGCAGAGAGGCCTGTCAGCCCCCAAGAGCCACCCTAAGGTCCGTGTGGTGGCGTTTGTCCTGCCAGGTGGGCAAAACCTGTTGGGTTCTGTTTCTTTGACTGATTTAGTTGGTCTGTCATCAAACACCTGCCCTGTGCCAGGTGTTCTTCTGAGCACTGGGACACAGAGGTGAGCAACACAGTCCACGTTCCTTCTTTGTAGTGGGGCTGGGGCAGCTGTTTTAGATAGGGTGGTCTGGGAAGCTGACATTTCCTGAAGGACGTGAAGCAAGCCACACAATTCTCTTGGGGAATGTGCCCCACGCAGGGTGACCAGCAAAAGCAAAGATCCTGAAGCGGGACCCCATTTGGCATGTTCAGTTTCGTGAAATGTGTGTGGGTTTCAACTCCGGGTGTGGGAGAGCGTGGAAGAGTCCAGGTCACAAGGCATCAGGAGGCCAATTCCTGTAGGACCTGGTAGCAGAAGAGTGACATGATATCGCTGTGGCTGCTGTGTGGGAATGAGACCATAGGGGACAGGGAGGATGGTGGGAGGTGATGGGGAGACGGGCCTAACTTTGAATCCCAGCCCTGCTGCTAATGGCTGAGGAAGCCTGAGCAAGTGCCTCAGTCTTCCTGAACTTCCATTTTCTTTCCTGTAAAATGAGGTGGAAGCGTTGGTGGTTCAGTGGTAGAATTTTCGCCTTCCATGCGGAAGACCTGGGTTCGATTCCCAGCCAATGCACCTCAAGCACAGCTACCACCTGTCTGTCAGTGGAGGCTTGTGTGCTGCTATGATGCTGAGCAGGTTTCAGTGGAGCATCTAGACAAAGACAGACTGGGAAAAAAAGTACTGGTGATCTACTTCCGAAAATCAGTCAGTGAAAATCCCATGGATCACATTGGTCCAATCTGCTACTGATCAAGGGGATGGCATAGGACCCAGCAGTGTTTAGTTCCTTTGTACACAGGCTCTCCACGAGCCGAGGGCTGACTCAATGGCAGCTGACAACAGCAACAATAAAAATGGGGAGAGCCACTGAGAGGTAGGTGAGCCCTGGCTGGCTGGTGTGTGGTCAACAAGGGCAGTCCTTCATGACTGTGACTATTATTAAAGCAGGCAAACCCAAGGTTGAGTGCGTATTGCTTTAATGCTTCCCTGAAAATCAAAACTGTCTGCTCTCTGCCTTCAGCGCTGCGCCTGCATGTCATCTCCCATCTCCTCAAGAGCCTTCATGTTACTGTGGCCAGGGGTCCATGGTGAAGGCAGAAGGCGCCCCAGGCCTTCCCACAGCAGGGGCAGATGGGTGGGGCTGTGCTGTTCCTGCTGATTCTGACAAGCTGGCACCAAGTCCAATGTCTTGTCACCGGAGGTTGGGTCCCTGATGGGGAGGGGCCGTGGGGACATCAAGGAGGGGCACCCAAACCAGAATGGGAGGGGCAGGCAGGGCTTCCTGGAGTCAGGGGGTCCATGTTGAGGATGAGAGTAGTTCTCCAGGCTGCTGCTGGTGATGGGATGTGGGGATGAGTGATTTCAATGTGTTTGACATCCCTGAATAAGAGGAGTGGGTAGGAGGGATTGGAAGAAGTGAGTGGGGAGAGATGGAACTGGAGAAGTGGGCAGGGACAAACACATTTGCAAAGAAAGGACTGACGGGTGGGACAGGAGGAGGCTGTTAGAGACAGGTAGGCAGTGAGCGAAGATGGTGGTCTGACCAGGATGCTGGCGATGGGGATGGGGAGGAGGTTTGGCAGGTGGAATGGGCAACTTCGATGGACACAGAGGGACGAGTGAAAGCGGATCCCCAGGCAACTGGTGGGTGGTGCTGCCTCCACCGAGATCCAGCACCCAGGAGGGAGAGCAAAAGAGGATGATCTGGGCTTTGGTTGAGTGTGAGGGCCTGGGAAGCGTCCTGGGGAGACTTCCAGTAGCTGTGGCGCTCTGGAGGAAGCCCCAGCCCTGGGCATGAAAGTCCACATCCCACAGGGAGACGGAGACCTCTTCAGGAGTGCCGAGATGCCTGGGCAGCAAAGCGTGTAAAAGGAGAAAAACAAAGAGTGGCGTGTGGGGGTGTAGAGCTTGGGAGGGGGCTTCCCTGGGCTGGTGACTTTGGATTGGGGCCCTGAAGAGTGCCCAGATGTGGGCCGTAGAGGAGGGAAATGAAGGGGATGCCGAATAGGGAGACAGAAGCAGCTGTAACATGGCAAAGGAAGCCTGGGTGGAAGGAAGGCTTCTTGGGAGAGAGGCTACAGACAAGGAAGGTTGGGGCTCATTCTGTTGTCAGAGGTGTTAGATGTCACGCTAAAGGGTTGGAACGTTTTCCTGTATACGGAGGAGGCCCGGCATGGTTTTGAGCACAAGGTAGGTCAATGGGAACCATGTTTAATAGAAAGCTCTTTCTGGTGTCATTGTCCAGGTGTGTTTCCATGTGATGCTGGTGCTCAGTGACAGAGTGCCCATCACTGTCCCTGCCCTCATGTCCCAATTCATGTGGGCTCAGCCCAGCCAGCTTCCCTCAATAGGGATATATGAGCAGAGCTGGGAGGGAAGCTGTGGGGTCCATGAGGGACCAAGGACCAGTCCTTCCTCTCTCCATCCTGAGTCTGCTCGGCCAGGCTGTCACCTCAGACAATGGCCTCAACCCTTCCTCTTGCCTGCACTTTGGGTCCAAAGACTCCTGGCCTCCAGGTCCCTCACTGGTAGCCCATCTCTCAGGCCCCCCCCACCCCGAGATGGTGGGGTGTCAGGTCAGCAAGCAAGCAGCCTTGGTAGGGAGAGGGTGCAGTGTGAGAACACACTGTTCCCCTCTAGAAGTGTCCCCATGTGTCCCTCCACTGTCCACAGGCCTGAACAATGGCCATGTCCACTGTTAAAAAGATGCCGGTGACTTAATAATAGTGAAAGCTTTTTGGAATGCTTACTGTGTGCCAGACCCCAAGCTAAGCATGTTACATGCATCATCTCAGGTAATCCTCCCCAGTCTTACCAAGTGGGGCCTCCTGTTAAGCCCATTTCACAGATGAGCACACGGAGGCTCAGAGAGGTTAAGTAACTTGCCTGTGGTCTCACACATAGGTACTGTGGAATTGGAATTTTTAACGCAGGCAGAGTGCAAGATTCTTCCTTTTAACTCACTACCCTACCACCTCCTTCTGAGTGGAGCCAGGTCTCTGGGCTCTACAGCTGCCCTCTGCCCGCTCACTCCTCTTTAACTGACCCATGACGCCTCCCCTAGGGATCCTCGGGGAAATGAAGCCCATCTCAGAGAGTGAAGGGTAGCTGATGGTTACGAACTGGGTGGGGATCTCAGCTTGGCCACTCACCTACTTGCTGTCTATGACAGTGAGATCATTTCTTAAACCCTCTAAGCCTCAGTTTCCTTATGTGTAAAATGTGAACCACTAGTCCCCACCTCTTAGAGTTGTGTACAGGATGAGAAAATGAGATAAGGCCCTTAAGTACCTAGCATAGGCACAAGGGAAGGACCCAGGAGTGGTCATTAGATTCTTTACACCGCCCTCATTGCCAAGATGAGGAGAGGGTCACAGCGGACCGAGGAGCCGCCTGTCCAATCCCAGACAGGTGCCCCGGCGCGTGTGTGGCAGAGCCGGACGACAGGGCGGATGAATCACTCACCGCCAAAGCCCTACACTATTAATGTCGTTATTCTCAGACTTGTAAGGAGGGCCCGGGCGGGAGCCCATATATGGAAGGCGCCACGCAGCCTCCGAGGCAAGCGCCTCCCTGGGCTCCCAGTTGCCATGGAGTTCCGCAGGCGGCCTGAGGGCGGACGCCCGCGGTAGTGCCCGGCCTGGACCCCGCGCAGCCTTCCTGGTCCTCGGTCTGCGGCCTGGCTCCTGGCCGCGCCGTGCTTCACGGGTCGCCTTTACGCTGGCCCTTGGCCATTTCCTCTGGGACCCGCGTGGGGAGAAATAAAATAGTGGGGACTGGACAGGCTTCTCGGGAGAGCAGGGTGTGCGCGCTTGCAGAAAGGCTTCAGGCCCTGATACTCGGTGCCTGCCAAAGAGCCGGCGCGCGGGGGGCCGACCATGCGCCCTCCCTGCGCGCGGCCGCGTCGG
>NW_004443967.1:7246093-7261655 GCF_000243295.1 Trichechus manatus latirostris | reverse complement strand
GGGCGGGCCCGGGAGGAGCTCGGGGAGGAGCCGGGAGGAGCCGGGGCTGCGGCGCGGCCGCGTCAGAGCAGTACTCCCGCTGCCCCGCGGCTCAGACCCGGCCCGAGCGCCGCCGAAGACGCGGACAGGGACCCGCACGGACACGGGCGCTGCGCCGGGGCTCCTCTCGCGGTCCAGGACGCGCGACCATGGCGGACAAGGAGGCCGGCGGCAGCGACGCGGGGCCGCGAGGTGAGCGCCGGGCGACGGTCCTGCGGCTGCTGCGCGGAGGGATGGAGAGGGACGTGCGCGTTCAGCCTCGCTCCCCGCACCCCTGCAGCTGTGGGAAAGGGGCGCCCGGCTGCACGCTGCCCTGGCGAGCGGGACTGGGAGCCGGCTGGTCACGTGCTGCGCTCCCGGCCCGGTTGCGGACACTGCGGCGGGAACCGCAGCCCCCGCCCGGGCACCCTGGCTGTCCTCGCCGCGGGGTGGCGCCTCCTGAGGGACCGGCTGCGCGCCGGCGTGACGGGCTGGCCGCTGGGTGGCCCCGATGTCCTTAGCGGTTCTTTTCCGTGACTCAGCGAGGCGGGGGTGGGAGCCCGGGGAGAGCGGAGATTTGGATCTGTCCCCTCGCCCCACCCCGGCCCGGATGCTCGCGTCGGGGGTGGAGGCTGCAGCTCCGGGCGACCCTGCAGCTCACCATCCCCTCCCCGCCCGACCCAGGGATGCTCTGGTCTGGAGAGGGGCGAATCCGCGGCCACTGCCCTGTTCCCTCCCTGCTCGGAGGACGGACGCTCGCCGTTTGCAGATGTACCCCGGCCGCGTTATTTGGGGAGCGTGGTTAGAGCTTGGACGATGGAGAGAGGCCGGAGAGGACCGGGAGGGAGGGAAGAGGAGGAGCGGACCTCGGCGCCAGGGTTGTAAATCAAGGCTTCGCCTGCGGAGGGGATGGACTGGCGGGGATGTCGAGATTCAGGTCTTTCTGCGGGTCCTAGAGGGGAAAGTTGGGCGCACGGAGGCGCCGCGCGTCCCTGACCTGCCGGCTCTCGGCAGTAGCAGCCTCCAGAGGGGAGCGCGACCCTGCGGCTTTCCGGGAGCGACAGGCACAACCGCCTAGCGAGGATGAAATTAAAATGCCGGGACGTAAGGAAAATCCAGCCGAGCCAGGAGCGCCCGGCTCTGCGGGGAAACTGAGTCCGGTAGCGGCGCAGCCGCAGTCGCGTTGCGCTCCGGGTCCCGCTGTCTGTGGCCAAGGCCCCCCGCCCACTGCTGCACTCCGAGCCGCACCTGCCCCCTCCCCAGCCCATTGTTCCTGCGGATCTGGGAGGGGCCTCCCCACACAGCACTGCAGTGGTAGGGGAGTCGGGCGGGAGGGGATGGGGAGTCCTGCCAGGGCTCACTCCTGGGAGGGGCGGTGGCGAGCTGGAACGCACACCCGTAATCTTACCCCTTGCCTTGCCCTTCCCCAGCTGGCCAATGCGGACAAGGGGCTGTCTGTCTTTGTCTGAACATCACTCAGCAACTGGATTGACTTGGTTCTTTCACCTTTTTCCTTTAAGTTGAAAAATCGTTAGGGTGATGGGGAAAGGCATCCGAGTTGCTAAAGCTTGAGTTAGTGAGCCAGTTTCTTGCTTCTCATGCTGCGATAAATCGCGGGCGGCGGGATCAAACGCAAGATTGCCTTAAGAATTGTCAAACTGAAAGAGTGAGCGGAGATGTGGACCCCCAACACCTTTTTTATCTCGTAAAATGGAATTCAGCCCGCCACCCTGCGCGCGCGCGCGCACACACACACACACACACACACACACGCACACACACTGGGGCTCTGCGTGGTTGTTTCTCAGGGCTGGGAGAGAGACCCAGGATGGGGAAACACATGTTGGTGTGCTGGGCCACCTGCCACTGCTTGCCTGTGTCTATTCTAGAGCGGTTCCTCATTTCCAACCATCTGCAGTTCAAGGCAGCCTGAGAGAATTCCAGGCACATGGACTTAGGACGCAGAGCGCCCTGAGGTCTGAGTTCTCACCCACCCTGAAGAGCAGGCTGTCTCTGGCAAGTCACCCCACCTCCCTGGGCTCCCACCCCTTCATCTGTAAAATGGGGAGCAGAGCTTGCTCACTTGCCATCTAACACATCTATTTCTAAGGTTTCCTTATTGTATATTCTGTGCTGGGCACCAAACATGCATTTTTTCACAGCCAACCTGTTAGCAACATTCCACTTTTACTCAGTGGGGAATCTATACTGAGGCTCATGAAGGTTGAATGACCTCTCCAAGGTCATGCCTCTAGAAGTGTTGATTTGGACCGAGGCCATCTGATTCCAGGGCTCACGCCTTCACCACCATCCTGTGTAGCACCTGTGGGTGTGTCCATTGGTCATCATCCTTTTGTTATTGTACCGTTGTTAGCTTTGGTCCAGTTGCCCCTGACTCATGTTGACCCCATGCACAATGGGATTGGACCATTGTGATCCATAGCATTTTCACTGACTGATTTTTCAGAAGTAGATTGCTAGGCCTTTCTTCCTAGTCTTTCTGAGTCTGGAAGCTCTGCTGAAACCTGTTCAGTGTCACAGCAACACATAAGCCTACACAGAGAGACAGCTGGTGGCTGTGCTGAGGTGCGCCGGCCGGAGATCAAACCTGGGTGTCCTGCATAGAAGGTGAGATTTTACCACTGAACCACCACTGCCCCCTATTAGGGGAATAAAAACAGATGTCCTTCAGGGGATTAATCAAGGCTACTCTTCAGGCTGGACTCTGTGAAGAAAAACAGAGCATCAGGATTGGAGGAAGTCTCATTAACAACCTGCTCTATGCAGATGACGCAACCTTGCTTGCTGAAAGTAAAGAGGATTTGAAGTACTAACTAATGAAGATCAAAGACCATATACAGCCTTCAGTATGGATTGCACCTCAATGTAAAGAAAACAAAAATCCTCACAGCTGGACCAATAAGCAAGATCATGATAAATGGAGAAAATATTGAAGTTGTCAAGGATTTCATTTTACTTGGATCCACAATCAATGCCCATGGAAGCAGCAGTCAAGAAATCAAATGATGTATTTATTGCATTGGGCAGATCTGCTGCAACAGACCTCTTTAAATTGTTAAAAAGCAAAGATCACTTTAAGAACTAAGGTACGCCTGACCCAAGCCATGGTGTTTTCAATCGCTTGATATGTGTGTGAAAGCTGAACAGCAAATAAGGAAGACCACAGAAGAGTCGATGCCTTTGAATTATGGTGTCGGCGAAGAATATTGAATATACCACGGACTGTCAGAACAATGAACAAATCTGTCTTGGAAGAAGTATGGCCAGACTGCTTATTAGAAGTGAGAATGGCAAGACTTTGTCTCACGTACTTTGGACCTGTCATCAGGAGGGACCAGTCCCTGGAGAAGGACATCATGCTTGGTAGAGCAGAGGGTCAGCGTAAAAGAGGAAGACCCTCCACGGGATGGATTGACACAGTGGCTGCCACAGTGGGTTCAAGCATAACAACGATTGTGAGGTTGGCACAGGGCCGGGCAGTGTTTTGTTCTGTTGTGCATAGGGTCGCTGTGAGTCAGAACTGACTCGACGGCACTTCTCACAACAATAACAACACTCTTCAGGCAAAAGAAAATGAGAAAATAATGCCGGCCACGGACATCAAACTGTGTTGAGATTTGTGAGGGAGAGGGAGTCATGGGGTGGAGTGTGCTGGAAAGGCCGGCCACAAAATCTTGTGGGATAAATCAGGTAGGGGTAGGGTGGGGAGTGGGTGGAGGTGCTGATGAAATGAGAACGGTAGTGTCCAGAGTTGTTGAAGCTGGGCAGTGGATACGTGGTGTTTCATTATACTATTCTGTTTATTTTGTATATATTTGCAAATTTCCTTAATAGAAAATTTAAATTAATCAATTAGTCTGCAGAATCTGAAGGGCCAGCTCACAAGTCTACCCTTTAATCCGTGGTAGGTTGGACAGCAGAGCTGAAGTGACTTCCAACCCCTCCCTCCTCCTGTGACCTGAGTTGGTTGACCCTCGGAGCCCAGTGAAGGATGAGATGAATGGGCTTTGCAGGGAGGACAGAGTGGTTCAGCCTGGGCCAGTGCCGATGGTGACCACTTTAGGGCTAGGCATGAGAATGTAAACCTAAGTAATTTTCTCCTCAGTTGAGGGGTCGAAGAGAAGAACATTGGGCAGGGTTTTTCACTTGGGCTGAGGGTGCCTCTGGAGACGTTGCACTGGGCTTTGGAGATGCGATTCTTACTATCCTGGCAACTAATCATAGCAAAAAGAAAAATCTTAAATGATGACATTTACTGAGGACTGAGTTTATGCTGGGAATACTGAATTATCTCATTTAACCCTGATCACATTTGTTGTTGAATGAGCAACTCTGTGAAGCGGGGCACTGTTAACCCATTTCACTGAGGAGAAAGCTGATGGACCCAGGGCCGCATAGCTGGAAAGGGGCTGAGTGAGGGTTAGAACCTCGGCTTGCGGGGCAGGTGGTTGGGCTGTACAGTTCCTCCTAGCACATGTCTGGCATGTCATAGTCCCTCAGGGAATTGTGTTGAGTGTCTGAAAGAATGAGTGCATGACAATAGAGAGTGTGTGGCTGCCCCACTACTTTGATCACCAAACTACAAATGGAAGCAGAAGGGTGCTGATTGTGGTCTCCTCAAAGTAGTCAAGGTGGAGGTGATGCCCTGGGTATTGCTGGTTAGGACTCTGGCTGTGGGATGTCACTGCCTGTGTCAGCGTCTGCCTCTGCACCTGTGTCCCCTGACATGGTGGTCCCCACATGCTCCCCACACAGTGTCTTGTGTTTCCCAGAGCCCCATGATCTCTTCTTGGCTCTCCACATGTGCAGTTCTTCCTGCCTGGAACATTCCTCCCTTTGTCTGGCAAGCTCCTACTCATCCTCAGGAAGCCTTCCGTGACTCACCCATCTGGATAGGAGTCCCACTTGTGGTCCCAATCTTGGATACTTCGCCATGGGTAATCCCAGCTAATTATTGAGTGACTCAGATATGCCAGTTTTGTGTGCCTGTATCCATTTATGCCTCCACCATCCGTATGGGGTTGGCATTATGATTAACCCCATTTTGCAACTGAGGCAATTGAGGCCTTTGAGAAATTCACTAACTTGTCCCACATCACTAATCCAGTGAAGGCTGGAGCTGGGATATGAGCCAGGCACAGAGCCTAAAAGCTTGTGCTCTTTCCCTCCATGCCTTGCCTCCCCACACATTTCCATATTCCTAGTAAGGGCTCAATGGAGCGCTGGTGGCGCAGTGGTTAAGTGCTCGGCTGCTAACCGAAGGTCTGCAGTGTGAACCCACTGGCTTCTCCAAGGAGAAAGATGTGTCAGTCTGCTTCTGTAAAGATTACAGCCTTGGAAACCCTATGGGGCAGTTCTACTCTGTCCTATAGGATTACTATGAATCAGTGGCAGCAGGTTAGTAAGGGCACATAGTAGGTGCTCAACAAATATCCTATTGTGTGTTGAGTGAATATCAGTCAGCAAGACACGAGGGAACACTGCAGTGGGGAATGGCATCCACATTCTGCCCACTCCCTAGTGGCTGTTCTAGAAAGTAGGATGCTTAGGAGTGGGCTGAAGCTGGCAAGGGGGGAGGGCTGGGACAATCCTTGAAGAGATGCTGCTTTGATTCCAGCAACGCTTTGAGTGACAACTCAATCTTGTGGGGGCGAAATGCTCTCTCATCTCATAAATGGGTCTCTTTGCTAAGGGAGAAAGCGGCTTTATTACCGCTGCGCATAATTAGAGTGGCAGGGAGAAATCAGGGGCTTTTAATGAATGGGCAGCATGTGGCAGGGAGTGAGTGCCGCCCACCCAGGGCATCGCTGAGAGCAGGGTGAGCCAAGGAGATGGCCTGGGGCTCAGGCAGTGCTCAGAAATAAACCCACGCCCCACCCCCGAAGTGGGCTCCGCAAATCCTTGCTGCATTCCTTCTGTGCAGGCGACGCCCAGTCCCGCTCTTCTCTGACGTGTGCAGTAACTGAGGCTCAGTGGGTAGAGGAGGAAAGTGGTTTTGGAGCCCAAGGACTGGTCTGAACTCTGGCTAAAGTTTCCCTCCCTTATCTGTGAAAGGGGCGCATGATGCATATGTACTCTGCCTGCTCCAGGTCTGTTGTGGGGAACCGTGGAAACAGTTGTGAGCAGGAAGCGGTTTTGTACTTTATTGAGCGTGTAACCAATAAGAAAAGAGAGGTGGCCTTCCTGCCTCCACCACCCAGGTGCCCACCAGGATTGCTGCTTCCTTGTGTGATGTGGTCCCAGATCAAGCCAGTCTGCTTTCTTTGGAGGCTTTAGGAAGAGGGCCGATTCTGCTCTGATTTCTCTCAGACTTGGGGCTATGTGAGGAAAATTTTCAGGTCCTGATTCCTTGGGACCTTCAGTCACTCCACTCTGTGAAGCAAGACCCTCAGAAGTTTCTGGCAAACACGAGATCAGTCCTCCTCACGCCATCCCCCCATCTCTGCACCTTCCACTGGGGGAGTCATGAATGACAGCAGCTGGAGGGCTGGTCTTGGGGAGCTGGGAGGAGGTAGTGCCTGGAACTATACTTTCTGTCATTGGATGTCCCTCTCGGGTTAGCTACCACAGTGGTTCTCAACCCTCGCTGTCCATTATAATCACCTGGAGAGCTTTGAAAAGTCCCAATGCCCAGACCAATTACATCGGAACCTCTGGAGTGGGGCTAGGAGTCAGGTTTTTCAACTCCCCAATTCCAGTGAACGTAAAAGCAAGGATGGCGAGACTTTGTCTCACATACTTTGGACATGTCATCAGGAGGGATAACATCAGGAGGGACCAGTTCCTGGAGAAGGACATCATGCTTAGTAGAGTAGAGGGTCAGTGAAAAAGAGGAAGACCCTCAATGAGATGGATTGACACGGTGGCCACAACAATGGGCTCAGGCATAACAAAGATTGTGACGATGGCGCAGGACCGGGCAGTGTTTCGTTCTGTTGTACATAGGGGTGCTATGAGTTGGAACCAACTTGACAGCACCTAACAACAGCAACAACAACAATTCCAGTGAGCAGCCAAGTTTAAGAACCAGTGAGTTACTCCACATGTGGGTTTCAGACTTGGATCCTCAGCACGTGGGTGGAGGGGGCTGTCTCTCCTTGGTGCTGGGCAGCCTTGAGTCAGCAAATTTTCCTTAAGCACCAGCTCTTTGCAAGGCTAAATTCTTCACCTGTATCATCTCATTTAATCTTCACAGACAGCCCATGAAGTAGATGATTTTACCCAAGGAGAAACTGAGGCTCAGAGGAAGTAAGTTCATTTCCCCAGACTGACTTGGCTCCTAAGGAGAGATGCTAGAACAGAGCTCAGGGCTGTCAGACACACAGGTGTTCTTATCCTCAGGGAATGTTTCCCAAACTTCACCCACTTGAAGTTCACCTTCCTGATCCCACCATGTCTATGAATCACCCAAACCATGACTTACTATGTAAAAAAATTATTTAAAAAATTTTTTTATTGTTGTGCTTTAAGTGAAAGCTTGCAATTCAAGTTAGTCTCTCATACAAAAATTTATACATACATTGTTATGTGACCCTAGTTGCTCTCCCTATACTGTGACAGCACACTCCTCCTTTCCACCCCGGATTTCCTGTGTCCATTCAACCAGCTCCTGGCCCTTTCTGCCTTCTCATCTCACCTCTGGACAGGAGCTGCCCATTTAGTCTCATGTATCTACTTAAGCCAAGAAGCACACTCTTCACGAGTATCATTTTATTTCCCATAGTCCAGTCTAATCTTTGTCTGAAGAGTTGGTCTTGGGAATGGTTTTAGTTTTGGGCTAACAGAGAGTCTGGGGGCCATATGCTCTGCAGTCCCTCCAGTCTCGGTCAAACCATTAAGTCTGGTCTTTTTACTAGAATTTGAGTTTTGCACCCCACCTGTCTGCTGTTCCATCCGGGACTCTCTGTTGTGTTTCCTGTTAGGGTGGTCATTGGTGGTAGGTAGGCACCATCTAGTTCTTCTGGTCTCAGGCTGATGAAGTCTGGTTTATGTGGCCCTTTCTGTCTCTTGGGCTAATACTTTCCTTGTGTCTTTGGTGTTCTTCATTCTCCTTTACTCCAGGTGGTTGGGACCAATTGATGCATCTTAGACGGTCGCTAGCTAGCTTTTAAGACCCCAGATGCCACTCACCAAAGTGGGATGCAGAACATTTTCTTAATAAACTTTGTTATGCCATTATTTTTAAAATTAATCCACTGTTTTTTAAATGCACTCACTTTAACGGAACTATTTATATCAGTTCCATAAATTGAAAACCAGTGTCACTGACCATCAACAGAAGGTAACTACCGCATAAATGCTTGGAAGCCCAACAAGGTCATTGCTCTCTAGGTAGATCTGTTGCCTGCAGAGGGCTTTGTACCGAGGCTGCACTTGGTACAAAGGGAGAATTGCAATTTTTAGAAGTGTCTTAGTTACCTAGTGGTGCTGTAACAGAAATACCATAAGTGGGTGGCTTTAAAGAACATATACATATATGTGTTTTTTTTTTTCTTTCACAGTTCAGTGGCTAGAAGCCCAATTTCAGGGTACCAGCTCTAGGGGAAGGCTCTCTCTCTGTTAGCTCTGGGGGAAGGGCCTTGTCTCTCAGTTGCTGTAGTCCCAGTGTATCTTCATTCCTTGGTGATCTTCTTGTGGCATCTGTCTTCCCCCTTTTGTGCTTCCTTCTGTGTCTAATCTGCTCTTTTTATGTATCTCAGAAATGATTAGGTTTAGGATGCACCCTACATTGGTATGGCCTCATTAATGTAACAGTGAAAACCCTATTCCCAACAGCTTATATCCACAGGGAGAGGGTTTATGATTCTAATATGTATTTTGGAGGATACTGTTCAGTAATAACGGAGTGAAGGATGCATGATCACCAGAATGAGACTTTCCCTTTGATGGAATCAGGTTTGAAAGGGTCGTAACAGGAAGGGAATGACTTTAGGAATCACTGTGGTGGGGGAGGGGTGTTATGGATTGAATTGTGTCCCCCCAAAATGTGTGTCAACTTGGCTAGGCCAAGATTCCCAGTATTGCGTGAGTGTCCACCATTTTGTCATCTGATGTGATTTTCCTGTGTGTTGTAAATCCTACCTCTATGATGTTAATGAGGCAGGATTAGCGCAGTTATGTTAAGACTCAATCTACAAGATTAGGTTGTGTTTTAGCTCAATCTCTTTTGAGATACGAATGACAGAAGCGAGCAGAGAGACCTGGAGACCTCATGTCACCAAGAAACGAGAGCCAGGAGAATAGCGCATCCTTTGGACCCGGAGTCCCTACGCTGAGAAGCTCCTCGACCAAGGAAGAGATGACAAGGACCTTCCCCCAGGGCCAACAGAGAGAGAAAGACTTCCCCTGGAGCTGGCACCTTGAATTTGGACTTCTAGCCTCCTAAACTCTGAGAGAATAAATTTCTCTTTGTTAAAGCCATCCACCTGTGGTACTTCTGTTATAGCAGCACTAGATGACTAAGACAGGGGCTTGTTATAATTCGTGTTCCCAGACCTACTGAATTAGACCCTCCAAGGAAATGAGCCCAAGGATGTGTATTTGTAAAGCCCCCCAAGGAGTCTTATTCAGGTGTAATATGTAGCTACCTCGTCTGTGTACCACCATAGTCACCTCCAGCCCCCTGAGGGGAATAGGGCCTTCTCTCTGGAGGACCCTGTACTAGGCATGCTGCTTTGGGGAGGCCTGATGGGAAAGAAAGACTGTTCCAGCAGGATTTTACAGGGCCAGTTAGCTTAGATTCGAATCCTGGCTTCACCACTTACCAGCCATGGAATTCTGGGCAAGTTACTTACCTGACCCCCACCTCAGTTTTCTCATCTGTAAAGTGGGAATAATCATAGTACCCATCTCAGAGTAGATTTTATTTACTCCTGTGACCCATGCTAAGCGCTAAGTTTACTGCCTGGCTGTGACAAATCCTTGCTGTTGTCTGTTATTATGATTTATGATTGTACCTCCTGTGGAGGCAGTTATCAACAACTTTGTTTTACCCAGGAAGCTTGGAGGGGGAAGGGCTGGCCTGATCCCATAGCTAGGAAGGGGCAGAACCCAGCCTGACCCTCAGGCCACAAAGCTTCCTGTCTGGCAGGCCCAGAACCCTTGGGTTTCTCAGGCTGCCTGTTGGTCCTGTTTCGCTCCCACTTGGCCCTTTGCCCCAAGACTCTGAGCCCCCTGCTGGGTTTCCTGCCTGAGGCAGCTCTGGAGTTCGAAATCTCTTTGCATCACTGGACTCTGTCCAGAGTGGAGGCCATAGAGTTCCGACACTACAGGACTCAGATGGATGGCCCTCCACTACCTGACAGACTCTGCCCTGCTCTACTGAGACCTAAGGGCTGCAGCTTTGCAGACACTGCTCTGGCCTCTGCCTGGACCAGCCCTCCTCGTCCAGCCTGGACCGTGGACCGTGAACCATGGCAGCTGCAGATGACATGTGGGGCCAGGCTGCTCCCCTGCACCCCTTCCGGGGATCCCTGAGCTGCAGAGAGTGGGCACTGGTTTTAGGCCCCTCATCTTTACAGTGTCCTGGTTTGCCGGGACAGTTCCAGTTTATGCCTCTGTCCCAGTGAATTATTAATAGTGATGCCTTTCACTTTCTAAGTGTCCTGGTATGAAAGATAAATTATCTGGTTGCCCTGCTTAACTTTGTCCACTTCTCAGCCATCCGGGCCTCAAGTGGGACAGGGGGCAATAGGGTGTATGGTTAAGCCCAGGCTTTGGGCTCAGACACATTAACATTGCTGAGCCTTATTTCTTCTGCTAATAAACAAGTGTGATTGATAATCCTACCCCGGCTGGCACAGATGGTTAAATGCTTGGCTACTAACCAAAAGATTGGTGGTTTGAACTCACCCAGAGACACCTCAGAAAACAGGCCTGGTGATCTGCTTCTGAAAGGTCATAGCCTCAGTTCTCCACGGGTCATCATGAGTTGGAATTGACTCAATGGCAATTAACAGCAACACCGTTGGGATGCTGTGAGAAGTAAGAGAATATACGTAAAGTGCTTAACATGGGCGTGGTACAGAATGGTGCTTAATAAATGCCAATCATTTTATTACTATTGTGAGTTTTATTTGGGAAGTGAAATGGTTAAGCATTGGATCTGGAGCCAGCCTGCCAGAGTTCAAATCTAGGCTGTGTCACCGACCCTCTGTGTGACCCAGGTGAGTTACATAACCACTTCAAGGCTCCATTTTCTCATCTGTAAAGTACAGGTTGTAAGAGTGTCCGCTTCAATATGGTTTTTGTGGGGATTGAATGAGATCATATGAGAAAAGTGCTTGGAATAGGGCCAGGCACAAAGACACTGAATAAATAGTATCTCTGGGTGACGCAGATGGTTTGCTCTCGGCTACTAACCAAAAGTTTGATGGTTGGAACCCACCCAGCAACATTGTGAAAGAAAGTCCTGGTGATCTGCTTCCATAAAGATTACAGGCAAGAAAACCCTACAGGGCAGTTCTATTTTGTAACACATGGGGTCGCCATGATTTGGAATTGACTTGGTAGCAACTGGTTTGGTTTTTGATTGATTATTATTAACTGTTGTTCTTATTATGAGTGACAGCCTGCATTTTGTACTCTTGTAGGCAGGAGGAATTATCTAGTGTATTAGTTTCCTATTGCTGCTGTAACAATTGACCACAAACTTAGTGGCTAAAACAGCATAAATTTATTATCTGACAGTTCTGGAGGTCAGAAGTCCAAAATGGGTCTTATGGGCTAAAGTCAGAGTGCTGGCAGAGCAGAGCTGTGTTCTTTCTGGAGGCTTTAGGGGACAATACACTTCCTTGCCTGTTCCAGCTTATGGAGTACACCTGCATTCCTTTGCTTGTGGCCCCTTCCTTCATCTTCAAAGTACATCACGCCAGCTCCTGCTTCCATTGTCGCATCTCCTCTGACCCTCCTGCTTCCCTCTAAAAAGGACCTTTGTGATTATATTGGGTCTACCCCAGATAATCCAGGATCATCTCCCCATCTCAAGATAATAATTTTATCACATCTGCAAAGTCTCTTTTGGCATGTAAAGTAATATGTTCACAGGTTCTGGGGATTAGATTTGGGTTCTTGCCTAGATTTATGAGTTTTAGTTAGAGAGCCTTTTGTCTCCCTCAGGAGCTATTTGAGAGTTAGAAATAGTTCCTCTTTGGTGTTTTACAAATTTTTAAAAAAAGATTCTTCTTGCATTTGCCTTGTGATGCCTTCCTGGGACTTGGGTTGTTGGCCAGCCTTTGACTTCTACTCAACCTGATAGGGTTCTTGGAGACACTGCCACTTTCAGGGCTGGCTTAACACCTTCTCAGGGACCCATGGAATCATTGAGAGCTGACCTGAATAAAAAGATTATTGGCTTCCTAAGAGGTGAAAGGAAACCCTGGTGGTGTAGTGGTTAAAGCGATTGACCACTAGTTCAAATCCACCAGGTGCTCCTTGGAAACCCTATGGGGCAGTTCTACTCTATCCTATAGGGTCGCTATAAGTTGGAATCGACTCAATGGCAATGGGTTTGGTTTGGTTTGGTTTGGTTTAAGAGGTGAAAATGATTAAATTATCAAAGGACTAATGAAATGTCTACAAAACATCACATTATGTTTGCTACTGCTATGTAACAAACCACCACAAAATTTAGTAGCTTGAAACAGCTATTTTATTTGCTCATGATTCTCTGAGCAGGTCTCAGCTGGACGATTCTTTTGCTGGGCTTGCCTGGGGTCAGTGATGTGACTGCAGCCATCTGATGGCTCAGCTAGGCCGGATAGTATCAGATGACCACACACACGAGTTCCTAGACCTAGACCTCTGGGCCCCATTTGGGACACATAAGATATAGGTGTTTTGGCTCAAGCCTGCCAACTCTAAGGCCTCAGACTGGTTTCTCTTTGTCCTCACAGTTTCCTTAGGCTAAAGGCTAAATTCCTCTGGTCACTTCCTTCCTTTCTTTTCCTTTTCTCATTGTCCTTGGGAAGCCATCTCTGCCAGTTAGGATAGGAAACTGTTTAGAGTATAAATGTCACAAGTCTTGTTCCCAAGCTGAGATGAAAGTTGTTGTCAGGAAACAGAGCTGTGAGTGGCATTTTCAGCCAGGTGTGACCCCGGTAGTCAAATATCTCGGTTGAGCCTACCCTCTCATTTTACATATGGGCAAACTGAGGTCAGGGAGGGGAAGGAGACTGCCCCCAAGCCCATGGCAAAGTCAGGATGAGAACCAGGTCAGCTGAATTTCTCTACATGCTTTCCAGCTGAGCCCAGAGATGCCTTAGAATCCTTCTCAACACAGCATGCGGCTAGCCACTCCCAATCAGTCAGCCAAGGCACCCAGGTTGAAACCTCTTTGCCATCCATAAATTAAAGACTTGTCCCTCCCTGCAGAATTAGATTTTTTTTTTTTAAGTGTGTCTAAGAAGTAATGCTTAACTCAAAGGAATGAGGTGCCAGATCAAATCGCTGTGAGTAGAAGACTCCTTAATGTTGGAACTCCAGGCATAGCCCTGCTCTTCTAGTTTCGTGCATATTCCCTGCATTGACCTTGGTGGTTGCCCGTCTTCTGTGCTCTGACACAATGCTGCAAGGCAGCAGCTGACGGTGCCCCTTTGAACTGACGGGCTAAGATCAAGCCCATATTTGTCTGAAGTCCCCAGGGAGTCAGGGTAGTGAGGTATTTGGTCCACAGTGAAGCTGCTGGGCCCTGCTTGCCACATGGCCGTCTGTGCAGGTGTGTGAGGCCCTTTGGCCCAGGGGCTTGTTGCCTGGCCCACACAAGGCCTTTACAGCAGGCCCCGGCGTGTGTGGTTTGAGGACGGGGAAGGCTCCCTGCACCTGCCTCTAGCTACAGTGCCTGGGGCTCCACAATTCAGGAGTCCTTTACTCACGCAGGCTTGATTTGGTGCCACATTCCTTTGGGTTAAACATTACTTCTTCAGCTGTCCGCTTTTAACACGTAATCCCTGTGCTGAGGGTAAAACCCTTGGGTGGTGGTTGTTGTGTGCCATTGAGGTGATGCCTACCCGTAGTGACACTATGGGACGGAGTCGAACTGCCCCATAGGGTTCCCTAGGCTGTAATCCTTATGGGAGCATATGGCCAGGTCTTGTCTCCCACAGAGCTACTGGTGAGTTTCAGTAGCTGACCTTTTGGTTAGCAGCTGGGTGCTTCACCATTGCACCACCAGGGCTCATTAGCCCTTAGGTGGAGAGAAAAAAAAAAAACAAAAACCTTGCTGTCAACACAATTCTAACTCATAGCGAGTCTATAGGACAGAGTAGAATTGCCCCAGGGTTTCCAAGGAGTGGCTGGTAGATTCAAACGGCTGACCTTTTGGTTATCAGCTGAACTCTTAACCACTACACCACCAGAGCTCTAAGCCCTTAGGTAAGGGATGGCAAATAGACTTGAATTTTATGTGCCATCTCTTGACTGATTGGGAGGAAGCTCTCTAGAGTACTGTGTTGAAGAGGATTCTGAGGCCACTTCTGCTTCGATTGGAAAGAATGTGATAATTGATAAATGCTGTTGAAGCCCTCGTGGCTCAGTGGTTAAGAGCTCAGCTGCTAACCAAAAAGTTGGCAGTTCAAATCCACCTGCCGCTCCTTAGAAACCCTATGGGGCAGTTCTACCCTGCCTTATAGGGTCATAGGAGTTGGAATTGACTCGACGGCAGCGGGTTTGGGTTTTTTGTTGTTGTTGCTTCCTGAAGGCCAGCCTCTGGCCTCGCACTGGCCTCTGATGAATGATGCCTCCGTTGGTCTTTGAGGAAGTCACGCAGATGATTGTGTAGTTGGTTTTCATGAAGCAAAATTTATTCCATTTGAAAAAAGAATTTCTGATGTTATTCCCTCGTGGTAAATTGTTACATTAATGCTGTTGTGGATGTTAGCTGCCATTGAGTCAGTCTCCGATTCTTGGCGACCCCATGCACAATGGAACGAAACACTGTCCAGTCCTGCACCATCTCCATAATCTGTTGTGGATCAGACCATTGTGATCCATAGGGTTTTCATTGGCTGATTTTTGGAAGTAGATCACCAGGCCTTTCTTTCTAACCTCCCTTAGGCTGTGTATAAACCAAAACCAAACCAAACCAGTAGCTGTCAAGTCAATTCCAACTCATGGTGACCCCATAAGTTGCAGAGTAGAACTATGCTCCATAGGTTTTTTTTCCCCAAGTTTTATTTATTTTGTTGTTGTTGAGAATATACACAGCAAAACATACACCAATTCAACAGTTTCTCCGTGTACATTTCAGTGACATTCATTACATTCTTCGAGTTGTGCAACCCTTCTCACCCTCCTTTTCTGAGTTGTTCCTCCCTCAGTAACATAAACTCACTGCCCCCTAAGCTTCCTGTCTAATCTTCTGAGTTTCTGTTGTTAGTTTGATCCCATACAGTAGTTCTTAAAAGAGCATAATGCTCAAGGCAGACCTTTTTTTTACTAGCTAAGGTAAACTATTGTTCGCTTTTAAGATGACTTTGGAGGGATTTTTTTTAATTTTATTTATTTATTTATTTATTATTTATTTATT
>NW_004443967.1:7128936-7245501 GCF_000243295.1 Trichechus manatus latirostris | reverse complement strand
CAGGCTTTTAAGACCCCAGACACTACTCACCAAGGTAGAATGTAGAACATTGTCTTTATAAACTGTGTTATTCCAATTGAGCTAGATGTTCCCCGTTCAGGGGGATATTTTTGGTTTAAGGTTTAAAGATCATCTCAAGGGAATAATTTCAGGGGTTCATCCACCCTCAATGGTTCCAGAAAGTCTAGAGTCCATGAGAATTTGAACTCTGTTCTACATTTTCCCTCTTTTTATCAGGATTCTTCTATGGAATCTTTCATCAAAATGTTCATCTCCATAGTATTTTCAAGGCTGTGAACCTTTGGAAGCAGATTGCCAGGCCTTTCTTTGGAGGCATCTCTGAGTGGGTTCAAACTGTCAATTTTTTGGTTAGTAGTTGAGTGCTTAAGCATTTGTGCCACCCAGGGACCTTGTCTTCAGGGATCCATACCCTTGTGTAGTCTCCTCCTACCTCATCTGGGCTTGGCCATGTGACTTGTTTTGGCCAGTAGGATATCAGCAAACATGACGCAAGAGAGGCCTGTGCATTGGGACCTGCCTGCTTATTACGCTGCTATGTAGAAAATCCAGCTGGGACTCCAGATGACCCCAGGTGAGAAGAACCCAAATTGCAGAATCTTGTGTAAATACATGGTTGTTATTTTAACCTATTAAGTCTTGGAGTTAAAAAATAAAAAGTAAAGCAATAGTTAACTGATACAGTCCTTCTATATCCTTTTATGAATTGAATATAATAGTAGATGGTAGGTTTTAAAAAAAAATAGCTTTAATGTCTCTTCTTGGCAAAATAAAAGCTTGGTAACTCTATGTCAGGCCCACAATTTTGGGGGGAAATTTTATTGCTCGGTAAGTTGAGGGATCTTGGAATCATTGAGTTAGTGGAAATTTCAAGGAAGAATTGCTGTGCAGCTTTGAGGCTTCATCAGTCATTGGAGTGAGTTAGATGATGAGAGCAAGAAAAGTTTAGAGCTGGAGATGAATGTGGGGCCTCCAGTGTCCTGGGAGCCAACCTCTTCATTTACAGACCAAGAAACAGAATCCTAGACAGTGACCTTAAGAGCACACAGTGACTTAGTGGCAGAACGGGGTCGTACTCTTTCCTTTGTAGAAGCTAAGACTCTGCCTGCCTGGGTTGGGGTACTGGGGGGGGGGGAGGCTGAGGATAGGACCCAGCTTGGGCCTGATGGCTTGAGGGTGCACTGTGGAGGGGACTGTGGGAAGTAGGAGATTGTCTGCTCAAGGGCACCAAGCTTTTGGGAGGCACTCAAAACGTGGACAGTGGGGCCAGTGACCTCATGCTGCTGGGGCTTGCTGGCTCCTCCAGACCTGCCTCAGGAGAGGCTTCAGAGAATGAGTGCGTGTGTGTACGTGCACGCACATATGTATGCATGTGGGGAGAGAGGGCGAGTGAGCGACAGAGATGGAGGAGAAGGAGGGAGAGAGAGAGACAGAGATAGAGGAAAGGGGAGACTGAGAGAGGCTAAATGCTTCCGGTGGGTCTTCTCTTGGGGTTCATACGGTTCATTCAAGCGTGCACTCACAAGGACATGGTTAGCCATGGCCACTAATCCTGCCTCAGCACTGCACTCCTTGGGCCTTCGAGGAACATTCACTGGTGAGATCCCCAAAGTGTCACATGCTGGGGGACAGAGCCTGACGTTCTCCGGAAGGAACACCAGCCAGCAGAATGGGGTTTAGTAAGGAACAATAGATATGTCGGAGTCCCTGGGTGGTGCAAATAGTTAATGCACTTGGCTGCTAACTGAAAGGTTAGAGGTTCGAGTCCATCTAAAGGTGTCCAGGAAGAAAGGCCTGGTGATCTACTTCTGAAAGATCAGCCATTGAAAACCCTGTAGAGCACAGTTCTGCTCTGACACACATGGAGTCACCATGAGTCGGAACTGACTGGTTACTGGTTAATAGAAATCTAAGAACTCGCTTTGTTCTCCCTACTTTGCCTAGTTCTTGTATCTAAGCCTTGTAAGTTGACTGAATATTCATATATAAAATCTGACTTCCTTACTGAATTACATGATTAAAATGGAGATATAGTCCTGCAGATCAAGGGCTTACAATAGGCTACAATCACGCTGAAGAATGCAGCTGGAGTCCTTTTAAAATTTCCCTCCCCAAATCGCAGTGTGTATGTGTGCGGAGGGGGAGGAGCCGCTTTCTAATGAAATATTGGCAATGAGGCTGAAAAGAAGCTGCAAAACACTAACACAGGAGCCAAAAATACAATCACCACGACCGTGGGATCGCCTTCTCCTGTGACTCATTAAGGAGTAGTCAGGGTTTCTGTGCTTTCTTCCTTCAAACTCTGTGTCCCGAGATAGCAGCCCCCACCTCCACCCCAGCGAAGCTCCTCCCTCCTCACCGAGCTCTCCAGAGCTGGGCCCTTGCTACGGGTCTCCCTCTCCCAAAGAATCTGTGAACCTGCTTCCATTTGTGAATGTGCTTACAATTCAAGATGCACCGCCCACCTTCCTGCAGGGCCCAGAGTGGGATGGGGGCCCAGAGCGGAATAGGGCCAGATGGTCGTGGCTGCTCCAGGCTTGTTCCCAAATACAGCAACTGAACGCTGGGACTCTGACCTGATAGAAATGGGTAGAGCCAAGGACACAGCCAGTTGGAAAGGCTGGAGCCAGCGATGGAGCCCGGCGTGAGGCCTGGGGCCCGAGCAGAGCGCCCCTTACCCTACAGGTTGGCGGGATTTCTGGTCTAGCTTACTTCAGACAGGGACATTGGGGGTGTTGAGCATTGAAGGCAGAAGCAATACCTATAAAGCGTGGGTCCTGGAGCCTGGAGGAGACTGAGAGATAAGCCTTGTAAGCTGAGCTCTCTAGGAGGCAGTGTGATATCGGGGGAATGAGCTCGAGTCCTGGGTTGGAGTGTCAGCTCTGCTGTATACTGGCTGTGAGGCCTCGAACCCTCTCTGATCTTCAGCTTCCTGTCTGTGGGATGGGGCTGAGAAATGAAAGCTACTCCCAGGGTCATTGGGGAGTGCAGGGCAGAGAGTTGGTCCTCAGTGCTTGGGAGCCAGGATGCTCACTGGGAGGGGTGGAGGCGGAGGCGCTTGCGCAGGATACAGGAGCATGCAGTGCGACCTTGGGCAGGACCAGCTCTGTGGCCCTGGGAGCAGCCAGTTGCTACTCAGAGGTGACCCAGCACGTGCACTACTAATATCCTGACTTTAGAGGGGTAGATGTTTCAGTTGGGAAAGACCTCGGTGGCCTCCGGGTCTGTGGATGGTCACCGGGCCCGCTCCTGGGTACACATAGAACATCTCTCCATCTGTGCCTGTTTGGAGGGTGGCCGTGAGGGTCAGCCCCTCTCATGTGAAGGACAGCGGGGACTTTTCTGCCTGCAGACAGGGGCACGAGACAGACCTGGGGGATGGCAGATGGCTTCCCAGATGTCAGAGAATGTAGCTGAGCTGGTGCAAGTGGTTGTGTGGGGGGCAGTAGTGACAGGGAGAAGGGGGAGGGGCTAATAGAGCCATCCAATCAGTTGACAAGTTGGATCTGATATGAGGGTCGAGAGCCACCGAAGGTGCTTGAGACTGGGAGTGATATGATGAAGTTGGTGGCTGCCATGGTGATGCAGGGGCGGGCCAGCCTAGAGGCTGAGACCAGCTGGGAGGGTCCTCTGGGAGGCTCTTTACACGGCTCTGCCTTTGCTCCTGCTGTTCCCTCTGCCTGGTGTTCCTTCCCATCTTGTTCACTCAGTGGACTTGCCGTTCAGCATGCCAGGCAAGCTTCCCCTCCCGGGGGCGCCTCCCCCACCCCTCCTTAGGGGGCGTCAGTCTGTCCTAACCCCACTGTGGCACTTACCACAGTGACTAATAGTGTTTAATAAATAGAATTAAAAAATACGGTTGTACAATATATATAAAGTAAAATTTGCCATTTTTAGCTGTGTAATTCAGTGGCATTAATTGCATTCACAGTGATGTGCAACCTTCACCACTGTCTACTTCCAAAGCTTTTTCATCGCCCAAAACAGAAGCTCTGTACTCATTAAGCAAAAACTCCCCATCCCCCCTCCCCCTAAACCAAACCCAAAACCAAACCCACCGTCAAGTCTATTCCTGCTCACAGCGACCCTACCGGACAGAGTGGAATTGCCTCACAGGGTTTGCAAGGAGCGGCTGGTGGATTCCAACTGCAGACCTTTTAGTTAGCAGCCGAGCTCTTAACCACTGTGCCACCAGGGCTCTGGTAATCTCTTAAAATAGAATTTTACAGTGTTTTTAGTTAAATTTAAACTACTCTCTTTTTTTTGGCCTGAGAACGCATGGTCTAATTTTCATCAATTAAGTACACATCGGATACATGGCCACAGTAGGTCAGACAAGACAAATGGCAGCCCGGTGGGGATGGAGCAAGGAGGACGGGGGACAGACACAGGGGTATGGGGTTGTTTCACATGGGCCCTCGTTCCTCTGGCTGATTAACTCTCCAGGTGATGCAGAAGTGATTGCTCAGTGTCCAGCCGCCTGTTTCCCACGGCACATTTAGCTGGGGAACTCTTCTTGCTCACTAACCCAGAATGTCTTCAGAGTTGCGTCCATACCATTCCAGACCTCCCCAAACTAGGCTAAAGATCTGTGGGGAGGAAGAGAGGCAGGGAGGCAGGGTGGGGAGAGGGAGCCTGTGTGGGTGTCCCTGTGACCAGCCCCCACTCTTCCAAATCCCAGACATTCCTGTGAACACCCATCTGAGGTCACTGCCCTGGGCGCGGTCATTCTGGGCTCAGTGTGGATGTGCGAGGGGGACAGGCTGGAGCATTCTGCTCTGTGGAGGAGATGGCCAGGATTAATTGAGCTCCAGATGGAGCTGTTAAAGATAACAGTGCAGTCAGAGGAGCTGTCCTTGCACGTGGTTAGGCTTAATGAAGCGTCAGGCCTGCCTCCTGGGAGGGACAGGCCTGTGGGGAGCAGTAATGAAAAGCCAGAGACAGAGCAGTCTAGGCTCAGCCCCAAGGCCTGAGCCCAGGCTTGGGCAGTGTTTGTCCATGCATGGAGGTGAAGGTGCAGAGTGCCCCTTCTTGGATCTCAGCTCTTGCCTCCCAAGCACTGCAGGGGCTGGGTGTGGGGGCTGGAACAAGGGGCCCTGGGAGGCCGCGTGTCTATAAGCTTGCCGATGCCTGAATGACATGCGTGCACCAGGGATACGGGCCCCATGAGTCTGAATGTTTTGGCAGCTGGGACCGCCTGTGTGGGGTCCCTAAGCATAGTAAGTACAACATTTCCGGGCTTCAAATGGGTGTAAAGCCTGCTGTCCCCACCTCAGCTCAGGGAAGGATTTGGAGGGGCTCACACTTGCATTTCTGGGTGGGGGAGGTTGAGGATTGGAAGGGGCTTGTGGTTGGTTCCATTTTGCTACTATAGTCATTCACACCAGGTTTTTTGTTGTTGCTGTTGCTGTTTTTGTTTTTCATGAATTTGACTTGTTTTAAGTTCAAATCCAAAGCCTTGTCAAAATTTGGTCGTCACTGTTTGCTTTCCCTAGAACAGGAGCTGGGTTGGGTATACTGTGAAAATCAAGAAAAGGTACTGTGTGTATACAGGTGGACCCTTAGGTGGGCCATATGACCCTCCGGTGATGCTTTGGGTGACCCTCTGGGTCCCTGGGCTTGAGGCTTTTCCCATTGCTCTGTCGGGGAGCCTAGGAGATAAATGCTGTTTGCTGGAAAGTTGCTTCCGTGGCCTCTGTTCCTTGGGGAAAGACTGAGCAAATTCAGTCCTTGAGGGGACAATGCGCATTTAGTTTTCTTTTCTTTCTTTCTTTTTCTTTAATTCCCTTTACTGCTCTGGACCCTGGTAGCACAGTGGTTAAAGGTATTGATTGCTAATGGAAAGGTTGGCGGTTCGAAACCGCCAGTGGCTCTGTGGGAGAAAGATGTGACGGTCTGCTTCTGTAGAGATTTATAGCTTTGGAAACCCTACGGGGTTGCTCTCAGTCAGAACTGACTCGACGGCAGTGCGTTTGGTTTGGTTGACTGCTCTGGAAGTTAGATGTTCAATTTCAACTCCGTTCATAGGTCTTGAAATTGTGCTATGCGTACTTAGCAAAGTCTAAAGTTAATGAGTATCTTAACCCAGGTTACTAATTATCTCCTTTTTTAAAACTTATTTACAAGTAATGATAGAGTCATGCGAAGTTGCAAAATAGTACAGAGAAGTCCCAGGTCCCCTTCAATCCATTTCCCCCAATGGTTTATTTCGTATCTATAGAGCAATATCAAAACCAGCGAATGGACATTGGTACAATGTGTGTGTAGAGTTCTGTGCCATTTGATCACACATGTAGATTTGTATAATGGTCACCACAACCAAGATACAGAACTTTTCCATCATTCCGTCACCACAACAATCTCCCTTATGCTCCCCCTTTATGGTCGCACCCACCCCCGTCCATCCCTCACCTTGCAGCCACTAATCTGTTCTCTGCCCTTCTAATTTTATCATTTTGAGAATGTTATACAAGTGGAATCAGATAGTAAGTGACCTTTTGAGATTAGCTTTTTGTTTTTTCACTCAGCATAATATCCTTGAGATCCATACGAGTTGTTGTATCAATCATTTATTTCCTTTTATTGCTGAGTAGTATTCCATGGTCTGGATGAACAGCAGTTTATTTAACCACTCACCTGTTGAAGGACATTTAGGTTGTTTCCAGCTGTTGGCTATTATAAATAAAACTGCTATGGACATCTGTTTACAGGTTTTTGTGTGGACATATGTTTTCATTTCTCTGGGATAAATGCCTGGGCCTGTGATTGTTGGATTATATGATAATTGCATGTTTACATTTTAAAGAAACTGCCAACTGTTTTACAGACTGGCTGTGCTGTTTTACATTCTTACCAGCAATATATGAGGGATCCAGGTTCGCCACATCCTTGCCAGCATTTGGTGTTCTCACTATTTTTTATTTTAGCCATTCTGATAGGTGTGTAGTGATATCTCATTCTAGTTTTAATTAGCATTTCCCTAATGGCTAGTGATATTGAACATCTTTTCATGTGTTTATTTCCTATTTATATATTCTCTTTAATGAAATGTTTCTTGATGTCTTTTATCCATTTTCTAATTGGATTGTTTGGTTTTTTTACTGTTGAGTTTTGAGAATTCTTTATACATTCTAGGTACTGATCTTTTGTCAGATATGTGGTTTGCAAATATTTTCTCCAGATGTGTCTAATCTGCTGTTTAACATATTCATTGAATTTTTTACTTTCAGTGGTTATTTATTTCTACAAGTTCAATTTAGTTATTTTTCACACCTGCCAGATCCTTTTTGGTAGCTTATTATTTCTTGATCTTTCTTTATGTCTTTTGTTTCTTTAGACATTTCATACACAGTTGTTGATATTCTGTACCTGATAATTCCAACATCTGAAGTCCTGGTGGAAGTGTGTAATCTGTTGTTGGTTGTTTCTCCTGAGCCCTCACTGATGGTGGCTCATTTCCTTATGTGTTTAATTATCTATGATTTCAACATATTTGTTTGATCATATTCTGTGGGACTAAAGAATCGGAGATGATGTTCTCCAGAGGGATTTTCATTTTCTTCTGCCCAGGGTGACTTACTGGATTTAGCACCCTTTGAAGGTTCCAGACTAATGAGCATCTCAGATTCAGTCCTCCAATTTTGCAGCTGGTCTGAGGCTTAATCTCCGTAGAAGACTTCTATCATTTGTCTACTATTCCTTTCCCCAATTTCTGCTAAGTTATAAAAAATTATGTATGTGGGGTTTGCTTACTTCCTTCAAGCCTACTGATAATGCATTCAAAAGCATGCTTGCTTTACTTAATTTCCTTTTCAAAGACACTAAATGTTTTGTGAGATGAAGTCTCACTATCCTTGCTTCTAAGGGGCATTCTGGCTGTACTTCTTCCAAGATTTGTTCGTTCTTCTGACCAATCCCTGGAGAAGGGGATCATGCTTGGTAAAGTAGAGGTCCAAAAAAAGAGGAAGACCCTCAATGAGATGGATTGACACAGTGGCTGCAACAATCGGCTCACACATAGCAACAACTGTGATGATGGCGCTGGACCGGGCAACATTTCATTCAGTTATACATAAGGTCACTATGAGTCGGAACCGACTTGACAGCACCTAACAACAACCTCACAACAAATGGTTAGTGTGCGAAGGCCCAGTTAAGTACCATGGCTACCATACTGTTGGAATCAGAACTTTCATTCAGTTTTCTTTAAGACACATTCTTTGGTCCCCATTTGTCCCAGGCTTTGTGTAAGACATAGCAGGGGGCACAGAAATGAACAGCAGGAGGAGGTCCCTGCCTACCAGAAGCTTACCGTCTGCTTGGTGAGGGAGGAGGAGGGAAAAAAAAAAAAAAAAAAAAAAAAGGAAGGGCATAGATGGTAAAAAAAAAAAAACAAGCCCATTGCTGTCTAGTTGATTCCAACTCATAGCAATCCTATAGGACAGAGTAGAACTGCCCCATAGGGTTTTCTAGGCTGTAAATCTTTACTGAAACGGACTGCCACATCTTTCTCCCGTGGAGTGGCTGGTGGGTTCAAACCGCTGACCTTTTGGTTAACAGCCGAGCGCTTAACCACTGCACCACCAGGGCTCCTTGGAGGAGGAGTAAGCAGTACATAATAGAGTAGTAGAGAGAGTGGAGCTTTTGAGTTAGACATGGCAAAGGCTCGAGAATTATAGAGAAATGCTATGGAATATTCAAAGGCAGGAACGTAGTGTTCACAGGGAGAAAGAGATCAGAAAAGGCTTTGTGAGGAAGGGACAGTTAAGATAGGCCTCGAGAGAAGTATAAGCAAATAGTGGCATGGGAGCCAGAAGGAGGGGACAACATGGATGAAGGTGAAGAAGAAGAAGTAAATCAAGTGTTTCCGGAACAGTGAGCTGTGCCCGGCCTGGTTTCTTGGAGCTCCTTTGGGTAGGGGGGTGGTGGTGGGTGGTGAAGCTAGAGGCATCTTCTGGACGGTTCATGTGTCAGGATGAGGTTTTGTTCTGCTCAATAAATATTAGCTGACTGTTGAGTAATGTGGAGCCGTGGAAGGTTTCTGAGCTGGGGCACGTCCTGGTCAGAGCTGAGCTCTGGAAAGTTAGCAGTGAACAGGGGGTGGCAGGAGGTTGGGGTAGGAAGGGATGGAAGAACCAAGGAGTGGGCCACTCCTTGGAAGGCTATTGGGTGGTTGGGCAGGAGGAGGTGGGGCCTGGTGGGGGTGGGAGACGGGGAGGGAGTTGGAGGAAGGGCAGAGAGGAGGGGCTACTGCTGCTGGCTTCACACTGATCCTAGGGCTTGAGTCCAGGAGACTGAAGCCTGGGGTGATGTGAACCCACACCGGGTCCCCAAGGAGGAGCCGGGCTGGCAGGGGACGGTGGAGATTCTGTTTGGAGTTGTTGAACCTGTGGGGCTCATGGAGTGTCCAGGTGAGGCTGGGACAGGTGCCTGGAGGAGAGGCGGAGGCTCAGGTGGGGGTAGGGGCAGCATCAGGGTCCAGGTTCCTGGGAACCCTCCTCAGTGTGTGTGGTAGAAGGATCCGGTGCTTGAGAGTCAAATACGCCTGGGTTAGAATCCACGAGTCGTCAAGCCTGAGCCTTCGTCTCCCTCTGGTTAGGATGAAATGGCAGGTATATAAAGCACCTAGCCTGGGCCTGGGATGTAGTAGGTACTCAGTAAACACTAATGCAGTTTTTCACACTTTTACTTAAGCTAATCAGCTGTACTCAGTTGTAAAGGAAAATAACAGACTTAAAGACCAACCAAAACCGGTTGCTGCGGAGTCACTTCTGGCTCATGGCAACCGCATGCATGTCAGAGTAGAACTGTGCTCCATGGGGTTTTCAATGGCTGATATTTCAGAAGTAGATCACCAGGACTTTCTTACTATGTGCCTCTGGGTGGACTTGAACCACTAATCTTTCGGTTAGTCAGCCGAGCCTGTTAACTATCACCCAAGGACTCAAAAGTAAAGACAAAATGTTGGAAATCCATCACTGAAGCTTTTGTATTAAAAAGTGAGGAGTATTTAGGGATTTTAAATTTAAAACAAAAACAACAAAACCTTCTGGAAAGGACTTTCTCTGCTTTCTGATAACCTGGAGGTCTTTGTCCCTTATGCCAGGAACTCGCTGCACACTGTTGCCGGGGCTGCCCGTTCTGGGGGGACATTTAGTGTACCGGTCTCCTGGGCAGCTCCCGCCATGCACCACCCCACACCCCAGACTCCAGTAGGTGGTCCTGACTTGTCCTCCCTCGGGACTTTATTGGTCCCCTTTGACATTTGCCCTTCTCCTTTGTTTGTCTTCTGGAAGCAACAATTTCTCAGGCAGGTTCCTGAACACCTCCCTGTGCCAGAGCCGGTGTCGGATTACCCAATACACAAGATAAGCACGGGCTTACTTGTGCTTACTTACTGATCTGAAGTGAACAGTTTCAAAACATGTGAAACTGTTCATTTCAGATCAGTAAGTAAGCACAAGTAAGCCTGTGTTCACCTTGTGTCATGGATTGAGTTCTGTCCCCCCAAAATATCTGTCAACTTGGCTAGGTCATGAGTCCCAGTATTGTATGATGGTCTACCATTTTATCATCTGTTGTGATTTCCCTATGTGTTGTAAATTCTATCACTGTGTTGTAATAAAATGGGTTAGTAGCAGTTATGTTGATGAGATCTACAAGATTAGATAGTGTCTTAAGCCAGTCTCTTTTGAGATATAAAAGAGAGAAGCGAGCAGAGACACGGGGGGACATCATACCACCAAGAAAGCAGTGCCGGGAGCAGAGCGCGTCCTTTGGACCTGAGGTTCCTGTGCTGAGATGCTCCCAGACCAAGGGAAGACTGATGACAAGGACCTTCCTTCAGAGCCAACAGAGAAAGCCTTCCCCTGGAGCTGATGCCCTGAACTTGGACTTGTAGCCTATTAGACTGTGAGAGAATAAATTTCTCTTTGTTAAAGCTACCCACTTGTGGTATTTCTGTTATAGCAGCACTAGATGACTAAGGCCTTGCTTCTAGGGTAATCCGCCCCTGGCCCAGGGTACGGGCACATGCAAAGAGTTTCACTTGCCCTTCTAACAAAGATGGGGCTGAAACTCCCGCAAAGCCTATTTATGGCTGCAGGTTATTAGGCATTTTCTCCTGGCATTTCTTCCAGAATGCTTGGAGACTGCTTATCTGTGGGGAAAACTCCCCCTACACAGCAAGGCCTCAGTCCACAGCACCCCCATCAACATGCCAGGCCATTGGGAATAGTCAGGCCAGTCAGCTCTGGCCAGCTGGCTTTAGAGCATCTGGGGGAAAGTGAAAATATAGCTGGTAACTGAGCAGTCCCTGCTCTGGGACTGCATTCCTGTATTGTCAAAGAGTGGGGTGTCTGGGGAGAGGCCAGTGCCAGCCCCGTCAGAGAGTCTGGAGTCCCCAGAGAATTGCTGCAGGCTCTGCCAGACAGGATGGTTGGAGTGTGCTGGAGGGAGGGAGGGGGGAGCACATGAGTGGGTTGGGGGGACAAGGCTGACTGTGCTGTGCTCCAGTTTTTCTTAACAAGGCTGTTGTCAGCAGAGTTTTCACTGCACTTTGTTTTGAGTTGCCAATGGTAGATCCTCAAGGGGAGTCACCCATTGATTCTGACCCCTGGCAACCCCATGTGTTACAGAGTAGAGCTGAGCTGCATAGCGTTTTCCTGACTAGTCTTTACAGATGCAGATCTCCAGGCCTTTCTTCCATGGTACCACTGGGTGGGTTCGAACCTCCAACCTTTAGGTTAGTAGCCAACCACAAACCATTTGTGCCACTCAGGGACCTGAGGGGAGTCACAGAGTCCTGGAATCTCAGGGTTGGAGTGTGGCAGAAGGAACTTGGGTTTTGGAGACAGCCACTAGCTGTGTGATTTCTAGAAGATGTTTAACCTCTCTGTGCCTTAGCTTCCTCTGGTGTTAAATGGGTTAATAACTACCTATCTTCTACCTCATCAGCTAATTTGTAAGGATAATCCTCACTAATCCTGGGGGGCAAGAGAGTTATTATTATCCCTATTTAATACCGAAAACTGAGCCACAGAGAAGTTTAATAAATTGTTCAAAGCTGCATAGCTGTGGATCAATTTTAGCTGGAAAAAAAAAAAGGAAAAGTTGACTTTATCTTGTTTAAAGAAAATTATGACTCAGAATAGTAAGTCCAAAGGTCCAGCAGGCTCCAAGGCAGGTTGATTTAGCAGCTCAACGACCCACGGAGATGGAGGTTCTTTCCACCCTTCTTTTCTGCGGTTCATCGTAGAAGCCACATCCTCTGGCGGGCGGCAAGATGGCGGCCACAGCTGCTGGCCTCATCCCCTAGACGGCCACGCCTCTTTCCAGGGCGGTCGCTTAGGGTCAGGACATATGTTCCCCAGAAGCCCCCCCTCATGTCCCATTGACCAGCACTGTGGGTCACAAACTCATTCTCATGACATCGGAAGGGGGCGGGGCTTGCTGTGATTGGCTTAGACTAATCAGGATCTACTTCGGGTTTGGGGAAGGGTCATCCCGCTAGCCATGTCAAATTGGGGTTTAGTTAAGAAGGGAGAAGTGGATTTTGGATGGACGGTTAGCAGTGTCCACCAAGGCCACAAAGTAGCTGAGCTGGGGTTTGAACCAGTTTCTTGAGTCCAATGCCCCTGGGTTTCACCACAGTGCTACACGGCCTCCACAGCTCTTAGTGTGTTGTGGGTGCTTAGTGAATCTCAGCTGAACGCATGGATCCATGAAGTCCAATTCCCACCCCCCGCCCCTCAGTTCTTCTGACCCTCTCTTCTACAGCTCAGATAAATGGTTGCCTGGCCTCTGCTTGAACTCCTCTAGTGATGGAGAACTCAGTATCTTGTCAGGTATTTCCCCCCCACCCGCCGACCCGTTTTCCACTATTAAGCGCCGTAGCTACCTTTTAAAGTGCTTTTGGATGAATTAGAAAAAGACACCATTCAGGGTGCAAAAATTCGGAAAAGGCGCTCACTATGGGCAGATGTAGCCCGTCAGTTCATGACTTCAGAAGGCACCTCTGTGGTGAGGAAGTGGTGTCCGTACCTCTGTGTGAATACAGCCCTCCTTGGAGAGCAGAGTGACACCCAGTCCCCGCTTCTTCAAAGGCCGAGCGCCCTTGTGCAGTGCACAAGCCGCACAGATGTTTTTTGTCAAGCCTGCCCTTAAGGGAAATCTCTTCTGTTAAGAACTCAGCGGACACGCTCTGAACGTGCCCAAGCCTCACCTTAAGCCTCACCACACTTACAGTGGGAGTGGGGGGTTTGTGCTCAAGTCCCCCAACCTTGGGGCGCGTGGGGCTGACCGCGCCCCTTCCAGCCTGGAGGAGGCACACCTCCCTCTTCAGGAGGGTTCAGCTGAGGGTGGGTGACTAAGCAGCCCTGTCTCCCCACCCTGCTCTGTTCTGCCTCTCCCTCTCCCCTCCCCAGGGACAGATGGAAATTGAAGTGTTTGGGAGGTGAAAGATTCCGTGATGCCAGCTGGCCCGGAATGGCATTGACCCTTTCTGTAGCCTCAGTACAGTGAGCAGCAGCTGAGCCGAGGCCTCTGAAGACTGACCAAGGCTGTTGGTGAGACAGATTGGGGCTGTCTAAACCCGGGGACTTCCAGAGGCCAGGCAGGGGGAAGCTTTCTCTTGGAGTGGGACAGAGCGTTTACATTTACTGGTCAGTTTTAAAATGTGAAACTGAGCCTCCTTTTAGAGGACAGGCAGGCTGAAGTTGTGGCCTGAATTTAATGGAGTGAGAGGAGGGCCACACGGCTTCCCAAGTCCTCCTTGGTTATCTTGCAAGTCCCCTGGGGTGAGCAGACAGTCTGAGTGGGAAGTCAGGGCAACCGTCCCCTTCACCCTTGGCACGCCGGCCCCCATGCTTCCCATCACTAGGAGTTTTCCTGAAGGCTCCATTTGCCAAGTTCCTGTCTGAGTAACAAACCCAGGGAAGCGAAATGCAAAGGAAACGCATCTGCTGAGCCTGCAGGTGGGCGAGGGCTCTGGCTCATGGTGTAAGCACATGGCCTTTTCTCAACAGCGGTTGGACCAATTTAATAACCACAACAACGACGATGATAATAAATAACACCCATCATTTATTGAGTAGCCCTGGTGGTGCTGTGGTTAAGAGCCACGGCAAGCTACGGCTGCTAACCAAAAGGTCAGCAGTTCGAATCCACCAGCCACTCCTTGGAAACCCTGTGAGGCAGTTCTACCCTGTCCTGTAGGGTCGATATGAGTCAGAATTGACTCGGTGACAACGGGTTTGGTTTTTGTTTTTTATCATTTATCGAAGGAGCCCTGGTGGCACAATGGTTAAGCGCTGAGCTGCTAACTGAAGGGCTGGCAGTTTGAACTCACCAACCACTCTGTGGGAGAAAAGACCTCGTGATCTGCTCCTGTAAAGATTCACAGCTTTGGAAACTCTGTGGGGCAGTTCTACTCTGTCCTGTAGGATCGCTGTGAGTTGGAATCGACTCGATGGCACACAACAGCAACAGCAGCATTTACTGAGTGCTTGCCACACACCAGATTTTATAGATATTTTTTCATTTATTCGTCATACCAGTCCTGTAAAATATATCACTATCAATCAGCATCATCGCCCCCATTTTCCAGGTGAGAAAACTGAGGCCCAAGGGCGTGCATCTGGGAAGTGGCCATGCTAGGGTTTGCGCTCAGGCTTTTCTGACTTAGAACTTCAACTTCTATGTTATCAATACACCCCCGACCTTGATCTTTGGAGATGAAGAATGAAGGCTTTCAAAATGGAGAGCCCCTGTTCAACTTTGGAGCCCTAAGAATAATGAAGCACAGAGTCTCAGGAGCCTGGAGGCAGAGACAGTCAGCGGGGCTCTCTGACACTGTTTGCTCATCTGTGAAATAGGGATTTATACTGACATCTATCTTGTTCTATTGCCTGTTATGAGAAATGCCGCCTGTTTGAAACCTGGTGCTTAGCATAGAGTAGGGGTGCAGGCTCGGCGTCGTAACATAGTAAAGCTCTAAATGCAACTGGGCGGGTCCTGATCATGTGGACTTGCATCATAATCTTTTAGGCCTCAGTTTTCTCACCCATAGAATGGAAATAATGACAGAACCTCACAGCAATTTTTTGAAGCAAGATTTAATGAGATATAGGTAGGCCCCGACTTACCATGGGGTTACATTCGATGACTGTCGTAAGTCGGTTCTGACCTAAATTGAATACCTCTTTTCTAGTTTGCATAGCCTACTATACTGCAGTGTTTTGAACAGTAAATCATGACACTGAACATCTGTGAGTGAACATCTGAGAATGATAACGTCAGCAAATTACATGTTGCAACGTTGTATGTAGTACATATTACTGATGGTAAGGTGTACACACACACAAAACCGGATGGTCCTAAGCGGCTCATCATAACTCAAATACATTGTTGTCAGTCAGGGACTGTAAAGCTCTTAGCATGAAACACCCATTCAATGAGTGTTGATTATTAGCTTTCCTGATAGATTTCTGGGTTTGTCCATTTCTTTGTAATAATTGCAAATTAATAATTTGAATATATACATAAAGTATATGACCCCATGAAGGAGTTCAGCAAATGGCAGGGGCTGTTGACTTATTTCTGTCAAGGAGCCCTAGCGGCACACTGGTTAAGCATTTGCCTGCTGATTGAAAGGTCAGCGGTTTGAACCAAGGCTTTGAAGCAGTTTCTTCTGGTTTGAACCCCTGCTGAGAATTTGGCTACTGGTTAGGGACCAATTCTGAGAATCAGTAGTAGAACAGTAGTTCTTAAAATTTATCATGCATCAGAATCACCTGGGGATCTTGTTAAAATGTAGATTCTGATTCAATATATCCGGGGTGGAAATGCAAATTCTCAGCAGGGATCCAAACTGGAATAAACCGGTTTGAAGTCCTGGTGTGAACCCACTGGTGGCTCTGTGGAATGAAAGACCTGGCAATCTACACTGTAAAGATTACAGCCTAGGAAACCCAACGGGACAATTGTACTCTGTCACATAGGGTAGCTATGAGTTGGAATTGATTTGACGGCACAAGACAATAGTTTATTTCTGCGGGTTTCTCATGCATTACCACCTTTGTTCATTGAAGCACAGTGATAGAGGCCCCGAGGATACCAGTCGCACTTCACAGAGGGAAAAGGTGGGCCCGGAAGAGGTGACACAGCTTCCCGGCTTCCCCAGCTCACGGGCAGACACACCTCCATGTTCCCTGCTGCCACACTCGTCTTTGTCATCGCTGGGAGCCATTTTGTTTTCTGTAGGTCAGTGGCATGACTAGGGTTGGTGTCACCTAGTGCTGTAACTCATGGTGTCACCCCCCCCAACCTCCCATGGACCTCCTCCCCTACCAGACCATGCAGAATCCTTAGTAATGTTTATTATCAATTTTAATCATAGAATAATATGTGATAAATATAGCTGAAAATTGCTGAAATTTAACGTTTCTTAGATTATAAGAATACTAACAACAAAATTGTTTTATAAAATCTTTCTACATCGAATTGCAACATTATTAGTTACAACACTGTTAATAACTGAGCCGAAGCCTTTTTTGATGTTTCTCCTTTTCCTGTAATTACTACTTCATTCTCAAAAACGTTATTGATATATGTTCATAAATACTAATTGCCCCATATTGTAGCTAAAACACCAGAAAATTTGACGAATTCGGTATCTATAAAAACACGGGCAGCGATGAAAACAGCATGTGCTTGTAGCTCATGCAGATGAAACCACATGATTCAAAACGTCATTGTAATTGGGTAATAACGAGAGCTCTAACCGGAGCGCATTAGAAGGTCCAAAAAGTAAATTAGCATGGAGTTTTAGCCTTGTAGGTATATTGATACATGTAAACTGGGCTTATGAAAAATGCTTTTGTTGTTATGACTAAGTACAGGGATATTTTTATAAAAAATACTAAATTCCTGCTGAAACACTGCATGAAAATTTTATAGACAGTCATTTTGGTGTCACCCCTATGACAGTGTCACCCAGTGCGTTCCGCACTCCCCACTCCCCCCTGGTGACGCCACAGCCGTAGGTTCCACTCAGGACACCAGCCAAGGAGCCAACTGAGCCTTCGCTCCTGTTCCAAAGCTGCTCCAGTTCTTAGGAGACACGCCTCTTGGCCATGCAGCGCTAGTTGGCTGCCTGGCCTGGCTCCTCCACCTACCACGAGACACAAAGCCTGGAAGACCTTGTGTCTGCACCCTTGGCCCCCACAGGAACCCCCTCCTTTCTGGTGGGCCCAGATCTTGCTCTTGTAGTACAGAGGGCCACAGGGTGACATCTGACATCAGTATCTCAGTTCACCATTCCTCACTGGGGTGAGAACTACACCGAGAAGAGGCCCAGGCCTTCACTGCAGCTTTTTGCCTCTCCCCTATGGCGTGAGATTCCAGCATGCCTCAAGGACAAAGGAAAACCGCCGGAGTCCTGGTCCTTAAAGTGACCCGCCTCTCTTCAGGGCTGAGCCCCTGGGTTTCTCAGACAGGGAGGGGCCCAGCAGTGGGTGGAGGATAGCCCCCTACCCCTCTGAGGCCCCAGGTGCCCCAAGGGTTGCAAAGTGTTGGCAGCGTGGGCTGATCCCCTGGAGGGCCAGGTCCCTGAGGCCGATGGAGCCCATTCCAGAGTGGGAGCCGCTCAGCTGGGGCTGGACGCCTGCTTTGCTGTCTGTGGTGCCTGCTGTGATTCAGATTCCTACAAGGGCTGGTTAGGGCTAGACCAACAGACTCCCGCTGTATCCCTGCCCTCCCTCTGCGACCCAGGTCTGAAGCCCTTCCAAGCCTTCAAATCCACATGCATTTTTATCAGTTTGTTCTAATGAACTAATAGGAGCCCTGGTGGCACCGTGGTTAAGAGCTATGGCTGCTAACCAAAAGGTCGGCGGTTTGAATCCACCAGCCACTCCATAGAAACCCCATGGAGCACTTCTACTCTGTCCTATAGGGTCGCTAATGAATTAATAAAGGAGTCCCTGGTGGCATAAACAGTTTGCTGGGGTGCCAGCAGTGTGCCGGACTTTGTTTTGTGGGGGATGGGAACCCAAGGCCCTAACACCATTGACTAATATGAGCAGATCTCAGTGTTGACTGAATGGCCCTGACTACAGGGGATTGTGGCCTGGAGGGGGCAGGCTTGGGGCAGGGAAGTTGTAGAGTGCCTGCTGAGTGGGAGGATCTGTACCAGGGCTGTGGTGATGAGGGTGCAGAGGCGGGTGAATGTGAGAGAGGCTACGAAGTCAGAATGACAGGACTTGGGACTGGGATGAGAAGTGAGGAAAAAGCTAGGAAAACCCCTCTCTTATTAGGGCAAGGGAGCAATGGTGGATGCCTGTGGAGAGAGGCAGGTCTGGGTGATTTGAGAGCTGATCCCATGTCTTTGGAGGTAACTCAGCATGTGTATTACTCGACGCAGAGTTGTCAGCGCCTCTGTTGGGCAACACCTTGGTTGTGCTCCATGTCTGAGGATAATCACTGGGCTCACTTTTGGACACATATAGAAACATCCATCCATCCGTCCATCTGTCCGTCCGTCCATCTCTATCAATCCAGTCATATGTCTATCTATCCATCCATCAGATGTTTATCGAGTAGCTATGATATATCATGAGCTGAGGAATCAGAGATGAAATAAGACAGTGCCCCGATGAGCCCAGAGTCCACGGGAGAGACAGCCAGACAGACAAAAGAATCTTAATATCACATGTGGGGTGCTCTGGTGGAAACCCTCAAAATGCTGAGCGTCGGTGGACAGGGGCTGCGAGGTTGTGGAGTATAATTCATGAAAATTAGTAGGAAGAATGATTGGTCTAGAAAACATTTCCTCACCTCCGCCAGCGGTTGCCTAGACACCCAGAGACACAAGATGGAGGCCCCCGAACCTGTGTGTGGACCTGCATTCAAGAGAGAGTACGTAAACCACCCTCACTGACAGCCTGGGATCACAGGGACTCGGGGCTTTCGCTGCCTCTGGGGAAACTCAGCAGCCCCACTTCTCTCTCATGGGCATCTCATCTCCTGGACCATTCTGGGAGGCAGGGGGGGTAACAGGAAGATGCTGCCCGTGTCAAGATAGGCACCTGCGCTTCGTGCTGTGATTTTTGTAATGCATAAACGCTCACTTCCATAGTTTTTATTTAGCATTTGGACAGCAGTTATTTCACGCTCTGTGTTCTTTGTTGTGAGAGGGTCTCCTGGTTCATACCAATAAAATTTCCATTTACTCTGGACATCAACCATGGGGATTAAAAAAAAACCCCATAAATTATTTACTGAAATGGAAGTTCAGCTTACAGTAATAATGCATTAGTTCAGCTAGCCATGAAGCCTGTTATAGGGTTATAAAAGATTTTTTGTTTTCCTTCTTAAAAGCTATTTGCTAGCAACCTACACATGACCTTGAGCTGATCAATTTTCAAAGATGACACTGCAGGGAGGGCGTGTAGGAGAGAGAGGGGAGCATTTTTTTCAAATAGCCTGATTTTAGGCAGTTTTCAGTGAATACCTGTTCATCTCCCAGTCAGCAGGGGAAAGGAAATGAAAATACATATTGCATATTTTTAGTTCTAAAGATCAGACCTTAAAAATCCTTTTGAAATTGAGCATTTATTTGATAAACATGTAAATCTGAAAGCTATTGAGAAGACCTGTTTGGAGAAGCTGGGGAATCACCATTGTTGAGACCACCTGTCACAGCTGGCCAGAGCCAGGAGCCTTGGAATAGAGTCAGCCAGTTGGTTCTGTCTTCATCTTTTAAAAATGTTGTGTTTATGGAATCAGGGTCGATTTTATGTATCTCAGAAAGTCTGCAGTTCTGCTCACGGCCATTTGCTGACTAATGTCTCCAGCAGAAAAGAGCAACAAGCAAGTTCATGAACGATAGCTCCCTTCAAGGTTCTCTTATCAAGACTACTTTTTATTTTAAGAACATCTGCTTTGATTAAAGCCATTAGAGCTGGAAGCAAATAAAAATGTGTCTGAAGTTTACATGTCTTGCATTTTATAGCAGGAAGCCGAGGAAGGGTACATTTTAATTCTTGTACCACTAAGGCAGATAATCAGTATTAAACTAATAAATTAAACTAGCTCCTCCTCAAATACCTGATTTAGGGCTTTAAAAAAATCCTGTGGCAGGAGACTTGTTGGTTAACACCTTATTTATGCAGTCTACTTTGCTGCAAAAATTATCTTAAAAATGACTTGGTTGAAGAATGTGTTTGGGGGTTTAGGTGTAAGAGTGAACCTATGAACACCCTTATCAATTTATTTTTATGTTCACTATGTAAACTAAGGGGGCATTGGTGGTCCAGTGGTAGACTCTCTCTTTCCATGCGAGAGACCCAGGATCAATTCTTGGCCGATGCAGCTCAAGTGCGGCCACAACTCATCTGTCCGTGGGGGCTTGCGTGTTGCTATGATGTTGAACAGGTTTCAGTGGAGCTTCCAGACCAAGACGGACTAAGAAGAAAGGCCTAGCAATCTACTTCTGAAAATCAGCCAGTGAAAACCCTATGGATCACAATGGTCTAATCCACTGAGCATTGCATATGGAGTCTCCATGAGTTGGGGCCAACGTGATGGCAGCTAACAACAACAAAATATAAACTACAAAGGATGGTCTGCACATTAAAGATATAAGACAGAGGGACATTGAATTATCTGAAGCTGATAACAAAGGTCTTCCTGTAATTCCAGTGCCAAGTTCTTCTTAATGTAGTCCAGCTTCTCAGATTATTGGAGGAGGACTCATTAACAACCTGTGCTACGCAGAAGACAGAGCCTTGCTTGTGGAAAGGGAAGAGGACTTGAAGTACTTACTGATGAAAATCAAAATCCATACTGAACAGCCTTCACTATGGATTACACCTCAACATAAAGAAAATAAAAATCCTCACAACTGGACCAATAAGCAACATCATCATAAATGAAGAAAATATTGAAATTGTCAAGGATTTCCTTTTACTTGGATCAACAATCAATGCCCATGGAAGCAGCAGTCAAGAAATCAAACAACATATAGCATTGGGCAAATCTGCTGCAGAAGACCTCTTTAAAGTGTTGAAAAGCAAAGATGTCACTTTAAGGACTAAGGTGTGCCTGACCCCAGCCATCATATTTTCCATAGCCTCATGAGCATGCGAAAGCTGGACAATAAGAAGACTGAAGAAGAATTGATGCCCCAAATTATGGTGTTGATGAAGACTATTGAATATACCATGAATTGCCAGAGAAGAAACAAATCTGTCTTGGAAGAAGTAACAGCCAGAATGCTCCTTAGAAGCGAGAATAGCAAGTCTTTGTCTCATGTACTTTGGATGTGTTATAAGGAGGGAGCTGTCCCTTGAGAAGGACATTATGCTTGGTAAAGCAGAGGGTCAGGGAAAAAGAGGAAAACCCTCAACAAGACGGATTGACACAGTGGCTACCATGATGGGCTCCAGCAGCAATGATTGTGAGGATGGTGCAAGACCAGGCAGGGTTGCCCTTCTGTTGTACATAGGGTCGCTATGAGTTGGAACGAACACGACAGCACCTAACAAAGCAACAATAACAAAGGAGACTCGACAATTAACTTCTATTTGCTCACTAGAAAGCTTCAGGGTCTCTTCCTCCTCTGCTTAACTCTATACCTCTCTGTAGTCTTTGTGGCCAATAGTTTGTATTTTTGAAATGGTCAGTGTTTTTCTGATTCTGTGATGTGAAATCATTGAATCCCTCTGTGCTCCGGGATTTCAGGGTAACTTAGGGCCTGAGAGGGAAGATGCTTTGTGTGGTCTTTAATCATGTTGGAACAGCGGCATAGGTAATTCTTAAAATTCTCAGAACCCTCAGCTCTGCCCTTGGTCTGCTAAAGCATTTTACTTTAATCTCTCTTTTACCAGTCTTCCCTTCCTACCTCCACAGATGGGTTTGAATTTTCTTTTTGTTGGCTTTCTTTTTCTCTTCCAAGCCTGCACTATGAAAACCTCTATTCCTGTTGAACTTTTGGCTTTGGCTGTGTACTGAGCTGCACTATCACGTGGGAGGAAGTACATCATAGGGAAGATGCTAGTGTATTAGTTTTACAGAAGAAGTGTAAACAGGGTCCCAGTTAATGCTGTTTGGAATTTCTCACTGTGGGTAATGGCCTATGTGTAATTGGTAGCCAGGACACACAGCATATTCCTTGTACATATATACATTTCATATATCAACCCTCCCTGCCATTTATTAGCAGGAAAAATCAAATAGATCCTCAAAAATCAATAGATTAATTGATGATATTCCATTGGCCCCTTTGTTTTCATTCCTAATTGTTTACCCATTGAGTGAATGATCCCTGGCCTTGTTGGGACTCTTAGTACTCCAGAATTAAGCTTCCCACACACCTTGGGGATAAGGTAAGCTTTTCCATATTCTTTTCCCCAAGAATTTTTGAGCACCACTTTGATGTCCTAAATAAGTAAAGAAATACTAGCTGGAGAACATACTCATCACCACGGGTTTGTATAATCCTGTGCTGAATTGATGGACAGTAACTGGTGAATTATCTGTCCTTTAGAATATATAGAGATATGGATGTGCGCATGCATGACATGCATGTGTCTATATTAGAAAAATGTCACTCCTCTAACCTTGTATGCAGATTGATTAAAGCATTGCACAATGTAGCTGAATTTTAATTTTGGACAGAGAAAGTCCATGAAGTTCAACTGCTTCTAGGCCTGGCTGAGTGGTGAGCAAGTCAGATGATTTATGTATTACTGTACGAGATGCAGTGGGGAAGGGGGTGCAGGGAGAACCAACACATTCTTGGCTCTTGCCCTCAAGTATCCTGGAGTTCCCTAGAGACCCAAGGCATGTGCTCAGTGTGTGGCCTGACACATGCTCTGTTGCAAGTCAGTGGGACGGCACAGGGACATGCTCCGAGCAGGGCTGAGTGATGGGATAATTAGAACCAAGCAGACAGCGGGATGGATGGTTTGTCTGCAGATAATAGCTTGTTTGCTAATTGCCAACACCAGATTTCCCGGGCAATTAGACATTTGGTTTCTTCCAAGACCTTCTGTGCAAATGTGGACACATGGCCGCAGGCCTTCCAGGTAGCAGGTGGAGAGAGGATGCTCCCAGCGCTGCTGGATGACGTCTCACCACGGGCTGCCCCAGGGGCCTTGGGCTGGGCGGGCCTCTTGTCAACAGGTGGAAGGACCATCTGACAGCGCCCCCTAGTGGAGAGGCTGAGCTCCCCCTGTCTTTATGAAAGGAGGTGCCCTTGTGCTGGGAGCTTAGCTTAGCAAAGAGAGGGGATGGTGGAGTTTAGCAGGCTGGTCCAGGAGCCAGTCTTTGTTGTTATTGGTTGCTGTCGAGTCAATTCCGACTCATGGTGACCCCATGTGTGAACAGTAGAACCACACTCCGTAGGGTTTTCATTGCTGGGAACTTTTGGAAGCAAATCACAAGACCTTACTTCTGAGGTGCCTCTGGGTAGGTTTGAACCACTAACCTTTCTGTTAGTAGTCCAGCATTTAACCATTTTTGCCACCCAGGCACTTCTGGAGCCAGGCTTATTATTTTATTTTATTTTTTTATTGTTGTGTTTTAAGTGAAAGTTTACAATTCAAGTTAGTCTCTCATACAAAAATTTATACGTACATTGTTTTGTGACCCTAGTTGCTCTCCCTATACTGTGACAGCACACTCTTCCTTTCCGCCCCAGATTTCCTATGTCCATTCAACCAGCTCCTGACCCCCTCTGCCTTCTCATCTCACCTCTGGACAGGAGCTGCCCATTTAGTCTCACGTGTCTACTTGAGCTAAGAAGCACACTCTTCATGAGTATCATTTTATGTCCCATAGTCCAGTCTAATCTTTGTCTAAAGAGTTGGCCTCGGGAATGGTTTTAGTTTTGGGAGCCAGGCTTATTTTTCCGAATTCTCTTTTTAAGAGCACTGGGCCATGGTGCTAATAGGAATTTGAAGAAGCTTCTGCTTGCAGGTGCGCAAATTGACCTTTTGCCTCTGAAATTACCTGGTTATTCACCTTTCTGCCATAGGCTGGAATGGAGCCCCATCAGGATGGATACCATCAGCAGGCAGAGAGGGAGGTGGCTGCTAGATTTGAGGCTTCACATTCACTCTTTTGTGATTCATTTCATTTCATCAGTCTGTTTAGTACCCATTGTAATGACGCTGTTTCTACCAAGCAGGACAAAAAAAATCAGTAAGAGCCTGGGACTAATGTCAGTGATTTGGCAGAAGAGGCAGATGGAACCACCTCGCGCACCCCCCTAGAAGGAGACAGGCCTTTCTGTGCCACCTCAAACCTCTGGATTTCTTTGGCTGCAAGTATTGTGTTAGCAAATTGTTGTTGTTGTATGCCGTCGAGTTGATTCCAACTCATAGTGAACGTACAGGGCAGAGTAGAACTGCCAGGTAGGGTTTCCTGGGCTGTAATCTTCATGGAAGTATAGTGCCACATCTTTCTCCCTCAGAGTGGCTGGTGGTTTCAAACCACCAATCTTTTTGGTTAGCAGCCAAGCACTTTAACCATTGCACCACCAGGGCCCCTTCTTTAGCAAATTACCCATTTTTTTTCAAGCCAGGGATTAGGATGTGCACTAAATGGAGAGAGTTTGCAGAGCACCTCATCCAATACCTGGTGTTTGTAGGCACCCTGCGTCTGGTCATCTAAATGGAGCAGGTTTGCAGAGCACCCCATGCAGGGCCTGGTGTTTGCAGGTGCCCTCTGTCTTGTCATCTAAGTGGAGCATGTTTGCAGAGCACCCCGTGCAGGGCCTGGTGTTTGCAGGTGCCCGGTGTCTGGCAGTGGTCTTTACTGGGAGAGTGGGAAGTCATGCTCGCAGCTCTGCCAGACCTGCCTGTCCTGACACAGTGCTGGCCAGGGAGAGTATGACTTCTCCTCGGGTGCTAATCCCTGGGTGAAGCCACTGCACTCTGGCAGTGTTCCAGAACAAATGTCTGTGGCTAAGTAATTGCAAGGGCAGCAGGGCAATCAACAAAATGATGTTCCTGCTGCTGGTGGTCGGCCCTGCTCCTGTTTGACCTTGTGACTGTTGCGGGGCTCTGTCTGCGAGGCCCAGAAATGCTAATCTAGCTGTCTTTTTGCTAGGTTTTTCTTATTGAATGTCAAAAGCTTCAGTATCACTAAAGAGAGATGAGTTCCCCAGGCTCTGGCAGGGCCCTCATGCCAGAGGGAGGGAGGAGGTGATGGATCCACCAGCTAAGGAAGCTCTTTGTGGAACTGGAGTTCACAGCCTATGTTTCTAGAATTGTTGTTGTTATTAGCTGCTGTCAAGTCAGCCCCCCGACTCATGGTGATCCCATGCACGATGGAACAAAACACTGCCCGGTCCTGCACCATCCCCACGATCATTTGTGGATCGGATCTTTGCGATCCATAGGGTTTTCACTGACTGATTTTTGGAGGTAGCTCGCCAGGCCTTTCTTCCTAGTCTGTCTTAGTCTGGAAACTCTGCTGAAACCTGTTCAGCATCATAGCAGCATGCAGCCCCCCACTGACAGAGAGGTGGTGGCTACCCATGAGGTGCACTGGCTGGGAATCCAACCCAGGTCTCCTGCATGGAAGGGGAAAGTTCTACCACTGAACCACCAATGGCATTATTCATATTTTGGAGATCCCACACCCCTTTGGGAAGCTGAGGGCCATGGAGCATCTTCCCAGAAAATGCACACAAAAATCTGTGAGCGCTTGCAGGTGGCCACAGGTTCCTCCGGTCCATCATGGTGCCTGGTTTAAGAACTGGCTCGACAGAGGACTCAGCTTCCTGCTTAGCGGGGTGGGGGCAGCACATAGTGGGAGAAAAGGAGCATCTCACTTGGTCCAGTTTTAAATACGAACTACAGTGGGTACTGGAACAGACCCCCTGCCTTTATGGTGGGGTTCGGCCTCGCCTACCTTCTTAGCTGGCTTTCTCAAAGGCAAAGCCACCCGGCCCCATTCCTGCTCCTGGGTCAGCAGGTGCCACTTCTAAGGAGTATACTTGTCTTTCCTTTCAGAAACGGCTCCTACATCTGCATATTCATCTCCAGCCCGGAGTCTGGGGGACACGGGAATAATGCCTCTGTCACCTTCTCATATCGTGGTAAGATGTCTCTGTGGGGAGGCGGGAGGGGGCTGTGCCAACTACCTTTGCTTCTGGGGTACTCTCACAGGACAGGCTGCTGGGCAGCCCCTCATACTCATGGGTATGAGCGTGTGAGCCCAGACGAGTCCCTTATCCCACCCTGGGTCTGAAAAGGTTGAACTTATTAATCCTGGCAGTAAGCACAGCTCACGTCCGTGAGCGCTTACCACGGGCCAGCCCCATGCTAAGTGCCATGCATCCGTGATCTCATTTAATCTTTAGGCGGGAACTACTATTATTCCCCTTTTACAGATGCAGAAACTGAGGCTTACAGAGAGCTGATTTACCCCAGGTAGAGAGACTCGTAGTAAAACCAGGGCTGGATTCCAAAGGATGATAACAAGGCATCATTTTGATGTAATAATCAGATAATCAAAGCAATGCTCAGGCTATTTATGATAACTACAGATATGGTAGGGGCCCTGGTGGTGCACTGGTAAAGAGCTCAGCTGCTAACCAAAAGGTAGGCGGTTCGAATCCTCCAGCCGCTCCTTGGAAACCCTATGGGGCAGTTCTACTCTGTCCTATAGGGTTGCTATGACAATGGGCTTGGTTTTGGTTTGTAGATATGGTTTAGAACCAGTGAGCTGGACTCATAGAATGTTCCCAGTGATAACACGTGGAAGTTCGTTTCAGCAGCTGCTGGTGAGCTGTTGGTGGACGGTGGGATAGGTCAGCTATGCCTGTGTCCTTTGTCACAGTGTGGAGGGTTAGGTCTCTAAGTGTGTGAAGGAAGGGGCTCGGTGCTTTCCGGGCTGGCTCTGCAGGGCCCCTGTAGCCCAGCGTCCACAGAGCCAGCTTTCCACGGTGGGGCTGGTGCTTCTGCAGCCATTGATCTGGGGGTGATATGGGCAGGCAGGCAGGAGCAGCCTTTTAAAGAGCCTCCACTGGGAGCGAAGCAGCCGTCTCTGCTGGCGAACCAGTGAGACTGCCCCGTTCTGATGGTGCCTTTGCCACCTGTCGTTGACTGTCTTGTCCGAAGCTGGTGCCTGTGTAATTGCCCTGCAGCAGTTGGCCAGGGAGGCCCGTGCAGGGTTTCACCAGCCCTGGGTGGGGCTGGAGGCGGGCTGTTTCTCCCACTCTACCTTGGACTGCAAAAGCAGATGGATGTCGTGGGGCAGCTGGTCAAAGAGCCTCCCACGCAGCCGGCCACAGGACGAGCACCCAGAGGAAAGAGCAGCTTCTCATGGGCGCTCAGATCCCTGAAGAAGGCCCCGCTGAGAACTTTGGAGCCACCAGCAGGAAAAGGCACCAGCTTGTCCTGGTTTTCCCAGAACTGTCCCGAGTTCAGCCGTGAAAGGCCTGCACCTGGGAACTGTACCAGTCCCAGCAAACTGGGAGGGTTGGTGACCCATCACCAGGTTCCCAAGCGCTCCCTGGAAGAGCTTGATGGTTCCCCTTGGGCTATGTGGGGATAGGGCCAGTGTGAGGAGAGGCCACAGGTGGGGTTCTAACCCCTGCTTTACCCAGGACATGCCAAATCCAAACTTTATTGGTTTTATAATTTGGAGTTCCATAGGAGTTTAAAAAAAAGTCTATACTGCTTTAAAGAAAAGGCTTGGAAACCTGAACTGGCCTGACCGACTTACTGGACAGGTGAGGGGAAGGCTCTGGGCCCAGAGAGGAGCTGGTCATGGCAGGATTGGGCTGGTGCCTGTATGCCGGGCCCTGCTCCCTCACACTTCCCTCTCACGCAGAGCAGATGTGAGTACACGTACAGGTACAGGTACAGGACAGGTACAGGCACAGTGCAGGTACAGAGGACACAGGCAGAGCGCTCTGGGCAGTGACTGGGGGTCTGCACAGGAGCTCGGGGAGGATGGTAGGAGTGGAGATTGGGTTCCTCAGGGAACACTGGGCTTCCGGCCCTGCTGGTAGAACGTCTGTCATTAGCCATGGCCACACACATACGGTGAAGGGAGGGGTGGGCGAGCTGAAGGCAGGTGCCCTTGCCCAGTCGGCCTGGCCCTCCAGTCGGCCTGGCCCTCTGCTCAGGCTGGGAGCTGCCAGTGGGCCAGGGACACCTCCCTGAGCCACTCAGGTGAGGGCCAAGCCTGGCCAGCCCCCGCCCTACGGCTCGCCATGTGGCAGACTCGAGCCGGAACGTCCTTCTGTCTGTAGTGGGTGCGTGGCTGGGCAGAGTGAAGCCACCAGGGCATCTCCCTAAAAGCCAAGGTCGGCCTCCCTCCCTTCCCCCTGCCCCCGTACCTCGCTGTCTGTCTCTGCAGAACGACGCCGACCCGAACGTCTCCGAGCAGCAGACATTTCTCGTGGTGGTCGCCATTGACTTTGGGACCACGTCCAGTGGCTACGCCTACAGCTTCACCAAGGAGCCAGAATGCATCCACGTGATGAGGTGATGCTGTGGGCGGGGGGTGGCGGGACCCTTGAGGGCACTGGGGGATGGGAGAGGCGTTAGTCAATAGGCACATAGTGGGAGGGCACGCTGGGCTCTGGTCCAGCTCGCCCAAACTCACTGCGCCACTTTGGGCAAGCCACTTCTGACCTCTGGGCTCCAGGTTCCTGGTCTGTAAAAGGATGATTTAGTTCTGATTTCATCTGGGATGGGGCCTGGGCAATGGTATGTTTGAAACCTGGACTCCCCAGCCCCTCATCCCCCGTGCCCCCAGTGATTCCAGTGTGCAGTCAGGATGAGGGGCACTGACCTAGAGTGTCTATGATAGAGGTGACAGAGGTACGGGCTCAGCCACTTACTGTGTGATCTTAGACAATTGCTGAACCTGTTGAACCTCAGTTTCCTCATCTGTGCAATGGGGATGATGACAGGACCTGCCTTACAGGGGACGGATGCAAATGAAATGGGATTTCCTATCAAGTGCTTACCTGTTGCCGTCAATTCTGACTATTGGTGACCCCATGTGTGTTGGTGAAGAACTGTGCTCCATAGGGTTTTCTTTGTTTTTACTTGTATAATTGGTATTTTATTGGTTATTTCAAGGATCAGTACAGACATTATGAACAGTTTGTACACAATTCTTTTTTTTTCAGGTTTTTTTTTTTTTAAATTGTGCTGTAGGTGAAAGTTTACAGCTGAAGTTAATTTCTCATACAAAAATTTATGCACCTATTGTTATGTGACCCTACTTGCTATCCCTATAATGTAACTGCACACTCCCCATTTCCACCCTTGGTTTCCCGTGTCCATTCATCCAGCTCCTATCCCTTTCTGCCTTCTCATCTCCCCTCTGGACAGGAGCTGCCCATTTAGTCTCGTGTATCTACTTGAATTAAGAAGCACACTCTTCACGAGTATTATTTTATGTTTTTTAGTCCAGTCTAATCTTTGTCTGAAGAGTTGGCGTTGGGAATGGTTTTAGTTCTGGGTTAACAGAGAGTCTGGGGGCCGTGTCTTCTGGGGTTCCTCTAGTCTCAGTCAGGCCATTAAGTCTGGTCTTTTTAGGTGAATTTGAGTTCTGCACCCCACTTTTCTCCTGTTCCATCAGAGAGTCTCTGTTGTGTTCCCTGTCAGGGCGGTCGTTGGTGGTAGCCAGATACCATCTAGTTCTTCTGGTCTCAGGTTGACGGAATCTCTGGTTTATGTGGCCCTTTTGTGTCTTGGGCTAATATTTTCCTTGTGTCTTTGGTATTCTTCATTCTCCTTTGCTCCCGGTGAGTGAAACCAATTGATGCATCTTAGATGGCCACCCGCAAGCTTTTAAGACCCCAGACACCACTCACCAAAGTGGGATCCAGAATGTTTTCTTAATAAACTTTGTTATGCCAATTGACCTACATGTCCCCTGAAAGCATGGTCCCCAGACCCCTGCCCCTGCTACTCTGTCCCTCAAAGCATTTGGTTGTATTCGGAAAACTTCTTAGTTTTTGGTTTAGTCCAGTTGTGCTGACTTCCCCTGTAGTGTATGTTGTCCTTCCCTTTACCTAAGATATGTACACAGTTCTTAATGTACATACCGAAAATCGAAAAAGCCATGTCGTTATATTTCTTTTCTAGATTCTAGTGACTTTCCAGCTTTAAATTTGGAGGCAAATTTTCCTTAAGAGGCTATCAAGTACCAGTTATCTTCAATTGTTGATAAGCGGGTACATCATATCCATTGCCATCGAGTCAATTCCGACTCATAACAACCCTATAGGATCCAGTAGAACTGCCCCATAGGGTTTCCAAGGAGTGCCTGGCAGATTCGAACTGCCGACCTTTTGGTTAGCAGCCGTAGAACTTAACCATTGTGCCACCAGGGTTTCCGTCAGTTACATCGTAAGTCCCACTAATTCACAGTTTAATATCTCACACACTACACACTCAAATGTTCAACCTTTCACAGCAAGTAACAAAGTTATTCGGAAACCTGGACCACCACGAGTAAAGATGTTAAAGAACACACAGTTCTGACAGGGAGAGCTGTGATGAGGGAGCCATTTTCTTTAAGAACCAATTCTAATAAAAAACAACAGAGAAAGAGAAGTAATTTAAAAGGTTCAAGACATGTAAATGCATGACTGCGACTCCCAATTGCCATTAAGTATGCTTTGTATTATGGAATATAAAAACTGCCCCCCCCCCCACCCTATGGAATGTTCCATTAACACTCGGGGCTGTCAAACCTCCCACAATCAACATCCCATTATCTTCTGGTTGTACTATAAAGTAAACAACCAGCAAATAACTTCACCTCTTACAACAAAGCATTTATACTTAAAAAATGAGATGAGGTGGGATTCCCTTCTTCTTAAAATGTTTCTAGAGCTACTAGAAAACTTGCATTTACAAAATAGTTGATAAAAATATTCCTCTGGAGTGTACAAGAAGGGACATACAGGGACCACTGATGAGACATGGTGGACAAGCATCGCTCAGACTTGGCTTCATTCTCTCCCGCATCATCAGAGGCTGGACGCTCCTTGTGTTTAGTTCCTCCATTTTCTGCAGGGAAATCTGTAGTTTCTTGGTTAGCCACGCCGGCGTGTTTCCTTTTGCTCCCCTTTCCCCTTTCGTTTGCACTTTTTTGTCTGAAGACGTATCCTTTCCTGCTGCCTTTTTTGGCTTTGTTTCCACTTCTGTAGGTTTAGCTGACAAGCTCGGCATCTCCTTCCTCTTGGGCTCCCCCGTCACTGCCCCTTCCATCAAGCTGACCTTCCTCTTGGGCATCTTGGCAGCGGGGAGGGTGCGTGCTGGGTTCCTGCTGGCCGAGGTGTGCCGAGAGCCTTCTGGAAGCTGGGCTGCCTGGCTGCTCTGCCCTCTGCCTGTAGGGTTTTCAGTGACTGATTATTTTTTTACAAAAGTATATTGCCAGGCCTGCGTTTCCAGGTGCCTTTGGATGGACTTGGACTTCCAATCTTTTGGTTAGCAACCAAGTGCATTAACTGTTTGCACCGCCCAGGGACGCCCATCAAGTGCTTACCCATAGTAAAATGTAAGTAGAAAACCAAGCCCACTGCCACTGAGTCAATTCTGGCTCATAGCGACCCCACAGGACAGAGTAGAACTGTCGCATAGGGGTTCCAAGGCTGTAAATCTTTACAAAAGCAGACTGCCACATCTTTCTCTCGCAGAGAGGTGGGTGGGTTCGAAACACCAACCTTTTGGTTGGCAGCTGAGTGCTTTAACCACTGTGCAAGCAGGGCTCCTTAAGTAAGTAGGGAAGATGATAATTATGTCAGTAATATAAGTAGGGAAGGTGATAATTCTTCCAAGGGAAGAAAAGTCAAGAGTGACAGTGACCGGAAGTGAAGTGCCATGCATGATAAAAAGCAGCCTGAGTACACGCAGCTGAGTGAACCCAAAAGGCAAAGTTGTCTGGGGTCTCCTGGGATGCACTCTGTGCCCTAGACTCACCCTTCCCCCAGTGCACACAGCCCTCACGTCCATCCCATCCACTGTGAGCAAATGTACATGAGGACTTCTGGTCTACCCTGACACCAATTATTGCTTCCCCCAATCCTGCCCGTGGCCTTTCTGCAAAGTCTGCTGCCCCTTAAAGCTTTGGAAGCCAGAGATTTATCACCCCAATTTTCCATTTCAAGAGATGGCTCTGAAAATGTGTTGTAACTGGCTTTGCAATTCCTTTGATTAAGAAATTGTGTAATTAAGTTATAGCTCCCAGATTAAGATTTTAGATATTTTTATAAAGTGCTGTTTAAAACACAAGTCTTGATATAAGTGATCCCCACCCCAATCTTAGTGTTGGCCCCACCTCTCCTCTTGAAAACCAGATAAGGCTCAGCCTAAGGACCTTGTTGTAAGAGGCCCCAGAGGCCCTTGAGTGTCCTCTCAGCAGGAAATAATGAAAAGCCAGTTCTGTTAGATTACCTGGTGACAACATAGTCCTCGGTGTTCAGTCGCCATGAGGCTGTGAGGGTTTGCTCTGCTGTCACCGACCCACGAGACGGAAAACTGGAACGGAAAAGAACACACCATTAAAAGCTAGAGGCGGTGTTTACTGGTTTCTAGTAATTGTTCTCAGAAATGTTATTTCCACAGGACAGTCATGCAAGAAAAATAGAAAAGAAAGTGAGGAAATAGCTTTGAACTTGCTTTGGGAGGGGTACTTACGAAGCGTCACTATAGCTCAGGGATGCTAGGGACGTGATCTTAAGTTATCGTAGAGATTTTGGAGAGAGGTTACCCCTGAATTTTATTTCAGCCGGAACACAGTAATGCAACCATGATACATACTGACAAAGTTATGAATGAGAATGTTTCCTTTTTTTGAGAAAAGCTATGAGTGAGAAAACTAATGTGTAAGTAGGAATGAAGGAACCAGCAGAGGACGTGAGTAAGCTCGTGTCGCTGGTATAGTAATGAAAAGCCCGTTACTATTCAGTAAAGAAAGGTCGGGGGTGGATAAGGGGCCCTGGTGGCCCAGTGGTTAAGAGCTCAAACCCGCCCAGCGGCTCCATGGAATTGTTGGCAGCCTGCAACCATAAAGACTATAGCCTAGAAAACCCTACAGGGCAGTTCTGCTCCATCACGTGGGGTCGCTATGAGTTGAAATGGATTCAGTGGCACCTAACAACAACAGTGTGTGGTTAGTTGGTTCTTTATCCCTTTTTCAAAAAGGTTCCCTTCCAACCTTGAAAGAGTATTTCAGCATATTTAGGGCAGATACACACGACAATTTAGAAAAATAAGATGACAAACAACATGGTTAATTTTATTAAAGAAGATAATTTTAAAAAACCTAATTTGGCCCAGCTATTTAGGTGGTACAAACAGTTAACATGCTTGCCTGCTAAAGCAAAGGTTGGAGGTTTGACTTTACCCAGAGGTAACTTGGAAGAAAGGCCTGGTGATGTACTTCCAATAAATCAGCCATGGGGGGTGAGACCCAATGGAGCACAGTACTACCCTCACACATGGGGTTGCCATGAGTCAGAATAGACTTGACACAACTGGTTTTATTTATTGATATAATCATAATAAAAATACCTTACATTTAGTAAGTGACAGGCACCGTGTGAGCACTTTATGTGTAGTATGTAGGCAGGTACTATTAATATCCCCATTTTACAGATCAGGGAGATGAGGACCACACCATGCACACCATGCCCCTGCACCGCACCATGGCCACTTGGCTCTGTTCTCCCTCTAGAATGACCCATCACCCTTCCATCCTCTTCTCTTCCTCCCCGTGAACCTCTGCCCTGTTTGGCCTCTCTCACCTCTGCTCAGACGATGGCAGAGCCTCTTAGTCAGCCTCCTTGCTCCGAGCCTTACTCCATTAGTCCAGTCCCCATGCTGCTGCCAGTTTGCTCTCTTGAGCAGCAGCTCTGATTCTGCCATGCTTCTGCTTTAAAGCCTTTAGTGGCTCCCCATGGTTCACTGATTAGATCTCTAACTCCTCAGGGTTCTCCCAGCCTGGTTCCAACCTGCCTTCCCAGTCTCATTTCCACTTCTCCCATTTATATTCTTTCTCTAACTCACTCTATCACTTGGCATCCCTTGTCCATGCCCCTGTTTCCACCCATCTCTGGAGCAGCCTGGAGCAGCTTCCCTGACTCCCATTATAGCACACCCAGATCCTTCCCTCCTCCAAGATCCTGCTGTCACTTCCTCAAGTGCCCCTTGGTCCTCCATTCTTCCTACATTGTTCAATTTCCCCCTCCAGCTGGCCCCTCTGCCTTCTCTGGCCTTGGCAGCATTTCCCTGGGCCTCTCGCTTCCCATCTGGTAAGGTAGGTACTTCCGCATTTGTTTATGCCCTACCTTGTCTCGAAGAGGATTTCAGCCAGCTATATGTCTGCCGGAGCCCTGCTGGTGCAGTGGTTAACAGCTCAGCTGCTAACCAAAAGGTCAGCAGTTAGAATCCCCCAGCCGCTCCTTGGAAACCCTATGGGGCAGTTCTGCTCTGTCCTATAGGGTTGCTGTGAGTTGGAATCAACTTTACAGCAATGGGTTTTGGTTTTTTTTTTTTTTTTTTTTGTATATGTCTGCTATTGGTGCTTGAAAATGAAACAAACAACAAAGTAGATTCCCTGCTAGGCTGCAGGAGTCCTGGGGTGCTGCAGACGGTTAGCGAGCTCATCTGCTAACCGAAAGGTTGGAGGTTTGAGTCCATCCAGAGGTGCCTTGGAAGAAAGGCCTGGTGATTGACTTCTGAAAAAGCAACCATTGAAAGCCCTGTGGTGCACAGGTCTACTCTGACACCCATGGGGTTGCCATGAGTTGGAATCTACTCACTGGCAACTGCTTGCAAGGTTGTAAGTTCATTGAAAGCAGAGACATGGATCTTCTATCTCCGTGTCACCAGTGCCTGGCACACAACAGATGCGCGGGAAATGTCGAATGAGAGGATAAAGGCAGACCTTTGTTACTGAGGGAGAACTTGGGAATTTGCCCTTTTCGTTTTTCTTTTTAACTGTAGATGAATCTCGAGTCACTCACTCAGCGGGCTGGGCCAGGCTGTATCTGTAGCAGCTCCTGTGAGCACTCACGTCTATAACAGTCACGCACACAGTAGGTGCTCAGGTCAGTGCTACCTGGGCAACAGGGGTCTCATAACCTTTCCTTGTGTTCAGGCGATGGGAAGGAGGCGATCCTGGTGTGTCCAATCAGAAGACTCCGACCACCATTTTGTTGACTCCTGAGAGGAAATTCCACAGCTTCGGCTATGCTGCTAGGGACTTCTACCACGACCTGGATCCCAATGAGGCCAAGCAGTGGCTGTACCTGGAGAAGTTCAAGATGAAGCTGCACACCACTGGGGTGAGCAAGCCTCACCCCGTCCCCAAATCCCCCACATTGGAGAGCCAAGGGTCGTCCAGCCTTGGGGAGCTTGCCACCCCAGGGGTTCTCAGACTTCTCCCAAGCAGAAATTAATGTCCACGTACTTTGATTTTAGAAACGACCAGGAATGCACACACTTTGTGGGTACACAGCACTTTCTGATGTACACGTAGGCAGGGAGATATTTAGCATATTTGACAACTTGCTTGACTTGGAAACTGACCAGTCAGCCTGCACTGGCTGTAGCATGGGAGCAGAGTGCTGGGGGCACCCTGCTGTGCCAGGAGTTACTCTTTCACTTGCCAGCTTGCTGGGACATCAGTGGTCCTGAAGGAGGATGTGGGGCCTGGGGACACCTAGGGGGTCTGGGGCAGTGGCTATTAACTGGCTCATCTGGGAGTAACAGCCATTACCTCTAGTGCATCAACTCTGTGCGAGAAAGGGTTTAGCTCAGAAAATCACATGCCCAATAACTGGAGGTCACCTCCCAAAGCAGTGCCCTCAGTTCTGCTCCCAACAAGCCAGTGTTCCGTAAGCTGGACCAGGGCATTTGATGTCAACAAGTAAGCAAACTAAGGCAGAGAAAAGGTGGGGCATTGGATAGACTTTTTTCAGTTTAAATATTTTATCCCGTAAATTTTCCTTCACTCTTGGTGCTATAGTGTTTAAGACTGCAGCCCCTGGCGCCAGACAACCTGGGTTTAAATCCTGCCTCTGCCCCTTTATGATACCAAATCCAAGTTACCCAGTCTCTCCATGCCTTGGTTTTCCTTGTCTGTAAAATGGAGTAGTGATAGTGCCTTCCTGGTGCATGGTAAGCCCTAGTGAGATCCTCGCTCTTATTGTTATTGCTTTCATGTGTCTGCTGTTACGTGCTGCAGATGACAAGACATGTCTTAATGGAACATTCAGCCACCAGCACTGCCTTCCCGAGCTCTCTGTACTCATTGCTATGACCGGTTGGCTCTCTCCGACATAGATCGCTTTCTGCTGGGTCCGAATCGCTCTCGTTTCCCCTGCTGGAATTCAGTGCCAACTATCAGTGCAGCACAGGCTTCCCCTCCAAGCCGGGGGCTTCCTGGTGCTGGAGCCCCTTTCTGAGCCTGGGAGTCACCGCCCAACAGCTCACACCAGGGGTGGGAGGCGGCTGGGCAGGAGGCGTGAGCGTGTGCGGATATGTCAGAAGGGCGAGTTTAGTAACTCAATACCCCTTCACCGTCCAGAGGCAAAGTGTAATTACCCAGCCTGGATCAGTCTGGAGTCCCCACTGACCTTTTTCCCGGCAGTAATGAGCCTCTTGTTCCCGGAGACTTGGAGATCTCCTCTTGTGTTTCGCTTCTACTCTCTGCCCCTCCTCCTCATCTGGGGACTGTCCTCATCACTTTGATGACCTCTGGCCACCCGGCACCTGGGTTCTCACAGTGCATCCTCCATCCAAGGACCGAGCTCGGCAGCTGCTCCAGCTTCTGGCAGAGAGAGGGAGGCAGTGATGCGGGATTCCCTGGGGAACAGGCTGTGCAAGCCCTGAAATAGGAGCTCTTCCATTCTGGATCCTCGGTTGGCAGCTCATTGGGGAATGAAAGCTTCACGTCTGTTTAGCTTCATACACGGCAGCGAGGTGGCTGATTTGGGCCTCAACTGGGGGGCTCCCAAGGGTGACCATGTGTGTTTGTCTGTGGAAAGGGTATGTAAATTGCCTCGGGGTGCCGCCTGCTGCCTTCTTTCTTTTCCTGGTGCTGTCGTTAACCCAAAACCTCTGCTCCTGGAGGACTTGGGAGAGAGAGAGAGAGAGAGGTAAAGAGGGAGAGCGGAGGTGGGGGATGCGGGCCAGAGTCTTCTCCGCAATAAGGGGACAATGCTGGGACAAGCCATCCTCGTTTGCTCCTCAAACATCAGGGAGCGCAAGGTGGCTTCAGGATTCCCCAGACCTCCAAGTAGCAGCCGCCAAAGCCAGAAGGTGCGTCTCTCCTGCATCATCTTGTCGCTCTCTCGTTCCTTTCCCCCGACCAGGACCTCACCACAGAGACAGACCTGACGGCAGCAAACGGCAAGAAAGTCCAAGCCCTTGAAATCTTCGCTTACGCCCTGCAGTACTTTAAGGAGCAGGCGCTGAAGGTAGGACTGACGGCAACCAGCTTTGTGTGGTAGGCGGTGGTACACGTGGGGTGGTCGTGAGTCTGAGCCGACTCAATGGCAACTGGTTTACATCGTCCATAAGAGGGCTGGCTGGTGTTTGAGGGACAGAAGGATTCACAGAGGGGAGGGGGTTATTGGATGTTTGACCAGAATAGACTAAAGTAAGAATATCTCAGAAATCACAGTAAATGAGGCAGTTTAGTTGTTCATGAAGAAAGCAAGTGAAACTACCTGACATAATAAAAAACAAAAACAAACCCGTTGCCATCTAGTCAGTTTCCGTGACAGGGTAGAACTGCCCCACAGAGTTTCCAAGGCTGTCATCTTTATGAAAGCAGACTGCCACATCCTTCTTCTGCAGAGCAGCTGGCAGGTTTGAACCAGTGACGTTTTGGTTAGCAGCCGAGCACTTGTCATGTTCCTCTCCCTTCCAAGCTGTTTTCCACCCACTGATGAAGGCACAGCCTATCTAAACAGCTCTCCCGACAGCCGGAGGAAGAGCCTCATTCATATTTCCTGTTTCCAGAGCTTTAAATAGCCTGGATGGTAATGGCGCTGTGCTTGGAGCCATTCCCAAAACCTGTCGCACAGCTCACCTGCTTTAAAGCCCGCTGCAGGCCTGCAAGGAAATAAGACGTTGTGATAAAAAAGAATGTTCGCTTCATGTGGACCCAAAGCAGAGATGTTTCTAAAACATATTTTTAAAAAAGTTTATTGATCAAAGAGGAAGCTAGTTCAGTGAGAGAGTGGGTCACACCCAAGATAACTATTTGAAACAACAGGCAAGATGAGATGCCCATCAGAAAAAGCAAAACAAATATTTTACCAGCCTATGAATCTTCTGAAACGCGTCTGCAGGGCCAGTTTTGATGTATAAGTACATCAGTGCGCGTTTAGATGTGATTTCAGATTTGGCTGGTGAATATGGCAGCAGGAGGCGAAAGAAGGTAAGGAAATAGTAATTATCAGGGGTCTTCTCTGGGTGAGGCTCTGGTTTAGATACACCACATGTGTTCTCATTCAATCTTGCCAGTAACGCTGTGAGTTAGGTTTATTATTCTCATTTTACACATGGGAATACTGAGGTCTTGGAACATTCCAATGACACATTTTGCTCTATATGGACCTGGTGGAAAACTCTGATGTTCGGGAACCACCTGTCCCACTTATCTACAGATGGGCCCCACTGATGTGATATATCTTCAACCAAAAGTTAAGGGCCACATGGTTCTTGGTTAGGTCATGCCATGCATATCCTTCCTGTTATGTCAGGAAGACTCCCCTGATAGCTGGAGTTGTAGTAAGGTCGTTGAGAGTGACAACTACAATGATAACAGCCACCAGTTGGTCACCATTACTACGGGCCAGGCACTGTTCTACATAGGAGACCACACGTAGCAATTTAGTTAAGGCCTTGGTTTTTAGAGACACGATAAACCTGGCCTGGGTCTCAGTTTTGGCTCTACCACTTTCTAGCTGTCCGGTTGTCGAAAAGGTCCTGAACATATCTAAGCCTCAGTTTTCCCATCTGTAGAAAAGGGGCACAGTTATAATCCCTTCCTAATGGAATTCTTGAATGGGTTCATTGAGATAAGGTAGGAAAGTGCATCACAGAGTGGTTGACACATAAGCTCTCAGTAAATGTAGCTGCCATCATTATTACCACCATTATCAATCCTCCTGGCAATCTTATGAGCTACGTGTTATTGTTATCCCCATTGTGCTGATAAGGAAACAGGTCTGAGAAGTTGTCACTTGCCCAAAGTCACATGACTAGGAGGTGGTCAAAGTCACATGACTAGGAGGTGGCCAAAGTCACATGACTAGGATGTAGTCAAAGTCACATGACTAGGAGGTGGCCAAAGTCACATGACTAGGAGGTGGCCAAAGTCATATGATGAGGAGGTGGCTAAAGTGATTTTCTTCTGCTCTGCCTGCCTCAGTGAGTGAAGGGGCACTGGGAGCGGCCTGCTTGTTGAATATTCAGAAAACAGATTCTTATTCCCCAACCCTGGTAAGTTCAGGAGGGTTTGGAGTTCATGGCAGGGACACTGCAGAAGGCATGTCCTCACGGTCCCACTGTGCCCAATTGACCTGCTGCCTTTTCCTTGGCTTCAGGAGCTGAGCGACCAGGCAGGTTCAGACTTCGAGAACTCTGACGTCAGATGGGTCATCACTGTGCCGGCCATCTGGAAACAGCCTGCCAAGCAGTTCATGAGACAGGCTGCTTACCAGGTGAGTAGGGGTGGGGGCGAGCCGAGGCTGGAGTGAGAAGGTAGGGGCAGAAGGGCCCGAGATGTCATCTATGGGGCATGAGACCGGCTGGCCCCTGCTTGTGCTTTAGCCACGGTGGTGCCTCTAACCCCGCTCACGTGGTCTCCCAGCATCCACAGGCCTCCTGAGGAGCAGTGAGGAGGCTCCCATAGGCAGGGAGACAAGGAGCCTTCTGAATGCCTCTGCTTCCTCTGGGGGAGAAGTAGGGGCCAGTCAGAAGAGAAGAATTGGGCTCAGTTTTCTTTCTGGCTTTACACATTTTCCAGATTGTGTTTCCACTGTAGATCTCAGGGCCAGGATTTCAAAATGGAGTTCAGAGACCTTTCTCCATGGGCAAATGGAAGGGAGGACATTAAGGAAGAGGCTTGGGAATAGGAAGGGAACAAAGTCAAGCTCACTGGCCCTGGCCCAGGCAGATTAGCCTGGTGTGGAGGCTGGAAACTGCACCTCTGCATCTGGGAGGAAAGGCAACAAGACTGTCCTCTGCAGGTTTCCCTGTGGGAGTGGCCCAGAGGGACACGAACGGTCACCCTGGAGACCTGGGTGGTGGCAGACCCCTGGATGAGGGCAGTGACGTGGCTAAGAAACATGGGTGAACACGGTGCTTGTTGGCCACAGAGACAGAACACTCCAGTGCTGATGGCAGCCCGTGTCGGTGGGTGTGGGCGCTGCTGGCCCCACAGAATCTCAGGCTCCGTCTTGCACGCTCGGCTTACCCATTTACAGACAATGTCAGACATGATGGGGCTTCTGGGAGGGGCTGACTTTGTAGCAAGCATGGCCCGTGTGTTGTTATGTCAGCACAGTGCTGGCACCTGTTGTACTTAATCCCCTGGGTGAATGTGACCCCCTCACTGGGACCTGGTCCACCCTGTGTGCTGGGGAAAGTCACCAGGGTAGTGGGTGCCCCTCCCGCCTGGCCCAGCCTCAGGAGACAGCCTGCCCACCTTTCCCAGAGGACATACTCTGACAAGGAGCCCTGGTGGTGCAATGGTTAAACCTCAGCTGCTAACTGAAAGGGTAGGCAGTTCAAACCCACCCAGTGGCTCCTTGGGACAAAGACCTGGCTACCTGCTCTCGTAAAGATTACAGCCTAGAAAACCGTATGGGGCAGTTCTACTCTGTCACATGGTGTCGCTATGAGTCGAAAATTGAAGGTACCTAACAACAACATCAACAACATAACTGACATTGAGTTTGTGGTCACATGTATGAGCCTTTTCTTTTCAAAACATGCACAGAATCAACCTTAAGCACCAGAGCTTAGTAGGGGCATACGTGAACTTCAGCGTTGTGAGTGGTATTCAGCACTCAGCACTAATTTATACTGCAAGCTGAGTTTAACGCGTGCACGGTCAAGGAAGGGGTTATGGATTGAATTGTGTCCCCCTAAAATATATGTTAGAATTCTGATCCCTATACCTGTGGATGTAATCCCATTTGGAGAGAGGGTTTTCTTTGTTATATTAATGAGGCCATATCGGCATAGGTTGTGTCTTATGCCTAATCACTCTTGAGATATAAAGAGAGCAGATTAGGCGCAGAGACAGGCAAGCACACATGGGGGAAAGATAGATGCCACCTGGAGATTGCCAAGGAACCAAGGCATGCCGAGGCTAGAGAGACTGAGACAAGGACCTTCCCACAGAGTGAACAGTCAGAGAGAGCCTTCCTATAGAGCCGCCACCCTGAATTTGGACTTCTAGCCTCCCAAACTGTGAAAAAGTAAATTTCTGTTTGTTAAAGCCACCCTTTTATGGTATTTCTGTTATAGCAGCCCTAGGTAACTAAGGGAGCCCTGGTGGCACAGTGGTTAAGAGCTCAGCTGCTAACCAAAAGGTAGACAGTTCGAATCTGCCAGCCGCTCCTTGGAAACCCTATGGGGCAGTTCGACTCTGCCCTATAGGGTCGCTATGAGTCGGAATTGACTCAGCAGCAGTGGGTTTTGGGTTTAGGGAACTAAGACAAGGAGAGCGGCCCCTCTTCTCACCCTCTCCTCTTCTTTCTGCCTCCCTTCCCGAGGCCTTCTCTGCTCTCCCTCTTCCTCGGCTGAGCGTGAGAATCTGGCTCCGTGTATGTATCTGCCAAAAATAGATTTGCTTTCATAGGGATGATGGAAGAGGGTGGAAGTTCCAGAAGTAAGCACATTCTTTAAAAAGGGTGAAAAATGCCTTTAGCTGTCCACAGAAGCCCTAGGTTTCAGGGAGTGTCTCCATGATCTCAACCTTCAGGCAGGGCTCAGGGTGGGCAGTCAGGACCCGCTGTCTACAAAGACATGGCTAGTGTTCTGAGGGTCCTCCCAGGAAGGATACTCAAGATTCATGGTCCAGACTTTCATTTTCCAGCCTTCAGGAAGACTTCAACAAACATGTGACCTGTAAAAGGTCAATTCTTATTTTTAGTTTGGAAAAGAAAGAGGTGCCGTGGGTGGTAAATTTGTCAGGGTGCCGGAGCCCTGAGCTGACTCCTCCAAGGATGGCCTGTCAGAGTGGGTGGGGGCTCGTCAGGGTGTGGCTCCTTAGACTGGGGACCCTGAGGAGAAAACCAAGCAGAGGGGGCATGGAACCCTTGGCACCTGAGGGAATCAAAATGGCGCCCCAGAGAATGAAGCAGCTAGCAGCTCCTTGTCAGAGACAGGTGCCCAGCATGTATGGACGTGGAGAATTTGCTTTCTGAAAGCCAGAGACACACTGCAGACAAGGACGGTCGTCTGCATGCTGGTGACCTTTGTCTGGTGCAATGTTTTTGCCGCTTAATGTCTGAGTCTTTGTATTTCTGATTTGATACTTGTGTTCAGTTTACAGTCACTGAATGGATTTAAAGATGGCAGAGATCATTCAGTCATTCATTTCTTCATTAAACAAATCTATCCTGAGCTTTCTGTCCTCTCACCTTCCATGCGGGAGACCCGGGTTTGATTCCAGCCAGTGCACCTCATGTGCAGCCACCACCTGTCTGTCAGTGGGGGCTTGTATGTTGCTCTGATGCTGAACAGGTTTCAGCGGAGCTTCCAGACTAAGACGGAGTAGGAAGAAAGGCCTGGCTGAATCTCCTTCTGAAAATCAGCCAGTGAAAATTCTGTGCATCACAGTGGTCCAATCTGCAGCTGATCATGGGGATGGTGCAGGACGGTGCAGTGTTTCGTTCCATCGTGCATGGGATTGCCATGAGTCGGGGGCTGAGTGTACGGCAGCTGACAACAACAACATCCTCTGCCTTCTGTGCACCAGCCAGGCACTGTGGTAGGGACAGAATTCATATCCATGGTCAAGACCCTGCTCTCAGCTGAGCCGTTTGTTGAAGCCTCTGTTACTGTTGGGTGGGGAGCACATTTGCTTCACCAACTTTTCTGTGGTCTCTTCAACCCAGCTTCTGGAAGAGTCCCCAGGACAAAAAGGAAATGATGCTTGCCACTCTGTGGCCAAAATGAGCGTTTCTCCTCTCCCACCGAAGCCCTGGTGGTGCAGTGGTTAAAGTGCTCAGCTGCAAACAAAAAGTTCGGTGGTTCCAACCCACCAGCTGCTCCATGGGAGAAAGATGTGGCATCTGCTTCCATAAAGATTACAGCCTAGGAAACCCTCTGGGGCAGTTCTGCTCTGTCCTGTAGGGTCGCTATGAGTAGGAATCGACTGGACAACATCAGGTTTTTTAACTGGCTACTGCCACCACCCCCATTATTATACAGAATAAGAAAGATTCATAACTGAGCAAAAAACACAGTTCTCAGCCCGGCCAGCTTCCAGGCAGTCTGACTGGGCACTCACCTGGGTGGGTGGTATTTAATCAGGCGGGTGTTTGTTTCTTTCTGCGAAGTGGTGACTGCCCACCAACCCTTCCACATCAGGTGCATCCCATCGCCTTCAGGCAGAAGAGCGCAGAGAATGGGGTGGAATGGGGTGCTCCATTGGGACAGTCGGGAAGCTGCTCGCATCCACCCTGCTTGCACTTGAAAGGAGGCTTTCCTTCCGGGCTTGTAGGAGATCAGGGTCAGAGCACAGTCACGTGTCGGCTGAGAGTCGGGCCTTCACCAGTGGAGGAGGAGAACGAGGCCTGGACATAGAGCCGAGAGATGAGGCTCTGGGCGGCCTCTGCCCTGGGAAGAAGCTGGTGCAGAGTGGATGGGTGCTGGGGCCTCCCACCGCCACTGGGACTACCTGCCCGTGAGGGCTGAGCACACAGTCTGCACCGACAGGTCCAGTTCTAAAATTCCAAAGTCCTCTGGTGGCAAGTGCTTGTGGAAGAAATGGGTTCCATCTCTGTCTCTTACAGTCCAGACTTGGGACACTGTTAGACGCTTGAAGAGCGTTCGGTCTCAAGATGGAAGGAAAGAGAACAGCGGATCCTCTTCTGAGGCTTTCAGAAAAGACCTGGAACGCAGTGGGAGGATAGTTCCACTGAGCCTTGGGGGAATCACGGATGGGAAATAGTCCAGTTTATTTCTAGAGGCGTTTTGCCTAAAATGTGTAATGGTAGTAGGTTCCAGAAACCTGTTAAAGAAATTATGTTCCCATATGTACGATGATCTCATCTAACGCAGAGAAGCAGCCTGCATTGATTGGCCTGCTCTTCTGAACAGACTGCAGTGAAGAATCATCCTATCAAGGAGAATAAATCCAGGGCTCAACTGCTGCAGCCCTCTCACAGCTTGATGGCAGGCCAGCAGAGCACTTAACCTGTCTGATCGTTTCTCTCAGCGGTGGACACAATCCCGTGGCCGATTTTCCTGGCAGACTGCAGGGCTGGGGAGCCAAGTTGTCTGTGTATGCCCACGCCTCGGCCTCCTTAGAGTGCGAGTTTCTCACCTGCTCCTCCAGGTGAGCTCATGGCCATGAAGGAGAGCTCTAAAAAGCTGCTACGATGATGCTCAGCTGCCCCAGATCCTCAGAGGAGTCAAAGCACACACTTTCCCTTTTGTCGAAGAATCTCCAGGTCGTGGCTGCGGAATGCTTATGTTGAGTAGAGACTGGGGTGGGACACGGCAGGGTGAAGACTGGCTGGGAGGGTGGTGGAGTCCCTGGGTGGTACAGACGGTTAAGTAGTTGGATACTAACCAAATCCACCCAGAGGTGCCTCGGAAGAAAGGCCTGGTGATCTACTTCTGAAAGATCACAGTCATTGAATCACAATCTGTGGACTGCTGTTCTGCTTGGATACACATGGGGTTGCCATGAGCCGGAATTGACTCCGTGGCGACTGGTTTGGTGTTTTGGGGGTATGGTCGATTCATTCGTTCAGCATCTGCCTCCTGAGCACCTGCTGTGCACTACGGATTGCCTTTAGAAGGCTTAACATATTGCAGGAGAGGCTAGATAAGTTGGCAGCTATCCACAGTTTGAGGCAGACTATGTTGAGTGCTGGGCGAGGGCTCACCTCCCCAACAGAAGCCGTGAGATACCAGCTCCAAGAGGAGATGAGAAAAGGCAGAGGGAGTTCTCTACTCCAGTTCACCCTGGCTTGTTCTGGAGCAAACAGACCCATGTCTCCGGCTGCCAGGCCTGAGAGCTTCTGCGGGGAATATCTGCAAGTGTTTACGCAGAAAGCGAGCTTACACTTCCTGCAGGATACTCCTGCATGCAGGGAGATAAAGACATCTGGGTTTTCCAGAGTCTGGGGGATTCTTTTGCATTTCCTTTTCTTGGAGTCTACCAGCAGCTCTGGGACCCTCCCCTGTGGCCTGTCTAGAGCCAGCCACCTCCCTCCTGCCTCTCCCTGTCAGCTCTCCTCTGTGGGAATTTGCTGGGGGGACACGCCCCTCTCTCTCGCTGGGGAGCCTGATGGGGGCCGGCTGGAGCAAAGGAGTGTGGCTGCTTTGACAGGATTCCCCAGACACTGCACGGTCCCACTGTGACCTTCCTCCTCACTCTGTTTGGGGTCCTGTTTCCTTCTGCTCCCCTATCTGTAGGTACCGCAAGGAACCCCCTATGGAAATAAGTCAAAGCTTGTGCTTTGGAGCTAAGCCAGCCCAGCTGGGGAAGGACAGATGAAAGGCTTCCTCTTAGGGGGGCAACCCTTGCTTCTTTGGGCAGATGTACACAGGGCCAGATTCAGGTCAGTCCTCAGGATGTGGGATTGTCCCCGTGGGGGGTCATCTCGCTGGACTTGTCGGTCACACCCCAGGTCCCCTCACACGCCCTCGAGTTGTGTCCTTTTCCTCAAGGCTCTTCGCTCCGCTGACTTCTCAGTTTGATTTTGCATGTAAATGGTTCACATCTCAATCAGACTTCTGCTAGGATTTCAGCAAAGGTATGCGTAGGTGAATGACGTGGCTTCGCGGCTCTTCTTTCTCCTTTCCTGTCTCCCACTGCCACCGCTAGGGCCCCCACTGCTCTGGGCCACGTGAAGGTCTTGCTGTGGCAAATGCCACCTGTAGAATGATGTCCCAATGGGACAGAAGGACAGTAATCTGACTTTTGAGGCAGCAAAGTCTTGAGCTTTTTTCCTTAATAGGAAGTCCCTGAGTTCCCCATGGTGCTTTCGCAAGTGTAGATTTTTCAGCCACCAAAGACTGTGGTTTGCTTCAACTGGGTCAGATCCTTTGGCCCATTGTAACCGGAAGCAGATTGTCTGCCCTCAGTCCTGTGATGGTTTGCAAGCGTTTTGGGACCTTCAGAGCTCAGTTCCTCCCACCCATGAGCACAGACCCTCCCCTGCACCCCCACAGTCTGTGTTCTCCTAGCCTTCCCCTCTTGTGTTCCTTAGTTCTAGGCCACCCATTGCCTTCAAGTCGATTCCAACTCACGACGACCGCATGTGTGCAGAGTAGAACTGCCCCATAGTGTTTTCAGTAACTGATTTTTTGGAAGCAGATTGCCAGACCTTTCTTCCAAGGTGCCTCTGGGTGGGTTCGAACTGCTATTCTTTTGGTTAATAGTTGTCATGGATTGAATTGTGTCTTTGAAAAATATGTGTCAACTCGGCTAGGCCGTGATTCCCAGCATTGTGTGACTGTCCCCCATTTTGTGATCTGATGTAATTTTCCTACGTGTTGTAAATCGTAATCTCTGACTGTGGTTATTGAGGCAAGATCAGGTTATGTTATAGAGGATTATGGTGGGATGCAACACCCTTACTCAGGTCACAGCCCTGATCCAAAGTAAGGGGAGTTTTTCTGGGGTGTGGCCTGCATCACCTTTTATCTTAGAAGTAAACGGAGAGAGAAGCAAGCAGAGAGATAGGGACCTCATACCACCAAGAAAGAAGTGCCAGGAGTAGAGCGCATCCTTTGGACCTGGGGTCCCTGCACCGAGAAGCTCCTAGACCAGAGGAAGATTGATGACAAGGACGTTTCCCCAGAGTTGACAGAGAAAGAAAGCCTTCTTCTGGAGCTGGCACCCTGAATTTGGACTTCTAGCCTCCTAAACTATGAGAGAATAAATAACTATTTGTTAAAGCTATGCACTTGTGGTATTTCTGTTACAGCAGTACTAGATAACTAAGACAGTAGTGAGGTACTTAATTGTTTGCACCATCCAAGGACTCTGCTCTGAGCCAAGCAAGCCCTCAGACCAACTGGCTCCGTGACCCAGAGAGCCTTGCGTGAGGTGTTGAAGGTATCTGGCTTGGAGCTCAGCACTTTGACGATCCCCAAATCTTGACTTTTATGCTCTGTGGAGGCCTGTGGAGAGAATCTCCCAAAAACACAGAGCACGAGTGTCCCTTCCTAAGGGGTGTTGGTCTCGGGGTTGGCTGCCTCCAAGTTGGCTGCCTCTGAATGGGCCTGCCCAGGTTGCCCCAGGCTCCAACCTCCGCTTCTATCTTCCAGGCGGGCCTGGCCTCCCCTGAGAACTCGGAGCAGCTCATCATTGCCCTGGAGCCCGAGGCGGCCTCCATCTACTGCCGGAAGCTGCGGCTGCACCAGATGATGGAGCTGAGCAGCAAGGCTGCGGTCAATGGGTACAGCGCCAGTGACACAGTAGGAGCTGGGTTTGCACAGGGTACCTCGCGCTCTCTCTCTCCCCTTCCCTCCTTCTCTCCCCTCCCCTCCTGCCTCCTAGATGGCTCTGGACCTTAGATTATGTTAAAGGCACTTAGTGCTGGAATAAAGAATCCTGATACCCCAGGAGGAGGTTGGCTTTGAGCACCTCTGTGCTCAGCCCCCTACCTGGCTCTTCCAAGGACCCCCGCAAACTAAGCTGTGGTTATCCGGGTTCAGCATCCACCCTAGTGCCTTAGGGGGCTGGGAGGCTTCTCTCCAAGACCCGGAGGGTGGCCTGAGAGCAGTTCTGGGCCTTGCATTATTCTCCTAGGCTCTTAATCTCATCTGTTAACTGATTCTCAATCTAATCCCACTTACCTGTTATTAATTGCTCCATTAAGACTGTTGACTCATGGCTGACTCACTCACCCATTCATTTCATGTGTGATAAACCCGTTGTGTGCTCTAGCTGGCAAGCTGCTGAGAGTTTAAAATATGGATAAAAAAATTATGGATGAGTTGAGCTATCTTTTCCTGGCGCAGGCGGTGCTCGTTCAGGGAAAAGAGCTCTTTCTCTTTCATAGTCACCTACTATGTCAGAGTGGAACTGTTGTACATGGTTCTACTCCGACACACATGGGATTGCCATGAGTTGGAATCGACTTGATGGCAACTGGTATTAACTGTGTCAGCTGTCACCAGTCTCAGCCCCCAGAACTGCTGTCTCGGGGGTCTAGAGCTCTGTGGGTCTGTCCAGGGCCGCAGAGTTTGCAGACACGCTGGCTCAGGCGTGTGGCCATCCGCGGGCGATGGAGCTAACGGGCAACGCCCTGTAGGGATTGGCTCTGTGTGCAGCCCTGAGCTGTGTTCCATTCCCAGAAGAGGGCCTTGAGGGCAGAAACCCACCCTGCACCCATGGCCACCCTTATCCTGCCCTGGAAGGCCCCAGGTCCAGGAGGACAGGGAAGACTACGGGGACTGTCAACAAGTTGCTCCCACAGCCTTGTTCCCAAGTTGCCTTTGGTCCCCACACCTGAAGCCCGCCATCCTGTGCGCTCCCCGAGGTCCTGGACCCAGGTCTCCCGCTTAGCGGCTGCCATGGCTGGCCACATGGTGATGGTGGTCTCTTCCAGGCCTCCCTTCTTCCTCCTCACAGCAGTAACCTGGCTAACTCTGCCCAAGGGCCCACCTCTCTCCATTTTAAACCCAAGATTTAGGAGCCTGTTACCTTTAGGCACAAGGCCGTGGCAAAAAGTTTATTTGTCCCCAGGCCACTGCCTCTGCTTGCTGGTAGTACCTGCATTCTTAGCACCTTTTGATCTGATTTAGCTGGAATGAACGGAAACAGGCTTCCCTTCAAATCTTAGGGCTCCATTTACCTTTTTCTAGCAACGCGAGGCCTCCCCCGAGGCATGCCCAGTCCAGCCTTACTGTTAAGTAAATCAAATGCATTAATGTTTTGAATACTCAGGATGACATATTTTTTTAAATTTCCTTCTTCCTTGTTTTTATGGGAAATAAGAGGAATGACTGGCTTGTATGTCTTACCTGCTGATTCTCACCCAGTTGTTCCTAACAGAAATTCATGTCACAGCATGAACTAATTCTCCTCAGTGCTTCTGAAGCATAACGCTCACATTGGAGGGAAACAAACCTGGTTTGGAATGCTTGCCTTCCCTGAAAACTCAGGTTTTGGTTTCCTTCCCTTTAATGGCTCCTGTGTCCCTGCCACGGCTCTGCGTCTGTGTCCTGTGACGTGTGGAATTCCATGTTGTCTCCCTGTGTGGAGAGGGCTTTTTTTTGTTTTTGAAACCCTCAACCTGAGTCTGGTCTCAGCATTGTTTTACAGTTAGAACATCTCCCCCAGAAGGAGGGGGTGCTGCAAGGGGATGCCCGAGAGAGCTGTTTATCAAGAGCACCCTGTTCGAGGCCTGAGACCCCAGCCCATTCTTCTGAACTCTGCTGAGCAGAAATGGAGCAGGCACCTCCCTGCCTTCCCCCGCCACCCGCCCCCATGGCCACAGGATTTGCAGCCTGTATTATTTTATTCAGCTAATTTAATGAGGTCAATATAGGGTACATTTTCCACAATATTCAATTGAATTAGCCTGAAAAACAGGACAATTTTTTTTTTTTTTGAAAGCTCAGAGCATGTTTTATTAGCCTTTTTTGGCCGTTTTTTATGAATGCCACTTAGTTAGCCATCTTGAAAGTTTTAGGAAACCAAATACCGACTACAAGGCCTGTACAATAAATTCATGTGGAGCTGGTGCTGGGCACGGGAGAGAAACCCCCAGCTTGGGGCTCCCTCCAGGCTACAGGACCCTTTAATCAGGGGGCAGCGTCTTCCCTGTGAACCAGGGCCCAAAGGACCTGCCTGGCTGGGTCTTTGCCGTTCTAATCCCCAGAGAAGAAGTTGTTCCGCAAACACTGTGCTCCTTGTGGAAAGAGGCCCGCAGGCAAGGATGCTGTACTGGGGGACATATACTGTAACAGAGGGATTTGTAGGGCAAGTCAGAGTCAGCAGCACCAGGGATTACTCTAAATTGTTCACACCCCATTGCTGTTGATCTAGTGAATTCTGACTCATAGTTACCCTATAGTAGTTATCATCTGTTGAGTACCAGGTCTCATACTAGGTGCTTTGCCTTCATTATCACCTCCTATGTGACAGATGCCACACTGGGTCCCTACCCTGCCTGTGAGGAGCTTAGGCCAAGTGACATCATCCCCATTCTATAGATGTGGAGACTGAGGCCCAGAGCGGTGAAGTGATTTGCCCAAACTCTGTCTGGCCCTACCTTGCCTGTGCCTTCTCACAGCACCTTCTCCATCTCTTAACTTTCCACTGTTCTGATTTTTCAGACTTCACTGCAAATTGTTAAATCTCCAAGGCATGAGGGTCTGTTGTCCGAGGGTTACTGTCGGGCAGCAGGACAGTGCCGTGGGAACTGCAAGTCCCTTAACCTCTCCTGACCTGGTTTCCTCATCTGAACACAAGGACAATAATTTGTGCCCTGTCTGCTTCAGAGGACTGCTGGGAGGGCTGTGAGAGAGAAAATGCCCCAGGCAAGGTGTCGCAGCACAAACTACCCCAGGCCATAGTCAGGGCAGTGGACTCAAGCAGAGGCTGTCCTCCGCAGCGGCGTTCATGAAGAAGGCGTGCAGGGCTTCAGTACGTTCAGATGGGTCTGCTTGGGGCGGAGGCGCCACCGTGTGGCTGAAGCGCATATTGGCTTCAACAGTGTCAGAAAATGGCTCTTGTCCTGTTCATCCAGGATCCAGATTAGGAAAACATACCCCACATTCCTTGCAGCAGACAAAGTTCCTTGATGTGAAATTGTTTAACCAAGTCACACTGCAAGCTGCTTGGCAGACAGCTTCCTCCCTGGGGCAGCCGAACCAGGAAATAAGCTGATTTTATTAACCATTCCCAAAAAACTGTCGTTGGAGGAAGGGAAGGTCATGTCATCAGAGTACGCTTTTCAGCAGGGCACAGGCCAAAGCTGCCAAGCCAATGACTAGACCAGGGCTGGTGGAAAGAGCAGCTTTCTCTTGGAAGAGCTGGCTTTGCAATTCCCGATGTTGTATTTCCTGAATCATTTTGATCGAGTATCACTAAATGTTCCATCCCTAAACCTCCTCATGCTATTGCCTCCACTGATCACAGCTGACTGTCTGCTTTTTTATGCCTCCTTACCCATCGTCATTTTCTTTCTGTCGGCCACTAGCTAAGGAACACATCCGGCGTAACCGGCAGAGTCGGACCTTTTTGGTGGAGAATGTCATAGGAGAAATCTGGTCCGAGCTGGAGGAAGGTAGCGTCCTTGAATGTCCTTTGCTCTTGCTGGATTTTTTTTTTTTTTTTTTTTTTGTGCTGCTGGCAAAAATGCATTCCCATTCGCTCCTTTTGTACTTTTGGAAAATGTTCAAAATCAGTTGGTTTTAAAGACCACCCGCCCAGAGAGAGCTCTTTTTGGAGCTATAATTTTGCATGTTGTAAGATCATGTAGACTTCATAGAAGAGATAGGAATTGGAACTCACCAGTTCCAGAGGAAGTCTTGTGTTAAATAGCAGGTAATTTTATGGCGCCGTTAACATGGCAGGGATTTGCCCATGATGGACGTGCGAGGTACGCAGCACTGATATGAATGCCTTAGTCTTAAAGAGTCACTCATCTCGGTTCTTTATCATTCATGCTTAACTGTCACTCCTGGGCAGATATGACTGCATTCTCTCTAACCACGAATAGCTCTCTGTGCTGCTAATTAGCAAAGCCATTATACTAATTAATAATGTTGATGATGCTTAGCTCAGTATTCCAAGTCATCACCCATCAGTGTGCTTCAGGATGGGGGCAATCAAGCCATCCATGTAAAACATGGCTGTTTGCTTTTGTACCAGGTGATAAGTACGTGGTTGTGGACAGTGGAGGTGGCACTGTGGACCTGACAGTCCATCAGATACGGTTACCAGAGGGACACCTTAAGGAACTGTATAAAGCAACAGGTGAGCTCTTGCATGACTAACATTCTCACTCCTGAGATGTTTCCAGGCAGTTCCGATTCGCCCATTTTAGATTACTCTCCATGTCACCAGCATGGGGGGTTGTAGGCAGTAGAGAATACTAAGGCCTGTTTGAAATTGGAACACAAAATGCAGTTAAAACGTTCTTTAAAACAACACCAAACCTGTTGCCGTCAAGTTGATTCCGACTCATAGTGACCCTACAGGACAGAGTAGAACTGCCCCATAGGGTTTCCAAGGAGCGCCTGGTGGATTCCAACTGCTGACCTTTTGATTAGCAGCCGAGCTCTTAACCACTACACCACTAGGGTTTCCTTTGGCATAAGGGGAGCCTGTTTTAGATCCTGGCCAAGGGAGTTCGTTTCTGAAAGTCCTGGAAGGATGTGATTGTAACCTGATGCCAACTATGATTTAGCTGCTACAGTTAACTTTCTAGGGAGGTCCCGGGACACCTGATTTTGGACCAAGGGTGCCAAACCAAAGAGCATGTTCTTTACCTTGGTGGAGAGGAGGGTACTGAGTAATTAGTCCATCACAGGGAGTGTGTGAGGTCTGCTGATTTTCCTGTCCTTGGCGTTCTTGGATGGGAATACCATGATGCTCACAGCTAGTTAAATGTGTTGATTTTATTTAAAATGTAATTGATTTTAAACAGATTGTTGTTGAGTGATTTGTGTAGGAAAAAAAGTTTCTTCCCATGGAATAACAACAACCTGAGGGTTTTGAAGTGTAAATTATAATGCACAGTTGCAGTCTGCTCGCAAAGTAGGTTTAATTTCCTGCTGCTTTGTATTTCCTGGAAGAACACAGGGTAGACCTGCTTCTCAGAGTGTGGCTTCAGCGTCCGATGGTTTTAACATGGTCATCTTCCATCTTGTCCTTGACTCAGGTGGACCCTATGGATCTTTAGGAGTAGATCTTGAATTTGAAAAACTTCTGTGTAAAATATTTGGAGAGGATTTTATCGAACAATTCAAAATCAAGCGTCCTGCGGCCTGGGTCGACTTAATGATTGCGTTTGAGTCTCGCAAGAGGGCAGCTGCCCCGGACCGAACCAACCCACTGAACATCACCCTGCCCTTTTCCTTCATTGACTACTACAAGAAGTTCCGTGGGCACAGCGTGGAGCACGCCTTGAGGAAGAGCAAGTGAGTTGGCCTCACTGATGGCTGAGACGTTCTCAGGGTTGATGGGAAGGAGGGAGGGGGGCGTGGACTCTGGAGCCAGATGGACTCTGAAGCCAGATGGCCTGGGTTCCAATCCTACACACTCGCTGTGTGTCCTTGGGTGAGTGACTCAACTTCTCTGTTCTCGGTTTTTTCACCTGGGAAATGGGGATAATAATTTCACTTACCTTGAAGGGTGGTTATAAGGATGGAATGAGTTCATATATGTTAGGAAAGCATTATCTACGTGTTACCTGTTATTATCCACTAAAAAATAGATGCTTTGTGAAAGCAGGAAAGTTTGTCTGTTTGGGCCACTGCTGTATCCTCAGTGTCTGGAATAGAAACTGGTACGTAGTAGGTACTCAGTAAATGTTTGTTGAGTGAATTCTGTAAGAGTCTGGGTTTCAGGCTATGCTGAGTCCTGGGATGCAGGCAAGTGTTTGTGGCTCAGATTGTTGCAAAAAGAACATATGTGGAAGCTGTTTTAAGGATGAATGAAAAAAATAGTAGACAAAGATCATAGATTCTTAAAAGCCTTTTTTAGTAGAAAATTTCAAACATTTACAAAGCCTTGTCATCCAGCTTCAGTAATTGTCAGCTCCTGGCCAGTCTCTAGCCTCACCTGTACTCCCCTCAGTTATTTTAAAGCAAATCTCAGATATAATATCATCTAATCCATAAATATGTCAGTATGTATCTGTAAGGGAGATAAATTTTCAAACATAACCATAGTACTATTATCACACCTACAAATGAACAACTCTTCAATATCATCAGATATTCAGTTAGCATTCGCAATTTCCCAGTTGTCTCATGAAGTGTTTCACAGTTTGCATCAGCATCCGAATAAGGGCCGTTTATAGTAATTATTTGACATGCCTCGCACATCTTATGTAATGTATAGTTTCTCCCACCTATTTTTTGTCGTTGCTATTTATTAGATGATGAAACTGGTTGTTTGTCCTGTAGAGTTTCCTGCAGTCTGGGTTTTACTCGTCACATCCTGTTCTTCTGTCCCTCGATGTTTTTTCTTTTCAAGTTGGTAGAAGGTTCTAGAAGCTTAATCAGATTCAAATTTGAGCTCTGGGCAAGTCTCCTCCATGGGTGGTGGTCTTTCCTATTGCATCACATCTTCTCTTGTGATGCTAGCAGCCTTTCATGATCATTGTTGTTGTCCTTGTTAGGTACCATTGAGTCGGTTCCGACTCATAGTGACCCCACGTACAACAGAATGAAACACTGCCTGGTCCTGCACCATCCTCACAATCATTGCTATGCTTGAGCCCATTGTTGCAGCTGCTGTGTCCGTCCATCTCATTGAGGGTCTTCCTCTTTTTCGCTGACCCTCTACTTTACCACGCATGATGTCAGGATCATTACCCACGTCTGTTACCTTTGAGGGGCTGCATTATCTTCTTAGATTGTCATTCATTCTTCACTTATTAGCTAGAGTATTCCTAGAGAGGGAAAATTTCTCTTCAGCAGTTCGGTTGCCCAGAAATTCAGTTAGTACAGGAAAGACAGAATAAATGCTTGTTTCTTTCCCTCCATTTATAAGTTTAAAAAAAAAAAAAAAAAGTGAGTTGGTTTCCTAATATCTTCCAAGTGACTAATGAGTTTTCTTTTCTTCTGCGGGAGCACGAGGAAAGGGTATCATTAAGAATTCAAGGGTTTAGGCAGACTTTATATATTTTCAACCCTGGTAGCTGTATCCTTACTGATGCTCAAATAGTCCATCTTGGCAAGTAGGAGCCCCTTCAGGTTCGCCCCCGAGTCCTTTTGACATGACTCTCGTGGTCTTAGATGGTGCCTTTGCTCTCCGGTGGGTGAAGATGCTGCAGGCTCATCTTGTACCATCCCTCCTTGAGACCTGAAATCTTCAGCCATTTCTCGAAGACGCCCTGGTTCCTTTTAGTGGAAACAAAGTAGATTTGACTCCAGCTCTTCTTGCTCATGAAGCAGGGTCCTAGTTGGGCTCTCTTACCAGTCTGATGCTTTCTCTGCCCTGATGGTCCCCCACAGAGGGCACCTGCGCTGAGTTGAACCCCAAGTCCTGCCTGCACGCCCAAGAGCCTTCAAGCTCTCCTACTAGGAATGTGGCTGCAGCCAGCCATTGGGTCATTCCATACCACACCACGCTGTCCTTTGGCCAAGGCCATGGAAAGAATCCGTCGTCTGGGAGGCCTGGAAGCATCCAGAATGTGTTGCCAGGAAGCAGCTGGTGTGCGCTTTGCTTCAAAGACAGAGATGAGACGCCATTTGAACTTTAGAACAGGAGAGGTACACACTGTGGGTCTGGGTAATAAACAGTCCTTGGCGTTTGCTTAAGGGTCCGTGGGTGAAGCGAATGGTTGCACTCAGCTGCTGACCTAAAGGTTGGTGGTGTGAACCCATCCAGCAGTGCCATGGAAGAATGTCCTGGTGATTACTGTATAGAACAGTTCTACTCTGTAATACATGGGGTCGCCGTGAGGCGGAATCGATGGCAGTGGGTTTGGTGGTGGTGGTGTTTTGTTTGTTTGTTTTGACATTCTTTTTGTGCCAGAAAGTTTCCCAAGTGTTTTCACAGACATAGTATTTAACTTGATCTTCACAACAACCCCTGTGAGGGAGGTAAAGCAAATAATATTATCCTTGATTCCAGACAAGAAAATTGGAGCTCAGAGAAAACGTTAGCCAACTTGCCTAAAGCCCCATAGCTGCTAAGTGGTGGAGGCCGGACTAGAACCCAGCAGTCCAACTCCCTGTCCGTGTTTATTCTGCTCCGTGCCACTGCTTCTGGACCTCCTGCCCCTTTGACAGAGAAGTCGGGGAGGGGACAACCAGGCTCATCACTGTCACATGATAGGTGCCTGGGAGGTTGCAGGGGGTGTACCGTGCGCATGTGCGGCCTTAGGTAGCAGTACAACGAACACGTCCTACAAGCCTTTAACGTACTCAAATCCAGCTATCTGTGGTCTTCCAAAAGAGGGCGCTCCATTTATTACCTCCTCGTCTTTCACACTAGACTTTGACCTCCACTCTCCCAGGGGAATAACTGAAAGGTCAGTGGTTTGAACCCACCAGCTGCTCCGTGGAGAAAGATGTGGCAGTCTGCTTGTGTAAAGATCATAGCCTTGGAAAGGCTGTGGGGCAGTTCTCCTCTGTTCTGTAGGATCACTATGAGTCGGATCAACTTGATGGCAGCAGGTCTGGTTTTTGGATCCAAGGTCAGCCGCAGCCAAAAATGAAGATAGAAGAGGTTATGTCTTTGCTTTTGAGCTTCTGAGGGTCCAGGTCCTGGCAGTTTAGGGGATCTCCAAGGGTGCTTTTGACTTTCAACCCCTCTTGCCCCCTTAGAGGCGAGGGTGTTCTGCCAGGGTTTACGTCTGTGCAGATAAGCCTGGGTATTGTTTAGACACTCACTGCGTGTTCCTCTGTGCCACGCCCTGTAGTGTGGACTTTGTGAAGTGGTCCTCGCAGGGGATGCTGAGGATGAGTCCAGATGCCATGAACGCCCTCTTCAAGCCCACCATCGACAGCATCATTGAGCATCTCCGTAAGTGTCTGCCAGGGCTCGGCCGCTCGGTGGGCAGAGGCGGGAATGGGGATTGATTTTTCCAGTGTCATCAATTAGTGCTTGAGAAGTCAGGTTGGCAGGTGGTCCAGGGCCAGAGCCCCCGAGTGGGCAGGCCCTGGACATGGCCAAGGGAGGTTGCTGGGTGGAGGCTTGGGGTCCCTCCTTTCAGGCACATCAGGCAGCCTGTCCTCACCTGGGCTTTCAGACTGGCTTTAAAAGTCAGAGAGCTGGGAGCTCGAAAGTATTATCCTAGAGCGACAGGTCCTAGAGGATGGCTATGCTTTGCTTTTACCAGGACAAATCAGGAATCATAATGTTTGCCGGGGAGAAGGAACTGTTCTGTGAATCAAAGGAAGATCTCATGCAAGAGGGCCATGTAGTTACCCCGCTACATCAGTGGTCCTCACCCAGGGACACACATGGGGGACCCTGATCAGTATCTAGGCCCCCATCCACTTCCCATTCCTCACCTACCAAATCAAAACCCCTAGGGGCGGGATGGCATTGTTATGAAAACCAAAGAATAATATTGATAACAGTCTACCTTTACTAACTCCATAGAACCACGAGAGTGTTCACCTGTGCATAACAAATTACCACTTAAAATTACCATCTATCTGTTAAAGTAGGTCTCCACTTAGCAGCAGCTTTGGTTTTTATTCCTGAGCGTATTAGTCCACAAACCCCCTTCCACTCCCTAGGAGAAGCAGGAAGGCTGGAACGGGGCTGGAGTTGGGTAATCCCCTTCCCCCAGGTTGGTTAGTTGTTAGTTACCATCGAGTCACCCCCAACTCGTGGCGACCTCATGCACAGCACAACCAAACGCTGCCCAGCCCAGCACTGTTGGTTTGCTCAAGTCCACTGTTGCAGCCACTGCGTATCTCCAGTGTCTTCCAGTCTAGGGGGCTCTGATAAGTCCCGCCTTTGTTAGGCTCTGGTTAAATAGTTTCCCTTGAGGGCAGTCCATTGTTAAGGAGAACTTTTCTCCTCCCCCTGCCAGTAGGATGCCCAAGAGGATTTTTCTCTGAGCTTCTTAGTGAGAACGTGATGGGGCTCTTGGAGGTGAAGTTCATGAAAATGTGGGACCCCCTAAGGCTGGACCTCCAGGGCTTTTTATTTCTCAAGCTTGCCCATCTCAGTCTCCAGCAATTAGTCAGTTAACCAAACCAGTTGCTGTTGAGGCTATTCTGGCTCATGGTGACCCCATGTGTGTCACAGTTGAGCTGTGCTCCATTGGGTTTTCAATGGCTGATTTTTTTGGCAGTAGATCTCCAGGCCTTTCTTCTGAGGCATGTCTGGCTGGACTCCAACCTCCAACCTTAGGGTTAGCAGCCTAACTGGGGTGTTAACCGTTTGCACAACTGAGGGACTCCAATTAGTCATTTACCCTTTAAGTATCCCTCTGGCTTCGGGGCCCTGCTGCTTCTGCTAAGTGGTGAGTCTGTCAGCCTGCCTGATCCAGTTTTCATGGTGGCAGGTTTCCCTGTGCCCCTAATTCTCCGCTGCCTCTGAGAGAAATCGTTGATTTTTAGTTTCTCAGCTCTTCTTGTTCTGGGGATGGGAGCGATGACTTCCAAGCTCTTTACATGCCGGCCAGCCGGAAACCGGAAGTCAACCCCTTTCTCTGAAAGATCAGCTCTACAGAGATTCTGTTCCAGAGCTCAGACTAAGCCTGTCCTCCGCTCGGCCCAAGTGGTTCTGTCGATTCCCCACAGGCTCAGGCCGTCTGCTCTTCCTGCCTGCTGGCCCTTGCTGACAAGACGTTCTCCCTTCCTCTTCCCTCTCAGGGGACCTGTTTCAGAAGCCCGAGGTGTCCACCGTCAAGTTCCTCTTCCTGGTGGGCGGCTTTGCGGAGGCGCCCCTCCTGCAGCAGGCGGTACAGACTGCCTTTGGCGACAAGTGCCGGATCATCATCCCCCAGGATGTGGGTCTCACCATCCTCAAGGGCGCCGTCCTCTTCGGCCTGGACCCGGCTGTCATCAAGGTGCGCCGGTCCCCGCTCACCTACGGGGTGGGCGTGCTGAACCGCTATGTGGAGGGCAAGCACCCGCCCGACAAGCTGCTGGTGAAGGACGGCACCCGCTGGTGCACGGATGTCTTTGACAAGTTCATCTCCGCCGACCAGTCCGTGGCCCTGGGCGAGCTGGTCAAGCGGAGCTATACCCCGGCCAAGCCGTCCCAGCTGGTCATTGTCATCAACATCTACAGCTCTGAGCTGGATAACGTCAGCTTTATCACCGACCCTGGGGTGAAGAAGTGCGGCACGCTCCGCCTGGATCTCAGTGGCACCAGTGGCACAGCCGTGCCCGCCAGGAGGGAGATTCAGACCCTCATGCAGTTTGGGGACACCGAGATCAAGGCCACGGCCATTGATATAGCCACCTCCAAGAGTGTCAAAGTTGGGATTGACTTCCTAAATTACTAACTGGCCCTGCCTGCCTCTTGCTCACCTGAACTCAGCTCACCGGCGCCTGCAGACCTCAGTCCTGACTGTTCTTTCCCTGACCTTGACCCTTGACATGACCCACCTGAATTCAGCAGCCAAGATGAGAACAACCAGGGCAAGAAGTAACTAGGAATTTTTGAAGGCACACTGGAGTGGGAAAAAGAGTCACACTGAGATAGAGGTTTGGGAGTAGGGAGCTCCTGGGCCCTGGGAGAGCCGCTCATTTTCACAGGGCCACGCGTGGGGAGACTGCCACCAACGACGGAATCAGTATGTTTCTGCAGCTGTGGTGGAGCCTGCTTTGAACAGATCTCGGTGCAGGAGAATTCAGGAAGCCCTACTGCTCTCTTGCTGGATTTGAATGAGATCTTTGAGCCAAGAGGAGGTTCTTTCTCTCTCTGAGACTTTTCTTTTTACAAGTTTTTAGATGGCAGCCCATATCTGAGGCCACCCACCTGCACTTCATTTCTTTCCATCATCATGTGATTAAAAGTGGTGATTCATCGAGAAGTTGGAGTGTTTTTAGCTGGTGGGAGAAGGCTGCCTACACTGGGCACTATTTTGGTTTCTCATATCATTTAAATTCCAAATAGGTTCAGAGAGGAAGAACCGTAGACCGTGGCCTTGGCTAATCCACTAGGGTTCTTGTGAGTAGGAGAGCTGGTACCCTCAACTTTTTAGCTTCAATGGAAGTAGATATTATTAAGAGCTGCTGACATTCCCCAAATTATACCTATGCTGTGATATAATTCCCTGAATGCAGATCCTTATTGCTGAATCCATAATTAATTCTAGTTAATCTTGGTAGGAATTCTAGGTGAGAAGATGGAATTGCAATTTGCCAAATTCACATCACCAAGCCCAAGAGTCTGGAATGGTCCCTTGCTTTGAAGGCATACATTTCTTAAACTAACTCCCTCCTCCTGCTCACCCTCACTCCCCGAAGAGTTGCGGCCAATAGTTCCCACATTTTGAAAGGGATACGCTGGTGAAACGTGAGGGTGTTTCTATGTTTCATTCAAATCTCCAGTTTTTACAGTCTGTCCAAAAAGAAATTGTAGATCTATACTTGATGAATTAAGCCAGCTTTTTTTTTTTTCTTTTCCTAAAGCAGGTCAGAATTGCATCAGAGTTCCCTGGGTACTTGTTAAAAACAGATTCCTGGATGCCAACCATGTGACTAACTGAAGCAGAATCTTGGAGGGGGGACCCCGAATCTGCATTTTTTAGTACACACCACAGCTGACTGTGGTTCACCTGAAAACTAGGAATCACTACATTTAGTTATGGTCGAAAACTGAGGCATAGATTACAGCCTGCACGCCCAGTCTTCCAGTCTTCCCGTCTTCCCATTAGGTTCCCATGGGGAGAGGGTTTGCACCTGAAGAGTGGTGACCCCACACCTTGCCCTCTTGGTGAATGAGGCTTGCTCCCTGTCTGGCTTGGGTGCTGGCGCTTTTAACCATTACAGGAAGGGCCTGGGGAGCAGGGGCCTACCTACGGAAAATAGCGCTCAGGGCAATTAGTGTTAAATTGCTGAATGATCTCTCAGCTGGTGATGGAAGCTCTGATGGCCAATAGAAACTACTCATTGGTGCCCCGCCGCAAGCAGCGCCCAGGGCATGTGCCCTACTTTGCCCCCCCAACCCCGTCCCCCACCAGCAGAGGAGAATGATTGGAAGAAAGGAATCCTAGGATCAGGATCGGGACTGAATAAAGAATCAGTCAACCGGTGGGTCTGTGTTCCATCCTTCACCAGGGTACAAAGCCAGTCTTCTCCAACATCCGGGAGCCAACTGAGGAAAAAGAATCAAGGATCTGACTCATAGAAGTCCATCTGATCTGTTCAAAGCCGTCTTTTCCACCTGCTGGAATTCATTCTGATTTTAAATCACTGGCGTCATAATGAATGGAGAATGAGCGAACTGAGAATGCAAGTTGGATTCACAAACCCGTGGTCATAGTTGGTATGCAGATTTTTAAGTAGCATTTCCCATTTCATTTTAATATGTCTTATTCACATCGCCTGCTGCAGAATTCCCTGCTAGGATGGGAAACACGAAGAAACGACAGAACTCGAGAAGGCTAGTCACATAACTTGGTAGCGGGATTTCACAGTCAGGCACAAAGATGGGTTTGCTAGTGTTCTCTTTCTTGCTGCCTGCTCTGCTTCAAAAGCTAAATGTTCTGGGTCTTTCTTTGGTGTTGCCAGCCATACTCTACAAATAGGACTTTTCAATTTAGTTCTGAGTAATATAGTTTTATGTACATACAACATTAGAAGACTGTACAGAATCTTCATTACTACAATGTGCTTTTCTTGTATATAAAAAAAAGAAAAATGCTCTTTGATTTTGTTGATGACATTGCTGCCCTTTGTTTTCCTCGATTCCATTTCTTCATTGTGCTCACTAATCGTCGATTTGTACCCATACCAAGCTACGGATTATGTGTGCAAGACTAATAGAGGTGCCTAGGGTCCGACAACTCTTTGAACAAACGGCCACCTGGATCAACAGCTTCATCAGACCCTTCTACATGAACATCCTTCTGAAAGGTTCACAGTGTGTATTTAAGGGTTATAATAATGTATTGATTCTCCTGTCCAGCCTCTGAGAGCGGAGCATTCTGGTGCCGTCAGCAATGTGACTGTGCAGAAAAACCTCCGAAAACTCTTTGCATTCCTGCAAGGGAGTCAACCTCTCCTTGGGCAGCAAAGTACTCACTCTGAGGGCAAAGTGTGGTCCACCGTGTGTGATGCTTTCAGTATGCCAGTCCCAAAGAAGGACTTAAGGGTGCATCAATCTAGCTTTTCTACTGGATTCAGTGTGTAATATAGACAAGCCCTACTTTCTTGGGCTAATGGAAGGCCTTCCCCACCTTGCATTGAGAATCTATCCTTATCTATTTCTCTTACTTAAATGAGCTGGTTGAACTCTGCAGAATTGGCAAATACATGATCAAGCAGGTGGTAATTTTATTGGACTTTCTTCTGGCCGAAGAGATACAACCCCAGTAGTCAAAACTCCTGAAAAGAAGCCCCCAAGTCCATCCCCCACCCCACCCACTGAAATATTCTAGAATAAGAGCACTGGGTAAGTACACTTGGACCCACTTTCTCATCTTAGTTTCTAGAAGGTCTGTTGTCTTGATGGATTACTCAATTGTTCCTGGCATATTATCTGATGTTCGCGTCTCTTGGAAGGAGAGCTTCGAGGATTTCCTTTGTAACTGCCCTCTCTGTGCGCATCAGGCACTAATAAATGCTGACTGACAGACAAGTTACACTGATAGGAAAGAGGAAGGAACATACAAGTGTTTTTGCAGAGTGATGGCTAAAATGAGTTCAGATTACAGAGCCTGCCCTACCCTAAGAATGTTATTTAGATCAAGTTTAGCTTTTAGAGTCCAGGTCTGGTGAATTGCCACGGTAGCAAAGAATCGCATGCACCAATATAAACAGGAGTCAAAATGCAATATTAGTTGAAGATCGAATTTTACATTACAGAGATATAATAGCTGTGATTAAGCTGCATATTTATGCCGGGAAATGACTTAAGTGAATGACTAGTATATAAACATTGTTGGCCATAGCATCACACCTGTCATTTGCTTGGAATATGGAAGTATATTCTAAAAATATCAGCCATTGGGTCTTGTTCACTTCAAGATAAATTCAAACTTCACAGAACTTTGCAGCAGTTCACAACTGGACAGGACTGTTATCTGCAAACTCTGTCTTCACGACGTCTAATAAAGCAAAACTCTGGATCTCATGTGGCCCAGATTTTGTGTGTGTGTGTGTACTGTGGATTTCTTAATGGAATTAGAGACAGCCTCCACTCAACCCAGCTCGGGTGGAGATTGATTATTAAGTTATTCCAACAAGACCAGCCCCTTTTTTACATGGGAACCAAGGCTCCATTAATGTCCTTGGAGCGCCTCTTCCCCCCAAGTTAGAAGCTGGTCTAGCTGGAAAGGAGGCAGGTAAGTTGGGGTGGCCACTGCTAACTCCACTGCACCGGAAGCAAAGTCATAACACAGAAGGCCTGGGGCTTCTGCAATCCTAGCCGGCACGCCAAACTGACTGTGGCTTAAACCCATTGCAGTCGAGCCCATGCCGACTCATAGCGACCCTATAGGAGAGAGCAGAACTGCCCCATAGGCCTTCCAAGGAGCGGCTGCTGGATTGAAACTGCTGACCTTTTGGTTAGCAGGCGAGCGTTTAACCACTGCACCACTTGGATTTATTCCAGACTCTATCTGCCTCACCCTCCAGAGGTGGCTCTAGAAGCTTCTGGATGGCTCTGAGAGGGTTCTAAATGGCTTCTTCCTGAATGACTGGCATGAAGTTCAACTCCCCGGAGAGTCGAGGTACGGAAGGCTGGGAGGGACAGCAAGCAGACACTGTTGGGAAGTAGCGCCCCCTGGCGCTCATCTAGCCCCTGGCCAGTTTCCTCCTCTGTAAAGGGAGCAGGTAGGACTAGCTATCTCCAAGAACCATTCTGTCCCTCTATACCGTTCAGAAGGAGCCCTGGTGGTGCAGAGGTTAAGCGCTTGGCTGCTAATCAAGGTTGGCGGTTCAAACTGACACAGCCGCTCAGCTGGAGAAAGACCTGCCAATCTGCTCCTGTAAAGGTTACAGCCTAGAAAATCCTATGGGGCCCTTCTGCTCTTGAAAATCGACTTGATGGCACCTAACAACAACAGTCTGGTTCATACTGTGGACAGCTTGGTGGGTTTCAATCCAGTGTGCTGAAACTCAGGCCCTCCTCCTGGTGGGGGTGTGGGGGGAGATTCAGACTCATGGCGACCCCATGTGTTTCAGAGTAGAACTGCGCCTTCCAGGGTTTTCAATGGCTGGGTGAATTCAAAGCGCTCATGAGTCAAGTGTGTCAGTAGCTGAGTAGTTCACGTTTGCGCCACCCAGGGACTCCAAACCGTCCACCCCAAAACCAAAACCCACTGCAAATGAGTCAATTCCGACTCATCCAGGCCCTCCCCGTCCCCATAAAATGATGGGCCTCTGGTGGTTAGAAAGGAGTGGACTGTATGACTCAATTTCCCCTGGCATCCCTTCCTCCATTTGGGTGCATTGTGGTTTTTCTGCCTCCCTCAGGCCCTTTTACACCCTGGAAATCCAGTTTTTCCTATTAGGAGACAGAAAGGGGGGTGGTTGATAAGCCCAGGGAAGCGCCTGTATTTGGAAGCCCCCAGGGACACAAGGCAGCTCTGTCCCTCCCCGGCTACCTCCTCTCCCTGGCCCCTCACACAGCCTGACGTCCGTCCTAGGGAGGCCTGTTCCCTCCACCTCCTTCCAAACCGGGCCCAGGCCCAAGCCCAGGCCGGTTTCTACATCACTTAAAATGGTGGCTTTGACCTTCATTCCCTCCGCGTTCCCCCTCCCCAATACCGAAACCGAGAAGCACACCCCACCCACCCACCCCGCGCCCGTAGAAGAACGGCTCTGGAGCTAAATATTTGTAGGGCAAATCCCAGATTCCACATGGGACAGGCCGGGAGCGGGGAAGGCGCCCCGCATTCTGGGCGCGCTAGGCTGTGGAAGGAGGCGTGCGGCTCCAGGAGGCCCCGGGGTTCCGCCGCGCCCCGCCCCCGGAGGTGAGCGCACAAAGGCCCGGAGGCCGGGCGGGCGTCGCGGGGGGCCAGGGCGACGGGCGGGAGACCCCGGGGCCACGATCCGTCCGGCCCAGGTGAGCCACAGGCGGCGGCGGTGTCAGGGAGTGGGGGCGGTGTAGGAGCTGTTGGAGGTGTCGGTGTTCGCGTCCTCTGACCCATCACCGGCTCCCGACCTGGGAGCACCTCTTCTCCCAGCTCATCCCTGCCCGCCTCCTCCAGGCAGCCCTCTGGAGTGTGGTCCGCATCCACCCAGCGCCAGGCACCGCCCCCACCCCAGCGTCACACTTTTGGAAAACAGAATCCTGTCCTTCAGAGTTTAGGGATGATCCCTTCAGACTCCCTTACCCCGTTGCTCTCCAGTGGATTCTGACTCCGAGCGACCCTATAGGACAGGGTAGAACTGTGTTTCCAAGGCTGTAATCTTTAGGGAAGCACACCGCCGCGTCTTTCTGCCGTGGAGTGCGGCCAGGCTGGTGGGTTTTGCATTGCTGACCTTTCCGTTAGCTCCGAGCGCTTAACCACTGCACCACCAGGGCTTCTTTCAGACTCCCTTAGATTTGTGAATTCTCAGAGGAGTTGCTTAGCCTATCTGTGCCTTATTTTACTCATCTGTAAAATGGGGCCTGGAATAGGAACTAGCCTTTAGGGCAGCTGTGAAGATTAAACAAGGAAATGGGGTTTCCCCTTCAGCAGTGGCCCACACACGTCATAAGACTGTTGAGAGGATTAGAAGAGTTGACGCACATAGAACATCTCGGTAAGCAGGTGGTCGGTAAGTACTTGTGAATAAGTCAGGCTTGTCTGATTCTAAGGAGCCCTGGTGGCACAGTGGTTAAGCACTCAGCTGCTAGGTCGGTTCGAACCCGCCAGCCACTCCCTGAGGGGAAGGTGTGGCAGCCTGCTTCCGGTAGAGAAAACAGCCCTGGAAACCCTGTAGGCCGGTTCTGCTCCGTCCTGTGGGGTCACTGTGAGTCGGAATCAACTCGGTGGCAATGAGTTTGGTTTTGGGTCTGACTCTAGGACCAGTGCCCCCTGTCTGCCAGGCTCTCAGCCGGGTGGGCTGAACTGTTTTAAAGATTCCCATCACCGCCGACCAAACCGGGACTGTCGCCCGCCCCTTCACCCCTGAGGCCACTCTGATCACCAAGCATCACGTGAGAGATGAACTGGCTTGGCAGAAACAGACACGGCAGCACCAACAGCTGCCAGATGCAGGCCCGGCACAAATTGGGGGGACGATGGGCGGTCCCTGAGGCGGGAAGGGGTCTCACCTGGGAGGCAGCATCACATAAACGTACTAGAATGGGCCCACCACCACCCCCTGTTCACTCACCTTGGGCTTCATGCTGGCCTTTTGGGACTTCCTCATCCCTTCAACCAGAATGTACCATAACCCAGGGTTTCTTAACCTCGGCACGGTTGACAGTTTGGGTTGGATAAGTCTTTGGTGGGATGGGGGTGGGGACTGTCCTGTGCTTTGTAGGTCGTTTAGCCGCATTCCTGGCCTCTACCCACTCATTACATGCCAGCAGCACCCTTCTCCCAGTTGTAAAATCAAAAATGTCTCTAGATTGCCAGATGTCTCCGGGGCAGGGTGGGGTGGGGTAGGAATCTACCCCTTCCTCCACCCCTTGAGAACCTTGCAGCCTGATTCCACCTGGATAAAGAAAGGCATGGTCTCTCCTCTCCATGGAGGCTCCTGGATCTTGCTCATCTTTATATTCCCAACCTCTGTCAGTGGTTCATGGCCATAGTGTGTGCGCAGTCCCCGATTGTTGCATGGATGGCTGGATGAATGGATGGATAGGAGGTGGTCTCTAGGGCAGGAGAGACAGCAGGTAGGTGATGATCTGCACACCTGTTATCTAAATTAATGGCAAAAGCAAGGGCCCTTGGCATCAGGTCATTGGTTTTATAACTGAAGCCAGCCATATCAGCCAGCTTGGTGTAAGCCTGTGGTACTGCCCCTCAGTCCCAATCCCCTGACAAGATAACTCTTCTCCCCACACTGCCCTGAGCCCCCAGGGCTCTCCCACGTGTGCAGTAGGTACTTGAGGCAGGGACATTTGATGAGACATTTTCGTTCTCCCTTCACTTCATTAACAGAAAACAAAATCATGGAGTCTTCTAAGACCTTCATGAGAAACTTGCCGATCACACCAGGCTACAGTGGTAAGTGGTAACATGACCTGCAGATGTGCCGGGTAAGAGAACTGTGGTCCTGGCCACTATCCCCGCCTTGGCCTGCTGTCCACATCTGTCCAGCCAACTGCGCAGTGCTCTAGCTTTTAAGACACACGTTGAGATCACTTCATGGCTGGAGATGGCTGATAGCTGGTGTCATGGATTGAATTGTGTCCCCCCAAAATATCTGTCAACTTGGCTAAGCTACAATTTCCAGTATTGTGCGAATGTCCACCATTTTGTAATCTGATGTGATGTTCCTATGTGTTGTAAATCCTACCTCTATGATATTAATGAGGCAGGACTCAATCTACAAGATTACACTGTATCTTAATCTGTTTTGAGATATGAAAGAGAGAAGTAAGCAGAGAGACAGGGGGACTTCCTATCACCAAGAAACAAGAGCCAGGAGAATAGCACATCCTTTGGACCTGGGGTCCCTGCACTGAGAAGCTCCTAGATCATGGGAAGATTGATGACAAGGACCTTCCCCCAAAGCCAACAGAAAGAGAAAGCCTTCCCCTGGAGCTGGCACCCTGAATTCAGATTTCTAGCCTCCTGGACTATGAGAGAATAAATTTCTCTTTGTTAAACCATCCACTTGTGGTATTTCTGTTATAGCAGCACTGGATAACTACGACAGCTGGGTTCTGATGAATGGAGGGATTTAACTTAGATGGGAGCTCCCAGGGCACAGCCTGGTATACAGGAGGCACTTAATTAATGCCTGCTGAATGAATTTGGACAAGTTGCCATCAGAATAGACACAGTAAGCTGAGGCCCAATCCTTCTTCCCAAGTTGGGCTTTCTCAAGTCTTGCACGAGGGCAATTCTTATGGTCCCCTTCCTTCCTGTCTCCCCTAAAGGGAGGTGACCAACTGTCCTGGTTTGGCCAGGACTGAAAGTCCTTTGCTCTGGGAACCCCTCAGTTCTTGGAAAACCAGGACAGCTGGTCACCCTACCTAAAGACTCCTCCTCCTCATGCTTCTGGGTTACTCAGAACTTACATCCCTGTGGGTGACAAGTCCAGTGATCCCCATGGACCCTCAGCTCTCGTATAGTGCTGTTCTCAGCAGAGTGGTGCATGGGGATATCTTGAGGTTGCCCAGCCTCACCCTGATCCTACTGGCTGGCTAGGAGCACAGGCTTTGGATTCTGACCAGCTGGGCCTCTGGTCTCTGCTTGGCCACTACCTGTGTGACTGTAGGTAAGTGACTTATTTCTCTCTGTCTTGCCTCTTTTTTTTTTAAAAAAAAAAAAATAAAATGGGGTATATTAATTTCCTAGGGCTTCCATAACAGATTACCACAAACTGGGTGGCTTAAATATATAAACAGAAGTTTATTCTCTCACAGTTCTGGAAGCCAGAAGTCTGAAATCAAGGACTGGTTCCTTCTGGAGGCTCGGAGGTAGAATCCGCCCATGGCTGTCTCCTAGCTTCTGGTGGCAGCTGGCAATCCTTGATGTGTGGCTGCATCACTCCAGTCTCCGTCTCTCTCTTCACCTGGGTGTTCACATGCCTTCTCCCCTGTGTCTCTGACTGTGTGCCTCAAGTATCCTTCTCCGTTCTCCACCAGCCGTTGGATTTGGGGCCCACCCTAAATCCAGGATGATCTCATCTCAAGATCCTTAACTTGATTACATATGCAAAGAGCCTATTTCCAAGTAAGGTCACATTTGGAAATAAAGTCATATAGCACCAGGGGTTAGGACTTGGACATATCTTTTGGACAGACATAGTTCAATCCACTATATGGAGTGATGCTAGATTCCTCATAAGATGATTGTGAGGATTAAAGGAGCCAGCCTATACAACCTGGAAAATGCTCTGGCCCTTAGCAAGACTCAGTCAGGTAATGTGTATTCCTGTATGTGTGCGCATATACAGAATTAGATCTACAGGCAAAGTAGGCCCTGGTGGTGGAGAAAGCATTGTGGAAGGGCTCCTGGGTTTCTACTGTCTGCCCCCCTATGACATGAATCAAAAACCAGTTGTCATTGAGTCGATTCTGACTCAGGGCAACCCCATGTGTGTCAGTCTAGAGCTGTGCTCCATAGGGTTTTCAATAGCTGATTTTTTGGAAGTAAATTGCCAGGCCTTTCTCCCAAGGCACCGCTGGGTGGACTCAAACTTCCAACCTTTTGGTTAGCAGCCCAGCGTGCTATAACCATTGCACCACCCGGAGACTCCCTCATGACATTGCTCATTGCCGTTGAGTCAATTCCAACTCAGAGTCACCCTATAGGACAGAGTAGAACTGCCCCATAGGGTTTCCAATGAGTGGCTGGTGGATTCGAACTGCTGACCTTTTTGTTAGCAGCTGAATGCTTAACCGCTGCGCCACCAGGGCTCCCTCATGACATTAGCGATCTTTTAATTGACCAAAGGTAGAGGAGACTGGATGGTGAGTGGAGGATTACCAGCACCATCGAGATCAGTCCAGCAATTAGATTCTCCCAGAGGTGGCTATTGCAGACTGCAAGGGCTGGGGGTTGCTGTATTTAGCTGGGAAGCCAGGTTTCTTTACCCAAGACAAAGACAAAAATAAAAGATATTTATTATTATTCAGTACTGAGAGATATTTATTATTATTTTTGAAGTTTAAAACCAAAATTCGTAACCAGTTTTTCCTCATGTTCTTTTAAAAAATGATTTTATTGTGACAGTATTATACGACTTAGGATTCAGCGTCCAGTTTAAATAAATAGTTGTGTTCTACCCATACTAATTGTAATGATTATATGTTATTTTGTGGGAAATGGTGAAAAATTGTTTTAGGGGTGGGTCTCGCAGATAATGAATTTACCTTTTTGTGTAATAGGTCTCTCTGCTTTTAATAAGTCTGCAATTTCCTGATGGTCCGACAAGAAAGATCCAAAATTGCTTTGGGAAGTGTCAAGGAAAATAAGCCTTCTCTCTAAAAAGATGAATAATTTCAATTACTCCTCAGACTATCATTTGGGCCCATTAAACCCTTTTCCCATTTGCTGTTTCTGCTGACATCGGGGCTTTGCTATCAAAGAATATTACTGTCGTTGCCTTTGTTGAAATGGGCCTTTCCTCTCCACCCCTAAGGTCGTTTCTGGTGGCCTTGGGAGGCCCAGCCCCAGTGGAAACAACAGCATTGTTTGTAGTAATGGCCTTTGGAAAAGTGCAGCGTTGTTGGGCAAGGAAGAAACGCCAAGTGGTGGGCCGGCATCTGGGGTGTTGAGATGGGCTTGAGTTCCTTGCTGAAGGCCTTGCTAAGGAAGGGCTGTGATTCTGCCGGCTCTTGCAGGCTTCGTGCCATTCCTCAGCTGCCAGGGCACCCCCAGCGAGGACAACATGTTCCAGTGTTTGAAAGCCTTCCAGGAGAAGACGCGGAGATACAAAGACCAGCTGGAGGAACTTCACTGCTCCGTGGCCGCTGCCCCGAAACTGAAACCCATCTGCTCCCAGGAGACGGTCCTTCGGGCGCTGCACCAGTACTACCAGCAATACCACCCCATGAGTCTAGGTACCGCAGCCTGCAACCAGCCCCTTCCCCCGGGCCCAAGTGCAGATCCTAGCCGGCCCTCTGAGCTGCCACCAGTAAAACCAGTTGCTGTCGAGTTGACTCTGACTCATGGTGGCCCCATGTGAGTCCGAATAGAACTGTGCTCCATAGGGTTTTCATTGGCTGATTTTTCAGAAGTAGATCACCAGGCCTTTCTTCCTAGGTGCCTTTGGGTGGACTTGAGCCGCCGACCTTTTAGTTAGCAGTGAGCATGTTAACTGTTCGTACCACCCAGAGACTCCACAGAGAGCACTAAATCCAGCACAGTTCCAAATCCCCAGGAATCAGTGTGGAGTGTCAAAGGCCCAGTTTCTTAAAGTGAGAAAGAAACATTTCCCGGAGGAGAAGGCATAAGCAAGGTCTTGGTCAGAGAAGAGGTGCTGGTCTAGGAAGCAGGAGCCCCTGGGCAAGTACACAGACTTTCTGACATCAGCCTCCGTATCAGCAGGTCCCATTTCTCAGTTGCTTTCTCTGTGCCAGGCAGCGTTATTTCATTAACCACCCACAACACCCTATGAGATCAGCACTGTTATTCCCATTTTACAGATGGGAGAAATAAGGCTCCAAGAGGAAAGGTCACTTGTCTGAGGTCGGTGCTTGTGCTCTGATGGCAGACCTGGGTTTGAACCCAGCTCCTGGGTTGGGGGCCTGGCACTGAATAACAATCCCCATAACAATAACAACAACAAATAATAGTATGATTATGTAATGTTAATAATCACAAAGCAAGTAGCTATGCTAACTACCATTCATAAAACAGTGATTTGACCTAGATGATTTTTAAGCTCTAACAACCCATAGGAAAAGCAATGTTCATTTCTGCTGTTGTTTTTGTGATTTTTTTTGGAATGGTAGTTTTCAAGAACACATGATAAATGTTTGCTGTGCTTAAAAAAATTCCAAACCATTAGAAATAACATTGGCCCAACAGTTTGGGATTTAGCCTACTGTGCAACTATTTGCTGTGTGACCTAAGGCAGGTTGCTTTCTCTCTCTGGGCTCCAGTTTCTTCATCCAGGGCAGGGAAGGATGGACTAGATGCATCCTAGGTGCCTTCCAGCTCTGATTTTCTGAGATTCAATGGCCTAGTTTGATCCTTAGAGCAACTGGAGGAGGCAGATGGGCCAGTAATCTTTTGTCTCGCAAATGTAAAACTGAGTCGAAGAAAGGGGAAGTGACTTGTCCAAGGTCACACAACTAGCCGAGCTAGAATCATGACCCAAAGTCAGGTTCCTGGTGCTGAGGAGGTGTCTCCTCCTAACCTTATGTAAATGGTCGCAGAGCGACCTCTGAAGCTTTTTCATTAATCTGAGAAAGAAGCAGGATCTGTTTAGGAGCAAGGACTTGGGAACCAGAGACCCCAGTTTGAATCCTGGCTCTACCACTTTCAGGCTGTGTGACTTTGGCCAAGTCTTAACCTTTCTAAGCTCTCAGTCTCCTCGTCCAAAAAATGGGATAATAATGCTACCAACTTCTTATGGTTTGTGAGAGAATTCAATGAGATGATATATGTAAAGTCCCTACCAAGGTGTTCGACACACAGAATCAATGAACCAATGGTAGTTGCTTTTAATACATCTGCAGGTGGGGGTTCACCATGGGCTCACTGTTGAGATGCCAGCTAACTTGGGAATGCTGCCTGCTGGGTGGCTTCCCAAAGCCCTCAAGAAACACGGTGTCTTTCTACAGAATGCAAATATGTAAAGAAACCCCTCGAGGAGCCCCCGATCCCTGGCTGGGGGGGCTACCTGCCCAGAGCCAGGGTCACTGAACTTGGCTGTGCCACGCGGTACACCGTCATGGCCAGAAACTGCTACAAGGACTTCCTGGACATAACGGAGCGGACCAAGGGAGCGCGCCTAAAACCATATGAGGAGTAAGTCTGGCTCAGAGCATAAGCACAGGTAACAGGAACAGGGGAAGAGCAGAACCTGGTGTTTACCAGATGCCTCAGTCCAGGGCTAGGACTATTTCTGTGTCTGATTTGCCTTATAGAAGGTGCTTCTTGGTAACTGCCGGGCCTTTCCGGTAGGCAGCCACCCTCTGCTCCCCATCCTCACCCCAGCATCCCCCAGCAGCAATGCCTGTGGTCTTTGCTGGGCTGCAGGGAGGGGCCGGGAATAAAAAGAAGCAGCCAGAGCAACAGGGCTGGGAAAGCAGCCCAGGGCCCAAGGGTGCTGGGGAGGGAGGTGGCAGGGAACACTAGGGCACTGCGTAGGTTGGCTTCCATGGCCTCAATGTTCTCTTCTGTAAAATGGGGATGATAGTCCTTGCCTCTAGCATAGTTGTAAGGATTAGAAATAAACATAACATGCTTGCATAGGACTGCATAGATTATAGTTCTTCTTCTGGTTATTATGAATACAAAGGAGTAACTCTGTGGCTTTCGTTCTTTCTTTAGAATCTATGGAGTTAGCGCCACACAACCTCCACTTGCTCCTCCTCCAAAAGTTTTACAGCATAATGGGCTGCTACCAAAATATCCGGATTTTTCTGTTCCAAGTAAGGAAGGACTCTTTCTTTTACTATACATATATATATATATATATTTTTTTTTAATGAAATTCTATTTGCAGTTGCCTCTCTGCTTAGTTGGCCACTTGCCTGTAACTCCTGCGGATGATTTCTTTTCCAGGTGGAAGCTGTCCTGCCCTCGCAAGACCCCTGAGAGAGGACCCCATACCTCCAGTGGGGTGTGGCTGTGGCCAGGCGAATACGTCAGGCAGTGGGAAGATTTATCTAGAGCCACTGACCTCAGCAAAGTATGTAGAAGGCTAGAAGTTTCAAGTCTTCAGAGCACAGTGAACCTCAAGGTGGGCTTCAACGCCTGCCATTCTCACATCAGGACCAGCCCCCTACCCACACCCCACCAGGCAGTAGGGAAATGTAGTATCACAAGAATCCCTTCAACTGCCACCTGCCCCTTGAGCAGTTGGCAATGAGTGACATTCGTGATACAGACTGTAGAAAGAAAGGTTCCTTATATAAATTAATTTAGACCTTTTACTGTAGTGTGAATAAAGAGGAAACTCCTCAGCGTGCTAAAGGTTTCTGCAGGGTTTTTGTTTTTGTTTGGGGTGAGGGGGTTCTGCTGAGTCTCAGAAGAGCCAGGGTGGGGCCCATCTCTTCCTAACTTCGGATACCGTCCAGCCAGACCTGGCTCTTTATCCACGCCCTAGCCCAACCCTCCAACTGGTCAGGCCCCATCGGTCATTGTCTAGTTCCCTAGTGCTGCTGTCACAGAAATACCACAAGTGGGTGGCTTTAAAGAGCAGAAATTTATTTTCTCACAGTTCAGGAGGCTGGAAGTGCAAATTCGGGGGAAGCCTCCCTCTGTTGGCTCTGGCGGAAGATCCTTACTTTCCGGAGTTCCTCGGCTCCTTGCTGATCTTCACGTGGCATCTTTCTACCCCGTTTGTGCTCACTCTCTTTCCTCTGTCTATGCTGCTTCTTATAACTCAAAAGTGATTAGGTTTAGGGCACACCCCCCACTGATAGGCCCTCATTAGTATAGCAAAGAAAACCGTATTTCCAGAGGGATTATACCCACAAGTGGAGCCATGGTGGTGCAGTGGTTAAGTGCTACGGCTGCTAACCAAAAGGTCGGCAGTTCGAATTCACCAAGTGCTTTTTGGAAACGCTCTGGGGCAGTTCTGCTCTGTCCTATAGGGTTGCTCTGAGTCAGGATTGACTGACAGCAACAGGGGTTGGTTTTCTACCCACAGGTATTTTGTTGTTGTTGTTGAGTGCAGTCGAGTTGCTTTGCACTCACAGCAACCCCATGTGACAGAGTAGAACTGCCCCATAGGGTTTTCTTGGTTGTAATCTTTGCAGACGCAGATCACCAGGTCTTTCTCCTATAGAGCTGCTGGAGGGGTTCAAACTGCCAACCTTTCGGTTAGCAGCTGAGCAGGATTCTAACACATATTTTAGGGGGACACAATTCAATCCACAACGTTCATCTTGGGTCCTGGCTTGGCGGACCTTCAATCCTGGTTTTTCAGAATCTCCTCCCCAGGAGACCTCAGCTAGCAAGCACGGGTAACCTCCTCTTGTTACTGGCAGGTACTCTCTCTGATCCCACTCCCCAGCCACCAGCACTCAGAAGAAATCAAAGGCAACTCCTCTGGGCAACGAGGCCACAGAAGTCAAAAGGCTCAAAGACATGCAGGGCCCAAAGATGCAGAAAACTACTAGTTTTCCCTAAGACTCCCTGGACCCGTAAGCTTCCATGGGTAGAAATCAGGAGGTTTAGGAATTTTGACGAGAAAAAGTTACATCTTTGTTTTTACTGACCTCCAAGTGAAATTTAGTATTTCCCTCAACTATGAATGTAGGCAACAAATCATAGTAATACCTGTAATACCTTATCCCAGCAAAAATCACAGATCTTTTTGTCATATGACATTAGTTGCAAACATCTTGAAATAATGATAATGCTTATCCCTACTTTATAATTACAGTAGTTATTGAAGCTCCTGTATTTACTTTCTAACATTGTTATTTAGTATAGGAATCAAGAACACATATAATTATCATCACAATTTTGTTTCTGCTATTTTGATAATATATTTCAATGTAATTAATTGGTTTCTTTTGTAATCCTATGTATTTTATTTTATGCATTTGAACACATTATAGGTAGTCCCCGTCTTATGACAGGTTCCATTCTGACGACTCTGTTGTAAGTCGGTTCTGACATAAGTTGAATACCTCATTTTTTTTTTTTTCGTTTTCATTATTACTGCCATAGCCTACTATAAGGCCATGTTTCGAATAGTAAATCCTAAACTGAACATCTGCAAGTGAACTTCTGAGTATGATAACATCAGCAGATTAGGTGCTGAAAAATTGCATGTAGTACATATTACTAACAATAAGATTAAAATAAAATTAAAAAACCCATACGGTTGTAAGTGCAGTTCGTTGTAACTAGAATATATCGTAAGTCAAGGGCTACCTGTATTCTGAGAAGAGGTTCACAGGCTTCACCAAACAGCCAGAGTGGTCCCCGGCTCAGAACCCTTGTGCAGGAGACAACCATGGTGTAGCACAAAGGGTGATTGTCACACAAAACAATTAAAAAGCCCAAACCCCAAGGGATCTGTGTCTTAGTTATCCAGTGCTGCTATAACACAAATACCACAAGTGGGCGGCTTTAACAAAGAGAAATGTATTCTCTCACAGTCTAGTAGGCTACAAGTCCGAATTCAGGGCGCCAGCTCCAGGGGAAGGCTTTCTCTCTGTGTTGGCTGCGGAGGAAGGTCCTCGTCATCAGTCTTCCCGTGGTCTGGGAGCACCTTAGCACAGGAACCTCAGGTCCAAAGGATGCGCTCTGCTCCTGGCACTGCTTTCTTTGTGGTATGCGGTCCCATGTCTCTCTGCTTGCTTCTCTCTTACATATCTCAAAAGAGAGTGGCTTAAGAGACTATCTAATCCCATAGATCTCATAAATATAACTGCCGCTAATCCATCTTATTACAACATAGTGCTAGCATTTACAACACATAGGGAAATCACATCAGATGACAAAATGGTAGATAATCATACAATACTGGGAATTGTGACCTAGCCAAGTTAATAGATATTTTTAGGGGACACAATTCAATCCGTGACAATCCAAGTACATAATTACAGTACATCCAGTTATTTAAAGTGGTGTGATAGAAGAATGTTATTGTGGAAAAATATTTAGGATATAGTACATGAAAAAGGCAGGTCAAAAACTGTACAATTACAGCAAATCCATACTGTATATATATACACATATACATAACACCAAAACCAAACCAAACTTGTCATTAGGTCGATTCCAACTCACGGCATTACAGAGTAGAACTGTGCTCCGTAGGGTTTTCTTGGCTGTAAACTTTTACGGAAGCAGATCACCAGGTCTTTCTTCAATGGGGCTGCCTGGTGGGTTTGAACTGCCAAAGTTGAATACCTCATTTTTAGTTTTTTTTCATTTAGATAGTAGTAGAGTGCAAACCATTTGTGCCACCTAGGAGTCTATGTACATACACACACACACACACACATATATGTTTTTTGTTAAAAAAAGAAAAAAAAAAGGTAGAGGGGACTTACCCATAATGCCAACAGTGGTTATGTGAATGGTGGTGCTATGGGTGTTTATTGATTTACTTATTTGTGCTTTTTTCTATTTTTCCACAACCAACAGGTATTGCTTTCATAATCAGGAAAAAAATGTTACTTTTTAAATCTTTATTTGAATCGATTAAAAGATATTTTACTCTTTTTGCAAATATATCTTTAAAGAAAAAAACGACACCTCAGTAGAAGGCAGCTGAAATTCTCTTCAAAGGACTGGGGAAAAGCTCAGTGAAGAGTCTGCGTTTTTTTCTGGCTTTCTTGGAGCCCTGGAAGAGTGAGCTCACAGTACCAGAAAGGACACCAGGAGATAAACTAGGTCCCTCACCTGCTTATCAGAGATGAGGGACATGAAGGGCACATCCGCCTGGTCTCTTCTCCCAAACCTGCAGACTTTGCAAACGACTTCTCTGGGCTCAAGGTTCTTGAGATCTTTGCCCGTGAAATTAAGGGGGTGCCATGACTGAACTGACTCTTTGCAACTGGTCTCCTCTTGTTCTTCTCCACGGGAATATAGTGTGCATCGATATTTAAGTCATTCTCCCATTCATTTTGCATCCACCTTCTAAATATGGCTTGTGCTTTAAAATAATAACAACAACATTCTAATGACAGAGGTAACAAAATTGAATATAGGCAATTTAAAAAATTAATATTATCTAATTCTTCTACAACTTCATGATTTAGATCACCAAGTTCAATGTGCAAATCTGTAACTCCTTTTGTTTAAGCAGTTCTGCATCCCAAGTCTTTTCCTTAATCTTTATCCTTTCTGTTTCTCCCTAGCCTATCATTTCTAGAGCGTCATCTGTCAGGGGGGCGGTAGAGAGGTGATTTTACTGCACTGCAAATTATCATTATTAGCACGAATTGCATCCGTAATGGGCTCATGCTTGCTGCTAAAAACAATTCCGTTACCTGATTAGACAAAATTCCCTGGCTTTGGAAATGCTGAAGAAACCCAGGATGCAGGTTTGTATGTTTTCTTATGACAACTGGGTCTTTCGTCAAGGTAGTTTGACCTCCATGGCCATTAAGGCATTCCACTGGGGTCACTTCTTTCTCTTTCTGTGGGCATTGGCTGAGGAGTGGCCCCGTTCTCAGTCCTTGCTTCCCATCCCACAGAGTGGTGACCGGCTGGCTCTAATCTCAATCACCACTCTAACTTTGCTCAAGTACAGCTATGAAGGGCGTGGAGCATATTTATCTCAACTCTGCCTTTTTCTGGCTGTGTGACTCTGGATGATTTACTTAACCTCTCTGAGCCTCCAATCCTTACTTTGTAAAATGAGGCTCACCAAAGGGCCAACCCAGTAGGGTGGGTGTAAGAATTAAAAGAATAGGCAGGTACTCTGGCCCATACATGCTCAGTAACTGTTGTTATTATTATCCGTTGGGATAAAGGACCCAAGAGAAGCTCTGAAGCTGACATGGGCTGGGGGTGAGAGTGGGGGTTGGGGGGGTGACATCTCTGAGCCCACACAGTGAGTTACTGACAGAACAGGGTTCAGAACTGAGGGCTCCTGGCCCCTAATCAGGTGCTCTACCCACCACTAAAGGAGCCCTGGCAGTGCAATGTTTAAGTGCTCAGCTGTTAACTGAAAGGTCAGTGGTTCGAACCCACTAGCAGCTCCAAGGGAGAGATCTGGTGATCTGCTCCTGTAAAGATTTACAGCCTAGGAAACCCCAAGCGGTAGTTCTACTCTGCCATATAGGGTTGCCAGGAGTTGGAACTGACTCAACAGCACACAACAACAATATTCACCTCTACACTTTTCTTTCTGGGATTTTACTGTGTGAAGCAGGCAGATCAGTCATGATTAACCAATAATAAAGACAACAGCAGTGTGTCCATCAACAGATGACTGGATAAACAAAATGCAGAATATCCACACAGTGGAATATTATTCAGCCATAAAAAGGAATGCAGTTCTGATACACGCGACGACATGGATGATCCTTGAAAACATTAAGCGAAGTGAAAGAAACCAGATGCAAACGGACAAATAGTGTTTGATGCCACGTGTACGAAATATGAGCAGGCAGCTGATGGAGACAGAAGGTAGATTAGAGGCTCCCAGGGACTGGAAGGAGAAGGGAAGGGGGAGTTATTGCTTCCTGGGTTTCTGTTTAGGGTGATGAAAAAGTTTTAGAAATAGATGGTGATAATGGTTGTACAACATCATGAATGTAATTAATGTCACAAAATTGTACACTTAAAAATGGTTAAAATAACAAATTTTATGTTATACACAAGGCCCCTAGGTGGCCCAAATGGTTTGTGCTTGACTGTTAACCTAAAGGTTGGCAGTTCAAACCCACTCAGCAGTACCGTGGAAGAAAAGTCCTGGCAATTTGATTCCATGAAGATTACATCCAAGAAAACCCTGTGGAGCAGTTCTGCTTTGTCATATACAGTCAGAATTGACTGGACGGCAACTCACAACAACAACGTTATACATATTTTACCAGAATAAAATTTAAAACAAAACCAACAACAGCAGCTAATAAGCAGAAGTGCTTGTTCCAGGCCCTAGACTAAGCCCTTTACCTGGAATAGCTTACTTAGTATAATTATTTTCATTTTATAGATGAGAAACTGAGGTACACACAGGTTAAGTAATGCTCAGGGTCACACGGAAAATAAATGGAAGAGCCAGGACTTGAACCCAGGCAGTCTGACGCCAGGGTCTGCACCCTTAACTATTGTGCCACACCACCATGTCCTGTGAGCCTCCTCTGTGGCCATGGTTACAGTAACACAAACTACTTCTAAGTGAGTCATGGTTTCAACATTGACTCAATTCAGAAAGAAAACAGATAAGAAGAAAACCAAGAGTGTAATAAACGCAACCAAGCAGTGTAACAGGGGTAAGGATGTGGAGAGCTGGCCTTGGGTGCCCTCACACCTGTTTCTGCCACATAACTGCAAAGTCATCTCAGCTTTCTCATTTATAGAATAATAATAATAATAATACCTTCCTCATGAGGTTAAAAAGGAGCCATGGTGGCACAATGGTTAAGTGCTTGGCTGCTAATCAATAGATCGTTAGTTTGAACCCATCAGCAGCTCCACGGCAGACAAGACGTGATGATCTGCTTCCATGAAGATTACAGCCTAGGAAACTCTATGGGGCAGTTCTACTCTGTCCTGTAAGGTCGCTATGATTCAGAATCCACTCGATAGCACACAGCAGCAACATGTAGTTAAATGCCATAGATAATGCACACAAAGGGATTAGAACAGCAATTTGCAGACATAAAACTCACAGGTCTTCCATTCTAAAAGCCCTAGAGAGTCCTACCAGAATGCTCCTTGGAGGCGAGGATGGTGAGACTTCATCTCTCTTACTCTGGACATGTTATATCAGGAGGGACCAATCCCTGGAGAAGGACATCACACTTGGTAAAGTAGAGGGTCAGCAAAACAGAGAGACCCTCAATGAGATGGACTGACACAGCGACTGTAACAAACATACCTACTATTGTTTAAGGATGGCGCAGGACTGGGCAACGTTTCGTTCTGTTACATGGTCGCTGTGAGTCGAAACCAACTTGACTGCATCTAAACAACAGAGAGGACAACAACAATAAGGTGAGAGTTAAAAGGTTCAGTCGAGAACGAAGACTGGATGCCCTCGTCTCCCTGCTCTGCCCTTAGGCCTTGCTTATCAGCACCCCGTCCCACCCCAAGAACTGCAAGAAGTGAAGCTCTTACTTCAAGAGTTGTAAGAGTTGGGGGTCTTGGTTCCTTCTTTTGCAGAAGGCCTCTGGGTTCCTTAAGCAAATTACCAGTACCAATTGCCGTGGTGTTGATTCTGACGCATGGCGACCCCATGGGTGTCAGAGTAGAACTGTGCTCCACAGAGATTTCAATGGCTGATTTTTTGGAAGTAGATCACCAGGCCTTTTTTCTGAGACACCTCTGGATGGACTCAAACCTTCAACCATTCGGTTAGCTGCTGAGTGCGTAAATTGTTTGCACCACCCAGGGACTCCTTAAGCAAATGAAAAGACAGAATAAAACAAACCCATTGCCATCAAGTTGACTCTGACTGGCAACTGTCATTGTTGTGTGCCTCAAGCTGAATCCGACTCATAGTGACCCCATGTGACAGAGTAGAACTGCCCCATAGAATAGGCTGTAATCTTTACAGGAGCAGATCACCAGGTCTTTTCTCCCACAGAGCCTCTGGGTAAACTTGAACTGCTGACTTATTGGTTAGCAGCCAAGAGCTTAACCATTGCGCCACCGGGGCAACAATTACCTCTCTCCAAATAGCCAAAGTTTCCCTAGTGCCTGGTCTAAGGTGATCATAAGTGTGAGCTATCATTAGGTGAGGTGGCCCAGCCAGGCAGAGCCCCGTCTACCCTCTGCTCAGTAGCCTCTTCCCTTCAGGTGATGGGGTTGGGTGGGGGGACAGTGGGATACACCAGTCTCTGAGTCAAGGAAACAGGCTTCCAAAAACACATCTCCTTCCTAGAAAGAGGAGCCCTGGTGGAGCAGTGGTTAAGATCTCGGCTGCTAACTAAAGGGTTGGCAGTTCAAATCCACCAGCTGCTCCTTGGAAACCCTATGGGACAGTTCTACTCTGTCCTATAGGGTCACTATGAGTCAGAATCGACTCGACGGCTACAGGTTCCCAGAAAAAATACAGGCAGCCCCCAAATGAGGCTGATGTGTCCCCAGCAAAAGCTCCACATCCATACAACCAGATTTTTCTGTGATGCTGAAAAGGCTGAAGGTTAGCATGTGTCCTACCTTTCCCGACCAGTGTAGAGTATCATCAAGAAGGTGTAGCAGGGTCTCCATGGCCATGGGGAGCCTGGCACCCAGCCTGAAGGTCCTGCAGGCCCTGGTCCTGGCCGGGACTGCCCTGAAGTCCTCCCCACCTTTCTGGGGTGTCCCCTGCCCTCAGCAGCCTTAGACCCCAGCCCCAGGACTGGGGTGTCTATCAGCTGGTAACAGATCTTTGCTTAATGCCAGTTTGCCTAAAATCACTTCAATTTGCTTGAACTCAACCCAATTTTTGTGACCACTTAAAGTATTTTTCAACCTATTTGTCTAAGGGCATTTCTGACGTAGTTTAACAATTTCTGTACACATTCATCACATCTGAACCTTTGTGAAGGTTGGAGTTGTTTCCCTTGGTTGTATTCTTTGTGATTCCACACCCCCCCAGCCACCATTTTATCTACTTATGAACACGCTGTTAAGGATTGAATTGTGCCCCTCAAAAAGATATGTTGAAGTCCTAACCTCTGTAACTGTGAATGTGACCTTGTTTGGGGAAATAGGGTTTTTCTTTGTAGATGTCGTCAGGTAAATTAAACGAGGTCATAGTGGAGTAGGGTGGGCCCTAATCCTAATCTCGTCTAAGTGGCTTCTTACAAAAGAGAAGGAGAGACATGCAAATAGGTCAGATACGGGAAGGGGGGTCGGAGTCAGCATGGGAGGACCCACCTACAATTCAAGGAATGTCAAGAAATGCCTGGGGTGACAGAAGCTGAAACCATTGAACATCTTAACAACAAGCAAGCCACCACTGACAGACAGGTGTATTGGCTGGAATCGAAGCTGGGTCTCCCACATGGGAGAGAAAATTCTGTCACTGAACCACCACCAATATGGTTCCGTGGAGCTTCCAGACTAAGATGGACTAGGAAGAAAGACCTGGCAAGAACGGCTCAAGATGGCGGTTTAGACAGACACGCCATGCCGTCCCCCTACAGCAAAGACCCAAGAAACCAAGTGACACAGATACAGATGACAATCGTGAAACTCTGAGCATCAAAAGGAAAGATGAAGAATTAGATCGAACACCAATTGGAAGGAGAAACTGAATGAAAACAGCAAATGAGGAGAGTTATGGATCCGAGGTGCCCTGCCACCCAGCCCGTCTCGTCTATTCTTTAAAACCACCCACTTTGTAGTATTTTGTTATGGCATCTCTAGGAAACTAAGACAGACCAGTAGAGGATACAGTAAACAGAACCCCTCAACACCCAAAACACTGAGAACTTAGCCCAAACCCACTGCCAACAGGGAGGGGAGAACTATGAGGGTGATGTAGAGGTTATATCAGCTGGGGAGAAAGCCTGCAACTGCTCGAGAGAAAAGGTAGAAACAGGCCTCGTAGAAGCTTTTCATACCCTGCATTACAGTTAAAAATCTAATTTAGATGAAAATGGATGCATGGAAATTAAACGCGCATGTGAGGCTTCCGTCCTTGTGTACCTTAACGAGAGCTTTACCAAACGTATTCCTTTCGCTTGAAAATATTTTTTTTGAAATTTGATTTTGTTGTTTTACAAATTGTTTTAGCTTTGTGAATAGTACAAACTCCATTTCTGCTCTGCTTCAAACAAAAATAGAGCATTAAAGTGTTTAAGAGTCAATCAAAGGCTTGCTGTGGGTGCCACAATATAAAAATAACAGAAAAATCAATTCAATTTTTATTTTGAACATGATTTGTCACAAACAGGATTCTAATAGATAAGGCTGATTATATGGTAGCAAAAGTAATTTATATATACTGAGCACGACGCCTTTGTCAGAGTCATCATTAAGAAATTTGACACATATGCAGGAGAACAATAAATGTCAACTGAAACGTATACCAGTTAGATATAAATGGAATGCGGAAATGAGCGATGCCTGAACACACTATGCTTATAATAATATGCAGTCTAGAGTAGCTTGTGTTTTCAAATAAGAAGTCTTTTTATGTTGTCATTTAAAATATCTCATATTTCTGAAGGTCAGGAATAAATGGCACTAATAGCATTAAAAGCTAGTAAAAGAAAAAGTAATGTGTTGTTCATTTAACATAACATTTTAAGAAATGGCTTTGTAAAGTATTCATTTGTTTCCCCCAATGAAAGCTGAGAAGACAGGATAAAGACGCCTGGTTCTTAATGGAGGGTTTTTTTTTTACTGCACCTGTTATTGTTAACATCTTGAATCAGTGAGATCTTTGTAGAATTAGGTAGTATGTGCTGGAGCAGGTTATGTTAAGAAATAAAGCTGTCTATACGACCGTGGTCTCGAGGGCTCCAGCAGGGTGCTGCTCTGGTCCTGGGTTTGGTCCTCATTAGCAGTGCCATTTGGTACAGGGATGAAGCATGATGCTGGGGCCAGGTGGCAAGACTGAGGATGGAGGGCTTTGCTGCTGCAGATACAGGTCCTCAAGAGAAAGAGGAGGGGAGGCTCTTCTTGCTGTATCTCAGGAACAGAGGCAGATAAATCAAGATTTGAATTCAAATATAGACATGGGACCATCTTGGAGGGAGTTAGCCATAGAAACCCACTCAGTTACCTTTTATCTGTGGTTGCTCCCAGCAGCCACAGGTCCTGAACAAAATACAAACTTCATCCATCTGTGCAACTGTGCAACCCCTCTAGTCCCTTTCTGTCTCTCTCTTTTGCCCTTTTTTCTCTTAAATTTGGCTAAAAAGTTAAAACAACAACAACAAAAAGTAACATAGACAAATACCACTGTAACCACCACCTGGAATTAACAAAGATGAAACTTTTATTATATTTGCTTCAAATCCTTTAGTATGAAAAATAAATACGACCGTATTGATAAAGAAGTGTTCTAAATGCCCTTCTAGGCTATGTTTTGATATTTTGTACCACATATGCAGTAAGCAGTAGTATTTTGTCAATCAAAATGTACATAAATGATAATTTCTGTATCTAAATGGCAACTTCCTGACACTTGCTTAAGAAAAGCAAGGACATTCATCAGGGCATTTGGAGGATCTAGTTACGTTGATACATACGGATCTTAGTTCATTCTTTTTAATTGCTGAAGTTATAGTTTGAATAATCTGATGGGTGTGATTGTTATGTTCTATTAATTTATATTTCCCTGATTACTAGTGAGGTTGAATCTCATAATCTATTATTCAGGTTTCCTCATCACCTGCTATGTTGTTTGTCCATTTTTCTCTTGGGTCGACCTTTTCTTTATATATTGTGAATACTAATCCTTTGTCTGCTGTGTCCATTTCAAATACCTTCTCTGAGGTGATGGCTTGTCTTTGTCTTTGGTTTCTCTGTTACTTTTAAAGAACAACTGATGTCTGCCAGCCCTTCCTCCTTCATTTGTTGACAATTTATTGTGTGCCAGGCACTGTATTAAGTGCTCTGCGTGCCTTATCTTATTGAATCCATACAATTGTCCTGTGCAGTAGCGTAAGGTAAGTGTAGCCATTGGAGAAGTTAAGTAACCATCTCAGGTGGCACAGGTGGAAAGAGAGGAAGCTGGGAGTCAAGCCTGGCTCTGCCTGACTCCAGAGCCTGAGTGTTTAACCTGATATTATACCATGAGAATTAGTAAGAGTGAAGTCTAGAAAGTTCATCCTGAAGGCATAAATGGAAACATTCACGGTAGTTCTCAACGTTGGCTGTACATCCCCTGGGAAGCTTGAAAAAATACTGACGCCGGCCTCCACCCTAGAAATTCTGATGATCTAGAGTGTGGCCTGGACATGAGGATTTTCTCTTAAAGTCCCTAGTGGTGGCAGAAGTGGGTAGGTGAGAACTTTTAGGCAATACCGGTGGCCAATTTGGCTCCAGTCCCAATAACCATTTCTGAAATGTGACACGAGAACATGGAGAAGAATCATACATCAATGTCATACAAACACAACAACATCAAACTGAATGCATTATAACATTTATTACAGCAAAGATAAAAGAGCACCGTCACCTTTTTAACAAGGGTAAAGAGATTGCAAAACATCTTCTCGCACAGTATCGCTGCCACAAAATGTGTACCTGTGGAGGAAAACATTTTCAGCCTGAGGTCCTTTTACTTGTGGAAACGTGATCTCAGATAAGGAAACAGCATTTAGCCAACCCCTGGAATTCAGATTGCTCTGACTGAAGATCTTTGTTACCCCAAGCAGTGATTGTCACTAAATAAACCTACTCAAGGAAAATCCTCCCCTCCTTGAGGGCTCTTCACAAACTGAAAGCGAATCAGCCATGTCAATGCTTTATAAAACCAAGGGTGTCTCTGGCGGGCTTGAAGCTTCAGGCCTGGAAATGAGTTCCCGGCTGCCTAGGGGGACTTTCCCTGTTGAGTGAAGACCATGAAGATACACTGCTTGTGGGAGTGTAAAATGGGGCAGCCATGCTGGAAAACAGTCTGGTGGTTCCTCTAAAGGTTAAACACAGAGTTATCATGTGACCCAGCAATTCTACTCCTAGATAGAATCCAAGAGAAAGGAGAACATATGTCCACACAAAAAACATGGACATAAATATTCATATTGGCATTATTCATAACAGCCAAAAATTAGAAACAACTCAAATGTCTATTAAATAATGAATGGATACATCAAATGTGGCATATTCAGACAATGGACTATTATTCAGCAATAAGAAGGCATGAAGTCCTGCTACATGCTACAGCCTGGATAAAACCTTGAAAACTTTGCTAAGTGGAAGAAGTCAGACACAAAAGGACAAATATTGTATGATTCTATTTCTATGAAATGTACAGAATAGAAAAATCTGTAGAGGCAGAAAGTAGATTAGTGGTTGCCTAGGGCTGGGGTAGCGGGCTTGGGGTGCTGGCTAATGGGTACACGGCTTCTTTATGGGGTGATAAAAATGTTCTAAAATCGATTGTGGTGGTGGTTATATAACTTTGACTATACCAAACACTAATGTGTACCATTGCATTGTACACATTAAACGGGTGAACTGCATAGTATGTGAAATATATCTCAATAAAACAATAAAGTTGTTTTTTTAAAAAAAAAAGATCATGGAAGGTTTTTGCTCCTGAGGCGGTGGGAGCCTGGTCAAGTTGAGGCACCCATCAAGCCATGAAATTCAGATGCTTCGGCCCTCTGCTTCCTTGTTGGTGTCTTTGGCTAAAGAGGGAGAGCGTGGCCAAGCCAGCCAGCCTCCCTCAGGGCTCAGCTTCAGAATGTAGTTCCCCATGTGGGAAACCTGGTATGGAGTATGTACTTGGGTGTTTGGGCTATATAGTGTGTGGTCCATACTGTACTTGAAAAGAATAACTTGCCTCTCCACCCCACCTAAATAAGTGAAATCTCGACTTTTCCACAATGCACTCCACAGCCAGGCCTTATGGACCTCTCAGCTCCTCATCTGGCTGCGTGAGCTGGACGATACAGAGAAAGGAGCACAACTGGGCATCCGAAGACCTGGGTCTGAGTCCTTGTTGTGTCTCACGTTTGTGTTCTGCTCTGGAGTATGTAAAATAATGGCACAGCCACAGCCACACCTGATCGAACAACATGCCCAAGAATCAAGGTTATTATCAGATAATAGCCAGCAAAGTTAAGTCCTGGCTGAGCAAGATCTGTTGTGTGTTTCAGAACACATTGTGAAGTCCAATATTCTTTCCACTAGTTTCCCTGTGTGACCTTGGACAAGTTTCTGGACTCTCTGAATTGCAATTTCCTCATCTTAAAATGAGAGCAGTTGAGAGGTGACATCTAAATATCCTTCAAACCCTAACCTTTTCTTATTATCCTCTTTTAAGATGCCCTTTCTATCTTTCTGTATTTTAAAAGCAGTTATGTTCCCGCCCTTTGCCTACCAAGTAAGACTCTATTCCCTCAGAATGAGGAGAGTTTGTCCACCGTGAAATAGATTTCCATATCCCTCTCATATCATCTCTCATGTTATGGTCTCCAAACAAACCAGTTTACAAGAATAAGTGCACACCCACTGAAATTAATGTAGAGATTTCCTCTAAGCACTGCCTAGGTGCTTTATCTGTTGCTTAAGATAAAATAAAATAGTCTCATATTTGCATGTTTCTTGACTGTATGCTTTGTCCCTGCCAAGTTAAATAGGGCCTCTGGGAAATTACGTTCGATTTTTCAAAGTAAAGCAGATGGATACAGGAAGAGTTGAGATGAATAGTTGAGTAGATAAATGGATGGATGGGAGAGTGAATGGATGGCTGGATGGCCAGAAGGAGGAAGAGATAGAATCTGGAAGGATAGTGGATGGGTTAGTGGCTAAGTGGATGGGCAAAAAGGGATGGATGGACAGGTAGATGGATACACAGATGTGTAAGTGGGTGTTACGGATTGGATTATGTCCCCCCAGAAATGTGTGTATCAGTTTGGCTGGGCATGATTCCTGGTATTGTGTGATTTTCCTATATGTTGTAAATCCTGCCTCTATGATGTTAATGAGGGAGGATGAGTGGCAGTTGTGCTGGTAAAGCAGGACTCAATCTACAAGATTGGATTGTGTCCTGAGGCAATCTCTTGAGACAAAAGAAAGAAGTGAGCAGAGAGACATGGGGACCTCATACCACCAAGAAAGCAGTGCCAGGAGCAGAGTGCATCCTTCGGACCTGGGGTCCCTGTGTGGAGAAGCTCCTAGTCTGGGGGACCACTGATGAGAAGAAGGCTGACAGAGAGAGAAAGCCTTCCCCTGGAGCTGCTGCCCTGAATTTGGACTTTTAGCCTGCTTTACTGCAGGAAATAAATTTCTCTTTGTTAAAGCCATCCACTTGTGGTATTTCTGTTGCAGCAGCACTAGATGACTAAGACAGTGGGTGACTGTGTCATGGATTGAATTCTGTCCCCAAAAGATATGTGTCAACCTGACTAGGCCATGATTCCCAGTATTGTGTAATTGTCCACCATTTTGTCATCTGACGTGATGTGCTGTAAATCCTATCTCTATGATGTTAATAAGATGGGATTATTGGCAGTTGTGTTGATGAGACTCAATCGTCAAGATTAGATTGTGTCTTAAACCAATCTTTTTTGAGATGTAAAAGACAGAAGTGAGCAGAGAGACATGGAGATCTCATACAACAAGAAAGCAGCGCCGGGAGCAGAGTGCATCCTTTGGACCCAGGATTCCTGTGCAGAGAAGCTCCTAGACCAAGGGAAGATTGATGACAAGGATCTTCCCCCAGAGCTAACACAGAGAGAAACCCTTCCCCTGGAGCTGATGCCCTGAATTTGGACTTCTAGCCTACTTGACTGTGAGAATAAATTTCTCTTTGTTAAAGCCATCCACTTGTGGCATTTCTGTTATAGCAGCACTAGATAACCAAGACAGATTGGATGGATGGATGCGTGTGCAAATAAACAAATATAAATAATCAGATTTAGACGGAGTAAAAGATACGCACTCAGTCCCATCTTCACCACTTTGCACCGTGATTTGGGAAGCCCCCAGAGTGGGCCAGAAGAGATCTATCACGTTGTTGTACCAGAGGAACTTAACCTTCTGGATTTCTCCAACATTGAGGTCCACATCAATGTCAAGCGTATGACTTGCATCTGGTCGAAGGGATCCTCTGAAAATACAGACATAAAATGTTATATTAGCTGTATGTATGGATACATGGGGTGATAACAATGTATCGTTTCTCCAAACAGTAGCTGCTGTTGTTGGTTTTCTGTGAATGCCTCCAATGACTAGATACACATTCAGGGGCAGCCCAAACAGAAATGTATTTGTGCAGACCACGTCTTTAAAACTGAACTTTAGATTTACACTGTCTTAGTTTGTCTCTAGAGGGGAGTCAAGTATTTTAGGGTGGCATATTAACTCCAGAAGCACCAGTGGCTCAATGGTTAAGAGCTTGGTTGCTAACCAAAAGGTCGGCAGTTTGAATCTACCGGCCTCTCCTTGGAAACCCTATTGGGCAGTTCTACTCTGACCTATAGGGTCGCTATGCGTGGGAATTGACTCAACGGCACACAACAACAACAACATCATTAACTCTATAAGTTCACTATACGGCTAATTTATGTGGTGTCTCATGTTTAAAGTGTGTGTGGTTCAGCTGAGGCTACTTGTTAGCATCTCATATGTAGCACAGAGTTCCTGGGTGGTGCAAACTGTTCACGGGCTTGGCTGCTAATCAAGAGGCTGGAGGCTTGAGTCTTCCCAGAGGCACCTCAGAAGAAAGGCCCGGCAATCTACTTCTGAAAACTCAGCCATTGAAAACCCTGGGGAACACAGTTCTACTCTGACACACACGGGGTCACCATGAGTCAGAGTCAACTCCACAGCAACTGGTTTTCATATGTATCACAGGAAGTTGTCAAATAGTTTCAACTCAACATGAAAATTATTATGTAAAGTGAAAAAATAGAATCTAATTTTATAGCGTAGGTTATCCATTCATTCAGTGCACATTTACCAAGCGCCTCGTGTGCCCACGATATGCCCGGTGCTGAGCCTCCCACAGCAACAAGAACGGGGCCCTATGCTTCATGGAGCGAGAGTGTGTAGGGGGATGGAGTATGTGTTGGAGTGAGGGGTGGTGAACGTGCCTCACCTGGGGAGAATTTGATATTCCTAAAACTTAAGTCAGGAAGCAGTGATTGACATTCCAAAAGGAGTTGGCACATGGTTCCTTTTATATAATGTGTTCCTGCCCTCTGGGCCTCAACCGTCTCATATGTAAAATGGGGTGACTGAACTAAGGTTCCTTCCAGCTCTGATACTCCGGGATTCAATAGTTCTGTTTCACAGATGCCTGGATTATAAGCTAGTTTATACGCACCCCCTCCTCTTTTTTTTTTTTTTTTTGAGAGTGAATAATCTACTATGGAAAGTATGCTCATTTCACTTTAATATTCGACTTACTTGAAAATCTGATATTGCTTTGAGTTTCCATTACTTCCATACAAAGCAACCCTGATGTACCCATTCAATTTTCTTCCCCCGGCAAGTGTGACCGATACCCTGTATCGCCAACCTGTCCAAAGAAATACAACAGTTCAATTAACTAACTCATCTTGTTAAACAAGGACCCCATGGAGGCATTCTTATCCCAAGCTCTGAATCTCCCATGGGTGAGAAGAAAGGTGAAATGTGACTAATGGTTTCCTTTAATGAAGCTGGGGGCCCAGGAATCCAATTCTAGCTGGGAGTGGGGGACTCAGAGGGCAGTAAACAGTAAAACAGTAAAAAAAAGAAACCTATTGCTTTCTTGTTGATTCTGACTCTTAGTGACCCTCTAGGGACCCTAAAGAACAGAGTAGAACGGCCCCATAGGGTTTCCAAGGAGCGCCTAGTGGATTTGAACTGCCAACCTTTTGGTTAGCAGCCGTGGCTCTAAACCATTACACCACCAGAGTTTCCAGTGAACAGTATAGTTCAGTATAATCCCTTACCAATACAGCAAGGTACATGCCCTGGTAGGTGAATGGGTGGCTGGACATGTGTACCCTTGATACACATCAGTACACGAAAAGGCCACAGGGAGGGAAGGTGTTTGTGGCTCCACCATTTGGAAAAATCACCTAACTGCTCTTTCTCTCTCATTTCAGTTTTTTGCTATTTTCACATGTAATAGACCTAGTCTCAAAAGCCAAACAACACCAAGCTAAAAAATGTCCCTTAATCAGCACCCCATCTGCCCACCCCCATCCCAGGTTCTTCCCTGAGGTACCCAGTTTGACTTCTATCCTTAATCTAGACCTCTGATTCTCAACTGGGGATGAGTTTGCCCTGCAGAGGACATTCAGCAATGTCTGGAGACCTTTTTGGTTGTCACAGCTGGGGTGGGGTGTGTTGGGGTATACTACTTGCCTGTAGTGTGTAAAAAGAGGCCATGGATGCTGCTAAACATTCTATAATGTACAGGACAGTTCCCTACAACAACAAATTATCTGGCCCAAAATGTCAATAGTGCTGAGGCTGAGAAATCAGGCTCTAGATCATTCTCTGAGCATTTATATATATATATATATATGTGTGTGTGTCTGTGTGTGTGTGTATCTATATGAACATATAGATACATGGAAACATTCTTATCCCAAGCTCTAAATCCCCATGGATGAGAGGAAAGGGGAAATGTGACTGATGGTTTCCTTTAATGAAGTTGGGGGCCCAGGAATCCAGATTCTAGGAGGGAGTGAGGGACTCAGAGGGCAGTAAATATTATCATTCAGCACAATCTCTTACTAATAAGGCTGGTATACCTTCTAAAATTATTTCCAACAATTTTTAAATGGGTAAATGGAAACTTACGGGTAAAGTTACCACTGTCTCCTGTGTTCAGGAAAAAGGTCTGTCCCACAGCACTGCTTTTCCCCTTAAACTGGTCAGCATAGTGTCCCATTTTGGGGCATCCTTCACTTGGACAAGGAAAACACTCACTCTAGTGAAAAAAAAAACATAATTTGTCTGTTAGTGATACATCTTTGACTCAATCACTCACTCATTCGACCAACTTATCTTCCCATTCATCTTTCCATCTGTGTATCCACTCATCCATTCACCCACTCATTCTCTCATCTACCCATTTAACCATCCAGGTGCCCATTCATCCTCCATCCATCCTCTCATTTACCCATACATTCTTCCATCCTTCCATCCATCCATCCTCTCCTCAATTCATCTGTCCATGCTCAGTATGGTAGATAGAACTTTGCTAGGCCCTGAAAGGTACCCACAGAAGTACCCTGAAAACTTAAGAGTGTAGTTGGGGAGACGAATCATTCCCAGGAAGCAGTAAAATTAAAATATGTAAGGGAAATGCAAAAGAAAATCTCTAGGGAGAAGTAAATGGGACAAAAAGCAAGTTACTTCAGAAGAGGAGAGGAAGATAAGATCTGTGATCATTTTTATTACAATGTGAAATATTTGTCCAGACCAGTTGATCCCCTTTTGATGGCCCCCTAATGGCAGTTCATTATTTGAGCCTGGAGGAGGCAGTTTCCTCCCTTTAGATAAGGCCAGCAACTTATGCCACAGTGCCACTTGTCCTCTGTTCTTTCCCCTCACCACCATGCCCACCCTGCACTGAGGGCAAAGCTCTTTGGTAATTTGTAGAGCATAAGACAAGTGCTGGAGGCCATGTACCCATGACCCCAATACAACTAGCATAGCTCATGCTACTCACTGAATATGCAACAGATCTTGGGGACAGATACAAAGTCCTGTTGACCTTAGGGTTCAACCCAAGAGTGTAAAGGTCAACATGCATTATACTCTCTCCTCACTTACTGACATGCTTAGGTTCCAAAGACCAGGTCATCCCGTGACATTGGTGTTATGCAAAAATGGAGTGTCCATTTCTTCCATTTCAAACAGTTACACAGGTCCATAACCCTGAGAGGTGGAAATGTCGGTGGGTGGTATACGTCCCACTGGTCATGTTAACGTGCTAAACAATTGGATAGTAGATTGTTTACTATTGTCATAAATGCGAAATGTTGGATACCGAGATGGTAAGTGAAGAGAAGGTGTAGTTTGAAAGGAAAAAATGTGAATCTAAACATACTTTAATTTTTACCTTTGAGAAAAAAAATTTTAAATATCAAATGTTTGCAAACCCCAAATGTAATAACTAATTCAGATACGGATCATCAATAGAAACTCAAACCTTTTACTGGGTAAAAAGTGGCTGGGAAACAATATCACCCCACAGATTAGTTAGGGGAAAAATATCTTCATAATGGAGAAATTTGGCAGACACCATCTGCCTCACCCCAGTCCCTGATCACTTAACCAAGTACTCAAACTTAATGTCACCAAATAATGGGACAAACTGCCTTTACATGCCTCTCGTTGGGATGCAGTGGGCAGGGCACAACACCACCCATCCAATCACAAAGAAGTGATCAAACTAATTCAGATAGTGCGATATTCTGCAAAACAACTGGTCTGAAATCCTCACAACTATCGGTGTCATAAATGAACAAGAAAAATGAAGCGAACTGTTCTAGGTTAAAGGAGACTAAAGAGATAAGACAGTAAATGCAATGTAAGGAAAAGAAAGACAGAGAAAGGAAGGAAGGAAAGAAAAAAGGAAGGAAGATAAGCAGACAGCTCCAGAGGACATTACTTGGAAAACTGGAGCAATTTGAATATGGATTACATGTTAGAAAATATTAGTGTATCAAATGTTAAATTTCTTGAATGTGGTTCTGTTGGAGAACAATGTTCTTAGGAAATGAATGCTGAAGTATTTATGAGTAAAGTGTCATAATGTCTTCAATTTACTTTCACATAATTTTGGGAAAAGACGTATGTATACTATATATATATTCCACATATATATACAGATCATACATATACATATATATAAATCCAAAATCAAAACCAATCTTTTGGTAAGTAGCCGTAGCTCGCTGCAGCTCTTAACCACAGCTCCACCAGGGGTCCGTATATTTATACATACTATAGAGAGAATACATTTATGTGTACAGATATATACATATATCAAGCCAAAAAAACCAAACCTACTGCCATTAAGTCCATTCTGACTCAAAGCAACCCTGTAGGACAGAGTAGAATTGCCCCATAGCGTTTTCAAGGCTGAAAATCTTTGTGGAAATAGACTGCTACATCTTTCTCTCACCGAGCACCTGATGGGTTCGAACTGCCAACCTTTTGGTTAGCCACGGTGTGCCTAACCACTGGTCTTACTATATTTCCCCATCACTCTGAAGCAGCTGGCTTGCTAGAACAACGGAATGGCCTCCTAAAGACACAATTACGGCACGAGCTAGGTGGTAATGCTTTTCAGAGTTGGGGCAATGTTCTCCAGGAGGCTGTACATGCTCTAAACCAGCACCACCAGGGCTGCACTATATATACACACATATATATATGTACACACGTACACACACACACACAGAAATATGTAAATATATATGTAAATGAGGTGCCCTGGTGGCACGATGTTTAAGCATTCGGCGGCTATCCAAAAGGTTGGAGGTTCAAACCTACCTGCCACTCCATGGGAGAAAAGGCCTCGCGAGTTCTACTCTGTGCTCAATGGCAAACAACATGTATTGGTTTACATATATATATACACCCAAAACCAAACCCATTGCTGCCGAGTTGATTCTGACTCATAGTGACCCTATAGGACAAGGTAGAACTGCCCCATAGGGTTTCTAAGGCTGCAAATCTTTACAGAAGCAGACTGCCACATCTTTCTCCCATAGAGTGGCTGGGGGGTTGCAACTGCTGATCTTTTGGTTAGCAGCCAAGAGCTTTAACCACTGGTCTTACCAGGTCTCCTCTCTCTATAAATATATTATATATATATATGTATATATACACTTACCGGAACTGTGCAAATAGGGTAGTTGTGGCCCACCAAGGGGACTGGTCAGTTTTTGATCCTGCTGGGCTTGAAACGAGCCATCCCAGAGGCAGGAAAGAGAGGATCCCACCACCACCAAGGAAGGAAAGCCAAGAGTGGAGTGTGTGCTTTGGACCCGAGATCCCTGTGATGAGAAGTTCCTGGAACCAGGAGACATACAGAGAGAGCTGTAACACTGAAGACAGCAAGAAGCAGTGGCAGAGAAACGGCACAGGAGAGACCGGCAGGAGACGGCACAGTGGGCCTCCTGGCCCATGGAGTGAGAAAGCCGAGTGCATTTGGGCCGAGGCTTACTGGTGGAGTGGGGTGTCTCTGGGCACTTAGTGGCAGAGCTAAAAGGGCTTTGTAACACTTGCTTGAACAGGGCAGAGGCTGAGGGGCCAGAGAGAGGCATGCCCGTGGCACCGCTGGGAAGAGGCTGTCCTGATGGAAGAACTGTATTCTGAGTGTTCCTGAACCTGAATTGTAATGTGTTACTTCCCTGATAAACCCCATAATCATGCGTTTGGTCTATAAGTTCTGTGTAGCCACTGCAATGAATTATCGAACCCAGCACAGAAGTAGAGAGTGTCATGGGAGGGACGGTTGGTGTCAGAACTGGTAGGTAAAGATGGTGGAGAGAGGGGGCATGTCTGACCTCCACCTCATAGGAATTAGCTTTGGGCTGTTGATCTTGAAAGAGAGAGAGAAAAAGAAAGAGAGAGAGAACAAATCCAAGCAAACATGGCAAAAATGCTAACAATAGGTGATGGTTGTACAGGTATGCATTGTATGCTTCTTTCAACTTACGTGTAGATTTGAAATTTTCCAAAATTCGAAGCTGGGGTGCTGGGGGAAGGTCCAGCAGAGGTGGGTCTGTGCCATCTCCTCTCTGCCCACCCTGTGCCCTGAGGACGGCTTCATGAGGCTCATCAAGTCCACACCCTCCCTCATAAGTTGCCAACTTGTATCTCTTTGCTTTGTTCTAAGCCACAGAGACAAAAACATCACCAACAGGGACACCAACAACATCTTCCCAGGATCCCAGGGAGACTTACCTCCTGAAACTCATTGTAGGAGGTACATGGGTAGCCCAGGAAGCCATCAGGGTTGATGATGCTGCTCGAGTAATACTTGTAGCTTCTGAGGTGATTGCAAGCAACAAAGTCCCGGGTTCCTGGGAAAGCAAAGACCACAGGAGCTCGCAAGAGGCACTTCACTTAGGGACGTGAACCATTCTGACCAAGCGAGGAATCACAGATGGTGTCAGCATTCCTGAGTGCCTTGGTCACCATTAAAAACTTCTATCATTGACTCTGACATACTTAGAGGCAAGCAGGAGCTTTGGGAACTTGTTTACTAATGGTATTTAGTCTTCCCACCATCGTGTCCCTTTGCTGAGGAGAGCTACTCAGGGCTGGCTGCCTGGTTGAAGAGTGGTAAGTTTTAGTAGGTACATCTATCCAGCCCTCCAGGGGCCAGGGAGGTAACAGAAATGAATGAGGAGATTGCTGGGGGAAAGAGGGATGAGAGAGGGTGTGTGTTAGCTTTTAAAGGGGATGCTACCCAGCTCAGCCAGCTGTTGCCATGTTAAAAGACAGACCCAGATTTCCTTGATCTTCTGATTTTTTCATGAGAATCCAGAATCTTGACTTTTGTATGAAAATCTTTCCCTCCTTAAAGGTTGGTAATGCATTCCTATTTTTTAAAATAGTCACTATGAAGGCCAACCAAATACTGCCATGAGCTGCATCCTGTCCATGGGCTGCAGTTTGAGAACTCTGGACCACACTGAGTAGGCCCTTCACATGAACCACCTTTTCTGTGCCTATGGACTCGGGCTGAGAAATTCCTCCTCTTTGCTGTTCTGGGCACAAGGTAAGAGCTGTGGAGAGCAGAGTCACCGTGGCTGCTGGCTACTCTTCCATTGTATTTACCACATTTTTCTTTAGACCAAAGTCGGCTTGTTTGGAAAACTGTTTTCCATTTCTCCGGCTACTTGGTAGATAACATCTAACGGCGTGGCCCTTGGTGACTGTGCACATACCTGAAGACCACTCCTGAGGGGTCTGGTGGGCTTTGTTCACCGCCCCTGAGAAAGGATCCTTCCCCTTTGTGCCAAGTGGATTAGCTCTCCACAGTGTCCAGCCCCACCAGGCCCCACAGCCCGGCGCCTTCCAGCCGAAGCCAAAATCTGCACGCCCCACGCTGGTGCTCCTTACCAGACAACAGAACCTGTTTCAAACGTAATTGTTTCCTTCATCCCAAATTGCTGCCCAGGGATTCCATAATAGAGGAGAAAGTGGATTTAATTGTTCCTCAATGCCCAGTGCCTGATGGCTCGGAGCTCGACACAATAGGAACACACTCCAGAGTTCATGGGCTTGTTCCCTCTAAATTGCCTCTTTAATTAAACCCGGGCTCGTTTCTATTATGTGTGCCTGCTCGCCCTTTCTGGGAGGGGGCAGCTATTATTGTAACTCTAGGGTTCTTTCAAGGAGCTCAGAACGGCCACATCGTGCCTGGAGTTACCTGGTGCGGAGCTTGGAAGGGGTCAAAGACTCATTATTTGTCTGTGCTTGCGGCCGTTGCTTTATCGACTCTGCTCTTTAAGCAGAAGGAATATTAAAATACCCCCCAAGGTCATTTGACTCAATTTAACAGATCTTACTGGGCACTGAGTGGGGTGCTGGGGTGTCTGGGATGCCCACGCCACAGTCCTGGGCCTTGGGGAACTCCAGGCTCAGAAGAATAAAGACTGAAATAAAACGGTTATAGGCCCAAAGCATCCACTTTCAGGGAGGAGAGTGGGAAAGCCTAGTCTCAGGGGAGGGGTAACAGGAAGAGCTGAAGGTCAGCCAAGGGGCCGCTAATGTGATGGTGCTTTGATGCCACCTAATATTAGGTGTATCGGGGCAGTGGAGGAGCCTTGGTGGTGCAGTGGTTAAGTGCTCAGCTGCTAACCAAAAGGTGGGCGGTTTGAATCCACTAGCAGATCCACAGAAAAAAGATGTGGCATCTGCTTACCTAAAGATTACAGGCTTGGAAACCCTATGGAGCAGGTCTACTCTGTCCTATAGGGTCTCTGTGAGTCAGAATTGACCTGACGGCACACAGCAACAACAACAGGGGCAGTGGTGGTTCAGTGGTAGAATTCTTGCCTTCCATGTGGGAGACCCGGGTTCGATTCTTGGTCAATGCACCTCATGACCACCTGGCAGTGGAGGCTTGCACGTTGCTATGATGCTGAACAGGTTTCCTCAGAGCTTTCAGACTAACACAGACTAGGAAGAAAGGCCTGGCAATCTTCTTCCAAAAATCTGCTGGTGAAAACCCTATAGATCACAATGGTTCAATCCGAAACCAATCATGGGGATGGCACAGGACTGGACAATGTTTCATTCCATTGGGTGTGTGGTCACCACGAGTCAGGGGCTGAACCAATGGCAGCTAACAACAATATTAGGGGTGCTGAGTCTGTTCTCTCAGATAAATAGAAACACACACAAAGCTCCTAGGAGCCACCATGGGTCCCCAGGCCCCAGCTGCCCCACTCCAAGCACCTGTTCCCCAAACCCAGAGAGCCCCTACCACCTTTGTCTTCTCACTAACTCATTCTCTTTGCATCTCAAAGACCTGACAACAGCAAATGGCAAGAAACTCAAAGCCCTTCAAATCTCTGCTTATGCCCTATGGTTTTTTAAGGAGCAGCCACTAAAGGAAGACTAATGGCCGAAGCCAGAGCCAGGATTTGCCTACATGCCAGTCCAGCCCCTGTGCATGGACTGGCACACTGTCAAACGAGGGGTGACGGCACAGGCTGGAGGATGAGGCGGGGCTTTGCAGCCAGAAATCGGACTTGAATATAGGGTGGCCTTTGGTAAGTTATATAACTTTTCTGAGCCCCAGTTTCCTCATCTGTAAAATAGGGCTACTCTGAGTAACTACCTCATGACCTTGTGAAAATGGCTGGCACAGAATAAAACCAAACCAAACCTATTGCTGTCGAGTGGATTCCGACTCACAGCAACCCTATAGGACTGAGTAGAACTGCCCCATAGGGTTTCTAAGGAGCAGCTGGTGGATTCAAACTACCAACCTTTTGGACAGCAGCCAAGCTCTTAACCATTGTGCCACTAGGGCACAGAATAAGCGCTCAATAAATGGTGACAGTTCAGTATCATGAAGGCCCAGCCATACCCTCTGCTTTCTCCCTGGACAGAGCAGCTGCTGTCTTACTCCTTTAACTTACATACCTTCCCATATTCCACCGATATCCACGATGGTTGACACGCTATTTTTATCACATCCCGGCATTTCCTCTCCTCCGTTTGGAAAGAAATCCAAATGGCCCACCTTTTGGCTCATTCCAAAACCTGAAACATTGGAAGCAGAGGTGAGCAGGGAGGTAAGCGGTCCCAAAGTTAGGTCCAGGCTGCAGAGCAACCAGAGTGAGAGCCTTCTGAGCTATTCCCCTTTTAGCACAGTTACTACTGCCCCCTCTGCTGAACGTTCCAGAAGATGGGCACTTAGAAAGATGAGGAGGGAGGAGTGGGCAAAGGAAGTGAGACAAGGGGAAGGTGGGCTCTGGGTGAGTGCACGCAGGCATGTGCTTATGTGTTTGTGTGTTTCCACGTATCTGTCTGTCTTGGAGAGGCCCTGACAAGACTGATGTACATTGATACCAGTATGCAGTAGGAGAATCGTATCAAACTGTGCAACCCGGTGCGATTTTTCTTACTGTTTTCATTTTAAAATGTTAACTTCTGTGTTATATTGAGATCATAGAACATGATATCATTAGACTGAGAGCCACAGCATACAGCGAGGTACACTGGCTTCTGGAGCACATAAAGCTGTTATCAAATCCTGGTTCCACTTAAGACTTCGTGATGCTGAGCAGCTACTTAACCTCACTGAGCCGCAGTTTTCTCGGCTATAAAATGGTGAGAATTATACCCACTTTTCAGGGTTGTTACAAGGGTTAGTGAGATGATGTATGAGAATGTTCATTCAGCACAACACAGGGTAAACACTCACTAAGTAATATTATCATCATCATTAAAAACGTGCCCTTTATTGGCAAGTTTCATGAATGATCAGGTGAGGAACTACTGAAAAGAGAACACTGATTTTAGAAGGATTAAAAAAGGGATAGATTTAATCACCAGCAAAACCAACTGTGACCAAAGCTTTGACAAAAGAAGGAAGAAACAATCCCCCGCATCAGCTTTATGTTTTGCAAGAACAGGTCACGCATCAATAATACAGAGATTTTCCACTCTAGATACTGGCAGATTGCGGAAGGATGAAGGGTTTGCAGACTGCCTTTGATAGGCTAGAAAAGTGCTTCTTGTCCTATCCGGCGCTGCAGGCTGATACCACTGGCACTGCCTGGTTATTTGTTGCTGACACCCATTTTGACGGGTGGGTGCCCAAACTATTCCTGTGTTAACCATTTTGAATGTCACTCCGGCATTATGTGTGTGTGTGTGTGTGTGGTGCAAGGGGACACCTGGGCTATAACCCTAGCCACCAGGAGGCAGAGTCAGGAACTCACCTAGGTTAGGAATTATGGGAGAAGCATCCGTGTGAATCACATCCACAAACACGGCGTCGGATGGATCCAGCCGAACCTCCTCGGGTGTGTCTTGGAAGCATGGCTCTGCTGGATCCAGCCCTAAAAGGGAGGAGATGAACAGACAAGCTGGCACCTGAACTCTGTATCCACAAACTGGGCATGATGATTCCTGGGCAAAGGGCCCTGGACCCCAGCATCCATGGTTTGAGGCGTGGGTCTGCAGCTCCTGGTCTACTCAGGAGAGAGAGACTGGGCAGAAAGATCTGAAGTGCGGCTACTGCCTGTCTAAGAACAGTCAGACATCCTGAGTGGCTGGCTCTATGGAGGATCCATGGAGGATCCGGGTGGCCCCCTGGCCCGCCTCATTTCCCTTTTCTTTTTTTTCTCACGTTACTATTTGGCCATTGCTCTTGGAGACAGCAAGCTCCCTGGTCCCACCCAGCTAGTCCCTAGTCCCTGAGCCCTGCCCAGCCTATTCCTGTGTGTCATTGTTCATGCTGTTCCCTAATCTGCTATGCCCTTTCCCACATTCTCACTTCATCAAAATCTTTCTCCTCCAAGACCCAGCTCAAATGCCACCTCCTCAGTAAAAGCCCCTCCATCCTAACATGTAAATTTTAGTTTCCCCTTTCTCAGTCCATTCCATCCACACGTGGAGAATTACTTCGCTTTGATTTCCTTTGCCTACTTAGATGTCTGCCTTCCAGACTAGGCCGTGAATTCCCTGAAGCAGGGGCTGGGCCCACTTCATCTTTAAAGAGAAGCAGAGCGTGGAGGAGTGAGGCTTACAGGGCTCAGTGACCTACATTCCCACTATGGCTCTGCTCAAGGTCAAACACCTGTCCTCTCTGAGCTTCAGTTTCCTCATCTGGAAAGGGAGAATAGTGGCAACAACCTACCCTACAGGGTTCTTGTGAAAACCACGTGAAAAGATGCAAGAGAGAGGACTTTGCACACTGAAATTCTACACACACACTATTATTACCATCCCCTCATCCTTCACCCAGTCCTAGCACAGGGTCGTGAGCAAAGGGGACCCTCATTAAATGTTGAATTAAACTGTTTGCCAAAGTTGCATACTGATTTAGCTGCACAAAATAAATAGTTGTCTATGCCTATGTGTTGTGGGCATACAGTTTTGCCTAGCGATTCATTCATTCATTCAGTATTTACTGGGCACCTCCTAGTGACAGGTCTCACCTACCCTCTTTCATTCTCTGCCTGTGCCTGGCACATAAGAGGCACTCAGTCAATAGCTGTGAAACTGAGGAATTAATTTTTGTTCACATCAGCTCACTTACGACTTGCACTATGCCTTACACTAGAAATAGGAGCTCTGAAGTCATATGTTCAGTGTTCTAGTTATATTTTTCTTTATAAATGTATTTTTATTTATAATTATATAGATTTTTAATACCCATTAAAATGTACGTACAAGATATGTGCCTCACCTGAAATCAGTTCCAAGAGGACCAATAGGAGCGCCCTTCGCCTGGGAAGTGCACGGATCAGGCTTCCGCTGCCCGCAGCCGGGTTTTGCGCCCCCCACCTCTGGGTTTTGGGTTCCCCCCACCTCCGGGTTTTGGGTCCTTCCCACACCCCGGGTTTTGGGGTCCTCCCCCTCGGGCTTTGGGTCTCCGGCCGGGCCTCCGCGACCCCTACCTGTGATCCTGGCCACGCTTCCGTTCAGCCTCTTGCCAGCCTCCCCCGCCACGTGCGAGCCCAGGCTGTGGCCGATGAGGTGCACGTTCTCGGGGCCTTGACCCACCTCGGTCTGCGGAGGGGCAGGTCCCACAGGACGGGGTGAGGACGGGCCTGGTCTGGGAGGGGGGCCTTGCCCTGCCAGGGTAGAGGGTGCCGGAGCTAGGTTCTAAAGGAACCCCGACCCCCAGGGCGCCGTGGTCTTGTGAGTCCCAGGGCGGGCTCGTGCGCGGGGCAAGAGTGCTGACCAGCGGCCACCACGTCAACTGCACGCCCGCTCAGCGCCTGCTCCCATTCGCCACCCCACAGCAGGCTCCCTTCCCTCATCCTTGGCAGGGGTTGGGCCTATCCAGGAGAGCGTGGGTATTAGGGCGTGGGCAGAGGGGCTCCTGGGTTCTCCAGGAAAGCCTTCTAGAAGGATGCAAAAGGCTTTCCCTAGCGAACTGCCTGAGAATGAAAATTCGTCTCCTGGACTGAGAACTGCAGGGTAGCCCAGTGGGCTCTCTCAGCCCCAGAACAGCCCGAAGGGAAGGCCTTACTTCAGAACGTGGAACTGAGGCCAGGAGAGGTGAAATAGGTTGCTTCGGTTCCCACAGTTGGGTAATAGTAGGGTCTGGGGCCTTCAGGAAAATCCACGGGGGAGAAAGATTCCTCAGCAAAGGCCTTTTTTGGTTAGAATCTGGGCTACCCGGCTTCCAGCCCCTGTCCACAGGGTCCCCATGCTGCCTCTGGTACAATGTGGTCCTTCCCTGCCCCTCCCTCTGCCCCTACCCACACAGAATGTGGCCCAGGCAGGGTTTTACCGACAGCACTTGTATTAAGAAAGCTATCTCCGCTCCCACGACCCGGACGTTTTGGACAGCTTGGCTATATGTTGTCCGGGACCCTTTTTTCCAGTCCACACAGATGCAGTTCACTTCCTCCACTGTAAACATTTTCTGGGGAAGACATTCAGGAGGGAGAAACTAATTTATGAACAGCCTTAGACTACACACCCCAGAGATAGGAATTCACATTCATCAAGCACCTAGCTTGTGTCAGAGCTTTAATATTCTTCATACCCACCATCACCTAATACTCACTGCAACCCTCTGACCTGGGTATACTTCTTTCCACTTACCAGATGTGAAAACTGAGGCTTGGAATAGGTAAGTGACTTGTCTAAGGTCTCACAGATGGTAATTGACACAGCCAGGTCATCAAAGACAACTTGCTAGGTCAGTGGTTGGCAAACTATGGCCCAAGGGCCAAATCTGTCTGTTTTTGTAAATAACGTTTTATTGGAACACAGCCATGCCCATTTGTTTACATATTGTCTGTGGCTGCTTTTGCACTATAACAGGGTTGAGTTGAGACCATATGACCCACAAACCCTAAAATAATTTACTTCTTAGTCCTTCACGGGAAAAGTTTGCTGAGCTCTCCACTGGACAGTTGAAGCTGCAGGGTGCTGCTTTTGTTTCCAACTACACTTTGGTTGGAGATACAACGTGTTGAGGGCAAAGCTTAAGAAGATAAAATTCAGACAGAGACAGGCCACAAGTCTCGTGAATCGATGTATCTTTAATATTATGTGGTGTGACTACGGGCTACTGCTCAAGCACAGATACTGGCCCCCTGAGGGGTGGGGGAGCAAATGCCAGAAAGGGCTACTCCACACCCTTTCTTCATTTTGGGATGCCCTGGGCAGCACACTGTTTGGGGGGTGGGGTAAAAGTGGCTGGAGGTCAGGGCATCATGGTGAACCTCTTCCTCTCCACCAGCGCCTCCAGCCTATCTCTGGAATTCAGGGGCCAAGGGTCAACACTCCAGCCCCGAGAGGGGCCAGGAGTCTGAGGGCAGAGGCCACTTAGGGGTCTGTCCCAGTGTCGTCCAGGGAATCCTTTATGAGCAATGTCTGTGGTCCTCCCTGCGGGATTGTGGTCTCTTGTGAACAGAGACCTGGTTTTGCATTCCACCTCTGGATTCAAGCTTGGGCAAGTATTGAGCTTCTTTGTGCCTTAATTTTCTCATCTATTAAATAGGAACAATAATTACACCATCCTTACAGAGTTGCTGGGAAGATTAGATTAAATGGAATATGGAATATAAAATGATGAACACAGAGCTGGCTCACATGAAGTGCACAGCGAGTGGTTGGTACCAATAGTTATTCCTCGCTACTATTCACAATCACTTCAGAGCTGCACCGCCCGGAACGGTAACCACTAACTACATGTGGCTATTTAAATTAGTTAAAATTAGGTTAACTAAAAATAAGCAAGATTTAACGTTTAGCTCCTTGGTCCCACTAGCCACATTTCAAGTGCTCAGTGGCCGCATGTGGCTACGATGTGGACTGTGCAGATATAGAACATTTCTGTGCTCTGCGAAAGTTGTGTTGGAGAGCAGTGCTTTAGCAGGTCAAGTGAAGTTGATTTTTATGTCACCCAAGGGTTTTATATAAACCATCAGAGACAAATGCCAGGTAGTTTGCTATAGTCTCCAGCCCTGGGACTTTCTAGTGGACTCTGGTCTCTTCAACCTCAGAGGAGGTAGTTGGCTAGAAAGTGGTGGGTTGGGAGACCTGGGAGTGGATGCCTCTGAGAATCCAGGCTTTCGTCGGTGGCTTTAGGAAGGCTTTCCTTTCCTGTCTTAGGGGCATTAGAGCTATAGCATTTGAATCTGTGTGCTGGGTGCTGTTCTCACCAGGAACGGCCAGATAAGGAGCGTGGGCCACCCTTACCTTGCACATATCTGGCAGCCAGCCCTCTTCCCCCTCATCTATGAAGCCATGGATGATGAAGCGCGTCTTGCGGTCTGGTTTGAAGTTTGAGGCCTCGATGGTGTCTGGATCTGTAGCACTGATCAGCTGGTTTAATTAGAAAAGATGAATTTGAATATTGGACTTTCCAAGCCATAGACCCATAGAGCCAGTTTCAGTAAGACTGAGGTCGCCTCCTATGAAGTTGGGCTAGCCTAGAACAGGAGTTTCTAACCTGCGGTTCATGGATAGAACTCAGAAAGTCCAAGTTCATGGACTTTTTAGTTTCAATAACCCCTATCTGAAATCTAGCATTTCCATTAATTATGAAATTAGGTAACAAACTACAGTGCTATGAGCAGCACCTGTGACTCTGTCGCCACTAGAATTCTCAGATATTTTCATGTCGTATCATAGTCATTGCAAGTATCTCAAAATATCCTTTATGCTCATTACTGTCCTAGGATAAAGTAGTTATTAGACAGTCCCTGAATCTTGTTGTTTAATGAGGAAATGTAGTGGCACATACATTCCTTTATTACATATTTCTATTTTTAAAATATTTTGATAGTTATTTTTCAACATAATTGGTTTCCTTTGTAACTCTGTGTATGCTGCTTTATGCCTTTACAAAGATTATTCTAAGCTGACATCCATAGGCTTCCCCAGATAGCCAAAGAGGTCCTGGCACAACAAAGGTGAAGAACCTCTGATCAGAAGCCTTGGTCATGAAGGCAGGGCCAGCCCAGTGGAGCTGTGAGGGGTGGTCTCAACTCTATGAGAGTTAAAAACAGACCTGTTCCCAAATGGCCCCCTTCCACCACCCCACATAGACGAGATGCTGGCAGAAGGATCAGGATCACAAAATAGAAACAACTCAATGACCACGTCCAAGCAGATCCTCTGCTGAGGGCACTGAGTGGGAAAGTGGTCACCTGGGTTCTCCCAGCAGGTGACCTCAGAGATCTGCAGACACCTGACTCTCTAAACTTTGTCAGCGACGGGAGCTGTGAGCTGATCAAATTCTTAGCAAGTTCTTCCTTAGGAGGCTTTGAAACTGTCTCCTGGTCACTCCCAACCACCTGGGATAACCCCGTCCTGATTCCACCTGGGAGGCCTTCTGGGAAGGGAAGGCGCTGTGAGGGTCTCTACCTTGTTTCTTTCTTGTTCAGTAGCCCCTCTCTACCACCTGTCTTCTTGCTCCTTAGGAAGGATTTACATTCTCCAAGGGGCTTCTCTCCTTCCACTGTGCGGCACGGGAAGGGGACAGACCCTCATGGGGATACACCAGGGCTGGGTTTCCCTGTAAAAACTGCTCATACTTCCTTTCATACCCTGATAAAAACACCAAGCCTGCAGATGTCGAGTTGATTCTGACTCGTAGCAATCCTATGGGACAGAGTAGAATTGCCCCATAGGGTTTATAAGGCTGTAACCTTTATGGAAGCAAACTGCCACATCTTTCTCCCTCGGAGCGGCTGGTAGATTCGAACCACTGATCTTTCAATTAGCAGCCGGGTGCTTAACCACTGCCACTAGGGCTCCTTCCCATGCCCTAGAACAGGGTTTTTACTCTTGCAAAGCTCCTGAAGTCTATGCATAATTGTGTGTGAATGGGTATGTTTCTGGGTTGCATGCACATCCATAGATTTCATGAGGGTTTATGATTGCAAGAGCTAAGATGGTGCTAGGTCTAACATTGGTGAGGGAGCTACCATCTGGAAAGCTCCATGGCAGTGAATTATGCCCTAGACCTCCATGTAAAGGTTCCAGTGTGAGGCCCCTGTTCACCCACCATCCAGTCATTGCCAAGCCCTTGCTTACTTGGTAGTTGTTCTGATTTTCATTTGTGTACAGAAGAAAGCGGGTGTCAATGTCTTTGGGGTCCCAGGGAAGTACATTTATAGGCCGCTGAAGGGTCCCTGCCCACGGTTTTTCATTAGAAAAGCAGCCAAGACGTTCATAGCAGATTTCGTTCCCTGGGGCAGGAAGAGGCACAAACATGGCACTTGTGAGGCTCTGAAAAGGAGCAGTGTCATGTCAGCAACACAAACCAGCTGTCAGGATGGAGCCCAGGTCTGGCTAAGGCCAATGTTGGTCTTTGTCTTTGCCAAATGTTCCCCAAAGTTCGGTGGTGACAAGAATCACCTGGGCATTGGGGTGCATGTGTGTATTGAATATACACATTCCCAGGCCTCTCCCTCGGCGATTCCAATTCAAGGGGTCTGGGGTGGGAAAATAGCATGTTTAACAAGTGTTCCTTATAATCAGGCAAAGAGAGAAGTCACCTGGGAGTGACCTTGGGGGCGTGCCTGCCTGTGGGGCAGGAGGAGGCAGATGAGGAGCAAAGCAGATGAAAGGGTGGGAAATGCCTGAGTAGCAGCAGAACCCCACCTCGACCGTCAGAAGCCGGGTCTCGGGCCAGGAGGGAAGGGAAGGTCAAGAGTGGGCTGGGGCTGGCCAGGAGACACAGATGGAGGGGCCAGGATGCAGACGAAAGCCCTGGCAGGGACGGAGGAGAACACATCTGCCCTCGAGGAGAATGCCCCTCAGGGGGTTAGTGGGGCCCAGGCCAGGCAGTAAGGAGAGGAGGCGAGGCGGCCCAGGCAGAGAGGGCAAGAGGTCCTGTGAGGAATTCGGGGGAGAGATGGGAAGTAAACAGGCTGGGCGCGAAGGGGACTTGGGTGTCAAGGGAGGCTAGTTTTGTTTTAGGAGAAATAGAACTTGGGTATCTGAATCTCCTTTGGACAGAAGCCAGAGGAGAGGGAGAAATTGGAGGTGGGAGAGGCAGAGCCCATACCCGTGGGAAGGGTGAAAGTGGGGGCGGTGGGCAGGAGGGTGGGGTCATCTAGCTAGCCTGGTGGGACGTGGAGTGCTCAGGGGGCACGTCCAGGTGGCTTTAGCCTGCGACGTGCATTTGTCCACGAGGAGGGATGGAGGATGTGAGGGGCCTGAAAGAACGCCCCACCCTCCGCTGCCCAGCCACCTGCTGCCTACAGACAGTCCCTACAGCCACTACAGCCTGTGCAGGAGACATGGCCTGAGCATGAGATTACTCGAGAACATCGGTTTCAAGCACGTTGCTCTGTGTTTGCCACAGAATCAATACTCCCTGAATGGCAGAAGTTGCTGTTTCTCCCAAGATAATGATAATGCTATTAATAATAATGGTTATTACGTCCTTGAGCTGCATCACCCAAAGCCCAGCCCAGGCCTGGTCACTTTCTCCCCGAGGGGAGGTGACAGTGTTCTTACCTCTGACGGTGGCCAGCAGGAGAAAGCTGAAGGTCCAAGAGAGCAGCATCTACGTGGATGAAAACACAGACACGCACAGACACCCATGTGCACAGGCATGAGGCTGGCAGGGCAGGAACCCTGGACAGGGCAGGGGGCCCTGAGCACATACGGGCCCTTCCTCCAGGTGAGGAGCTTGAGGCCAAGGCCTCTCAACCCACAGGGAGTGGACAGCGCTGTGCTGGGACCCCAGACTCAGGGTTCTTCCCCCGCAGTGGCATCCCCCTTCTGGACTAGGTCTCCCCTGGCAGCCGGGCTCCCCAGCCCTACCAAGCTCCCTGCTGGGACTTACTGTTTGGCAGCAAAGCGTCCACTCTCGGCCCAGCAGGTTGTACGTGGCCTTTTATAACCAGGCTTTATCCTTTGGACGTCCCTTAGTGGAAGGGACAGGCGAAGATAGGTAGGGCATGGCATGGGTGTGCTTTGGACCTGAATTATCATAAACACATAAAGCCGTCTTAATCTGGGAGCAGGATTGTTTATAAAGTGAGATTCAAGGAAAGGAAAACCAGATTTGGGGATGTGCAAAGGCTAGTTAATCAGAATTTACAAGTTCAGTTGCCAAAAGATTATGTTCCCAGAGTGATAACAGGGTAACACCAGCATGCAGCACCTCCCACTGAAAATCCCTTCAGGAACACGAACAACAAATCCTCCTGTTGCCCTGTAGCTGTTGACAGACCTGCAGGAACGGGCAGACAAAGGACTTGCTAGTCGGTGGAAGTGTATGTCTATGAAGACACACGCCTTGTTTACTTTGGGGTGGGGAGGGTGGAGGGCATTCTCCCGCTGAACTTAGACATTGCTCACTTGGGCAGCATGTATATCAGTGAACTTAGGATGAAAATGAAGGCAACTTTGCTAACCGAGAAGTTAGAAAGAATAAAACACTGTTTGAATACAGCTTTGTTTAGGAAAAAAAAAAAAAAAAAGGTCTATTTTTAGAGTATGTACGTACTTTAAATCACTACCCATCTGTCAGTTTGCCATACTGGGATGGCTTGCATGTTGCTGTAATGCTGGAAGCTATGCTACCAGTATTTCAAGCAGGGTCACCCATGGTGTCAGTGGAGTGCCCAGACTAAGACTAGGAAGAAAGGCCTGGTGATCTACTTCTGAAAATTAGCTGATGAAAATTCTGTGGATCACAACAGTATATTATCTGATACAGTGCTGGAAGATAAGTCCCCTAGGTTAGAAGACACTCAAAATACACAATGGCTGCAACAATGGACTTGGGCACAATAGTGATTGTGAAGATGGCACAGGGCTGGGCAGTGTTTCTTTCTGTTGTACTTGGGGTTGCTATGAGTTGGCATCAACCTGATGACGGCTAACAACATGTATTTTGAAAGCAGTGTATCTGGACCGCATCCGAGCTTGACTTGGAAATAAGAAGGCGAAGGTGTTTCTTCCCTTCACTGCTGAGAGGGGAACCTGGGTGAATAGGCAGGCGCTGCCCTGCCATTTTTTAAACTGATGCACCATTTAGATACACCAAAGTGCACAGATCTTAAGCATACAGTCTAATAAGTTTTGGCAAGCATATACTCCCATATATACTTCCCAAACCGAGATATAAAACATTTCCAGCTGTCAGAAGTTTCTCTTTTGATTCTTCTACCTCCACCCCCATGGCCACTGCTCTGATTTCTATCACCACAGATTCGTTTTGTCTGTTCTAGAATTTCATATAAATGGAATTGTACAATATATGCTCTTCAGTGTCCTGCTTTTCTTACTGAACGCAGTTTTAGGCTTCATCCATGCTGTTACATGTATGAGTAGTTGTGCTTTTTAAATTAGCGTGTAGTATTGCTGTGATGTATTTCTGTGCGAGTATATCACAGTGTGTCATTCTGCTGTTGATGGACATTTGGGACAGTTGGAGGCTATTATGAAGAATGCTGCTAGGAACATTCTAGTCTATTAAGTGTCTTTATATATATATATATACACACATTCATTTCTCTCAGGTTTATACCCAGGAGTAGAATTACTGGGTCATGGGAGAGGAGCTTTGAGCTGCTGCTAATCCCTGGGTGCTGTGTTATCCATCCCTTGTTGGTTCCCTCAACCCTGTCCACACCTCTGTAAACACTCATTTCATTGAGTGGGTCGTCTGTTTACCACTGGGGCCCAGATGGATGTAGCTGGCCACTGGACTCCCCTGAGAGAGAATGATTGCAGTGGTACGTTGACCATTCAGTGGTCCAGAGACTTGTGGACCATTTAGGGGGATTACATAGGCATGGGAACATTTCTTTCCTGACTTTGTATTCCCAGTGAGTATTTTATTTTTATTAGCCTCTTCACCAGAGGGTTTTGGATTGCATTGTTCTTAGATTTTTGTTTTCCTACCCATACTAGTTTCAGCCAACTCATTTTGTGACTTGAATGTAGTTTGTGCCAAAAGTTTGGCTAAGGGACATTCAGATAATCTGTGGGCTCTATCGTCAGGGCTCCCCTGGGTCCAAACATAGGTCAGTCAAGGAACCCAGGGAAACCTACTCCCTTGAGTGTCCAGTGGTGTTTCATCTGATCAACTTCTACCCATAGGGCAGAGCTGAAGAGAAGGGGAATGATTATAGTCAGTCTGCTTAGGCAAGAAGCAACGCCTGTTATTGCAAGGCTACCAGGCTCTGTGTTAAGTGCCAAGGGCAGGACCTGGTCATTTTGCCCTCAAAGACTCACTGAGGCAGATTTGCTCAATATAAGGAAAATTTTTTCCAAAGGTTAGAATTATCGGGAAATAGAGTAGGGTTTTGTTGGTGGGGACTGAGCTCCCTGCCTCACCTGAATGACGTTACAACTTGGATAAAGGGAGACGGAAGTCAAGCATCAGGTAATGGTTGACTTAGGTCAGTCCTGGAAACTGTGACATGGAAAAAGGATGCCACCTTTCTATTTAAGCGAGAATCACCCCTAAAGCAGTGAGCCCTTTTTTTTAAAGAGGGTAACAATTCACCCGAGAGGCAATATAACCCATGTTAGTGAGAAATAACCTGATTGAACACATCTGGGGAACTACAATCTCAAAGACAGATGTTGAGGGCCATGCTGAGTATCGGACAGGAGTAAGGTGGGTATTGGCAGAAAATGGCAGAGATCCAATCATAGCTCTCAGAGCTTTAACCCCAAAACCAAACCCACTGCTGTCGAGTTGATTCCATCTCATAGCACTCCTATAAGACAGAGTAGAACTGCCCCATGGGGTTTCCAAGGCTGTAAATCTTTTTTTTTTTTTAATTTTTTAAATTTTATTTTAGATGAAGGTTTACAGAACAAATAGTTTCTCATTAAATAGTTAGTACACATGTTTTATGACATTGGTTAACAACCCCATGACATGTCAACACTCTCCCTTCTTGACCTTGGGTTCCCTATTACCAGCTTTCCTGTCCCTTCTTGCCTTCTAGTCCTTGTCCTGGGCTATTGTGCCCCGTTAGTCTCGTTTTGTTTTATGGGCCTGTCTAATCTTTGGCTGAAGGGTGAACATCAGGAGTGACTTCGTTACTGAGCTAAAACGGTGTCCGGGGGCCATACTCTTGGGGTTTCTCCAGTCTCTGGCAGGCCAGTAAGTCTGGTCTTTTTTTGTGAGTTAGAATTTTTTTCTACATTTTTCTCCAGCTCTCTCTGGGACCTTCTGTTGTGATCCCTATCAGAGCAGTCAGTGGTAGCCGGGCACCATCTAGTTCTACTGGACTCAGTCTAGTGGAGGCCATGGTAGTTGTGGCCCATTAGTCCTTGTATCTTGCTTTCTTCATTCTCCTTTGCTCTTGAAGGGGTGAGACCAATGGAGTATTTTAGATGGCTGCTCACAGGCTTTTGAGACCTCAGATGCTACTCACCAAGGTAGAATATAGAACATTTTCTTTGTAAACTGTTATGCCAGTTGAGCTTGATGTTCCCAGAGACCATGGTCCTCACAACCAAGGATGTAAATCTTTATGGAAGCAGACTGCCACATCTTTCTCCTGCAGAGTAGCTGGTGGGTTCAGACCGCCAAGCTTTCAGTTAATAGCCGAGCACTTAACCACTGTGCCACCAGCACTTCTCACAGAGCTGTAAAGTACTCAAGAAATAGAATACCTTGTTTATTCCATTTTATAAATGAGATAACAAGGGGCCCAGAAAGTTTAGGGGCTTAGTTTAAGGGTGAATGGAAGAGTAGGACCTTGATCTCAGGACTCTACCTGTACTGTGGTGCTACTGTCTCTCTTGTGGGCCTCAGTTTGCTCATCTGTGAAATGGATGGAATCTAGGCAGATTCAAGAATATTGACCTTGCGCCAGGCTGATTCCTAAAGAGGGGTGGGAAGCTGTGCCATGGTCACCAGTGGTTGGAGGCAGACCCACAGGGTGTCCTCACACAGTCCAGAGCCTTCCTGGTGTCTTCGGTAAGGCCGCCCCAGTTAGGACTCAGGCTGCCACGGAGGAAGGGAGGGAAGGAGGGAGGGAGGGAGTGAAAAGGCCTCCCACTTGCTTGCAAGGCCAGCTCAGCTCACCTCTGCTGTCCTTTCTGGGGGGCATGGAGAAGGCTCTGCCAGTTGGATGCCATGGGAAGGAAGTGAAGGCCAGCACCTGTGGGAAAAGTCTTTCTCTAGCCACATGGTCGGCAGGAGGCAGGGTCGGGCCTTAGGAGCTCTGCCAGCTGGCACAGCTGCCCCCCAGGAGTTGGGCAGAGTGACTTGGGTCTTCCTTCTCCTACACCCTAACCTGAGGCCTGTTGAAACTGCTTGTTTCTCACCCTTAACACCTCTTGTATCTGTCCCCTACCCTGGCCCTGGTACAGCTACCATCGCCTCTCTGGGGCCTCTGCAGCCTCCTTCTGCAGGTCAGCTTCCCACAGTCCCTCCCCCATTTAATGCTGGGGATGGGCCTTGTTGCCCAGAGATGTGTGATGCCTGTGTTTGCTCCCTCATTCCCATTCATGTTTATGTGGCTACAATGTGCCTGGCCTGAGGGCACAACAGTGAACAAAACTCCCTCCTCCCAGGGGTGGATGACCCAACAAGCGAGGTAAGTATGGGCTTACTTGTGCTTACTTGCTAATCTATAGTGAACAATTTCACATCATTTTCAGCACATCAAAGATTCTGCTTCTAGGTATGGCTGGCATCTGTCTCTCTCCCAACCCCACAGCACCTTCCTACAGAATCAAACAAAGCCTCTTTTCAAATTTACAACACCTGATGGGGTGGATGATCCACTAAGCAAGGTAAGCATGGGCTTACTTGTGCTTACTTACTAATCTATAGTGAAAATACATTGTTCACTACAGATGATCTGGTAAGCAAGGTAAACATCATGCTTACCTTGCCTTGCTCCTCCCCTGCCCTGTGGGACTGACGGTTCTCTGGGACAGACGTACTGAATTATCTACACAAATAAGTGCATAACTACAAATTATCAATGGCTAAGGAGAAAACCCACAGTGGGGAGGGTTTGTGTAACGGTGTTTCATCTGATCATCTTCTACCCATAGGGCAGAGCTGAAAAGAAGGGGCATGGTTATAGTCTGCTTAGGCAAGAAGCAACGCCTGTTATTGCAAGGCTACCAGGCTCTGTGCTAAGTGCCAAGGGCAGGACCTGGTCAGTTTGCCATCAAAGACTCACTGAGGCAGATTTACTCAATATATGGAAAATTTTTTCCAAAGGTTAGAATTATTGGGAAATAGAATAGGGTTTTGTTGGTGGAGACTGAATTTTGTTGTAGGTTCCATAATTTGGGCTTTATCTAAAGAGAGTAACTTGGGGATATCAGGGTGGAGAAGGGTCTGAATTTAGGGGACGTCTAAGTTCCTAAGCCCAGCAAGCTTGGTTGGCCATCAGCTGGCCTCCGCCCAGCCTCCCTTCTGCCACTGCTTCAGTGCCTAATCCCCCCCACCACCATTACTCAAAGGGCTCACAGTGTGGAATTCACCTGCCTTTTTCCTCATCCGTACTTTTCCACCTGCAGTTCCCCCTGCTAGAGGTGTTGTCTGCATCTCCACCCCGCCACCCCCCGTGGTCCCCAGGTGGGCTTCCTTTCTCTCTAAACTCACCACACGCATTCTCCTCCCTTGTCCCTCCCTAAGGCGCTCCGGTGGCACAGTGGTTAAGTGCTCGCCTGCTAACCAAAAGGTCAGCTGTTTGGACCCACCAGCCCCTCCACAGGAGAAAGATGTGACAGTCTGCTTCTGTAAAGATTAAACCAAAACCTCTTGCTGCGGAGTCAATCCCAACTCATAACAACCCTATAGGACAGAGGAGAACTGTCCCCATAGGGTTTCCAAGGCTGTCATCTTTACAGAAGCAGACTGCCACATCTGTCTCCAGCAGAGCAGCTGGTGGGTTCGAACTGCCAACCTTTCAGTTAGCAACCGAGCAAGCACTTAACCACTGCACCACCAGGGCTCCTTCTGTAAAGACTGCAGCCTTGGAAACCCTATGGGGCAGTTCTACTCTGTCCTATAGGGTCACTATGAATCAGAAATCAGAATTGACTTGACAGCAACAGGTTTGGTTTTGGTTTTGTCTCTCGCTGCTCCTTCTAGTCCTGTTTGCTCCTCCATTCCCGGCCCCAGAGCCACCCCGCTCTCCTCTCACCTGACGTCTCCTCCACATTTTCTAGCCCCGATCACAATCTCCAATGTTTCTCCGACTGAAGTAAACACATGGACTCCATCCTTGCTAAAAAATTCTCACAGCTCTAGGAATATTCCCATTGACTTCATTTTATTAAGCATCGACTCAGAAGACAAGAGTCTTACTGCAAATTATCACAGTAAAGGGAAAGCTTTTTGTCTATAACTGACAAAAAAAATTATCATCAAAATGATAATCAGCAGAGCTTCCAGACTAAGATGGACTAGGAGGAAGGACCTGGCAGTCTACTTCTGAAAAAATTGGCCAGTGAAAACCTTATCAATAGCAGCAGAACATTGTCTGATATAATGCCAGAAGATGAGCCTCTCAGGTTGGAAGGCACTCAAAATACAGCTAGGGAAGAGCTGTCTCCTCAAAGTAAAATTGACCTTAATGACGTGGATGAAGTCAAGCTTTCAGGACCTCCAGTTGCTGATGTGGCATGACTCAAAATGAGAAGAAACAGCTGGAAACACCCATTAATAACTGGAACATGGAATATGCAAAGTATGAATCTAGGAAAATTGGGAGTTGTCAAAAATGAAATGGAACACATAAAGATCAATATCCTAGGCATTAGTAAGGTGAAATGGACTGGTATAGATTTTTTTTTTTTTTTGATACCAAATTACTTTATTTTGAAGGAATGGTACAAATGAAAGAACTGAAGTGCATGTTTTGGTACAATTTATAGAAAAGGTAAAGGTAAACCCAACATGCATGCGCTGTCTTGGTGCCCATGGAAGTCACCCCTGTGGCTGTGGGGCAGCAGGCTAAAGCTTAGCTGTCTCCATCACTGTCTCCCAGGGTGTGCTTGTCAAAGAGATACTCTGCCAGGCCAGATGCGGGGGCTCTCATCTTCCACAAGTTGGTCATGTAGTCACCCAATTCTTTGATGGATTTCACCTGCTCATGTAGGTAATGAGTCTCAGTGAAGTCACACAAATGGGGGTCGTTCTTGTCAGTGGCCAGCTTGTGCAGTTCCAGTAGTGGCTGATTTACGCTTTTTTCCAAGTGTAACACACACTCCATTGCATTCAGCCCGCTCTCCCAATCATCACAGTCTGGTTTCTTGTTAACATGAAGGACGATTTGGCCACCTCGTTGGTTCTGCAGCTTCATCAGTTTCTCAGCATGTTCCCGCCCCTCGTGAGATTGGTGAAGAAAATATTTGGTAAAATTCTTCAGAGCCACATCATCGTGGTGGAAGTAGTAAGACATGGACAGGTAGACGTAGGAGGCGTGGAGCTCCAGGTTGATCTGGCGGTTGACGGCGGCCTCTGAGTCCTGACTGTAGTTCTGGCGCACCTGTGAGGGGGATGCGGTCGTCATGGCGGCGGTTGAGGAGAGGTGGCCGCGGCTGCGAGGCGCTGGAGCGGCGGTGGGGGCCTTGGGGCGTCCGAGGGCGCTGCTGTGAGGAGGTGGTGGAAGGCTGACTGGTAGCTGCTGGTTGGGGGAAGGTTGGCGAGCGCCGGGTTCCGTTCAAGCACTGTTGAAGCAGGAGACCACGGCGACTCTACGAAGAACATCTAGATTTTTTTTTTTTATTATACTTTAGATGAAGGTTTACAGAACAAATAGTTTCTTATTAAACAGTCAGTACACATATTGTTTTATGACATTGGTTAACAACCCCACGACATGTCAACACTCTCCCTTCTCGACCTTGAGGAAGTT
>NW_004443967.1:7123480-7126377 GCF_000243295.1 Trichechus manatus latirostris | reverse complement strand
TCTTGAATTCTTCCATTTTTTGGTCTGTATTTTCCATGAATTTGTCTGCCTTTTCTATGAATTTGTTTATTTTTCCCCATTTTTGTCTGCTTTTTCTTCAACTCTTGGATAATTCTGAATATTAGAGATTTGAATTCCCTATCAGTTAGGTTTAGTGCCTTTCTTTCTACTGGAAGGTCATCTGGTGTTTTATTTTGGACGCCTACTGGAACCATCCTGTCTTGTTTTTGTAAATGTTTTGATATTGTCTTCTGTCTTTGGGGCATTCAGTGGTAATTTTCCTCGTTTGTTGATTGTAGATTTGTTTGTTTCGTCTTGCTTTTTTGTTTTATTTGGTTATATCTGAGCAGATGGGCTGTGCGTTCTTTGTTGTTTCCTTGTCTGTGGGCACGATACTTTTCACATCCTTCTCCAATTGGCAGGATCAGTCACTCAGGTATGGTACAGCAGGGAAGGTCCAGCTGAAGGAGAGTTGCTGGGATGGATTTTTTGTGGCACTTACCAGGGCTAACAGTGCAGGCCAGGAATCAGTGCAGAGCAGGTGCCAGTAGGCCATGCCTGTGTTGCTTGGGAGTGTGATGTTCAGCACACAGTGCAGGTAGGCAGGAAGGAGGGGGTAGACTGTGATGTGTGGAGCTAAGGTGGGTATGGGAAAGATGAGAAAGAGGAGAGAGGAACAGGAGCCAAAGACATACACACAAACAAAAAAGAGTGCTGAGGGAGCTTGCTATTGGAGTGGAGAGATGAGAGACTGAGAAATTGGGATGAACAAAAATAAAAAAAAGAAAAAGGGTAAAAGAAAAAATGAACTAATCAAGAAACTGGGAATGAAGAAAGACAAAAAGGGAATGAGAGATAAGAAAACAAAACAAAGGAATAAAAAAAAAAAAAACAAGAAAAAAGAAGTGCCTCCAGGGATGTCCCTGTGTGTCTGCACAGAATAAGGGACTAGCTTCCAAGCCACGTGGTACTGCCTGGCTAGAAGGGACTCCCAAGCTGAGAAAAGAAAAAGAAAACAAACAAATCAAAACAGAACAAATCAGAGCAGACAAACAAACAAACAAAAAACGCCCTGGGGGTCCCACTAGTGTGGCGTCACAGGCCAGGAAGCAGTTTCACAGTCAAGTGGTGTTTCCCAGCCTTTCAGGAAGAAGCAAAGATGGCACACGGAGCCAGGTATTTGAGAGAAAGGAGAGGGAGGTGGTGAGAGGTAAGGAAGAAATCTAAAGAAGCGGAAAAAAGCAACACCAGCAGCCAATAAATGGCACTCAAGGAGCTGGCCAGTGAGGGCTGGTGGAATCCAAGCAGCACTGGGGGGAAGCTCATCCTTCTCAGCCAATAGACTGTGGCTTCAGGAAGCAGAGGAGGCTAAATGGGGGTGAAGAAGGGTGGGGGTGGGAAAGCCTATATCGTGGGTTACCGGTTGTTCTGTCTCCTGCTGGAAGCTCTGTGAAGCTGCTTTCTCGTACCTCCTGTTGGCTGACTCCGATAGGAGTCCAAGATGGCGGGTCCGTGCTGTGGTAGCTGATACGGGACCTCTGCACGTATCTCTCCTCGCTCTCTGTTCTCGGTCAGTTTCTTATTCCATTCAGTGCTTGGCTGAGTTCTTTATCTCTTCATTTGATGGTTAGGGTTTCAGGATTGATGTGTGACTCTGTTTGACTTATTTTTTCTGATCTTTGCTGTGGAGGGACGGCATGGTGCTTCTGACTATAGCGCCATGTTTCCCGGCTGGCATAGATCATTTTAAATCGGACAATTATATGATCTACTATGCTGGGAATGACAAATTGAAGAGGAATGGCATTGCATTCATCATCAAAAAGAATATTTCAAGATCTATCCTGAAGTACAATGCTGTCAGTGATACGATAATATCCATTGACCTGTGAGGAAGACCAGTTGGTTCGATTATTATTCAAATTTTTGCACCAACTACTAACGCCAAAGATGAAGAAATTGGAGATTTTTAAAACTTCTGCAGTCTGAAATTGATCAAACATGAAATCATGATGCATTGGTAATTACTGGTGATTGGAATCCAAAAGTTGGAACTAAAGAGGAAGGATTGTCGTTGCTGTTGTTAGGTGCCGTTGAGTCTGTTCCAACTCGTAGTGACCCTATGTACCACAGAAAAAACACTGCCTGGTCCTGCACCATCCTCACAATCGTTGTTATGCTTGAGCTCATTGTTGGCAGCCACTGTGTCAGTCCATCTCATTGAGGGTCTTCTTCTTTTTCGCTGACCCTCTACTTTACCAAGCATTGTGTCCTTCTCCAGGGACGGATCCCCCCTGACAACATGTCCAGAATACGTAAGACGTAGTCTCCCCGTCCTTGCTTCCAAGGAGTGTTCTGGTTGTACTTCTTCCAAGACAGATGTGTTCATTCTTTTGGCAGTCCATGGTATATTCAGTATTTTTCTCCAACACCACAATTCAAAGGTGTCGATTCTTCTTCGGTCTTCCTTATTCGTTGTCCAGCTTTTGCATGCATATGATGTGATTGAAAATACCATGGCTAGGGTCAGGTGCACCTTAGTCTTCAAGGTGATATCTCTGCTTTTCAACACTTTAAAGGGGTCTTTTGCAGCAGATTTGCCCAAAGCAATGTATCTTTTGATTTCTTGACTGCTGCTTCCATAGGTGGTGTTTGTGGACCCAAGTAAAATGAAATATTTGACAACTTCAGTCTTTTCTCCATTTATCATGATGTTGCTTATTGGTCCAGTTGTGAGGATTCTTGTTTTCTTTATGTTGAGGTGTAATCCATACTGAAGGCTGTGGTCTTTGGTCTTCATCAGTAAGTACTTCAAGTCCTCTTCACTTTCAGCAAGCAAGGTTGTGTCATCTGCATAACTCAGGTTGTTAATGATTCTTCCTCCAATCCTGATGCCC
>NW_004443967.1:7106316-7123380 GCF_000243295.1 Trichechus manatus latirostris | reverse complement strand
CTTTATGTTGACGTGTAATCCTTACTGAGGGCTGTGGCCTTTGATCTTCATCAGTAAGTGCTTCAAGTTCTCTTCACTTTTAGCAAGCAAGGTTGTGTCATCTGCATATGGCAGGTTGTTAATGAACCTTCCTCCAATCCTGATGCCCCGTTCTTCTTCATATAGTCCAGCTTCTCAGATTATTTGCTCAGCATACAGATTGAATAGATATGGTGAAAGGATACAACTCTCACACACACCTTTCCTGACTTTAAACCACATAATATCCCCTTGTTCTGTGCGAACAACTGCCTCTTGATCTATGTACAGAAGAAGAAAGATAGGTAGTTGGAAAATATGGTCTTGGTGATAGAAACTACGCCAGAGATGGAATAGAATTTTGCAAGACCAATGACTTATTCTTTGCAAATATCTTTTTTCAATAACATAAATGACAACTATGCACGTGGACCTCTCTGGATGGAATTGACAGGAATCAAATCAACTACATCTCTGGAAAGAGATGATGGGGAAGCTAAATATCATCAGTCAGAACAAGGCCAGGGGCCCACTGTGGAACAGACCATCAATTACTCATTTGCATGTTCAAGTTGAAGCTGAAGAAAATTAAAACAAGTCCACAAGGACCAAAATACGACCTTGAGTATACACCACCTGAATTTAGGGACCATCTCAAAAATAGATTTGACGCATTGAATACTAATGACTGAAGAGCAGATGAATTGTGGAATGACATCATAGATGAAGAAAGCCAAAGGTCATTAAAAAGACAGGAACGAAAGAAAAGACCAAAATAGATGTGAGAAAAGACTCTGAAACTTGCTCTTGAACATAGAGTAGCTAAAGCAAATGGAAGAAACGATGAAGTAAAAGAGCTGATCAGATTTCAAAGGCAGCTTGAGAAGACAAAGTAAAGTATTATAATGAAATGTGCAAAGACCTGGAGTTAGAAAACCGATTCTATGGGCAAAATGGAGACCTGGTGGTACAGTGGTTAAGAGTTATGGCTACTAACCAAGAGGTCCCCAGTTTGAATCCACAGCAGCTCCTTGGAAACCCTATGGGGTAGTTCTACTCTGTCCTATGGGGGCACTATGAGTTGGAATCAACTCGACAGCAATGGGTTTGGTTTGGTTTATGGGCAAAATATTGAATGATGCAGGAAGCATCAAAAGAAGATGGAAGGAATACAGAGTCACTGTACCAAAAAGAATTGGCTGATGTTCAGCCATTTAAGGAGGCAGCATATAATCAACAAATGACCCTAATGAAGGAAGAAGCCCAAACTTCACTGAGGGCATTGGCGGTAAACAAAGCTCCAGGAATTGATGGAATACCAATCGAGAAGTTCCAACAAACAGATGCAATGCTGGAGGTGCTCACTCTTCTATGCCAAGAAATTTGGAAGACAGCTACCTGGCCAAACGACTGGCAGAGATCCATGATTGTGTCCATTCCAAAGAAAGGTGATTCAATAGAATGTGGAAATTATTGAACAATATCGTACACAAGTAAAATTTTGTTGAAGATCATTCAAAAGCAGTTGCAGCGATACATCAACAGGAAGCTGCCAGAAATTCAAGCCAGATTCGGAAGATGATGTGGAATGAGAGGTGTCATTGCTAATGTCAGATGGATCTTGGCTGAAAGCAGAGAACACCAAAAAGAAGTTTACCTGTGTTTTATTGACTGTGCAAAGGCATTCAACTGTGTGGATCATATCAAATTAGCGATAACATTGTGAAGAATGGGAATTCCAGAATACTTAATTGTGCTCATGTGGAACCTGTACATAGACCAAACAGCAGTCTTTTGAACACAACAAGGGTATACTGTGTGGTTTAAAAGCAGGAAAGGTGTGCGTGAGGGTTTGTATCCTTTCACCATATTTATTCAATGTGCGGAGTCCTTGTGGCTCACTAGTTAAGTATTCAGCTGCTAACCAAAAGGTCAGCAGTTTGAATCCACCAGCTGCTCCTTGGAAACCCTATGAGGCAGTTCTATTCTGTCCTGTAGGATCGCTATGAGTCAGAATCGACTCGACGACAATAGATTTGGTTTGGTTTTATTCAATCTGCACACGGAGGAAATAATCCTAGAAGCTGAACCATATGAAGAAAAATGTGACGTCAGGATTAGAAGAAGACTCATTAACAACTTGCAATATGCAGATGACATAACCTTGCTTGCTGAAAGCGAAAGGACTTGAAGCACTTACTGGGGTGGGGCCTGGGTTTCCCATTCTTTTTTTTTTTTTTTTATTGTACTTTAGATGAAGATTTACAGAACAAACTAGCTTCTCGTTAAACAGTTAGTGCGCCTATTGTTTTATGATATTGGTTAACAACCCCAGGACATGTCAGCACTCTCCCTTCTCGACCTTGGGTTCCCTATTACAAGCTTTCCTATCCCCTCCTGTCTTCTAGTCCTTGCCCCTGGGCTGGTGTGCCCCTTTAGTCTCATTTTGTTTTATGGACATGTCTAATCTTTGGATGTCCCGTTCTTTTTTAAGCTCCCAAGTGATTCTAGTTTGCAGCCAGGATGAAGAACGCCTGGATCTCGATGTTGGCCTCTTGGCTAGTCCTTTGAGCCTTTGGATGCCCTCTGGAGCAGTGGCCAGCCTTGTGCATCTACTGGTTTGTAAGCAGGGCCTGGGTTGAGTGGGCGCAAAGCAGACATTAACAAGCACTGCTGCCTAGCGTGTCCAGGCACCCCCAGCTGCATGCCAGCAGCTTTCTGGTAGCTTTGGGGTCAAGGACCAGACTGTGGCCACATGCCTTAGGTTGCCTTGCTCAGGTGGCAGCACAGTGGTACTGTTCATTTGCTTGTTAGATCCTTAAGACAATGATATGAAGAAGACAGGGCTGGGGCTGTTGCCTCCATCTTATAGATGAGAAAGCGGAGGCTCAGAGAAGTGGAAATGTCTTCCCCAAGGTCACCTGCCTTGACTAGAATCCTGACTGCTAGCTCAATGCCCTTTTCTGTTGCTTCCAACTAGACTGCATGTCCATCTGAGATTTGCGCCTATAAACTGAACATTAATATGGCATATTTTCATTTCTCCAAAAACCCCAACAGGTACATTCTGAACACTGTACCACTTTTTTATTTAAAACAAAATAAAACCAAAGCTCAGTCAAACTGGCCCCATGCGATCCCTTAAATCTGCAGATTTGGCCAGGGCCCTGTGCACAGTGCAGTCCTACCCCAAAGTGGTCACATACAGCTCCAGACTCCCGTCTCCTTAGGACCATGTGTTTGGGGCGTGGACCTACAGGGCGGAACTTGGACTCCCAGCGGTGTCAGGAGGGCCTCAGCACCTGGAGGTGGATGCTGATAACTATGCTGATAAGTAGCCAAAGTCCATGGTGGCAACCTTGGAACCTGCTGCTCTTTGCCTTCCTGGGAGTTTCCTCCAGCTGCACAGCTGATAAAAGGACATAGGTGGAAGGAAAGGGGCATGGGAGGAGACGGCCTGTCCCACTCCAACTCAGGTCTCCACCTGCTGCCTCCCCTGCCCTAGAGCATGTGACCAGCAGCCACTGCACTGGGAGTTGGGCCCCATTCACTGGAGGCTCAGGGCGTGCCTCAGCTGAGTGCTCATGGTGTGGCCAACTGCCTTGGGAAGCCTCCCCTACTGGCATACTCCTTTCCTGCTGTCATGGATTGAATTGTGTCCCCCCAGAATATCTGTCAGTTTGGCTAGGTTGTGATTCCCAGTATTGTCTGATTGTCTACCATTTTGTCATCTGATGTGATTTCCCTGTGTGTTGTAAATCACATCACTATGATGCTAATGAGATGGATTAGCAGCAGTTATGTTGATGAGATCTACAAGATTAGTGTCTTAAGCCAATCTCTTTTGAGATCTAAAAGAGAAGCGAGCAGACAGATATGGGGACCTCATACCACCGAGAAAGAAGCACCGGGAACAGAGAGCGTCCCTTGGGCCCAGGGTTCCTGCGCAGAGAAGCTTCTAGTCCAGGGGAAGATGGATGACAAGGACCTTCCTCCAGAGCCATCAGAGAAAGCCTTCCCCTGGAGGTGACGCCCTGAATTTGGGCTTCTAGCCTACCAGACTGTAAGAGAATAAACTTCTGTTTGTTAAAGCCGTCCGCTTGTGGTATTTCTGTTATGGCAGCACTAGATAACCAAAACCCTGGCTATACACTTTTCTCAGTTTCCGCCCTGCTTTAAAATCTTTTTCCCAAGTAATCTTCCATATCTGTAATCTGTGGTGCAGGGTGAAATAGGCTGCTCTTGACCAGGGAGAAGGGCTCTCAACCATGGCCAGCCAGCCACGTAAACTCCATTATACCTTGGCCCCATTCACCGGCATCATGTGGTCCTTGTCACCACTTGTCTGGATATCTACAGGGGCCTCCTCCTCCTGGCTCACCTCCCAGCCTCTAGTCTCAGTAGGACACCTGCCTTCAAGCTGGAGCTTAGAACCATTGCCGCTGTGCAGCCTTTTCCATCTTGTTCCTTCTCTCTTCTGGGCTCTCTGTCCTGGTACCTACCTTGATTTTTGCCCCTATGAGGCAGCATGGCAGTGTTGATTTAAGTGCTGATCTGCCTACTATATGCACTTCTTGAGGGTAGAGCTTTTCTCTCACCCTAGCGCCTGGCACAGTGATTGGCACAGAGTCAGTGTTCGATATAAGTGTTTGCAGAATTTACATTACATCGACCTCCTTTGCCAGCAGGGTGCTGCCTTGCACAGGCTGTGGGTTCAAGGCCAGTGGTGGGCAAAATTCGGCCACTTGGCAGCCCCAGCCTCTGCTCTGAGCTCCCTTTTCTCCTGCTTGGTACCCTCACATAAGGAGCTTGGTGTCCCCTTGCTACTGCCATCGTCTTTATCACCCTCGTGATTGCCACAGCATACTGAGCACTCACCTGGTACCCTTGACTGTGAGGCCCTTCACCACAGTCACTCCTTTAATCCTCACATCTGTTTTCAAGGAACAATCTGGAGTCCACCCACCCTCAAGCTTGAAGGCTCAATAATAGCATGTCACACCACCACTGGTTAGAAAGAGAAGCCAAGATGGAATGTGAAGGCTGATGTCCAAGAAGAGGGATACTATAAGAGGTGATGATTTCTGGGTCCCTCAAAGTCCCTGGGGGTGATCATGGGGCAGGTTGGGCCACCCTCTTGTCAGAGACTGTCTGGGTTGCCCCATGGTGAGGAGAACACTCTCCTCGGTGTCTGTCTGGGCTGGGCCCATGGTGAGGAGAACACTCTCCTCCGGGTCTATCTGGACTCGGTCCATGGTAAGGTGAACATTCTCCTCAGGGTCTATCTGGGCTGGGCCCGTGGTGAGAAGAATACTCTCCTCAGGGTCTATCTGGATGGGCCCATGGTAAGGCAAACATTTTCCTCAGGGTCTGTCTGGGCTGGGCCCATGATGAGGAGAACATTTTCCTCAGGGTCTGTCTGGGCTGGGCCCATGGTGAGGAGAACACTCTCAGGGTCTGTCTGGGCTGGGCCCATGGTGAGGAGAACACTCTTGTCAGGGTCTGTCTGGGCTGGGCTCATGGTGAGGAGAACACTTCTCAGGGTCTGTCTGCCCAGGTGACTGACTGGAAGAAAAGTTCGCTTCTGCTCTGTGCGTGCATGTTCCTCTCAGAAACCATCCCTTTGGCTCCCTCCTCAGTGCCTGGGCTCTGCCCTGTAGATAATGGAGAGAGGGCCTCCATGCAGCCCTGGCCCAGGTTGAGTGGTGGTTGGAACCCTGTTGGCACTCTGCAAATTGGCCCAGCCCAGTCTGTGTGCCCTGGAGCACCTTAGACCTTACCAAGAGCCAGGGACATCGAGCAGTCCCTTCACCACAAAATCTATGACCACAAAGAGGCCACGCCACAGCAGGCCTTTCCATGATCCCTCAAGGTGATGCCAGAGCCAGAGGAGGAGCACTGGAACGGGATCAGGGACCTGACCCTGCGTCCTGACGTGACATTACGTCACTCTGTGAGTCTAAACAGCCAACTCCCCCTCTCTGTAAAATGAGGGGCAAGGCTAATGGCTCTGCTGAGACCCCTTGAATGTTCATACTCTAGTTCTGCTGTTTATTACTCCCCTCCCCCCACTCAGATAAGGAGAAGACGGGGCATGGTGACTAAGAACATTGGGAACCCGAGGGTATTCGGTGGGAAGTCAATGGCAAGAAACTCAGGGATGTGGAAATGCTTATGAAATTTTTAGATGTTCGGATGTCCCTATAGGTGGCATCTGACATCAGCGACAGAATTTGTGAGTAGATAGATGCATCGATGGATTTGATTGCTGTTAACACAAGGCGCACATTGGGCCTCGAGTTTAACAGGGCGTGAGAGTGAGCAGCATGTCTTCTTTCACAGTTCCTTCGCTACAGAAGTTGTACCTGCAGAGAAAGTGAATGCTTTTTAAGAGTTGGGTATCTTTAGTGAAAGCTGTGGTGATCAGATTCTTCAGTTAGTTAGGCAAAGGTAATTGATGATTTGTAATTCAAAAGGAACGAGGGCAGCACCGGATGGTGGCTTCAACCAGGTTCTGGAGATCTGATTGCCACCTGGCTTCCAACCTGAGGGTGCAACTGGTTAAGGAGCGGCCCCTGCCTCTGGTCCTGTGTTTCACCAGATTGTGGGCTCCTTGAGGGCAGTGACCTCCTGCTTCTTTTCATTCTCCAGAAGCACACAGCAGGCCCTCAATAAATAACAGTGCATTGGTTTGCCGTTGGACTCACTCTTTGCTCATTCACTCTTGGGACTCGTTTGAACAATATGACCAGTTGCCTGCTGTTGAGTCAACTTGAGCTCTTTGTTCTGCTATCTGACCTTTCCGGTGAAACCATAAGTGGAATGTTCCCCACCAGCTAAACTGTAAACTCATTAAGAGCAGGCTGTCTCTTTGCATCCCCTACTGCTTGCCAGGCGTGCACTAGGTACTTAATAAAATCAGAGAGGAAGGAGGGAAGAAGAAGAGGGAGCGGGATCACATTTCTCTCTTGACACCACCTCATTGGAGGGAATTCTAGTCAGCAGGTAACTTGACAGGGCTTGAAGCCCCAGTGAGGTGGCAAAAAATCCAAGGAGAAGCTGAGACCAGAGGTTGGTCCAAAATCTTGATTTCCTTTGGTCCTCCAACAATTATTATTATTATAAAATATCAATTACTGGCTGTTTCCCCCAAATATTTAAATAACTTGACTAACTCAGTTTTTTTTTTTAACTTCCCAAACTAGTTCGAGTGATTTTGATTTTCCTGTATTTGAAAAATCTGATGTCTAAGATCAGGTTCTCTTAAAAGAGATTTTCTTGAGTCCGCGTGAAGGAAGCTGTACTCACGCCAGTGGGGGATTCGGGTGGCAGCTGGTGCACCCAGCACATCGGGGTGGCCTCAAGTACGTTCTGTTCCATTTCTAGAAAGTGCAGAAAGCACGGCCTTTGCTCACAAAACCTGGAAGGTGCAGCCTCCTGGCTGATTTGGTCTCGTATTTGTTTTCCTTCTTCAAACCTCCCTGTGAACACGACATTGCTTGGGAACATCTCTCATTTTTAAGATTCCAAGGATTCCTCTTTCTCCTGACACACTTTAAACCACACAGTCCCCAGGATCCAGGCCTCGGGTCCACTTCCTAGCGGGGCCCTGAGGAACTAACTTTAGACAAGAGTGTCCACCAATGAGGTCCCGGAGTGACGCAAATGGTTTGCACTCAGCTACTAACCGAAAAGGTGGTGGTTTCAACCCACCAGCAGCGCCCAGGAGAAAAGGCCTGGTGATCTTCTTCTATAAAGATTACAACCAAGAAAGCCTTATGGAACACAGTTCTACTCTGACACACACGGGGTTGCCATGAGCAGAACTGACTTGAGGGCAACTGGTTTGATTTTGATTTTGGTATTCCAATGGGGACATAGCAGAGTGCCCTTGGCCATGCAATGGCCCCCGACTGGCCTGGCCTGGCTTCTGTGTACTTTAATTGAGAGGCGACGTTGTCCATCGACTGCCTGGCTGGGCAAGACTCTATCCTCTCTGACTCGGATAGGGAGGCTCTTAAAGGGGTCATCCAGCCAGACAGGAGAGGGCTGCAAATTCAGCCTCAGCTCCACTCTGCCATTCCACCCTCCCTACCTGGGGAATGACATTCCGTGGGGCCTGAGCTCAGGGCAGCTCTGGCCCAACCTAACCCCCAAATCCCGAGACCATCAGTAGCTGACAGCCCAGGCTGCTGTTCCCAGAAGCCCCCACCAAGACTGACCTGCAGGCCAGAACTGGGGTCCGAGGAGGGCTGCAGGGGAGTATTTCAGCTTTGGGAGACAGTGCCCTGCCCCTCTCAGGTGACTATCCCTATCCCATGTCTTTCCCTCCAGCTGGCCCTTCCCTCCTGCTCAGGGGCCCCAGCTGCAGAAAATGAGGCAAGGGGCCCACAGGCTGAGGGCCCACAAGCACTGCCACCTAGCTCTCTTCCCTTGCCTCAAATTTATATCATTTACTAAAACTGATTTCTTTTTCCTTCTATTGTCTTGAAATTTCTCTGGTCTTCTCTTCTTCCAACTGCAGCCACTCTCTAGCCCATACTTAAAACCTTGTATCTTCAGACACTATGTCATGTATCAATCTCTGTTGTATTTTTCCTTGAAGGCAGGGTCATATCTCCAAATCCCCCACAGCCCATGCTGAGGACACCAGTCAAGTGTCCCCGACAGAAATGTTTGATGCTGTCTGTCAGCAGCTTGCTTGCCTGAAGAGGAAAAGATTTTCTTGGCTTTTCTGCCTTAACTATAACTGCCTTTCTGGGGTGAGTTTTCATTACAAGAATGAAGCTACAAACATCCTGAGATACAAACCAGCAAATATACATACACTGTCTTCTCTTCTCCCTTTTGCACCGTGATCTTGGCTGCACCCACTTTGCGGAAGGTTGCATTTACCACATTGTTATGCCAGAGAAACTTGACTTTCTCAATTGTTCCGACATAGAGCTTTGCATCAAACTCATAGGAATGGGTAGAGCTTGGCATCATAATTCCCCTTGAAATAGAGAAATAGAAACATTCCTGTTCATAGAAACAAGGTCAAATGAGCATACAAGGTCAAATAAGCATCCAAGGCCAAATGACCATACAAGGTCAAATGAGCATACAAGGCCATGCCACTTTTTTCTACTCTAGATTAACAGGATTATTTTTCCGAATTAATTCCCAAATAAAGAATGGAGAAATGGAAAGGCCAGGTATATGCTGGCAGCCTCCAACTACTATTTAAATGTTTTTTTTCAAACTCATGTTTGAAATTCAAACACATGTTAATTTCTCCTTAATACTTTACATAGAAAAATATATAACCCTTTCATCTTTATTTTTTTTGGAAAAATTATTTGTACAGTAACAAGTTAGCCACTTAGTTTAATACAACAAACATGTATTACTTTACTAATTACAAAACATGATATCTTGGTAATGTTAGATTTATTTAAAAATAAAAAAAAGATCTGTTGAGAAAGAACTGAATGCTTGGGTTTATAATAAAAGGAAAAAAAATTAGCAAAAGTCTCCAATTAGGCATCTGGGGTTTTAAAAGCTAGCGAGTGGCCATCTAAGATAGTTCAATTGGTCCCAGCCTACCTGGGGCAAAGGAGAATGAAGAGCACCAAAGACACAGGCAAAATATTAGCCTAAGAGACAGGGCCACATAAACCAGAGACTTCATTAGCCTGAGACCAGAAGAACTAGATGGTGCCCGGTTACCACAATGACCACCCTGTTCGGCTGCTAATCAAAAGATTGGTGGTTCGAACCCACCAGCAGCTCCGTGAAAGAAAGATGTGGCAGTTGGCTTCCGTAAAAATTACAGCCTTGGAAACCTTATGGGGCAGCTCTACTCTGTCCTATAAGGTCTCTATGAGCCAGAATTGATGGCAACAGGTACAGAACCATGAGCTCTGAGGGGAATTAATGGGCATGTAGGAGATGGTCAAGAAAAACTCATGGGAGGATAGTGCAAACCCCAAACATGGGAGGACAACAGCCTTGCAGTGGGACAGTGCCCACTGCACAAGGCAAGACAAGGGCTTATAGAGGTAAAGGTCTTACAGAAAGCACAGGGGTACACAGCAAACCCATTGGGGTTGAGGATGCTCTCTGAGTAGTACTTGTAGCTTCTTAAGTGATTGCAAGCCACAAAGTCCTGGGTTCCTGGGGACACAAATCAGGAAGTCAGCCAAGGAAGTCAAGGGGCTCTGGCAGCTTCTCTGCCACTCTCTCCGAGGGGGATGGTTCCACAGTGAGACCATATTTTCAGAAATGTTGGCACAAATGGTTAAGCACTTGATTACTAGACAATAGGTTGGTGGTTTGAACCCAACCAGAGGCGCCTCAGAAGGCAGGCCTGGCGATCTGCTTCTAAAAGGTCATAGCCTTGAAAACCCTGTGGAGCAGTTCTGCTCTGAAACACATGGGGTCGCTATGAGTCAGAATCAACTCAATGGCAATTTTTTTTAAATTTAATTTTTTAAATTAGGTAACTGGTAGCTACCAATTAATTGTTGGAGGTATACCTTTAAGCAACAATTTTGTAATTCTTTGTTAATTGTACACTCTACAACACCCAAAATAATATTTTGAGAAAGTATAAAATCAGTAGAACTACGACATAACAAATGATATGTGTCTATATTTTTCAGAAATAAAACCCAGAAGAGGGAATTGCACATTTTTAAAGAGAAGTGAGATTTGCAGTGGAAAGGACACTGCTCACCCAGGGAAGCGACGCCCCTTGCTGTGGGTTTACCTGTCCAGATGCCATCTAGATCTATGATCTGTGACAGGGCTTTCTCATATTCTGGCATCTCCTCCCCTCCTTGGGGGAAAAAGTCAGTGTGGCCTACCAGCTGGTTCGTTCCAAAACCTGAAACGTTTGGAACAGCAATGAGCTGATTGTAATCCAGGGTCTCATAGTTAAAACACAAACGCACAGGCTCACAGCCAGAGCATGGGGTGGGAGGTGGGATGGAGAGGTGGGGGGCTCACCCAAGAACGGGATCAGGTGAGCTGCATCTGTGTGAATCACGTCTACAAAGACAGCGTCAGAGGGATCGAGTCGAACCTCTTCGGGAGTACCCCGGAAACTTGCTTCTATGGGACCCAACCTTGAAAGAGATGGACGAAGCTGAGAACAATGGGCCTGGCTGGAGGTGTCAGCAGGACCAAGGTGCCCAGGCCATGTACTGCCCAACTCAAGGGGGTACCATACCCTAGTGTTATGTAGTGCCTTGGCCCTGGGTGTTGAATATGGGGATGTTTGATTTCTTGACTGCTGCTTCCATGGGTGTTAATTGGGGATCCAAGTAAAATGAATTCTTGGCAACCTCAATACTTTCTCTGTTTATCAGGATGTTGTTTATTGGTCCACTTGTGAGGATTTTTGTCTTTGATCTTCATTAGTAAGCCTTTCAAGCAAGGTTATGTCATCTGCATATTGCAGGTTGCTAATGAGTCTTCCTCCAATCCTGATGCCCCATTCTTCTTCATATAGTCTAGCTTCTCAGATTATTTGCTTAGCATACAGATTGAATAAGTATGGTGAAGGGATACAACCCTGATGCATGCCTTTCCTGCTTTTAGACCACACAGTATCCCCTTGTTCTGTTCAAACTACTACCTCTTGGTCTATGTACAGGATCGTCACGAGCACAATTAAGTGTTCTGGAATTCCCATTCTTCACAATGTTATCCATAGTTTGTTATGATCCACACAGGTGAATGCCTTTGCATAGTCAACAAAACACAGGTAAATATCTTTCTGGTATTCTCTGCTTTCAGCCAGTATCCCTTGTTGCCCATCTGAATCTGGCTAATATATGGTTACTATAATAATAATCTTATTATATACATATGTTTGGATTTTGTTGTTGTTGTTATAATTAAAAGCTTTGTTTGGGTTAAAAGAATACTGTTGGCTGTGATGGTGGCTGGGTTTCTTCTACCAGCAGAGGCATCGAGAAACAATTTTTATATTTTACTCTGCCCTTGATTTCACAGAGAAGGGGGAAAAGGAATGATGTGGGACAATACAGCCCTTCCTCAATTATGTTTTGCCCATGTTCATACCAGCCTTGCTCTGCATTTTCCTGAAAACTCACTCCTGGGTGCCTCGTTGTGCTGGGTGGCCCATAGCACTAGGAAAACTTGGACTTAAAGAGGAGGGACAGGGTAGAGACAGAAGAAGCAAATGGGGACCAAAGCCACCACCTGCCCCCTCGCCGTGAAGACAGACTGTGGGCTTCCTGGGAGCTTCCTAAAGTGTTCTGGGCAGCCTCTATCCAGTTCTGCCACAGCTGAGGGGATGGTCTCCTTCAGGGCAGCTTCAAGCTGGGCTACCATGTGATCGCTGCACTCTGGGGTTACCGAGGACAAAACCTGGGGCTGCTGCCCCTCAGGCCTTATCTGTAATCCTGTCCAGGCCTGGAGTCCCACTGCCTGCCTCACCAGCCACATGAGCTCCCAGGCTGTGGCCAATGAGGTGCACATGTTGGAAGGTGAGTAGCTGTAGTTTGTCTGGAAAGGGAAAATTGCATTTTCAGGACATTTTTGTGCCGCCCTGGTGATTTTTTTAAAATGCAAACCTGACAGTGTTACCCTTCTGCTGCAAACCTTCCACAGCTCCCATTGCCCTCAGAATCAGGCCTAAGTTCAGTACAACGGCCTCAGGGCCTTGCTGACAGCGAGCATGTGTACGGAAAAATAGCGCCTCTGGCAATCAGTTCTAAATTGCGGAATGATCTCTCACAGCTGGCAATGGGAACTGTGCGATGGCCAATAGAAACTGCTCATTGGTGACACCCACCCCCCAGTGGCACCCAGGCCACGTGCCATACCTGCCATACCTTAGATACGCCCCTGCTGTTCCAGCACCTAGTTTTCTAGACTCTTCTGTAGCCATTACTTTGCTGAACTTTCGGTCCTTCAAAAAGTCATATTCTCGCACTTCTGGGGTTTTCCACTGTTGTCCATCCCTCCAACCTCTTGCTCAGCTAAACTGACACAGCCAGTGTTCCTGTCAACTTGGAAGTCTCCTTCTCTGGGAAGACCTGTTTAAGCCCCTGCCCCACCGCAGTCTCCATTAGCTGTCCCCCCATGTGCTCCCCTAGTGCCCCGCGCTGCCCCCGTCAGACCCATGATCACACTGTATTTCCCTTGCAAGTCTTTGCTGCAAGCTCCTTAAGGGCTGGGACCTCAACCCTCCTCTTTACCTCCTAGCTCAGCTCCAAAAATATTAGCTGAATAAACAAACGGCACAGAGCCATGAGGAATTTCATATAGTGGCCTCAGAGGTGTTTACCCAAATGTATTTCATTCAGTGGCAAAATTAGAAATCACATATGATTTTGTGTCCTTGAATATCTATGGTCTTCAGTGACCCCGGGGACAAGCACGTTGGGTTTTAATTGTCTGTAGGGGTGATGGTTTATTGACCAGAAGTAGTTAGAACTAGCTGGGTCTTTTGTAAACCCTTTGACTGTAAGACAGAAATGGCTGGGACCTTTACCTGATTTAAAAAATAGTCATCAAGAATTAACTAAAAGATCGGGGTAGGAAGAAACAATTGACATGATTGTGGCAGAAGAAATGTCCCAATGTGCCAAGGTAGTTGGTGTATACCACCTATGTCTCCCTTTGGCAAACAGAGCCCCCCTGGGATTTTGGGTGAGACCATATACCCTGGCGCTAAACAGCCGGGGTCAAATGACGGCTCTTCTACTCACCCGCTTTTTAATTTTTGAACCAGCTACCTAACCTCTCTGGGCCTCAATCTTCTCCGTAGATTGAAGGTGATACTAGAAGCCCCCACCTCCTAAATGTTAGTTATCATTATTTTTTCTTCCACAGGTATGTCGTTATCAAGACACATGTCAGAGATTTAGAAGTAAGAGCTGAGAGAAATGTCTGTTATTTCTATTTCTTCTTCAAAAATATGCAACTCCCAGCTGCATCGCCAACCAGTGGACACCAGTGGGCACTGCTTCCACCCTGATGGTACCTGCGAACCGGCACCTGACTCATCAAGAGAACGCTGAGCATCTGGGCCACCTGGGTGCCCACCACCTGCACCTTGTTGGCCTCCTGTGTGAAGCTGGTTTGGGAGCACCTCCTCCAGTCCACGCAGATGCACTTCACCTCCTCCACCTGAAACATGTTCTGGGTTGTGAGACACCAGGGTGTTATCATCGGGGCACATGAAATGACATCCAACCAGGGTCAGAAATGGTGCTGACAGTCCTCAGACAGTCCATTTGTCCCTGTTCTCCTCACAGGGCTGTGGAGATAAGCTAGACTTTGTAAGCCAATCCTGTTGTCACTTTGGAATTGTAGCGAATGCTACAAGCCAGGTATTGATTCCCTCTCTAGTTTGCAGATTAATTAAAGGCTGGCCGCGTTTGCCCTGATTTTCAACTGAATTTGATAAGGTTGATTTAAAAAAAAAACCACAACCAAAACAATTGCATCACTTTGTCCTAATTTGGAAAGGAAAAGCTTTAAATGCAATCTCTGGTGGCCAGTGTCTAAATGGCCGTTGAAGGTTTGATCACAAGGGGTCCTTTCGGTCTCATGGTAAAGCTGCCAGTTTCTGGGCCGGGACTCACTCCTGTCAGCTGGGCATTTACTAGGTTTGAAGGTGTGTGGAAAGGCGCTCTGGCGGCTCAGTGGTTAAGCTCTCGGCTGCTAACTGAAAGGTCAGGGGAAAGATGTGAGTCTGCTTCCATAAAGATTACAGCCTTGGAACCCTACGGAGTAGCTCTGCTCTGTCCTGTAGGGTTGCTAATCAGTCCGAATCGACCGAATGGCAGTGGCTTTTTTTTTTTCCTTTGAGCGTGTATGTGTGTGTGTGTGTGTAAGGAGCCCCAGCACTTAAGAACTGGGCTGTTAATTGAAAGGTGGGTGGTATGGACCTACCCAGAGGCTCCTAGGGAGAAAGACCTGGCGATCTGCTCCTGTAAAGATTACAGCTTAGAAAACTCGGTGGGGCAGTTTTTCTCTGTCACATGGGGTCCCTAGGAGTTGAAATTGACTTGACGACAACAACAGGGTGTGGGGAGGGGGTGAAGAGGCAGGGAAAGTGCCACCATTTTGTGATCAGGACAAGCTGGTGTTCCATGGAAGAAACTCACACTGCAGATATTTGAAAAATATAATTGTGCCCACTTAAAAGAGTAGGAAGGATTCTGGAAGAAAAACGTCTTCCTGGATATCCAGGGCTCTGATATATGCTTAGAAGTTCTGCCAGGCAGCACTTAAGACCAGCTTAGTTTAAATGGTGCTATAAATGCTCAAATCCACTGGCAATCTTTCTACCTGTATGATACTAACAGTGTGATCACAGACACAGGGATACTGACTGTTGTTTTCTCAGGATTTTTTTTTAAAGCAGTCCTGAGAGCTCTCTTCCATATATGCTTACAAACCTGAAGATCCTTGGGTATAAACCTGTGTAGATAAGGCACTTATCAGTGATGGGGCAAAACAGGTATCCAAAGTTAAATGTCTAAAAAAACCAAAGCCAAAGGCAAAATTAACTTTCTAGATTTATACGTTTTCCTGTCGACATCAATGACATCTAGTGGGTTATTAACATGTGCTGGGGTAAACTCTGGTGGCTAAAACATATATTGGATCAGTGTAAGCATAAAAGAAAGGATGATGGTATAGTGTGAGTGTATGTGTGTACGCCTACGTGTGTGTGTGTGTGTGTGTATTCTTCGGTTGTCTGTCCTTCCGACCAATAGGTACTAGGTTGTTTCATAATTCTGGCACCTTCTGTTCTATTGGCTTAGTCAGCCAGTCAGTTTCAGTTCTCCACATCTCAAATAGCCATAGCAACACAGCTTGACTCTCAGGGAGGTGGGACAGATTGGAGCACAAAGAACACAATCCCTCATTTACAGGAATACAAGCAATCTCACTGAAAACGGGAGCTGAAAACACTTAGCTTTGATTTACCCAGAAATGATAGAGTGGAAGAGTTTGCTCACCCAGCAAATATCATTGCTTCAGACAACTGATGTATTCCAGAAACGTGGTATGGAATTTCTGTTTTTGTGTGAACAGAGGCATTTTAATTACACAAGTGTACCTAATATATAAAGACTCTCTTCAAGTACCTGTGTGGAGGCGTTGGAGCCCTGGTAGCCCAGTGGTTAAGAGCTCGGCTGCTAACCAAAAAGCTGGCAATTTGAATCCACCGGCCACTCCTTGGAAACCCTATAGGGCAGTTCTACTCTGTCCTGTAGGGTCGCTATGAGTCAGAATCGACTTGACCGCAACAGGTTTTATGGGTGGAGTTGCTTGCTGTCTTTGAGCTCATTTATTGGGGTTGCTTAAAGTGAGGGAGGCATTAGCAGGAGGCAGTGGCAACACCACCAGGGCAGGAGGCAGGGATTAGAGGGGCCCCATCTTGCACATGTCCAGCAGCCAGCTCTCGTCTCTCTTGTCTATGAAACCATGGATGATGAACCGGGTCTTCCTGTCCATTTGAAAATTCGAAGCATCGATCGTTGATGGCTCAGAGGGAAGGAGAATCTGTGACAAACACAGAAGCTCAGCATGTTTTCACACGGCCCAGGTCTGTCTCTCCCCTTCCCCATCTCCTCCTATCCCAACCACATGACTTTTTTTTTTTTAATTGCTGTAGTTTAAATGAAGTTTACATTTCAAGTTATTCTCCCGTACAAAAATTTATGCATACATTGTTATGTGATCCTAATTGCTCTCCCCATACTGTGACAGCACACTCCTCCTTTCCACCCCTGATTCCCCATGTCTTCTCAACCAGCTCCTAACCCTCTCTGCCTTTCCATGTTACCTCCGGACAGAAGCTGCCTGTTTAGTGTCTTGTATCTACTTGAGCTAAAAGGCACACTCCTCACGAGTATCACTTTATGTCCCACAGTCCAGTCCAATCCCTGTCTGATGAGTTGGCCTCGGAAATTGTTTGAGTTCTGGGCTAATAGAGAATCCAGGAACCGTGCTTTCCAGGGTTCCTCCAGTCTCAGTCAGACCATTAAGTCTGGTCTTCTTACTAGAATT
>NW_004443967.1:7064636-7085883 GCF_000243295.1 Trichechus manatus latirostris | reverse complement strand
CCTACTTGGTCGTGGTGTATTATTTTTTTGATATGATGCTGAATTCTATTGGCTAGAATTTTGTTGAGAAGTTTTGCATCTATATTCATGAGAGATATTTGTCTGTAATTTTCTTTTTTTGTGGTTTCTTTGCCTGGTTTTGGTATCAGGGTTATGCTGGCTTCATAGAATGAACTCAAAAGTGTCGCTTCCTTTTTTATATTCTGAAATAGTTTGAGTAGTACTGGTATAAGCTCTTTTCTGAATGTTTGGTAGAATTCTCCAGTGAAGTCATCTGGGCCAAGGCTTTTTTTTTGTTGGGAGTCTTTTTTTTTTTAATTACCTATTCAATCTCCTTTTGTTATGGGTCTGTTTAGATTTTTAACATCACTTTGTGTTAGTTTGGGTAGGTAGTATGTTTCTAGAAATTTATCCATTTCATCTAGGTTTTCAAATTTGTTGGAGTGTAGTTTTTCATAATACTCTGTTATGATCCTTTTTATTTCAATTGGGTCTGTTGTAATGTCCCCCATTTCATTTCTTATTTGGGTTATTTGTGTCCTCTCCTGTTTTTCTTTTGTCAGTTTGGCCAGTGGTTTGTTGATTTTGTTAATCCTTTCAAAGAACTAACTTTTACTTTTGTTGATTCTTTTTATTGTTTTTCTATTCTCTAGTCCATTTATTTCTGCTCTAATCTCCATTATTTCCTTTCTTCTGGTGGCTGTCGGCTTTTTTTTTTTTTTGCTGTTCTCTTTCTATTTGTTCAAGTTCCGTAGTTAATGTTCTGATTTTGTTCCTTTCTTCTTTCTTGATGTGTGCATCTATTGCTATAAATTGTCCTCTGAGGACTGCCTTTTCTATGTCCCAAAGGTTTTGGTATGATGTGTTTTCATTCTCATTTGATTCTAGAAATTTTCTGATACCATCTCTGATTTCTTCTATTACCTTGTGGTTTGTAAGCAGAGTGTTATTCAGTTTCCATGTAACTGATTTTTTTCCTTGCTCTTCCTGTTGTTAATTTCTACCTTGGTGGCATTGTTGTCAGACAAGATACTTTGCACTGTCTCAATGTTTTGGATTTTGTTGAGGGTTGCTCTGTGGCCTAAGACATGGTCTATTCTGGAGAATGTTCCATGTGCATTGGAAAAGAATGTGTACTTTGCAGCTCTTGAGTGGAGTGTTCTATATATGTCTATGAGGTCAAGTTGGCTGATTGTGCCCTTTAGGTCTTCTGTATCTTTGTTGAATTTCTTTCTAGATGTTCTGTTCTTTAGCGAGAACAGTGTATTGAAGTCTCCTACTATTTTTGTAGAACTGTCAATTTCTCTTTTCAGTGCTGTTAGAGTTTGTTTTATCTATTTTGGAGCCCTGTCATTGGGCACGTAGATGTTTATAATGGTTATGTTTTCATAATGGATGATCCCTTTAATCACTATATAGTGTCCTTCTTTGTCTTTTATGGTGGATTTTGTTTTAAATTCTATTTTATCTGAGATTAGTATTGCCACTCCTGCTCTTTTTTGGTAGCTGTTTGCTTGATGTATTTTTTCCCATCCTTCGATTTTTAATAAATTTACATCTTTGTTTCTAAGGTGTGTGTCTTGTAGACAGCATGTTGTTGGATCCTGTTTTTTTTAATCCATTCTGTCACTCTGTCTCTTTACGTGGGTGCATTTAGGCCATTTATGTTTGTGTAATTATTGATAGGTGTGAGTTTATTGCTGTTGTTTGTAGTGCTTTTTTGTGGTTCTGACATTTTATTTGTTCCTCTTACTCTCCTGTGCTGAATTCCTTTTGTTTGTGGATTTTGTTTTCATTTCTTTTGTTTTTGAAGATTTTGTTTTTACTGAGACTTTGTGTTTTTCTTCTTTATTTAGATGAGTAGGTTTGTTGACTTTCTTTGTGGTTACCTTGAAATCTACCCTTATCTTCCTAGGTTTGAACCAGTCTATTATTACTTGGTGTCACCTTGCCATCTCTTCATTAGAAAGTTCTATACCTACACCATTTATTCCCTCTTTTATTGTTCTGATGTTGTCATTTACAGATTAACCTCTCTGGTTCCCTGTTGTAATTATTTTGTTTTTTTTATAGTCCTTGAGAGTTCATTTCCTAGGTTGGTATCTGGGTGATACAATCCTGCGTCCTAGATTCAGCCTGTGGTCTGATGTTGTTTGTTCTCAGACTGAAGGACTCCGTTTAATAATTCTTGTAAGTTTGGTTTGGTTTTTACATAGTCCCTTTATTTCTGTTTATCTGGAAATGTCTAATTTCACCATCATATTTGAATGAGAGTTTTGCAGGATATATTATTCTTGGCCGGCAATTCTTTTCTTTCAAGGTTTTATATATGTCATCCCATTGCCTTCTTGCCTGCATGGTTTCTGCTGAATAATCTGAGCTTAGTCTTACTGTTTGTCCTCTGTATGTGACTTTTTTGCTTTTCTCAAGCTGCTCTCAGGATCCTTTGTCTTTGGTTTTAGCAAGTGTGATTATGATATGCTTTGGTGATTTTCTTTTCGAGTCTATCCTATACAGGGTTTGTTGAGCTTCTTGGGTGGTCAGCTTTTCATCCTTCAACAAACAAATGGCACTCAGGGAGCTGGCCAGTGTGGGTGGGTGGTGTCCAAGTAGCATAAGGCTGATGCTGGTGCCTCCTGGCCAAGAGACTGTGGCTGCAGGGAGCAGAGGAGGCCGAGCGGGTGTGAAGAAGAGTAGGCGGTGAGAAAACATATATCGCTGGTTACCGGTTGTTCTTTCTCCTGCTGGGAACTCCGTGAAGCTTCTTTCCCGTACTCCCTATTCGTTGATCTCTGACTGGAGTCCTAGATGGCAAATCTGTGCTGCATAAGCTGATGGGGACCTCTGCACATATCTCTCCTTGCTCTCTGTTCTCTGTCAGTTTCTTTTTCCATTTGGTGCTTGGCTGAGTTCTTTATCTCTTCATTTGATGTTTAGGGTTTCAGGACTGACGTTTGTCTCTGTTTGACTTAGTTTTTCGGGTCTTTGCTGTGGAGGGACGGCATGGTGCTACTATCTATAGCGCCATGTTGCCCGGAAGTCCTGTTTGTTTTTTTATTCTCCCCCTGTGTCTTTGTTCCCGTTTTCCTCTTTTTATGCCTCATTTTGGATTAACCGATTATTTTTTATGATTCCATTTTATTTCCTTTGTTGGCTTATTAGCTATATTTCTTTGTTTTGTTATTTTAGTGGTTACTTTAGAGTTTATAGTATATGTTTTTAACTTTTCACATTATAACTTCAAGTGGTATTATACCAATTCACATATGGTATAAGAACCTTCAATAGTATATTTCCATTTGTCCTCTTCTACCCTTTACAGTAAGGAGCACTGGTTAAATGGTTCAGCTCTTGGCTGCTGACCAAAAGGTTGGCAGTTCGAACCACCAGCCACTCTGCAGAAGAAAGATTATGGCGTTAGAAACCCAACGGGGGAAGTTCTAGTCTGTCCTACAGGATCACTATGAGTTGGAATCAACTTGATGGCACACAACAACAACACCCTTTATAGTACTGTTGTCATACATTTTACTTATACAAGTTATAAATCCCCAAAATATTGACATTATTTGTTAAACTGTCAATTATCTTTTAATGAGACTTAATAATATTTTAAAAATCTTATGTATTTACCAATGTTGTTATCATTTCCAGCGCTCTTAATTTCTTTCTGTAGATCCATTTCCAACCAGTATCATTTTCCTTCTGTCTGAAGACCTTCCTTTAACCTCTCTTATAGTGCTGATTTGCTGGTGATGAATTCTTGTAGCTTTTGTATATTTGAAAATTCTTTATTTAATCTTCATCTTTCAAAGTTATTTTTGTGGGTATAGAATTCTAGGTTAATAGTCTTTTTCCCTTCAGCACTTTTGAAAATGTTGTACCACTTTCTTCTCACTTGTATTGTTTCAGACAAGAAACCTGCTATATTTTTATCTTTGTTCTTCAGTATGTAATGTCTTTTTCTGTCTGCTTTTAAGATTTTCTCTTTGTTAGTAGTTTTGAGCAATCTGATTTTGATGTGTATTGGTGTTGTTTTCTCCATTTTTCTTGGATCTGTGGCCTTATCATTTTCATCAAGTTTGAAATATTTGGGGCTATTGTATCTTCAAATATATTTTTCTGCCCTTCCTCCACTGGGGACACCAATGACAAACATATTAGGTTGCTTGAAGTCTCACAACTCACTGATGCTCTTTTTATTTTAAAAATGATACCATCTCCTTGCTCTGAATTTCGGATAGTTCCTGTTATTATTTCTTCAAGTTCACTAATCTTTTCTTCTTCAATGTTCAGTCTCCTTTTAATTGTATCCAGTGCATTTTTTCATCTCACATATTGTAGTTTTCATCTCTAGAACTACAATTTGGGTCTTTGTTATATATTCCATGTCTCTACTGATCTTTTTGGACAAATGTAATACAGGTATAATAATTATTTAGTATTCTAACATCTGTGTCAGTTCTGGTTTGGTCTCAGTTGATTGATTGTTTTCCTCATTATAGGTTGCGCTGTCCTGATTCTTTGCATATCTGAGAATCTTTGATTGAATTTCAGATATGGTGAATTTTACCTTGTTGTCTGCTGGATAATTTTGTATACCTGTACCTACAAATCTTCTTGAATTTTGTTCTCAGATGCAGTTATTTGGAAACAGTTTGACCCTTTCAGGTCTTCCTCAGTCTAGGCTAATTATTCCCCACTACTGGGGCGAGACCTTCCTAAATACTCTACCCAGTGCCTCTTGGATTACGCATTTTTCCAGTCTGGTTGGTGGAAATAGGCACTATTCCCAGCCCTGCAAGAGTACTTGGCACGCTTGCCTCTAATCCTTTCAGATGGCTATTTCACTGACCTTGAGCAGTTTCCTCACACACATGTGCTGATCAGTATACTGCTGAACATTCAAGAGGGCTTTGCAGATCTCTCGTGTTTTCCCTCTGTGCAGCTCTCTCCTCTCTGGTTCTCTGTCTTGTAAAATCTAGTCGCCCTGGTTTTCTGGATTCACAGCTCTGTCTCCTCAACTCAGGCAGTCCACTGGACTCTGCCTGAACTTCTCCCTGTGCCACATCCTGGAAATTGTCTCAAGGCAGTAAGCTGAGGCAATCGTAAGGCTCAGCTTGCTTGTTTCTTGCCTCTCAGGGATCACCGTCATTTTTTTACCTAATGCCGAGTGTCTTGAAAACTGTTGCTTCATATATTTTGTCTGAATTTTTTGTTGTTTCAGTTGGGAAGGTAAATCTGGTCTCTGTTTCTCCATTTTTGCAGGAAGCAAAAGTCCCATCATTAGGGTTTTCTGAGAACTGAATGATGTGATGACAGAAGCGTAGCACTGTGCCTCAGAATTTAACTTAAGACTGAAAACACTTGTGCTAATATTGGTATTTTTATTATCATCATCAGTTCACCTTTTCTGGTGGTTTACCATGGTAGACATCCTTTGGCTCATACACACCCCAGTCTTGGTTACTACCTAAGGCTGATTTCCTGGACCTCTGACTTCATTCAGGGGGCCAGTGATACAGAACAGTCTCTTTCTATCTTTTGAAGTTAAGTTTTTTCCTGATAATATAAGTGTTAATTTGGTGAACCCAAGAAGTTTGGGGGAGATGCTGGTCAGCCATTAGCACACATTAAGCACACGGATAGCACAAGGTGGAGCTACCAAATGAAATCATCTAGGATTATGAAATTAGATTCTCATTCTAATACTTCATTTGTACCAGATAACACAACACTTATCTACAAATCTATCAAGGTTGTTTTGCTGAAGTTCTACATTTTCCTCTAAAGAAACAAAACGAAGCACATGTGACTGGTTTGTTGGAGAGTCACTATAAGAGGTTTAACATAAGGTAGACTTTGAGTAGGAATAAAATTACAAATTGACTCAATACTACAAATCCCTTTGGAGTTTTAGTACATATACTTACACAGTTCCATCGTTTCTTTCCACCACAACACTGGATGCTCCCAGTAGAGTTGAGCTGCTATCATTGTTATACCAAATAAAGTTAACCTTCTGCACTTTTCCAACATTCACATTTGAGTCAATTGCATTGGAATAAGAATTGCCTGGTTGGAGAGAGCCCCTGGGAGTTAAAAGTTAACAAAAACATACATGAATATATATATATACAAATATAAATATATATATACATATATATGTTATGAAAACCAGCTTACAATGTATAGCTAGCTGAGATAATTGATATTGTATCTGTCATTTTAATGTATTAAACAGGTGCAGATACGTATGCTAACTCAGTGCAGTTCATTTGCCATTCACGCCTCATCTTACTTTAAAGTCATCCTTACTTAAACATGTTTTAGTCATAATTTCCCCACAATTTCATAAATAATGACGTCACTATATCATCTTTTCCCAGCTGTTTTGTGGCCAGCATAATTCTTTAGTGATTGTATATCAGATGTCAGACATCAAGGTCAACATCAATGGTTTTCTCAGAAAGTAGCAAAGACAAACATTTCAAAACAGAATTCTGAAATGTATTAAGGTAAGGTGTGAAACACTCTTCTTTTTAATTATATATGGCATTACTAAACTCATTTATATATAGTGAATAAACTATAACATAGATAAAAAACATTATACATGAGAATTATTCCAACATTTTAGAAATTTAGAGTAATATTTCACTTACTGGAAAATTTCATACTGATTAGAGTTTCCTTTATCCCCAAACAAAGAAACTAGCATTTTTCCTGAAACCTTAGCTCCTGACAGTGTGACAGTTACCTTGTACCTCCAACCTGCATGAAACAAAAAATCATAAAAGTCAGCTTGTAAAGAAGATTCACTGAGAATAGGCTAATTTGGATTTTACTATTGTACAATTTTGAGTAATTTATATGTGGTGTTGATAATTCTTCGTAGACATTCCTTTATCCAAATGTTCAGGAGACTGGCATTGAGAGGGTGACAAATCTTTCCAAAGTCAATAGATTTTTTTTTCAAATCAAGGGACTGAAAAGCAATCCATTTTACTCTCAAGTTTTTAATCTAACAGTTTATTCTTAAATGTTATAAGAACTAATGTTAAAAAGTTAAAAAGTTTATCAGTTTACTTCCTTTTCAAAGATCACAAAATTTTAGAGTGCTGTCTTTTTTTGTCTAGATAGTCTATCATCATTTAAAATTATTCTGTAACTCAAATTTCCACAGCCATTGGAAATGTATTACTTTCTGGTAACTGAAACAGAGTTCCTTTGCTGCTAGTCAATAGCGAACTCCCAGTTTTGCCATTTCGAGATAAAATTTGTCTTTAGTTTTTGGAATGCTGCTATGTCATTGACTCCCATCCACGTAGTTTTCTTCTTCTGTTACGCAGAAAAGAAACCTGGAGCCTGTCCTCCATCCCTCACCACCCTCATCTTCCAAGGAGTCTACAACCCTAAAAATCTCTCCAATCTGTCAATGCCTTTCCATTTCCACAACCTCTGCCATCTCTCTCTTGCATTACTCTTTCTGCTTGTACTAAACCTCAGCACTTTACTTAGTGAAACTTGACTGAATATGAAGAGGTTGGAGTAGAGAAAGACTCCTGAATTCAGCACCAGAATCAAAGGTGAATCAATTTATTATTATTTTTTTAAATAAATTATTTTATTCTTGTTGTTGTTGTTGAGAATATACACAGCAGAACATACACCAGTTCAACAATTTTTACATGTACAACTCAGTGACATCGATTACATTCTTCGAGTTGTACCATTCTCACCTTCTTTTTCCAAGTTGATCCTCCCCCATTAACATAAACTCATTGTTCTCTCAGTTTCCTATCTAATTTTTTGAGTTGCTATTGTCAATTTGAACCCATATAGATACATCTTAAAAGAGCACAATGCTCAGGGGAAGCACTTTATTGTATCATTGATAGTTCAAGCCCAAATCTGTCCTGCCACCTAAACTAGCCATAATCCTCTTGAGCACTGTATCTGAACATTTTCTTCACTTTGGAGAGGGGTTAAAGCTTTTGTATAGAAAAGCAATTTTACCCATTTTCAATAGATATGACAAAATACATAGCATTAAGAATTGAAGGTAAGTAAAATAGAAACTTACGGGCAAAATTACTGGCTTCACCAGTGTTTAGATAAAATAGCCGACCCACTCCATTGGTTTTCCCAGGAAAATTATCAGCATAATGACCCATCTGTGGGCAGCCTTCGCTTGAACAGGGGAAGCACTTGTTCTAGTGAAAATAAACGTATGATGAATGAGGATGCTCTTTCCTTTAATAGTGCACATTCTTCTTTCCACATGTTGCTGCAATTCAAATATTCTAAAGCAGATTCTGTTCTGATAGTTTTTAGTAGTGTCTCAGTAAAAGTTAAAATGCATCTTATGAAAATGGATTATTCACAATAAAAAAAATCAGTAATTTCACTGTTAAATAACACAATATCAACAAGAATATAAAAATCACACTCAGGAGGATTTATATTTTCTCTCTTGTGTCTAAATTGCCCCAGTTGGCCCAAGATTTCCATCTGCCTGCAAGGTGGTAAGAATTTCTTTTAGAAGGCTTGCAAAGAGAAAGACCAGGAGGTGATAATGAGCTCCTCACATGGCAAAACAGGATCCAGTAGGAAGGCAAGAGGCTCAAAAGTCAGGCTTTTCTCAATTCCTTTAGCTCCTATTTAGTAAATCAAAACACGACTCAGATACCAGAATTCTCCCAATGTGGAGAAAAAAATGCCCCCGAGGGCCATGCAGGCTTAGACAGGAGGTTGGAGTCTGGCAAAGAGGAGTATAACATAGGAGATTGTCCACTCTTTCTAGGTCAAGGAATTGTGGGGAAAAGAGAGGAAGCAGGAGCAACAGAGTGTGGAGGAAAGCATCCCAATTCCTACTATGGATTGGCTAGGCTGCTACTACTCCACCATAGAGGCAAGGGGTGGACTCCAGGATCAATGGACCAGATAATGGACTTGGCAGAATCTCAGGGATCTGCATCCAGCAAGGGAGAAATAGCCAAAGTTCTCTGAGGGCACTGCCTGGGCTAGAAGAACAGACAAGCCCCAGACTTCATCTGCAAATGCCAGCAGTGCTCCCATCAATAAGGCAGACAAGGATATTGACCAGAGTTCGATGCAGCCAGATGACCCTGCACCCATAGGCCCCCAAATCTCCCCCTCTGCCAAACACACACACTGACCACCACTATTATGATCACCTTGCCTCGATACAAAATTGGAGAAAAGCTGTTCAGGGGGTTCAAAGGCTGAGAGATCTGCAAGACTGAAATTTTTTTCTTATAAAAGCGACCGAGCATTACCTAAAAGGACTGTTCATGTACTTGAATCAGACTAAGTTTCAACTGGATGCGACCTAAGGCTATTTTTGTTAGTTTGTTTTCCCCATTAACTAGAGGACAAGAACTTGGGAAAAAGATAAAAATAAATTTAAATCAAAGAAAGGGGAGGTTCATTCTTATTATATATGCAAGCTGTAATGTGAATAAAATATGCAGCCCCAATAATAGTCAACATTTGCAGAATACTAATTATTATATTTTAGGCTCTAAGCTAAACAATTAACATATGTCATCTCATTAAATCTTCTGACCAAATCTATGGAATCATACAATTATTATTTATATTTACAAATGACAATAGTGTCTAAGAGAAATTAAGTATTTTGCCCAAAGTCACTCAGCTATTTAAGGATGAAACCAGGATTCACCTCCTCTCTTTAATCAAGGAGGTGTATCTTCTGGGTAATTATGACAGCATTTGGCACATTACTTAAAATTTTTCTTATTAAATTGCATAGGTTACAAATTTTAATTTGATAAAATTTATAGTAAAAAGCCAGTTCAATAAACAACAGGCAATAGATGTCATACTCAAGATCACACTTAAGAATCTTAACCTAGCTATCTAGAGAATATCAAAGAAGATGAAAACTCAAAAAATATCTTGGCAAGTATGAGATTACATAGATTACATATTTATATACCTATAATCATATAGTTTTTAAAGGTCAGCATTTAAGAAAATTTTTACAGTTTCATTAACAGCCTGTAGACATAGCTCAGGTTTCCCTAGACTGTCTCTCATTTAGAACTACTTTCAAAACAAGTTTGAAATTTTATCTGATAAAAACAGCAGTGATAGAGAATAAGATAGACCTGGGGCATTTCCATTTTCAAGCCCACTTCATCTCAAATTCCCTAATGCTTTATCACTATTAATGTGTACATATGATTAAAAGTATAAGTAATTTGGCAGCGACTGAGTAACGTTTGTTGAATGCATGCTGGGTACAGAGAGCCATACCAGGCCTGAGAAGTGACAGTCACTATGTTCTTGGGTGGAAGGTACAGTGTACTTACTTCGGTGAAACTACTGTAAGAAGAACAAGAGAATCCAGCAAAACCATCAGGGTTGAGAATGCTGTCAGAATAATACCGGAAGCTTCTTAAGTGATTACAGGCCAAAGAGCCAGAAATTCCTTTGAAATTAGACATGATTACACATCAGTGACATTGTAGTTTTCCTGACTTTTCTCTAATCAGTATCAATTCATGGAGGTCACAGATAGAAATTATTGATGAAGTGTATCTATGAATCAAAATGCAATCATAAATCAATAAGAACCATTTAAGATTATAATAGTTATGTCATAGTTAAAGGAAATGGGAAAATAACTTTAGAAGGGAAAGATTGGTCTATATAGATATCTAAGTGTAATTTAGGAATATATTCCCTGAATAAGAACCATGGAAATTTGACTGCAAATACATTTTCCTTCCAATGATCTCCTTATGCCCTCTTTCTCCAATTAAAAACCTCACAGAATGCTAAGTATCTCGGGAATACAATTAAAAGTCCTTTGTTATATAAAATGTGAGACCTGTAAAATACCGAGATATTTAACGATTTTGGCAAAACAAAACAGAAACTTTCCCCTAGGACATCTCTTTATACACATAATGGTTTTACCTTGCAAGATCGAGTCTATGTCAATAATCTGAAACATAGCGTTCTTCTTGCATCCGGGCATTTCTAATCCTCCATTTGGAAAGAAATCTAGGTGGCCCACAGTTTGGCTCATTCCAAACCCTGTGGAATTTTAAAATAAGGGAAGATTGATGTTAATATATAAAATTAAATTGATGAGCAGCTGATCACTCTGAGAAGACAAGTTGAGGAGCTCACCCAAGTTGGGGATAAGGGGGGCAGCATCAGTGTGGATTGCATCCACAAACATGGCATCACTGGGATCCAATCGGACTAATTCCGGTGTTCCCTGAAAGTAAGGTTCAGCTGGATCCAATCCTAAAGCAAAAGGGATGTGTCATGTTAACATCCATCCGTATTTATGCACACTCACCTTTCCTCAGTAGTTACAGATATGAGGGCAAACACTGGCTGTAATTGTGAGTTATCCATGGGAAGAGATATGCTAATTCTTCCTTACCCATTGCCATCTAGTTGATTTCGACTTCTAGTGACCCTATAGGACAGAGTAGAACTGCCCCATAGGGTTTCCAAGGCTGTGATCTTTATGGAAGCAGACTGCCACATCTTTCTCCCAAGGAGTGGCTGGTGGGTTGGAACCACAGACCTTTTGGTTAGCAACTGAGTGCTTAACCACTTCGCCACCAGAGCTCCATAGTTCTTCCTTACCTTACTATTTTTTGAAGAAAAATCTGCTTTTAGTTTGCTATTTGCATTAAAGTGACTTTTCCCCAAACCATGGAATTTGCCTCTACTAATGGATGTTTAGTCACTGGGGACAATGCCATCACTGGCTGCAGTCATGGGGAAAACCCCAGACTTCAGGAGATATTGGACCCCTAAAAGCTGTCCAGACTAGAATAGTCCCCACTAGACTATAAACTTCCATGAAGGAGAGGACCTTGGTTGTCACAGTTGCTGTGACCACAGGCTCACTTAGCACCTGGATGAGCAGGCTGTTGTAAACACTTACAGAGTATAGGAAAGAACATTTTGTGTAAATGAATCGCTAGACATTCCAGATGCCCGCACCAATCCAAACGCAACGAACTTATCCTAGTATGTATGTACGTGTATGTGCATGCATCTATGTATTTTCGAGAATCAGGAGCTCAGAGACAGAAGATAGAGGAGGCAAGTGGTTGTTCCCTAAAATACTCACCTCTTTCTCTTAAGATTATAGCGTTGTTTTAGGACCTAGGTATCCAACATGTGATCCCACTGGCCCAATGCATCCAGTCTGAGGTTTTTAAAATAATATTTTTATCTAATTAGTAGCAGGAAGAACTGGCAGGCCAGGGAAACCTGACCACCTGACCATCGCCTCTCCTCCACCCCAACACACACATACAACTTTGGATAATTGACTAAGTTTGGGCTAATTAGCAACTTCTACTGAAGTAGAATATAATTAATTAAACAATTTTGAAGTCTTCAGTATTAATTCTATTTAAATTACACCATGAAACTTGTGCTTTGTGAATGCCTGCTGAAGGAAAAATAGGTATGAATGAGGCCTGCAGATATTCTTAATTCGTATTTTAGTCACATGCAGTATTTATGTATTAAATAGGGCTCTGTAGACCAAAGATCTGTATCAATAAAAAATTCCCAAGACCTCAGAACCATTGATTTCTGATCCAGTTTGGAAAATGTGCAAGTCTGTCTCCTCAGGTGAAAAGCAGGGCTGCACCAAATTTCCCTCCTGTATTTCCTTTTAGACCCATTTGAGCTACATTTACTCTAATGTTGCAGCTTTCACTGTTTTGACCAACCTGTGATTCGTCCAATGGTGCCTTTCAGCCTTCTTCCGGCCTCCCCAGCAGCATGGGCACCCAGGCTGTGGCCAATGATGTGGACATTGGAAGGCGAGTACCCAAAAGTCGACTGTTGGAAAGGAAATCTCTTCAGAATGTTTTCAAGTATTGCAGGATTAAAGATGGGTACAGAAGGGAAACCTCTGAAAACTTAAAAAGACATACTGCCTCCTCAAAGCAACTGCTTCTCATGGATTTTTTTCAAAATTACAATTGAAGAAAAGGAAATGGGTCTAACTTTTGAACAATTGCCAGTGGGGCTTTATTTTTTCATTTTACAATATTGAGAGGATCCTTAATAGGTATGGTCAGTATGAAGAACTGTTACCCAGAGATGATGCAACAAGAATTTGGATTAGAAAATAATAATGAAAGCAATTACTTCAGTACATACAAGTTTAATTGTCCTATATTTTTTGGTTACCAAGTCAGGTTATCTTGTTATCATTGTGCTTCTCTTAAAAAAACAAAACCAAAAAAAAAAAAAAACTAGTTTAATCTTGAGGTTGACACTGTCATGTCAACTTGGTTTGGCAACTAGTAAAATTAAACAAATACTGGGGGAATTAAGCAAAAACAACCTACCTGGCTGCATGGCAAAATTTACCTAAAAAACAAACAAACTAGTTTATTGACTTAAGTAGATTTATTGATGAGGTCCAAATCTAGATGTTTTGCATTTTTCTTTCCAACCAAGGGAAAGCCAAATCTCAAGCGAGAAACGTCTTTACCAATTAGTAAACCTACAGCATTTAAAAAAACAAAACAAAAAAACAGAATTCAGAGAGCAAGATGTATAGGCTCTTATATAACCTGGCGGCAGTTACCTGAAGAACTTCAACAAAATATGCCACTTCTGCCCCCACAATCCGGATGTTTTGCGTAGCCTGTGTGTATCCGGTGTGAGACCCCTTTTCCCAGTCCACACAGATGCAGTTCACGCTTTCTACCCGAAACATGTTCTGTTGGAAGAGACACAACTAAATAGGTAAACAATGCAGGGTCTTTGTTAATTACTAATTTGCACATTTGAGGACTAGGATAAATTTCCACCATATCATGCTCGCTTTTAATCCCAAAGCAATGAACAAAGTCTTTAGTCTGTTATGGATATGAAATTACTCCTGATGTTTAACATTGACTCCAAACTGGAGGTTTGGCTACAGCAGGAATTGGATTCTTCAGATTTCCACTGCAACACAGGCATAGAAATTTGATTCATGAAAAATCTCATAAAATGTGGCACTGTAGCTGTCTCGTTAGATCCTTAGAAATGTCATTAAGACTATATTGTCTTACACTAGAATGTACCCAAGGACATTGCGTGTTTTGTTCAATGGCTGTATTCTCAGTGCCCAGACTGTTCCTGGCACATAATAGGTGATCAATAAATATCTATTGAATGAATGAATGAAAGATTTGTTAGGACCCTTTAGCTCAGTATATTGAATGTTAGTGGGTAAGTTTTTCCATGATGAAAAGACTAATCAAAGTTTTTGGATGAAGATGCTTTACTGTACATCATTGAAGACTTATTTCACATAAAAACATAACTACTAGATACCCACTGGAAGTCTTCTATGATGGGGATCAATTACAGTTACAGAAATGTTAGATCTGGCAGGAATTTTGTTTGTTTGAGTGTGTGTTTATACATACCTCCACTTTGTTCCAAAAAGAATTTGAGAAAAATAAAGCAATATTAGAAGTCATCTTCAACTCCCTCATTGTACGGATAGAAAAATCCAAAGAGGGGAAATAATTTGCTAACGTTATGGTTAGCTCATGATAAAGTCAAGGCTGGAATCTGGGATCTTTAACATCCTAGTTTAATACACTTGCTTCTCTATCATAATGCAACAGTGTTGTCAAAATCAAATTAAATGAAAGAAAAACATGTCTGCTTCTGGGGCCTTGGAAATAAATTGTGTATAAATATCTAAAAATCTATATTCTTTTGAGCTATGAATCACTTAGTATTTTTTCTTCACTGTTGTATAGAATTATATTCCTGTATCCCCAATAATTCTCAGCTTTAAATTATTTTTGAAGGCAGATCATTGTTTTACTCTATTTCTACACTTGTGAAGTGAAGGGACTCTAGCCTGTTTATTTCATTTATCTTCTGGATCAATGGATACACTCTGGAGTTGACTCAGTTCAGCTTTTGACTTGAGTTGTAGACAGGCCTGAAATGAAATGGGTTGAGGATGACATTTGTGTCTTTTTTTTTGAGACCTCTGAAAAAAGGACTGCGAATAAATGAATAAATGAATAAATACATGAATAAATGAATCCATAATGTTCTTCAAACACTGGCAGCAACTAGAAAAAATTATTCTATTTGATTTTCTATCTTTTAGTTCTTCATTATCACAGGGCCATGTTTAACATTGACTCCAAACTGGAGGTTTGGCTACAGTGGGAATTGGATTCTTCAGATTTGCACTGCAACACAGGCATAGAAATTTGATTCATGAAAAATTGCATAAAATGTGGCACAGCCAAAAGCAAATGAAAGAAAATGAATCGTTGGTTCCAGTAAACGTTAAAACAAGAGAAGTCAGAAATGAAAACCTATCCAGTTTTCCTAGATACCACTACCACAGGAGATCAAAGATTTAACAAGTGAAAATCAAAGGACAAGAACGAGTGTGGGCCAGCTTGTACAAAGCAATGAAATGGATGCTCCATTTGTAGTTAGTTGTTTTTAGGCGCCGTCAAGTTGGTTCCGACTCATAGTGACCCTGTGCACCACAGAACGACACACTGCCCAGTCCTGCACCATGCTCACAGCTGTTGTTATGCTTGAGCTCATTGTTGCAGCCACTGTGTCAATCCATCTCATCGAGGGTCTTCCTCTTTTTTGCTGACCCTGTACTTTACCAAGCATGATGTCCTTCTCCAGGGACTGATCCCTTCTGACAGCATGTCCAAAGACACATCCAAACTCCCTGAGGAACTGAATTGCTGGGCTGAGTGCTGTGGGGACCATGGTGTCAGGGAACATGTAGCTCAATTGGCATAACATAGTTTATAAAGAAAATGTTCTCCATTCTGCTTTGGTGATTAGCGTCTGAGGTCTTAAAAGCCTGTGAGCAGCCATCTAAGATACTCCACTGGTCTCCTCCCTTCGGGAACAAGGGAGAATGAAGAAAACTAAAGATACAAGGAAAAGATTAATCCAAAGGACTAATGGACCACAACTACCATGGCCTCCACAAGACTGAGTCCAGTACAACTAGATGGTGTCCGGCTACCATCACTGACTGCTCTGACCGAGATCACAATAGAGGGTCCCGGAAAGAGCTGGAGAAAAAAGTAGAACAAAATTCTAACTCACAAAAAAAGACCAGACTTACTGGCCTGAAAAAGACTGGAGAAACCCCGAGACTATGGCCCCTGGACACCCTTTCAGCTCAGTAATGAAGTCACTCCTGAGGTTCACCCTTCATCCAGAGATCAGACAGGCCCATAAAACAAAACAAGACTAAAGGGACACACCAGCCCAGGGGCAAGGACTAGAAGGCAGGAGGGGACAGGAAAGCTGGTAATAGGGAACCCAAGGTCAAGAAGGGAGAGTGTTGACATGTAATGGGGTTGTTAACCAATGTCATAAAACAATATGTGTACTAATTGTTTAATGAGAAGCTAGTTTATTCTGTAAACCTTCATCTAAAGTACAATAAAAAAAGAAAAAGAAAGGAAAAAAAAAAAAAAGAACTTGTGTGGGCAAAATGAGATATCTTAGCTCCTCACAGGAAAATTAAAAGCTATTGAAAAAACAAGGTCCTATGATGAACTGATATGCATCAGTATGGTAGCATCTGTTGATAAAATTTTGAAATATCCCTGTACTTGTTATTAAATAATGACTACTCAGAGCCACTGGTGGCATGGTGGTTAAGAACTCAGCTGCTAATCAAAAAAGATTGGCAGTTCGAGTCCACCAGCCTCTCCTTGGAAACCCTATGGGGTAGTTCTACCATCCTATAGGGTCACTGTGAGTCAGAATCTATTCACCGGCAACAGGAGCCAAAACATGCCTACCAATCTGATGCTCAGGTTCCCTCCCTAACCCCACCTCCTGGACCTTCCATGAGAACCCCAGGCCCAGAAGTGCTCACAGGATCCTCCAGTGCTATGGGGTCCAGCCCATGTCCCAATTGTTTAGGGTCTGTGCCTTACCAGTTGTTAACTATCACTCCAGAAACACTCTTGCCTTAAGAGATTACCACGTCTCACCTTGCATATGTCAGGCGGCCAGCTTCCTTCTGCCTTGTCGTTGAATCCGTGAATAATAAAGCGGGTTTTTCTATTCTTTTGGAATTTGGAGGCCTTGATAACTGATGAATCTGCAGTTACTACCTATTTTAGGGGAGAAAAGTGTTTAATGTCAAGTTTCTTATGGTATGCAATAGAATTATTTGTACATGGAGGGAGGTGGGAGGTGGGAGAAGACTGCCAGGATTTGGGATTTTGCTGAGTAAGGATCCTCCCACACAACCGAGCTGTTCACAATCATCACTAAGTGGTGACTTTCTAGCCATCATGAAATATTTAGTTGTTCAACTTGGAATAATATGTTTGCTATATAAATGGTATCATGGAGATAAGACAAGAATAATGTCAGGTTAGTGAACCTTTTATAAACAAGTTACATTAAATAATACTTAAGCTCACTGTCCAAAAAGTCTACAAATGTGTGTATTCCACTGTCTAATTTGTTCTCTTTAGAAACCTCGACTATTTAGTTCTCTTCATGACATGAAACCCAGGGAACTTAGTTCTAAAAACCATGTGTGCTCTTACTTGAAACGTGTCTTGGTTCTCGTTGGTGAACAGGAGGAAGCGGGTGTTGACATCTTCTGGAGACCAGGGCAGGACTTTGAAGGGTCTTTTTAGAGTTCCTGCCCATGGGTTATCATCAGTGAAGCAGCCGAGTTGGTTGTAGCAGACTTCACTTCCTGCAATCACCCAGAAGTTTTCCAAGGATGTTAGTTTAACCAGAACACTGTATTTAATCATCTCTCTGCCTAAATATTAGTTAAATTATATTTTATGGCAAATTTCCTTCCTCCACTTCCCCAAACACCCTCCCATCCACACACCCACAAAACAACTTCAAAAGACAGTGTTCTTGTTAGAGACAGGGCTGCTTTCCTCATTTCCACCATGCACGGCTGCCTTTCCCCATGTCTCTTGCTCAGTCTCATGCTAGGACCTGTTTTGGTCTTTCAACTAGGGTGTCTTCCTCCGGCCATTGGTGACTAAGGAAAGAGTGTCCTTGTGTCCCCAGGCCTCATGGAAGGAATGAGGGTCTCAACAACTTTTTAGCCACTTCTGGCTTTAGGCTTTGGATGGAGAGCTCAAGTTTCATGCAAACTCAAGTTTTTATCTCCACTCTGGCTGAGCAGTTATATCTCTGACCTATGTTTGAGGGGCGTTCTGGATTCCCGTGATGAAGAAGCTGTTCACAAACAAACCAACCAGCAACCCACGGTTTGACAAAACTCTAGGCTTGAATGTTGCCTCATAAAGGAACAACTCAAAGGAAGGGTTCGTAAGGAGGATAAAGTCTAGATTAATAGTTGGAGTAGGAATAGCAACTGTAGTGGGGACTGCATTAACTGAGACCTTTCTAAATGCCAGGTGCTGGGCAAAATGATTTACATGACTCATCTCATCTAAAGCCTATAACAACCCTCTGAGACAGGTGGTATTATTATCCCAATTTCACAGATGAAGATACTGAAACACAGAAGAGTTGAGAATTTTGTTCATGGTAATGCAATTGTAGATGGTAGAGACAGAGTTCAACCCCGCACTTGACTCCAAGCTAGGGTTGCTTTAACAGATGAAAACACAAAATGCTCAATTAAATTTGAATTTTACATAAATAGAATTATTTTTTAAGTATAAATGTGTCCCATATTTGTTGTTTATCTGAAATATTTATGGTTTATCTGAAACTCAAATTTAACTGGGCATCCTGGATTTCCTCCAGCAACTCTATTCCAAGCGCTTGTGTTCTTTAACGGTGTCCTCTTCCTCACTCTACTCCTTATCCTCATGGTGGCTTGAGTTTACCTGTCGTAGCCCTTCTTCAAAGCCTTGAGCACTGAGTCTCTCCCAAACTGAAAACCAAAGCAAACCCCTTGCTGTGGAGTCAATTCTGACTCATAGCAACCCGATAGGACAGAGTAGAACTGCCCCATAGGATTTCCAAGGCTTTGATCTTTACAGAAGCAGACCGTCATATCTTTTTCCTGCGGAGCAGCTGGTGGGTTCAAACCGCCCACCTTTCAGTTAGCAGCTGAGCGCTTTAACCACCGTACCCCCAGGGCTATTTTTCTTACCTGCCACTGCCCCCAGCAATATTGAGAGTGTCCAAATTACCAGCATCTAAATAAAGTTAAAAACTTGAATGAGTCTTGGCTAAATCAGTTTTTTAAAAGACTGGAATAATTCAAGTTCAGTTAGACCTAAATCACTAGAATTCGGGTAACTTCTAATAAACAAAGCCTGGAACATATGTTTCTGACTCACTGTGGCAGTTCCGTCCCGTCCAGTCCTGCACATGACCAGATAGCGCCCAAAGGTCCTTTTATAGGCAGACCTTATCTTTTTCAGTAGTTCCATGGACAAGTAGCACGAGAAGAGAGGAGGTTCCAAGGATGTATTTATAATTTTAGTCATAGATAAACCCAGATTAACAGTGAAGGGAAAGTTTTCCACAGTACATCTGGGAAGATGAAAAACGGATCGATATGAAAAGTTCTCTTCCAATGTGATTGTACAATGCGAAAAATCATCATAATTTCATTGTAGCGAAGATTTTAGTCTGCCTCTTTTTTTAGTTTACAATTCTCTCTGCAGGTCTGCGGGCATGGGTGAAATTCAATTCTGTTCACATATTTGACAACGGCAGTCTTGAAAACAACTACTAAAAGCTTACCAGCTCATGCTGTTTTGGTGTAACCTTGCCTTACCCTCAATAACAGTGAAATAGAGGCAATTTTTCAAGAGATTTCATTCTTTCCAGGAAAGGAGTTGATATTCTATTTTGATAGTCCGTAGAACTAGTTTATTTCTCAACAATAACATGAAAGAAAGAATAAATGAACTAACAAAAGGAACTGGGGGTATTCCCAAGAGCATAGATGTGGAACCAGTGACCCCAACACCAGATGAAATTATAAACTCAAGAGAAAAACAAAATTCAACTTGGTAAAAAATAAGCTGGGAAAGATAATCTGAAAGAGCAGTATTTGATAGAAAATAATTGGGATGTTTTTAGTTTGTGATGAATTGCTTGAAATAAATTTTAAAGAGACTGCAGTGGGATACTATAATTTTGAAAGACCAGGGTCATTTAGCCTGTACAGTATACAAATATTAGGTTGAACCATATGAAATTGCTACTTCTGTAGGTCAAAATGGTCAAATAATAATTCAGTCCCCTGACAGAGTTTACAGGTACAGAAAAAAACAACAAAATTATTAGTATATGAGGAAAGTTCAAGAAAGCTAGTAAGGGAAAAGTTAATAACAGAAGAGAAGGCACAAAGAAGGAATTCCATGGATGGGAGATTGGCAAATTCCCACTTAATCTTCATATGTCAGCATGTCATCACCTCCCCATGGCGTCTCCCTACCCTGATTAGGCTGGTTCCCTCTGTCTGCTCCAAGAACTGTCCTCAGAACTTCTTCATTTGAGACCCATGACAATAGTTGTGAATCATAAACTCAGAGAAGGCTGGAACTCTCTGGGCTTTGTTGTTGTACCTTAGCACCTACCCCAGTGCTTGATATGTTGCTGTTGTTGGTTGTCCTCCAGTCAATTCTGACTCATGGCGATCCCATGCGTTACAGAGTAGAACTGCTCCATAGGGGTTTTCTGGTCTGTGATCTTAATGGAAATAGATTGCCAGGCCTTTTCTTCCTTGGTACTGCTCTTTGGGTTCCAACAGTCAATATTTAGGTTAGCAGTTGAGTGCAAACCTAGGGACCTTTGTCTGATACATAAAACCAAACCAAACCCATTGCTGTCTAGTTGATTGCAACTCATAGTGACCCTATAGGACAGAGTAGAACTGCCCCACAGGGTTTCCAAGGAGTGGCTGGGGGATTTGAACTGCCGACCTTTTGGTTAGTAGCCATAGCTCTTAACCACTACTCCAGCAGGGTTTCCCTTGACCACATAGCCAGCCCGTAATACAACCCTGTTGAATGAATGAACAAACAAATGTAAGAATGCATATGAAACGCAATTTATTTTGCATAATCTTAATAGTAATAATCACATACAAAATCTTACAGAAAAGCACTGTAGTTTTTTTTTTTTTTAAATTGTACTTCAGGTGAAGGCTTATAGAACAAATAGCTTCTCATGAAACAGTAGTACACACATTGTTTCATGACATTGGTTAACAACCCCA
>NW_004443967.1:7039829-7061532 GCF_000243295.1 Trichechus manatus latirostris | reverse complement strand
GATTTTTCGTAGCCAAAAATTTTTTCCCAGTCTGTAGGTTGTCTTTTTACTCTTTTGGTGAAGTCTTTTGATGAGCATAAGTGTTTCATTTTTTGGAGGTCCCATTTATCTAGTCTCTCTTCTGGTGCTTGTGCATTGTTTCTTATGATTTGTATTGTGTTTATGCTGTAATTTACATAAAATTTCTAAGGTGACATTTTATATGGTACAAAATTTAACCTATAATTAGAGCAACCTTTGTAGAATTCATGACAGAAGTCACCAAATTCTGAAACAGAGACTAGAGTCATTGAGGTTTGATTTTGTAAACTGAAATAAGTTCAGATTTTAGAGTGTTTTGGAAAGTCTTATAAAAGCTAAGAAGGGCATGGTTACATAATCAACAGTCTATCATGTCAGCTCTGGATGAATGACTTCCCCTAAATTCAATCTCACTGAATCCTTTAGCCACGTTGTGAAATTTTATAAATGATGTTGTTTCATTCAGATCACTAACGTGCCATCTAGGTATGTCTGTTTGTAGCATAGGTGGCAGAGATTGCTGGCCTCTTCCTATAGAGAATACAATTAGGCTCTGTTTCCCAACTTCCCTTCAGGTAGTTGGGGCCACATGACTGAATTCTGGCCAATGGACCAGTCCCCATCCTACCCATAAGAGCCCAAATATAACCTTCCATGTGCCTTCCCTTAAGTGGCCAGATGCAGACAGTGACACTGAAGGCTGTGTGTTGAAGTGGGCAGAGCCACAAGATGGAAGGAACCTGGGTTCCCTGCTTGGAGGAAAGCCATCCATCAGTCACCAGCACCCATTTGGACTTTCCGTAAGAAATAAACTCCTGTTGTTTTAAGCCACTGAAATTTCAAGATTATAGCAACTAGCATCGCCTTAACTAATATAGAATATTTTATTAATCACTGATTAATAGTTCACATACCAAACATCTGATTCTGGGCTGTAAATTTCATCATGTGAACTGAATAGTTCTTATGCATAACACTATATTTTGACAGATTTTTTAATACCTGCTTTTTAAAATCTCTTCTCTTGCAACCCCCCAAATAGTAAAAATTAATTGCTCAATTCTTCATTCCATTTTGGTAGAATTTTAATCTTAATGGACATTTTTTTTCTTAGTTCCACAGGCAATCTGAGGCCATATGAAACTCCCGGGTTTAGTGAAAATTCACCTAACGTTGCCTGGGTCCCCAGGTGCGATTTATGTGAGTTGGAGCAACTCCATGTTCCATACCTAGGATACATAGGAGACTCAAATGCCATAGGTAGATTTAGATTGGCGCTATTACCAAAACCCTACTCTCTACCAGCCTCTGCTCCTTCTCACATGTGAGGGGATTGCAGGTAGAATATGGGCCCTGTAAAAGGTGACAGAGCCATGGCAGCCCTTCCCAGCTACCTCATGGCGTTGAAAACTGAGGTGGGCTCCTGTCTGAAAATAATCCCACATTTCCTCAGTGCACATAGCTTTACACAGCATTGACTTAGCTTTGACTCTGAAACCTTGGACATTTAAAAATAAAAACTCCAGACTTGGAAGTTTCTAATCCAGTAGCTATGTTTACAGAGGAGTTAAATATTGACCTGAGTTTAGGCTCAATTCTGGCAACCGTGTGACCCCAAACTCCAGGAAGGAAAGAAACGCTGTGGAACACCTGTGAGGCCAGATAATCAGCATGTTAGCCAAATGGAGTTTTCATTTACTTAACCTTCAGAGAGTCTGGCCTATCCTCCTTATCAATTCAGCCTATGGCCAGGGCCATCAAGGGGAAGAAAGGCCGTGGAACACCTGTGTGGCCAGATAACTAGCACGTTAGCCAAAACAGAGTCTCATTTACTTAACTTTCAGAGAGCCTGGCCTATCCTTATCTAACTCAGCCTAGAGCCAGGGCCATCAAGGGGAGGGAGGACATGCTTACACTAGGATGCCAAACTGCCCTGAGCAGAAGAACAATGCTATGATCTGGGGCTTGCTATTGTTCCAAACCTTCCAAAACAACTACTGTGTCAAATGTGAGGGGCCTAGTTCATCCTGAAATTTCAGTCAGCCTTCCTCCATTATGCATGGAGATGGCATGGTCTGTGGATTAGAATAACAAATACCTAAGATTTTACAGAATTAATTATTTAGTGTTATATACTTTCTAATATTTTTGCATTAAATCTCCCACAGAACCTGTGAGAGATTTAGCTATTTTTTTTTGTAAAGATAGAGAGAGACTTAGAGCAACCTGCCCAGAGTCTTGCAGTTGGTAAGTGGCAGAGCTGAGTCTGGAGGGGCAAAGCTTCCTACCACCCCAGATGACTCGTTTGTGTCCATGCACAGAAGGCCATCTTACCAGATGCTGTGAATCTAGTGTTGATCTAAAAAATGGTTAAGGGGGGGCACAGCTGGAAGCGTTAGGATGTGTGTGTATGCATGCACACAGGGTATTTGTTTAGTACGTATGTGTGTGCAACACAGGGTATCTGCTTTCCAAAACACATTCACACACATATTTTTGTTGTTGTTGTTTTATATGTATTTTGCTTCCCTACTACTAATGCAGAAAGTGGCAATTTTACTGAACAGATATACAACTTTTGTGACATTGATTACAACAACCATTTCCTTCCCGGGCCCATCACAGTGGCCTTCTAACTGCTCTCCTTGCCCTCAGATTGTCCCCTCTCCTGTCCGCCAGACAATCCTAAAATGCAGACTGGCCGTACTACTATCCTTCTCAAAACCCCGGTCCCCTTCCCCAACCCTTCACTTTCTAGATCAGCACTGTCCAACAGAAATGTAATGCAAGCCACAGAAATAATTTTAAAATTTTTGTAGTCACGTTAAAAAAGTAAAAAAGAAATAGGTGAAATTAATTTCTTTTTAATTGTATTATGCTTTAGGTGAAAGTTTACAGTGCAAATTAGTTTCTCATTAAAAATTTATATACAAATTGTTTTGTGACATTGGTTGTAATCCCCACAATGTGTCATCACTCTCCTCCTTTCCCTTTCCACCCTGGGTTCCCCACGTCCATTGGTCCAGTTTTCCTGATCCTTCCTGCCTTCTCGTCTTTGCTTTCAGGCAGGCATTGCCATTTGGTCTCATATACTTGATTGAACTAAGAAGTATGTACTTCACGTGTATTATTTAAGGCCTGTCTAATCTTTGGCTGAAAGATGGACTTCAGGAGTGGCTTCAGTTCTGAGCAGCGTATCCGGGGGCCATAGTCTCAGGGGTTCCTCCAGTCTCTGTCAGACCAGTAAGTCTGGTCATTTCTGTGAATTTGAATTTTGTTCTACATTTTTCTCCTGCTTTGTCCAGGACTCTGTATTGTGATCCCTGTCAGAGCTGTCAGTGATGGTAGCCAGGCACCACTGAGTTCTTCTGGGCTCAGGTTGGTCCAGGCTGTGGTTCATGTGGTCCATTAGTCCTTAGGATTAAAATTTCCCTTATGTCTTTGGTTTTCTTCATTCTCCTTTGCTCCAGATGGGATGGGACCAATAGATGTATCTTAGATGCCCCTCACAAGCTTTTAAAACCCCAGACACTACTCACCAAAGTGGGATGTAGAACATTTTATTTATGAGCTATGTTATGCCAATTGACCTAGATGTCCCCTGAGACCATGGTCCCCAGCCCTTAGCCCAAGTAACTCGGTCCCTCAAAGTGTGTGAATGCGTCTAGGAAGCTTCTATGACTTTGCCTTGATCAAGCTGTGCTGACTTCCCCTATATTGTGTGTTATCTTTCCCTTCGCCAAAATTTGTTCTTGTCTACTATCTAGGTAGTGGTTTCCCCTCCTCACCTCTCCCTTTCTTCTTAATCATCAAAGATTGTTTCTTTCTATGTGTAAACCTTTTTTTTAGTTTTTATAATGGTGGTCTCATACAGTATTTGTCCCTTTGTGATTGACTTATTTCACTTAGCATAATGCCCTCCGGATTCATCCATGTTGTGAAATATTTCACAGATTAATCATTGTTCTTTATCCTTGTGTAGTATCCTATTGTGTGTATGTACAATAATTTGTTTATCCATTCAACTGTTGATAGGCACTTAGGTTGTTTCCATCTTTCTGCTATTGTGAATAATGCTGCAGTGAACATGGGTGTTTATTCATGTGACGGCTCTTATTTCTCTACAATATATTCCTATGAGTGGGATTGATAGACTGTATTGTATTTTTAGCTTTTTTAAGGAGGCGCCATATTGTTTTCCATAGTGGTTGCACCATTTTACATTCTTAACAGTAGTGCATAAGAGTTCTAATCTCCCCACAACCTCTTTAACATTTGTTATTTGCTGTTTTTTTTTTATTAGTGCCAGTGATGTGAGGGTGAAATGATATCTCATTTTATTTTGATTTGCATTTCTCTAATGGCTAATGTTCATGAGCATTTCCTCACGTGTCTGTTAGCTGCCTGAATGTCTTCTTTGGTGAAGTGTCTGTTCATATCCTTTGCCAATTTTTAATTGGATTATTTGTCTTTTTGTTGTTGAGCTATTGAAGTATTCCATATATTTTAGAGATTAGACCCTTGTAAGATATGTCATAGCCAAATTTCTTTTCCCAGTATGTAGGTTCTGTTTTTATTTTTTTTGGTGAAGTCTTTTGATGAACATAGGGTCGCTATGAGTCAGAATCAACTTGACAGCAACGTGCTTTTTGATGAGCATACATATTTAATTTTTAGGTGCTCCCAGTTGTCTAGTTTATCTTCTGGTGTTTGTGCATTGCTAGGTATAGTTTGTATTCTATTTATGCCATGTATTAGGGCCCTTAGTGTTGTCTTTATTTTTTCTTCCATGATTTTTATTGTTTTAGGTTTTATATTTAGATCTTTGATCCATTTTGAGTTAGTTTTTGTGTATGGCGTGAGGCATGGGTCCTGTTTCTTTTTTTTTTTCACAGATGAACATCCAGTTTTGCCAGCACCATTTGTTAAAAAGACTGTCTTTTTCCCATTTAATGGACTTTGGGCCTTTGTCCAAGATCAGCTGCACTTAGGTAGATGGATTTACATCTGGATTCTTGATTCTGTTCCATTTGTCAATGTGTCTGTCATTGTACCAGCACCAGGCAGTTTTGACTACTGTGGCTGTATAGTAGGTTCTGAGATCGGTTAGTGTGAGGCCTCCTACTTTGTTCTTTTTCTTCAGTAATGCTTTGCTTATCCAGGGCCTCTTTCCTTTCTATATAAAGTTTGGTGATTAGTTTTTCCATCTCATTAAAGAATGCTGTTGGTGTTTGGATTGGAATGCATTAATTTCATAGATCAATTTGGGTAGAATTGACATTTTCACAATGATGAGTCTTTTCATCCATGAGCATGGTATATTTTTCCATTAATGTAGGTCTCTTTTGGTTTCTTGCAATACTGTTCTGTAGTTTTCTTTGTATAGGTCTTTTATATGCCTGGTTAGATTTATTCCTAAGTACTTTGTCTTTTTAGGGGCTATTATAAATGGTATTATTTCCTTTTTGAAGCTCTCCTTGTTGGTGCATAGGAATCCAACCGATTTTTGTATGTTGATCTTGTATTCTGCTACTCTGCTGAATCTATTAGTTTCAATAGTTTTCTTGTGGAATCTTTAGAGTTCTCTATGTGTAGCAGCATGTCATCTGCGAGTAGGGGTAGTTTTACTTCTTCCTCAATAATTTGGATGCTCTTTATTTCTTTTTCTTGCCTTATTTCTCTAACTAGGACTTTCACCACAATGTTAAATAGGAGTGGTGATAAAGGGCATCCTTGTCTTATTCCCATTCTCAGATGAATGCTTTCAGCCTCTGTCCGTTGAGAATGATATTGGCTGTTGGTTTTGTATTAAACCGGAAAAACCAAACCCATTGCCATCTAGTTGATTCTGACTCAGAGTGACTCTATAGGACAGAGTAAAACTGCTCCATAGTGTTTCTACGGAGCAGCTGGTAGATTTAAACTGCTGATCTTTTGGTTACCAGCCATAGCTCTTAACCACTGTGCCACCAGGGCACCTGGTTTCATATAGATGCCCTTTATTATGGAATTTCCCTTCTATTTTATTGAGAGTTTTTACCAGGAATGGGTGTTGGGATTTATTGAATGCATTTTATTCATCAGTTGAGATGATCATGTGATTCTTTAGTTCTATTATGTGGTGGATTATGTTGATTGATTTTCTAATGTTGAATTCTATTTGGTTGTGGTGTATTTTTTTTTATATGATGCTGAATTCTATTGGCTAGAATTTTGTTAAGAATTTTTGCATCTATATGAGAGATATTGGTCTGTAATTTTATTTTTTTTGTGGTGTCTTTGCCTGGCTTTGGTATCAGGGTTATGCTGGTTCATAGAATGAATTCAGGAGCATTTCTTCCTTTTCTATGTCCTGAAATAGTTTGAACAGTACTGCTCTGCTCTTCTCTGAATTGTTAAGTTTAATAACATATTTGATTTAATCCAATATATCAAAAATATTACCACTTCCACATGTGGCAGTAGCCACATTTCAAGTGATTAATGGCCACATGTGGCTATGTATTGGACAGCACAGCTTCAGATCAAGTTCAACCCCCTTATCATAAGTAAGGCTCTTCAGATTCTCTTAGTTTTCTAAGCTCAATAACCCTGTCACATACCCAGTTGGCCCATTTTCCGGTCACTCTGAACTCGTTTCAAAATATAAATTCTGAAAGGGTTTGGGATGGGAGCCAATCAGTGAGTACTTAAAGAATGGAATAATAAGATTTTCCAGATGAGCAAGAAGACAGAACAAATAGATAGAGACACAAAATTTAACAGACCCAGTAATCACAGCTTGGATTTTGGGAGTTGTGATAAAATAAAAAATAAATATTCTAAGAGAAAAACAGAAAACAAAAAAAAAAAGAATAAGGAAAAAGGAAGAAAAGAAAGAAAAAATTAAATCACTAATTTGCACCAAATTTTTGTTGTCATTTTTGTTTCAAATCAAAGATATTTTGGGAATCAAACAATTAGAAATGACAAAGGGGCAGGCCAAGACAGGGGCTCCAACGCCATGTGAATTTCATAACCAACTTTGTAAGACAAGTAGAAAAGTCTATTTAAAAAATTATAAGCTGAGAGACTTCCATTCCTAGTGATAATGGAGCAACTGGTACCAGACTTGCCCTTTAACCATAAACATCTAAAAGACTGGATAAAATGCATGAAATAATACTTTTTAGAGACTGGACAACTGGCTATGCAAGACTGTGATAAATGCAAAAAGGGAAACAAATGAGGTGAGCCCTCCAATCACAGGCTACATGCCTGGAGGCATTTCCTGGACTTCAGCACAAAGAAGGAAATCCCAGGTAGAGTATGGAAGACTCACTGAACTGAGGAGACAGAGGCCAGAGTTTATTTAGGGAGTCTAAAGTAGCTGGAAGGAGCCCTGGCAGTACAATGGTTAAGCACTTGGCTGCTATCCAAAAGTTTGGTGTTTCAAACTCACCAACGGCTCCATGGCAGTAAAGACCTGGCAATCTGCCCTAAGAAAATTTATGGGGCAGTTCTACTCTGTCACACAGGGTCACTCTGAGTCGAAATCGACTTGATGGCACACAACAACAGCAACAAAGAATTGGAATTTGTAGAGCAGAGTACTGGAGAAGAGGACCTAAAAAGAAAAAGAGTTCCAGAAATTGGCAGAGGGGGTCCATATAAGTCTTTGGCTGAATACTAAGCTGTGAAAAGTAAGGTTTCATGAGGCTGATTGAAGAACAACTATCAGGAAGAAGAACTACTGGGGGAATTTATAATTTGAACAACTGGAGCTCATACACGATTGGGAGACATTCAAGTTCAGACCAACAGAGTAAGAGATTTCATTGAACAACCAGGGCATTCAGTGAATGGAAACATGAATGAATACAGCAATTTGGTCAAGTAGAGGTTGATTAAGTTGATTGTAGTTACAATCTTCACTATGTCCTGCAACACTGAATCAGGCACATGGATCGTTTAGTTGATCACCATCTGGTCTCTGAGACTCAGAATTCTATGCCACATTTTATAGCTTGATGACCACACTCTTCTCTGCTGCAAACACAGCTGGTGTACTGTCCCTACTGATCCCAGCACATCTTTTTCAGTCTGTGTTACGGATCACAAAATAATCATTAACTGTAGAAATTCAGTGATAAACTAGACAAAAAATGTGTCTCTCTTTCTTATACCATGTGTGCCAGGAACCTATTCCTACTCTGTACATGAGTGGGACCAGCCATCTGAAATGTGAACTATCTCTCTAGCACACTCAGGATAATAATTTCACACAGGTATGCCAGTGACACTATATAACATCCAATAACATTATCTGATAAGGGAATTTTGCTGATAGTTCATTCTTTTTTTCTTCCCAGAAGTGTTATGTAACATTATCACTGTGGCTGGTTTTATAGGCTTCTCTGTGACAGTGTGGTTTGCAACTGTTTACACTACAAGAATTACAATTTTGAATAATGCCTGTGTAGTCTTGGGTTGATTTCTACCTTTAGTGGCAAAATTAATTGATTTCATCTTGGAAAGCATTATTTTTTGCTTGTTCTAGAAAAAAACTAGTTATCTGAGCAGACTGATATATTATTTGAAAACAGCAACATCATCAATTCCATTTTGGACAAATATTCCTGACTAAAACTACTGCAAGCTGGGGGTGGGTTGTATAGGACAAACGAATGCTGATCTAATAAAATCCAAGTTTAAACTGTTCATTATTGTGCATCCTATTAACACCATCACATTTTTCCAAAGCCTAAAGATTCATATGTGGGATTCTCACTGAAGTCTTACCCACTATTTAGCTTTATGAGCTTATTTTGAGTTATATTTATGTTCCTATTTTATCATAGATCTTTCACGTCAATGCGCCCCTTTTAAGCCATTGATCCTTTTTTTGCAAAAATGAAATATAACTCAACAGAATAGGAATGACATAAAATGCAAATTTAACACGTGTGTAAACAACTATACACAAATGACATGAAAATACATTAGCCTACAAGAACTGTTCTTTGGTAAGGAAATGGTGCTGAGGCAAATTGTCAAGTATCACCCACACCGCTACATATGGCCACAGTTATTAAGAAGGGAAAGGGATTTCCGTGGAAATTATAAAAAATTTTATATCTTAAATTTGTTAAATGTATATGAACAAAATTATTTCATAACATTTTCTGCTGAAACTAACAAACTACCTGTATTAGATTGATTAAAAAATGACCCAAATTCACCATCCTTCTCTCTGTCCATGCTTTTCTGCAAGAGGTAGAGTCTATTTATCCACTCCTGAATTGGGGCTTGCCCTGTGACTTGCTTTGGCCAATAGAATGTGGTGAAAATAACATGTTGCTAGTTCCAAACTTAGGCCTTTCTTGCTTCTATTCATTTCTTTGGACTCTTGGGATTCCCAGAACAATAAACTCAGGCTAGCCTGCTGAAGGATGACAGACTACGTGGAGGAGAGCTGACCAGATGAGGCCATTCTAAATCAGCCAGCCCCCTGCCAACTGACCATAGGCACATGAGTGAGCCCAGGCAAGATCAGCCAAACCTGGCTCAGATCAGTAGAACTGCCCAGCCAACCTATAAGGAAAAAAACGAATGGTTATTGTTTTAAGTCACTGAGTTTTGGGGATGGTTTGTTATGCAGCACTAGCTCACTGATTCATGACCTAGGTTCTATTCCATAGACCACGCTTTGTGAAACATTGAATTAGAGAGAAAATTCCATGAGGGTAGTGTATTGGTTTCCCAGGGCTGCTGTAGCAAACTGCACTATAAATTGAGTGGTTTACAAGAACAGAAATTTATTGTCTCACAGTTCTGGAGGCTAGGAGTCAAGAAATCAGGGTGTTGGCTGTGTTGACTCCTTCTGAGGGCTCTGAGGGAGACTCTGTTCCATGCCTCTCCTAGCTTCTGATGATGGCCGCAGATCTTTGGTGTTCCTTGGCTTGTAGAAGCATCTACTCCAGTCTTTGCCTCCATCTTCATATGGATGTCTTCTCTCTGCATCTCTTCCCCTCTTTTATAAGAACACCACTCATATTGGATCAGGACCCACCCTACTACAGTATAACCTTGTGTTAACTATAACATCTTTAAAGACACTATTTTCAAACAAGGCCACATCCAAGGCACTGCGGGTTAGGACTTCAACATATCTTTTGAGGGGATACAATTCAATCCACAACAGGTAGGGATCGTGTCTATATATTAAATTTTAGCTTCCTGGTGCCTAGACTAGCACCTAGTTCATGCTCAACCCCCTAGAAGTACTAACTGACTTAATGAATTCATCCATTTCCCACCATCAGAAACATTATGCACTCGTGCATTCTCTATATCAAGAACCTACCTCATTGGGTTCCTATGAGGAATAAGTGAGACAGGAATGGAGAAGTATGTAGAATAGGGTCTGGCAGATAATAAGCACACAATAAATGTTACCTACTATTATTGTTATTCTGCTGAACTCATCCTGTTTTACGTTTGTTTCTTAAAGGCCTTGTAAAATTTACTAACAATCTATTTTATTTCTACTAATTAAACTCAATACCTCTGCTCCTCTAAGCCAATAAATCTCTCCTCTGATGACTATCACACACTTAACACATAATTTGATATTTTAATTGTGAAATGATACATATCACCAAGTCTGAGTTTAATAAATATATATTTAAAAACATGATTCTAAAAGATAACTGACAAGTAATTAATATTGCAAAATGAAAATCACATTTAACACAACACTAGGAAATTAAGCCAATTACATTCTTTTCATTTATATGAAGATTCCAGCTTCATCTAGAGAGGACAAAACATGTAGATAAAAAGAAAATATTTCAGATGAGGCAGCCATTTGGATAATTGAGGTTAAATTAAATGTAGTTTAAAGTTAAATTAAGTTAAATTATCTCTAAAATATCCTTTCCTGGATAAGTAGTTATGTCAAGTATTTCTTAAATGCATAACATATGCAGAAAATTGCATGAGTCATAAAAATTACTGGAAATAATATTCTATTTTTTTGTGGATGATGTCATTCCCTAGTCACTGCTATGTCATGACAAATACCTCAATTAAACACTACAGGAAGGGCAAGGATGTCCTGTAAAGCTATCTGGAATAACCATTTCTTAAGTGTCTATACATCATTAAATCTCTATTAAATAGGACTTGATCACATATTAATGATAAAGTTATTTTTTCCTAGTTAGTATTCTGATCAGAATATAGCAGTAGAATGTGCTATTATCAGTGGGATCAGATTCACAATTAAGAGGCATATTACAACTACAAAGGGTAATTTGTGCCTTGTGACCCATTCTGTAGTTCCAAGAGCTGTCTCCAATAGCCAGGCCTCAGGTAAAAGTGTGAAACAAATTAAGTGGAAAAGATTGATCTATGTAGATGAGTTTAACTCATTAATGTCACTGGGTGGTACAAATGGCTAACTCACTGGGCTGCTAACCAAAAGGTTGGAGGTCCAAGTCAACCTTGAGGTGCATCAGAAGAAAGGCTTGATGATCAACTTCCAAAAAACCAGACTTTGAGAGCCCTATAAAGCACAGTTCTACTCTGACACACATGGGATCTCCATGAATCAGAGTCGACTCCTTGGCAACTGCAGGCAACTCAATGGATAACCTGGATTACCTCAATGAAGGTTTTATAACAAATTTACTTTCCCTGACAATTTTCTTGTCTTCCCTCACTTGTCCCAGTAGAATCCTCGCAGAACACTGGCATTCTTTGAAACAATATTTGAAGCTCCTTTTACATCAAGAAAATAAAAACTAGGTAGTTTCAAATATTTAGCACATTTGGTGAAACCAAACATTTTCCCTGGGGAAATCTCTTTATATAAGTTACGGTTTTACAGTCCCAGATTAGTCTGTCTACAGAGTATAAGAGAGAATTATTTTTTCATATGCTATTTCTTTTCCTCCATTTGGAAGGAAATGTGGATCCCTGCAACTCAAAGTGTAGTCCATCGACTGGGAGCCTCGGTATCACCTGGAGCGAGCTAGTTAGGAAGGCAAAAATTGCCTGGACCAGCAGAAAGAGAATCTGCACTTAACATGATCTCCAGGACATTCGTGTTCACTCAGTCTCAAACATTGAAGTTTGGGAAAAGTAAATCTGGACAGCCCCCATTTGGCTAATTCCACACCTGAAACATTTTAAAAGGGAGAAAGTGAAGTTTAATAAATTTCCAACAAAAGATTAACAGCTGATAAACCTTGGAAGTTGGAGTCGAGGAGTTTATCCATTTGGGGATTATAGGAGTAGCATCTACGTGATTAACATCTATAAATACAGCATCCGTGGCTTTTTCAAACTTCTCCTCAAAATATGGTGTGTCAGATCCAACCCTAAAACAGATGTTTATACATCCTGTAATGCACACAAAAAAATCAAACCAAACCCATTGTCACCAGGTCGATTCTGACTTACAGTGAACCTATAGGACAGAGTAGGACTGCCCCACAGGGTTTCCAAGGCTGTAAATCTTCATGGAAACAGACTGTCACATCTTTCTCCTGAGGAGGGGCTGGTGGGATTGAACCACTGACCTTTTGGTTAGCAGCCCAGTGCTTATCCACAATGCCACAGGGCTCCTTTTCTGGGTGTGAATGTGGTTATAAACATGTGTTATAATTGGGTCTACATACAGGAAGAGAGACATTCCATCTCCACTACCCATTTTCTGAAGTGAAGTCTCCTAGATTCCTATTTATGTTACAGAGGAATCCACAGAATCTGCCTCTGCTTCTCTAAGCCTCAGTATTCTCTGTAAATGTAACTTCACTGCAGTGATTGTTGGGAACGTATGAGATGGTACATGTAAAAGCTTAGCATAGTCCCTGGCACACAGTAGGCCCTCAACAAAGGCAGCTCCTACAAATACCTGAGGATATTTGACTTGAGAATTAGCTGTGCCCCCAGGGTAATTACTCAGGCTCTGTTCAGACAGATGGAGACTTCTCTGTGATGGACAACTGCTCTCCAGCCAATAAACCTGCTGGAAGTTCCAAACAGCATATATCTCTTTTAAGACATCTGAATACATCAAATTTCCTAAAGAACTGACAATTTCTAGGGAAGCCACAAAAGAGACATTAGCACAGAGTGGAAGATAAAGGGAGACGGCTGCTTTTTCTGGAAATGCTCCTCATCCATTGGGAGATTATGGAAGTGGCAGGATTCGTATATGGAAAATTGATGTTGTGAGCCAAGGTAACAGAGCTGCCCCAGGCAGGATGACCCATCGGTCCACTGAGGTCTGCCTGGCCCAGACATATGGCCCGCCTAAGGCTGATGCCTCAGAGAACTCGAAATGGAGAACATGGTATACTGATGACCCAGAGAACTCGAACTGGAGAGCCTGAACTCTTGCCTTCACAGCTCTTGAGTAACTGCTGCCTGGGATTGAGCTGGCAGGTCTACGCCAATGAATGTCTGCAATTGAAACTGGCTGTAATTAATTATGCAATTTGGAGCTCTACAAGTTTAATTCCACTTAAACTGCATCAAGAAAGAATCGCTTTTAAAAAAATAACGAAAGTAATTGCTTAATCCTGTGAAATTCAAACATAAGATGGTTTTCATATCTCTCTCTGTAGTAAGTTTAGCTTTTATTTACTCCATGAGTTTCCTTATAACAAACTAATTTGATGTTTTGGACAAATTATATCAATTTATTAAAATTGAAACTAATTACAGATGAAAATCAGTTTATAAACCTGATTAATTGCTTAATTAAATTGCCTTAGATATATTTATGTTTTTTACACAGAATTGACTATTCAATTATATAAAATGGGCTTCTGAATGAAGCTTTAAAAGACTTCTCACTCATAGCATGTTCCTGCGCAATCAAGGGGAAAGCCAACTTTCAGGAAACTTCTTTACCAATTGTCACACCTACAGCAATTGCGTTCAACAAACCAGGAAGAGCAGAGCCCATGGTTTCTATGTCACCTGGAGGCAGTTACCTGATGAACACCCCGAGAGGTGCCGCATCCGCTCCGCAACCATCCTACGGGGCCTGAGTTAGTGCCCCTTCCCCCCGGTCCACACCATATGGTCATCTGTTTCATCCGCAACACGCAGCAAATATATAGCAAAGTGGTAAATCATTCAGGAGACAGCTGTCTTTTTTTTTTTTTTTTTTTTTTTTAACACATTTGAAGGATGCAAGAAAATTTCCTCCATTTTATACTTTCTCACACACACTGTTAATCCAACAGCAACAAACAACCGTTGGAATAGAAAATGTTTAAATGTTGTAATCCTATATATGTGGTTCCTCAGACATTTTAATATTGAATCCAGATTAGAAGTTTAGCCTGAGTAAGAACTTGAATCTTGAGAATTTAACTGTAATATAGGCATAAATATTTTATTTTTTAAATGTATACAGTGTAGTATTAATTTGTAAGTAGTAATCGTTGTAGTGCTATATGCAGCTTCTTCCACTAGAGGGCTCCTCAGCAAAACATATGGAGGGGAACCAATGAAAAGACTAATTTTATTATTTTTTAATCGATAAGGCTTTAACATCTTTACCATTACTGTATATGAGCGAAACATTAACTAATTTTATTATTTTTTAATGGATAAGGCTTTAACATCTTTACCATTACTGTATATGAGCGAAACATTATTTCACATGAAAACACATAGATACTCACTTAGGGCTTTGTAGTTTGGGAGGGTACTATGATCAGAGAATGTCATAAGCAAAATGAAAAAATAGAATCTCACAGTGTTAGTGATAGATGGAGACTTTTAAAAAATTAATGTATAATTACTCTTACCTCTTTCCAAATATTGTTTGTTATAAAGGAAGTAATCTGAGGAACAATGTGGTTCGGCTTTTTATTCCACAATTCTGGGTATATACATGTTTGTGGTTGAAAGCGTTTTTGTTACCACAGAGCCTATTAGGGGAGCCTGGCAACAAAAAATAAAAATTACCTGCCCACATAGTTTTTCTAAGAACAATATGTCTAACCTACAGTAAATTCAGAAACAGTAAATTAAAAATAATCTATCACTACTAACCCAAAAAGATAATTCAGCCACTCTAGAGAAGTGAATGTTATAGAATAAAGTCATAACTAGCCAATTAACTTCTCAACAATAATGTAAAAGAAAAAGTGAGCTCTCAGAGGGACTGTGTTTAAAGCATAAAAGAAGGATAATTTACAGGCCACTGATGAAAGTATGAGAAAGAGAAAAGCAGTTGCCATACAGTCGATTCCAACTCATGGTTACCCCACGTGTATCCAAGTAGAACTGTGCTCCACAGGGTTTTCAGTGGCTAATTTTTTGGAAGTAGGTCACCAGATTTTACTTTCAAGGTGCCTCTTGGTGGGCTAGAACTTCCAACCTTTTGGTTAGCAATCGAGTGCGTTAACTTTACACCACACCAGGACTCCATGAGAAAAAGAATGGGCTGAAATTCAACTTGAAAAATTCAATCCAGGAAAAAAATAGAAAGGGGAATTGTCTTAGTTTCCTATGACTGCCATCACAAAATACCACAAAATGGGTGGCTTTAAAGAACAGAAATTTATTGTCTCATAGTTCTGAGGCTAGAAGTTCAAAACACGGTATTTGTTCTAAGGGCTGTGAGAGAGAAACTGTTCCATTCTTCATTCCTAGCTTATGGTGGGTGGCTTCTGGCAATCCTTGACATTCCTTGACTTTTAGACGCATCTTACATAGCTTCTTCTCTATGCCTATTTGTCCATGTCTATTCTCCACTTTTATAAGGACAGGAGTCATATAGGATGAGAACCTACCCTACTCCAGTATGACCTCATATTAACCTTGAAACAGGGTCATGTTCTCAGGTTAGGACTTCAACACATCTTCTTGGGGGACACCATTCAATCCATATAACAGGAATCTTCTGCAGAGTAGAATTGGAGATTATGTGCCAGGAAGCGTCTGTCTTGTCTACTAGCTCATAAGCGCCCTGAGGCCCAGCACTGGCTCTCACGGTGTGTTTTGAAGAAAGAACCCATGCCATTGAGGTCTAAATGGGTACTCCTAAAAGAGATGACAATTCAGCACCCAAATACCACCACAGGTGCAGAAAAAAGCAAGATGAATAAAAGATAATTGATGTTGTTAGGTGCTATTGAGTCGGTTCTGACTCAAAGCAACCCTATGTACAACAGAACAAAACACTGCCTGATCATGCACCATCCTCACAATCATTGCTATGTTTGAGCCCACTGTTGCAGCCACTGTGTCAGTCCATCTCATTGAGGGTCTTCCACTTTTTGTTCACTTTCTACTTTACCAAGCATGATGTCCTTCTCCAGGGGACTGGTCCCTCCTAATAACATGTCCAAAGTACATGAGACAAAGTCTCACCATTCTTGTTTCTAAGGAGCATTCTGGATGTACTTCTTCCAAGATAGATTTGTTCGTTCTTCTGGCAGTCCATGGTGTATTCAATATTCTTTGCCAACATCATAATTCAAGTGTAGCAATTCTTCTTAGTTCTTCTTTATTCATTGTCCAGCTTTTGCATGCATATGAGGTGATTAAAAATGCCATAGCTTGGGTCAGGCGCACCTTAGTCCTCAAGGTGACATCTTTGCTTTTTTAACACTTTAAAGAAGTCTTTGGCAGCATATTTGCCCAATGCAATACGTCATTTGATTTCTTGAGTGCTGCTTTCATGGGCATTGATTGTGGATCCAAGTAAAATGAAATCCTTGACAACTTCAATATTTTCTCCATTTATCATGATGTTGCTTATTGGTCCAGTTGTGAGGATTTTTGTTTTCTTTATGTTAAGATGTAGTCTATACTGAAGGCTGTAGTCTTTGATTTTCATCAGTAAGTGCTTCAAGTCCTCTTCACTTTCAGCAAGCAAGGTTGTGTGTCATTTGCATATTGTAGGTTGTTAATGAGTCTTCCCTCAAACATGATGCCTTCTTCTTCACATAGTCTAATTTCTCGGGGTTTTTGCTCAGCATACAGATTGAATAGGTATGGTGAAAGGATACAACCCTGACTCACGTCTTTCCTGATTTTAAACACGCGGTATCCCCTTGTTCCGTTCAAACGTCTGCCACTTGGTCTATGTGCAGGTTCCACAGGAGCACAATGAAGTGTTCTGGAATTACCATTCTTTACAATGTTATCCATAATTTGTTATGATCCACACAGTCAAATGTCTTTGCATAGTCAATAAAATACAGGTAAACGTTTTTCTGGTATTCTCTGCTTTCAGCCAAGATCCATCTGACATCAACAATGATATCCTTCGTTCCATGTCCTCTTCTGCATCTGGCTTGAATATCTGGAAGTTCCTTGTTGATGTACTGCTGCAATTGTTTTTGAATTATCTTCAGCATAATTTTACTTGCATGTGATATTAATGATATTGTTTGATAATTTCCACATTCTCTTGGATCACTTTTCTTTGGAATGGGCACCAATATGAATCTCTTCCAGTCAGTTGGCCAGGTAGCTGTCTTCCACATTTCTTGACATAGAAGACTGGGCACGTCCAGCATTGCATTCATTTGTTGAAACATTTCAATTAGTATTCCGTTAATTCCTGGAGCCTTGCTTTTCTCCAATGCCTTCAGTGAAGCTTGGACTTCTTCCTTCAGTACCATCGGTTCTTGATCATACGCTACCTCCTGAAATGGCTGAACATCAACCAATTCTTTACTGTACAATGACTCTGTGTATTCCTTCCATCTTCTTTTGATGTTTTCTGCATTGTTCAATTTTTTGCCCATAAAAACTAAAACCAAAACCAAACTCGTTGCCCTCAAGTGGATTCTGACTCATAGTGACCCTATAGGACATAACAGAACTGCCCCATAGGGTTTCCAAGGGGTGACTGGTGGATTCGAACTGCCGACCTTTTGGTTAGCAGCTGAGATTTTAACCACTGTATCACCAAGGAGAATCCTTCAATATTGCAACTCGAGGCTTGAATTTTTTTCTTCAGTTCTTTCACCTTGAGAAATGCTGAGCATGTTCTTACCTTTCGGTTTTCTAACTCCACATCTTTGCACATTTTATATACTTTATTATAATACTTTACTTTGTCTTTTCAAGCTGCCCTTTGAAATCTTCTGTTTAGCTCTTTTACTTCATCATTTCTTCCATTTGCTTTAGCTACTCTGTGTTCAAGAGCACATTTCAGAGTCTCTTCTGGCATCCATTTTGGTCTTTCTTTCTTTCCTGTCTTTTTAATGACCTTTTGCTTTTTTCATGTATGATGTCCTTGTTGTCATCCCACAACTCATCTTGTCCTCAGTCATTTGTGTTCAGTGCATCAAATCTATTCTGGAGATGGTCTCTGAATTCAGGTGGGATATACTCAAGGTCGTACTTTGGCTCTTGTGGACTTGTTTTAATTTTCTTCAGCTTCAACTTGAACCTACATAGGAGCAATTAATGGTCTGTTTCACAGTTGGTCCCTGGCTTTGTTGTGACTGATAATATAGAGCTTCTCCATTGTCTCTTTCCACATATGTAGTCGATTTGATTCCTGTGTTTTTCCATCTGGGGAGGTTCATGTGTATAGTCACCATTTATGTTGTTGAAAAAAGGTATTTCCAATGAATAAGTCATTGGTCTTGGAAAATTCCATCATGCGATCTCTAGCATTGTTTCTGTTACCAACGCCGTATTTTTCAACCTCTGATCCTTCTTTTTTGTTTCCCACTTTCACATTCCAATCACCAGTAATTATCAATGCATCTTTATTATGTGTTTGATCAATTTCAAACTACAAATGTTGGTAAAAATCTTCAATTTCTTCATCTTTGGCATTAATGATTGGTGCATAAATTTGAATAATAGTCATATTAACTGGTCTTTTTTATAGGTGTATGGATATTATCCTATTATTGACAGTGTTGTGTTTCAGGGTAGATTTTGAAATGTTCTTTTTGAAGATGAATTCGACACCATTCCTCTTCAATTTGTCATTCCTAGCATAGTAGACTACATGACTGTCCAATTCAAAATGGCCAATATTAGTCCATTTCAGCTCACTAACGCCAAGGATATTGATCTTCAAATGTTCCATTTCATTTTTGACAATTTCCAGTTTTCCTTGATTCATACTTCGTACATTCCAAGTTCCAATTATTAATGGATATTTGCAGCTGTTGCTTCTTATTTTGAGTCATGCCACATCAGCAAATGAAGGTCCCGGAAGCTTGATTCCATCGATGTCATTAAGGTCAACTCTACTTTGAGGAGGCAGCTCTTCCTCCATCATATTTTCAGAGACTTCCAACTTGAGGAGCTCCTCTTCCGGCACTATATCAAACAGTGTTTCACTATTATCCATAAGGTTTTCACTGGTCAATTTTTCCGGAAGTAGATCACTAGGTTCTTCTTCCCAGTCTATCTCAGTCTGAAAGCTCCAGTGAAACCTGTCCACTATGGGAGACCCTGCTGGTATTTGAAATACATGTGGTGGCATAGCTTCCAGCATCACAGCAACACGCAAGCCACTGCAGTACGACAAACTGACAGACGAGTGGTGGGCAGATACCTTTGTAAATAATGAATGGTCAAGAGATTTGGTGAGTGTCCTGCTTGGTAACGATATGACATTGAGAAAAGATACAGTTCTGATAAGTTCAGACTAGTTATGGAGATATAAAGAGTAAATTATCTAACAATGGGCCTAGTTACACCCTCTGCCTGTAAAATCTGACACCGGGATTTTAATGAGCTCTTATTATCTCAAAACTAGGCTAAAACATCAGAGAACAGACACTTCTAAGAACCAGAGTTCTAATTCTTCAAGCTAACCCTTCAGTCACAGCCAGGAAGAGCAAGTGACTAAGTAGGGGGCTTGTCACGAATGTGAACTCTGCTCAGCATTCCGAGTGGCCATTTAGAAAACACAAAATTAAATCCTTAACGACTACAGCATTTGCCTATTTATAATGGAGTTCTAAGCTTATTCACTAATTGAAACATTTGAATTGTAGTTCACCTACTTCCCCTTCTATAAATCCATGGGAATAAACCTGAGAAAGAAAGAGAATAAGAAACCTCCTTTAGTCTTTACTTTAAATCAAATGTTGAAAGTCACAGAAGAATATAAAATATGTATATGATATAAAGAATCATGATACAGTGAGCATCACTCCTTTGCTCAAATCCCCCCAGTAGTGTTATATCTCCCTTAGAAGAAAAGTCAAAGCCTTCAGGTGATCATTTCATATGCCCATTTCTTACCAGGTTGTTTTTCTCTTTCTTATTAATTTGTAAGGATCTCTCATATAGTCTAGATATAAATGTTTAAGAAATTCTTCTCAATTCAGAAGTTATAAAGATATCCAATATTTTTTTCTGAAAGTGTAATAGTTTTTCCTTTTACATTTAAGTCTTTAGTCCACCTACAGATGATTTTTTATGTATAGTATGATGTAGGGGGTCCAATTTCGTATGTATAGCCAATTGTCCAAGTGCTATTTATTAAAAATTATAATCTGTGCCCCTGATATGAACAGCTAGCTCAAAAGTCTATCATTTCTATTTTTCTATGGGTCTGTTTTGTTCCATTGGTCCCTTTGTCTACCGTTTCACCCAACACCTATTTTTGATTGAAAAAAAAAAAAAAAACTTTAGAAAGTAAGAATAGAAAGCTATTTCTTCAATATAACAATAATACTCTCAGGAACAAATGTTTAATGGTGAAAGGCTAGGAGTGTTTTCATTTAAGCCAGATGAGAAAAGATGCTCGTTATTTTCATTATACTTTAAATTGTTCTGGAAGTGCTAACCAAGACAAAGATTCGATAACAAGCAGTGTACCAGCTGGGAAAAAGAAGACAATATTCTGTTATTTCCAGATGCTATCACTGCCTGACTGAAAAGCCTTTGAAAACAATAAGAGAATTCTGTCAGGTGGTTAGTAGCAAAATTTATATGCAAAAAATAGATAGATTTATTTCTGTGGAAATAATTAGTATCAGGAAAGAAAACGTTCTATTCACAAAAACATTAAGACCCAGAATATCAACGAATCACCAGAGTAACAAACACCTGTTGAGGCTAAGGGAATTTTACATTATCTCTTAATTCTCAAAGCAAACTGTGGATAGGAGTTTTTATTATTATATCCATTTTGCAAGTGGGAAAACAAAGCTTCAGAGAGGTTCAATAGCTAGCCAAGACCATTTACAGAATATAGCAGAGTCAGGGTCTGATCCAAAGTTCATGATCTTAACCACTGGGCAAGACTGTCAGTCTACCTTTATAAAGAAAACTGTACAACTCTATTAAGGACTAAATGGAGGAGATATGTCTTGAATAGGATAGCTGCATATCATGAAGGATGTCAATTCTTTTTCAATTATATTAGAATTAAATGCAAACCCAATAAAAATTCTGATAGGATTTTTAAATAACCACTTTATTGTGATATAATTCACATTAGGATTTTTTTAAATTCACAAAGTGACTCTAAGTTCACAAAATAAGTCTAAAGGAAATTCTGAGAAAAGAGGATATCTTATCCTAGCTGATATTAAAATAAACTGTAAGGCCACAACTATCAAAATAATGAGGTATTAGGATAGAAAAGCCCATTTATTCTCAGCCAGGGACAATTTTGCCCCTTAAAGACATTTGGCAATGTGTGGAGAAACTTTTTTTTTTTTTTAGTTTTTTTTTT
>NW_004443967.1:7026379-7038836 GCF_000243295.1 Trichechus manatus latirostris | reverse complement strand
ACCTCTGCATGAATCTCTCCTCGCTCTCCATTCTCTGTCAGTATTCTCATTCCCTTTGGTGCTTGGCTGAGTTCTTTATCTCTTCATTTGATGTTTTAGGGTTTCAGAATTGTTGTATTCTCTGTTTGGCTTAGTTTTTCGGATCTTTGTTGTGGAGGGACGGTGTGGTGCTTCTGCCTAGAGCGCCATTTTGCAGGAACTCTGGAGAAATTTTTGACTGTCACAACTGAGGGACAGTGTGCCACTGGCATATAGTGGGTAGGGGACAGGAATGCTGTTGAACAGCCTACAATGCATAGGACAGCTTCCCACTCCACTCCCCTACAATGAGGAATTATCTGGTCCCAGAATGCCAATAGTGCTGAGGTTGAAAAACCCTAAAATAGGCAAATGAACAAAACAGAGTAGAGAATCTAGCATTAGACTTAATTATCTATAAAAATATAGTTGAATATAATGGTGCTATTTTAAATCAGTGGAAAGTGATGGATTTTAGATAACTGGTAGCCCATTTAATAAAAAAGTGAAGCTAATCCTAACCTCAGTTCTTACACAAAATCTGACTGTGAATAAAAATTACAAACATCTCCAAGGTATAAAAACAAAGACAAAATACAAGCCTTAATGTGGGGGAAACTTTTGCAGTACACACATCAGAGAAAATAAAAATAATATCCCTAATATGCAAAGAGTTTTTACAAATCAATAAGGAAAAGCCAAACCATCCAGATAAAATAGGCAAAGCACACAAACAGGGAATTCAGAAATTAAAAAAATACATAATATTGTAATAAACTATAATAATGAAAATGATATTTATAATGCAAAATACAGAAAATATAATAATGAAAAATGTAAATTAAAGAAATATTAGTTTGTCAAGAAAATATCTAAAGCATACAATGATTGAAGGCACAGGCTTTTGAGTCAAATAACATGGGAATGAATCCTGCAGTGCCATCTCTTACTAGCAGTAATGAGTATTACTAGCAGTGTAAGCCTTCTGTTGTCCAATTTCAAAGGAAAGCTACAAAGGGCACCCATCACAAGTGTGGTTACATAATGAATAGTCTAAATTTATGTTGCCTAAATGCTAGATAAACAGCTTTCCTTTATATAGCCTGACCTTATTTTACTGAATAAATCTGTACAAATTCAATCTTCCTAGTGCAAATTCACTAGAAGCTATATCAGGAATTTTATTAACTGTAATGATTTATTCAGGCCTCAAGAGTGCCATTTATTTCCCAGTAGAGAAGTAGTTTAGAGTATTTCAGTATTTCATTACTCACTGATTCCACCCCCCGCCCCCGCCAAACTCCATTAAAAGTTCAGGTATAAAAGTATCTCCTACTAGGCTGCAAACATCATTAATAGTTTGGACAGTATTTATAAATATTTTTAAAGAAATAAAATTTCCACATAACCCTAATATCCTGAAAGGAGGTCTTCCATATTAGAAAAAAAAAATTACCCCTTTCCATTTGCTGCCCTTAAATTATCTAAAACTCAGGATTTGGTAGAGAACTCAAATACAACCCTTATTATTTATCATACCCATGGGAATTGTGAGTCTCAGGCAGCCTGAGGTCAAGCAAAACATAAAATCCCAGTGGAGATTCACCCATGCTGCCTGCGTTCCAGATGCTATTTATGGGAGGTTGAAGTTGCTCAATGGGAGGGTACACAACGGTTACTCAAGTCCCGCAGGTGGACTGCTTAGCCCTGCCACCAAAACCTTTCTCCTCCATTGCATATCACATCCCAAGAGAGCCAACTATGGTCACCCTTGCCCAACTTAGGCATCAGTCACAGATGCCAACAGGAAGGAAGGCAAGTCTCATGAAGCAGTTCTTTTTGAACACAGGGATGGTGCTAAGGTCTGTAGGTGGTGTGAAAGGATGGCTCAGAGACAAAAGTATTTAGAAAAGAAAAATAGACTTTTACTTGTAAGGAAGTCATACATAAATACACAGTCACACAACAAACACTTAAAGGAAAAAAACCCTCAAGATTACCAAGGTCACCAGGTTTACAGTTGTCTCTTAATGGTGATCAAATTGATCAAATCACAAAAGCGGAGACATATCTTCTGTGTGTGGAAAAGTTAGGAGCAAAGTTGTTTCTATTCCTGAGTTAGAAACTTATGAGAAATGCTCAAAACCCTCCACTGGTTTCCCATCTTCCTTGGAATGATTTCCAAGTTCTTTATCACGTTCTTATAAGCTCTAGAGATTTGATCTCTTCACTACTGACGTAATTTCCTCCTACTGGAAGAAAAATGAAAGCATTTTTGGCTGTTCATTTTATTCCTCTCCCTGCTTCGAGACTCATTTGACCCAGGGCTGGTTTTATTAAATTATTCTGTGCTATAGTATTTCTGTTACTACTGTCATTTCTGCTTTTCCATCTCAATGAACAATTTTTGAGCCATTGATCCTTCTTAGTGAAATTGGGGATGTAACAAATACAAAAGTAGCAATAAATTGTGCAAATTAACAAGCTCAATTGAAGAATAACCCCCAAATGACATGAAAACACATTAGCTGAGAAGAACTGCTCCCTGTTAAGTAAAATGCTCTCTGCGGCTAAACAATGAGTTTTACCCTTGCAGCACATGCTAAATTTATTAAGAAGGAAATGAGCTTTCTGTGGAAATCATAGTTAATATTACATTTTATATTTGTCAAATGTATGGGAACAAAATTGTTTCATTCCTTTATTTATCTGACTTTGCGGAACCATCTGCGTAGCCTTTGGTAGAATTGCCTCTGAGAAGAACTGAGCAGGAAACTCCACAAGGATAGGAACTGTGGTTCAGTGCATTACTTAATATGGCCCTTCTAGCCGTATCTTGTAACCCCCACCAAATGACTGAGTAGGACTATGCAAATGAAGTGTCTGTGGCCCACTAAGAGGATTGGATAGCTTGCTAATAATACAAATAAGGTGCATAGAACCCTTGTGGGGATGACACCATGCAAATAACATGTATGGAACCCTAAAAAGGGGACTGGTTAGTTTTGCCATCCACTAGGCTTAAAATGAGCCATCCCAGAGGCAGACGGGGGTCCTTACTATAATCAAGAAAGACGAGCCAGGAGTGAAGCACATCCTTTGGACCCAGGATGCCTGTGCTAAGAGCCTCCTAGACTCAGGAGACAGACAGAGATGTAACATGGAAGACAGTGAGAGATGGAGAAAGGCAATGGCAGAGAAAAGGTGGCAGCAGAGCCTGCAGAACCAGGAGACTGGCAGGAGACAGTGCGGTGGGCTTCCCAGCCCACAGAGCGAGAGAGCTGTGTGTCTTCAGGTAGGATGTTTGGTGGCGGAGTGGGATTCCTCCAGGCATTTATTGGCAAAGCTAAAGAACTTTGTAACACTTGCCCAAGCAGGGAAGAGGCTTGGTTGTCCCTAAAGGCATAAAGCGCTGAGGGGCCAAGGGCCAGAGAGAGGCCTGTCTGCAGGCACGGCTGAGAAGAGACTGTCCTGATCGGAGAACTGTATCGTGAGTCCTTCCTGATCCTGAATTGTAACCTGCTACTTCCCTAATAAACTCCATAATCATGAGTATTGTCTGTGAGTTCTGTGTTGCCATTGCAATGAATTATTGAACCCAGCAGAGAAGTAGAGAGTGCCGTGGGAGGGACGGCTGGGGTCAGAACTGGTAAAAAGACTGGCAAGAAGAGGTATGCCTGACCTCTGCTTCATAGGAATCAACCTTGGGCTATTGACCTTGATTCTCCTTCCCCCTTGTGAAGTTAGAAAAGGTCAGATGCCTGTGCCATGCCATTTTTACGGGGACCTTAACTGTATTTCTACCTTTTGAACCCTACTGCCCAGCATGGGACTTGGACCTGGTCAACTCTATAAATACTTGTTGAAGGAATGAACACACCACCACTATTAGCCTCAGGTACATGAAGTGTTCATGATTTCTCTCACTTTTTCATCATCTTCTACTCTCAGGCCCCTAGTGCATGTTAAGAAATAGATACAAGCAAATTATATTCTTCTGCCTACTCAACGTGCATAAGGGATAGCAGTAGTGCCTTGAGCCAAGGATGACAAATAAGTTTTGACTTGTGTGTCAACAATAATTAACTGGTAGTGACTGCTGGGGGCACTGGTGTGAGAAGGATTCTGAAGTCACATGTAATTTCAATAGAAAAGAGTATGATGATCAATTAGTGATGGGGTTATGTGTTGGGAGTGAAAAATGGCATCACATTTGCCATGTAGGTTCCATTCCCATCTTCAGTTAGTTATTTTGACAGTAAAAAGCTAAATGTTCTAAGTGCTGATATGGAATTTAAGGTGTCAGCAATGAGGTGAAGGGGTGATTGAGGATATTAGCTCTTTGATGGATTCTCCAAGAATCCCAAGGCTTCACCTGCAAGCAGAGTACTAGGTGAGGTATTTTGGACCATATGAGGCACAGATCAATGGTTGCCATACCCAGATGAACATCAGAAATACCTGTGGAACTTTATAAAGTCACTTTCTAGGCCTCTACTGAGACCTACTGGATCATACATTTTAGGGGCAGTATTGAGGGTTCGGTATTTTTTAAAACGTCCTGAGATGCCTCAGAGGCATACACAAATTTTGGAAAGAAAATAGACTAGAGTGAACTGAAATCTTGATTCTTCCCAGTGGGATACCTAGGAAGCTAGTTGTCAAAGCTGTTGTTTAGGGATTCTGCAAAGCTTTGGAGCATCACAGACTATTTTAACCCCATTACTTGGCACCCAAATTTTCCCTATATGCTGCCATGCCATGTCTACTGCACAGTCTTTCCCAAATGCCTTCATAGACCATCTTCCAAAGAGGAGTTGTCTACACCCCCTATTTTTTCTGCCTCCACCTACTATTTGCTTCATTAACACGTTTTTTTCTAATTTCACTTTCATATCATTAAAGTGGTCCATTGCCAAAGTAACTAGAAATGGTGCACCTTCATTTCAGGTTCAGTAGGACCCTGAGCTCTACTTGGTCAAGTTCTGACTGACTTCTTGGTTCCTGCCACTCATGTGGTCCACAAAATGCAAAGCATTCACCCTTTTGTAGTACTGCTTATTGACGGGGGCCAGACTGCTCCTGGATCTGAATCCTGTCGTTGTCGTTGACCAGCCATAGGATCTTTGACCAGTCACTTAACCTCTCTGTGCCTCATCTGTATAAGTGACTACTTCATAGGGTTTTTGAAGACTGCATCAGAGCAAATGTGCAAAGGTTTTGGAATTGTAGCTGGCATACAGTATGTACCCAATAGATTTTAGTTTTAATTATTATTCTGTTGATTTCTTCCTGATTTATATTGTTTCTGTACTAGTCCACATCAATCTTTTCAATCTTCCTTAAATTTCCTAACGGAATTCATCTTACTCTTCTAACTAAACCTAATAATTTTTCCTCCTTCAGTGCAACAGATCTGATCAATATTACCCACTCAACATATAACCCAGTGGTTTACTTGTTAAATGATACATGGTACCATTTAACAAGTAAAATACTTGAATTTAATAAATATTGAAAACAAGTGACAAAATTAGTATTTCATTTTCAATATTGTATTTAAAGATTCTTCACTAAATATGGAGCCCTGGTGGCACAGTGGTTAAAAGCTCGGCTGCGAACCAAAAGGTCGGCAGTTCAAATCCACCAGCTGCTCCTTGGAAACCCTATGCGACAGTTCTACTCTGTCCTATAGAGTCGTTGTGAGTTGGAATCCAGTTATATTTTTTATTTATATAGAAACCACAAATTTATCTCTAATCATGCAGATTTACACAAAGAATTTCAAAGAAAACAGTTGTCAGGTTAATTCACTTTAAAAGAGAAGTTTGCTTAAAATATGCTAATGCTAGTTAGTCATATAACAACGTTATTTTGAGTGCACGTAATATGAAGAGAACTGTATTCATCATAAAAGTTAGTTTGACATGTCATTGTTTTGTTTACTGTATGTTATCTTTTACTGCCAACCAGAACTTGATAACTACTCTTTGTAATAAAAACACTATAGGAAGGGCAATTGTATCTGGCAAGCCATCTGAGATGAGGATGCTATCAGAACAATACTTGTAGCTTCTTAAGTGATGACAGGCACACACTCCTGTGAAATAAAACATGATCTCACAAGAGTGACCATTATCGTCTTGTGGCTGGTATTCTGATCAGAATATAATGATGGGATAGATTACTGTTTCTTGAGTCACTATGATTTCCAAGATTAGAATAACTGATCTAGAACACATTATGGCTACAAAGGATAATTTGAGTTTGTGCCTTTTTTTTTGCAGTTAACAAAAGCTGTTTGTGATTATAATAGTTAGACCACAGGTAAATGAGGGAAAAGATGGTTTGGTTTATAGGAAAATGTAACTTCTTAATAAATAACCTAGGTAAATCCAATAGAAAGTTTATAACAAATGTATGTCTTTCAAACACTTTTCTCCTCTTTTCTTTCCTAACGAGAACCTCAGGGAATACATAACATTCAGTTGGACTATATTTGATGTTCTTAATTTTATCAAGAACAAAATAATATATTTAGCAAGTATGTCAAACTATAACTTAATATTTTCCTTAGAAGCTTTCATTATACACATGATTTTACCTTCCAAGAATCTATCTTGATAAAAAAAAAAAATATATATATATATATATATATATATATAAATGTAATTCTTTTTATCTAGGGAAAAATTCTAGAAGGCCTGAAGTTTAGCTCATTTAAAAACCTAAGATATTAAACAAAGGGAGAATGATTTTCAAATAGCCCCACAAAATGAAAATTAGGGGGGCACTTTGATAAGACTGCAGTTAAGGAGCTCATCCCAGTGGGGGCGTTAGGGAGTATCGCCATGACCCACATCCACAGTGTGGCATCATTGCTGTCCACTGTAGTCAGCCCCCTTCAGGCATGCCCGCAAACAAGGCTCAGCTGAACACAACCTTAAAAGAGATGTGCATGCCTCTTGAATACCCGTAGTTGGATATGCACTTTCCTTGCTTTGCAAGATGTACACATATGTAGTTTATATAATCACATCTACGTTTGTGAAGAGACCGACTGGATCTACCCTATCTTACCGTATTGTGAAGTGCAATGTGCTCCTAAGCTCCACTTATATTACAGAGGGAATTTTCGAAAATCCACAAAATTTGTCTCTGCCTCTCTGAGCCTTGGTTTCCTCATCTGCCAAAAAAGGACAATTAAAAAAAAAAAATTTCCATCAAGTCGATTTCCACTAATGGCGACCCCGTGTGTTATGACATTGTAGGGTTATGTGATAATCACACAAGAGAATGCATATAGAGTGGTTAGCTCTGTGCTCCTAATTCTGTGACTCGTCCTTCTGTCTATTGCCGTGAAGTTGATTCCAACTCATAGCAACCCTACAGGACAGAGCAGAACTGCCCATAGTGTTTCCAAGGAGCAGCTGGTGGATTCGAACTGCTGATCTTCTGGTTAGCAGCCGAGCTCTTAACCACTGCACCACCAGGTATTTGGAATTCTAAATACCTAATATTTTAAAAGAAAAATAAGACTCAGAGAGTTAGAGAGAGAGAGAGAGAAAAAAAAAAAAACAGTAACAGGAAATGCAACACAGTTATTTTTTCCTGAATTGCTGCCATCTCAGGCTCTGGATCATAAACTGGTTTTCTCAGCTAAGAAAGCAGGCTTCCAACAGGCCCCTGAAGCTGTGGGGGCCTGGGACACAGCCCGCTGGAGATGTACTCACCTGACTAGCTACTTTTTGCAATAAAAAGGGCTTCATTCCTTAAATGTGGCCTGGATTGCTAATGATCATGAAGCAGGCACAGGACAGGGCAACATTTTGTTCTGTTATACATGAAGTCGCCATGAGTTGGACTCGACTTGACAACAACTAACAACACTACTCAGTGTGATTTTCTAGTTTTCACTGTTTTTACCAACCTATGATTCACCAATTGGTTTCATTTATCCTCTTTCCAACCTCGCCAGCAGTGTGGGAGCCCAGCTTTTTGTCAATGGTATAAGCAACAGAAGGGGAGAACATGAAGTATCAGGATTAAAGATGTAGAGAACCTCTGGAAACGTGACTTACTAAGACAACAAGAGCTGCAGAGAAATGGAGGGATTTTGTCCCACTCAATGCAAGAAATATCAGCACTCTAAAGATGCATTAGCTATGGCATTTTTCCAAAGTTACATTAAAAATAGAAATGCATCTCACTTTTAATTTCGTTATCATAGGATTTTGTTTCCTTTTACTATGAAGCGTGATCCAAGTCTAATACGAAGAGTTGCTAATAGGAACTTGCTATATCAATGGCCACCAGGGCTCCATAAAATACTAGTAAAGGTAATTATCTAAACCCATGACATTCAATTTCCGTGTCTCTCTTTAGCTTTCTATTTAATCTATAACACTCACTCTATACACACAACCAATGTGGTATTTTGGATGAATTATTGCATTGATATATTCAAATTAAAATCAGTAACTGGAGAAATTCGGTTAAAAACAAAAACTCACAACTTTGTTGCTTGATTAAATTGCCTTTATCAGCTTTTTTTTTTTAAAAAGCAAAATGGACCAGGTAATTGTGTTAAATTGGTGTGTAGACATAGCTTAAATGCTGCCCTCACACACTGCTGTTTGCTGTTCAACCAAGGGGAATGTTCAGTCTCCTAGAGAAATACCTTTGTTAATTATATCCCAAAAGCAATTACATTGTAACAGAGGCTAGTGAGTAACATCAGTAAATTTTTATATAAACTGGTGGCAGATACCTGAGCATCTACATCTGTTCCTTCTGCTCCCAGATCCAGATATTCTGTGAGGACGGGGTACCTCTATTAGAGTTAGTTCTCCCCTTCTCCGGTCCACAGGTACCATCCTCTGTCTCACCTGAAACCTGTGTGGAGGTAGGAAGGGGATAGACAGTAAAACAGCAAATAGTTCAGGACCCCAGGGCCTTCTCTTTCCTTGTTGTTGTTAGTTGCTGTCAAGTCAATTTCAACTTACAGTGACCCTATAGGACAGAGTAGAACTGTCCCACATGGTTTCCTAGGCTATAATCTTTATGGGAACAGATCACCAGGTCTTTTCTCCTGTGGAGTGGTTAGTGGGTTCAAACCACTGACCTTTCAGTTAGCAGCAGAGCCCTTAACCATTGCACCACCAAGGATCCTGTTGCTAAATAATGCATAAGGTCCCTAGGTGGCTCAAAAGTTTGTGCTCAACTGCTAACCTAAAGGTTGGTGGTTCAAACCTACCTAGTGGTACTGCAGAAGACAGGCCTGGCGATATTCATCCACTAAGATTACAGCCAAGAAAACCCTATGGAGTAGTTCTATTCTGTAACATATGGGGTCGCCATAAACTGAAATTGACTCTATGGCAACTAACAACAACAACAATTATTAATGCATATGGTGAGCACAATGCAATGTCCTCCATGTTTTATGTTTTTATGGTGTCATGCACACTGTTAATCCAACAGCAATAATCAATAATCAGGAGAGTACTTATACTTTCTACCCTTACACATGTTGTTATTCTTAAATTTCAAGATTGGTTCCAAAACGGAATTTTAACCAGAGCAAAGTCTTGAAAATTTCAATGTACATAGCATAGAACAAATGCAGAGATTTAATTCATTTCAAAAATGTATAAAACATGGTACTGTGGTTTGTTGATTTATGAAGCAGTCACTGGATTTAACAATATGCTCATTTTTCTACTAGAAGTCACCTTAATAAACATATTAAAGCCTTTCCACAATAAAAAGACAAATCAAACTTTTGGAAAACATGTATTGTATTTTGTACAATCATAAAAACAGATAAATACCTAATTAGGGTGTTACTTGGTGGGGGAGAATTATGACCACACAAGAAAATCCAAACATTATTTTTTACTGATTGATTCATTCACTCATCCAGTCATTCATATACGCATGTTGTTGTTGTTACTGGCCCCGACTCATGGCAACCCCATGCACAACAAAACAAAATGTTGCTCAGTCCTGTGCCATTTCCATGATTAGCTGCAGATTGGACCGTTGTGATCCATAGGGTTTTCAATGACTGATTTTAAGAAGTAGATTGACAGGCCTCTCTTTCTAGTCCATCTTAGTCTGGAAGCTCTGCTGAAATCTGTTCAGCATCTCGGCAACACACAAGCCTCCACTGGCAGATAGGTGATGGCTATGCAAGAGATACATATGCCGGGAATTGAACCACAAATGGTCCCTTTGTGAATTAGAGGATCTGGGGTTTGGCGCTGACTCTGGCATCAATTAAACAATTAATGAAGCAAATTATTTCTCCTCTTGGCACCTCAGTGTGTCATCTCTAAAATGAAGGTAGTATTCAGGAGGCGGGGCCAAGATGGCAGGGTAGTCAGATGCTTCCGGTGGAGCCTTTTACAACAAAGACCCGAAAAAACAAGTGATTTGATTATATATGGCAATCTGGGAGCACTGAACATCAAAGGCAGAGTTGAGGAACTGGACTGAATGGCAGGGGAAGGGATAGACAGTTTGGAAGCAGCGAGGAGTTGCCAGACCTGACGCAGGGAGAGCCTGAGTCCTTCAGGCCTGATCAGCTCAGGGGTGAGCAGTGAGGCGAGCAAGCGGCGGTGCTCAGGAGGCCCATTTTCTGCACTGGGAGAGACCCAGCACCAGAGAGTCTACACAGCCACCCAGAACCAATGAGAAGCATCCCTCATCAGCGAAAGATAAGCGCTTGCATACGGCCTACCGTGTGGATCAAAAACACTCCCCTTAGGGAAAAACTTCTCTCCCATTTACCTCCCCACTCCCTGCTCTGCACTGGGTCCTGGACTGGCTTCAGCAATTGTTGAGTCCCCTGGGCCAGAAGTAAGATCCATCACATGCTGGGAGCCATTTTCCCTGCTTTGGAGAGTGAACAAATTAACAAACAGGAAAAATAAACTGCCAACTCCCCTAAACCACAAATCCAGGGTAGGCACAGCTTCTTTGCCTAGGCATAGGGATAAGGGATCCACGGACTTTGAGTGCCTTTCCCCCTGCATAGACTTGTGTGGGCCCACCTCAACAGCGTAGGCCCTCATCACCGCAGTACAACAGGGTATATACCGGAACTCTAACTTCAACTGTTTCAGTTGTGAAGTGGCAGATTCTTGACATTTGACACTGCTCTGCCCATTAAGCAGAGTCTTCACCTACCCACGTCAGGGACCTGAGGACTAGTGGCTCCACCCAAACCACCCAGCCACCTGCGATAGGGGCCCACAAATAAGAGGTGTCCCCAGTCCTTACAGCCAACAGCATTAGGTGCCCATACTTTGGCTGCAAAATCCACCCACCTATGCGCTTTAGGGAACAGGGACACGACTTTCTGCTGGACACTCGGGGGCAGATGTCAGCCCCCTGCCTTGCTCAGAGTGTGTCCCTCTGCTGCAGCCACATGCCTTTGCCTACGCCAATCACCCATGCCTGTCTAGGACTGTAAGTGGAGCCTACACCACATACTTGGGGGCTATCTACCTGGGCACCTGAGCTGAATACATACAGGAGGAGTGGGCAGACTCCTGAGCTCACATGCCTAGTAACAGATCTAACCACCTGGTAACAGGACATTAGAGCTTCAAAGGTGCCAATAATCAAACTAGCTCCTATGAACAGCCTATTAGGGCATATCAAAACAAGAAGCTAGGACACAGTAAGCAAACATAAAATAAATAAATATAATAACTTACTGAAGTCTTGGAGACAACAGTCAATATCAAATCACATAAAGAGACAATCCATGATGGCTTCAGCAAGCTCCCAAAATAAAGAATCTAGAAATTTTCCAGAGAAGGAAAATTTCGTGAAATTATCAGAGGCAGAATACAAAAGATTAATATACAGAACTCTTCAAGAAATTAGGAAGGAAATTAAGCAAAACACAGAACACGCAATAGAGGGAATTAAAAAGATTAGAGCAGAGCATAAAGACAAATTTAACAGGCTGCGAGAATCCATAGAGAGACAGCAATCAGAAATCCCGAAGATTAACAATAAAATTTCAGAATTAGACAACTCAGTTGAAAGTCAGAGGAGCATAATTGAGGCAATAGAAGTCAGAATTAGTGAGATTGAAGATAAAGCACTTGACACCAACTTATTTGAGGAAAAATCAGATAAAAGGATTTAAAAAAATGAAGAAACCCTAAGAATTGTGTGGGATTCTATCAATAGGAATAACCTATGAGTGACTGGAGTACCAGAACAGGGGGCATAACAGAAAACACAGAGAGAATCATTGAAGATTTGTTGGCAGAAAATTTCCCTGATATCGTGAAAGATGACAAGATATCTATCCAAGGTGCTCATCGAATCCCACATAAGGTAGATCCCAAAAGAAAGTCACCAAGACATATTATAATCAAACTTGCCAAAACCAAAGATAAAGAGAGAATTTTAAGAG
>NW_004443967.1:7017620-7024607 GCF_000243295.1 Trichechus manatus latirostris | reverse complement strand
AGGAGTGTGCTGTCACAGTATGGGGAGAGCAATTAGGGTCACATAACAATTGTGTATAAATTTTTGTATGAAAAAAAATGAAGGTAGTATTGATAGTTTCTGGGGTTTCTATCTCAATCTTAAATCCATTGGGAATTTAAGTCTCACATAGCCCCAAAGGATTTAGGAATGAGAAATTCCAGGAACTATGAATACTATCTTCATTTTATAGATGACACACTGAGGCTCAAAAAGGAGGAATAATTTGCTTCATTAATTGATTAATTAATGTCGGAGTCAGGACAAGACTCTTAGATCCTCTAATTCACAAGCATATGCTCTATTCACTACTTTACAATTTAAGATATTTTAAAAGAAAGAAACTTCTGCCTCTAAGATTTCAGAAAGTGTCATCTTCGTTGTTGGTACAAAATAGTACATGTCCTTATTCCTGTTGTCTTTTGCATTTTTTCTTTTTCCAAGTTGTATGTTTTGGACCCCTCGGGCCTCTGTTTTCCTCTTTGTGCTAACCAATGGAATTACAGTTTCTGGCCTTGGAAATCCACTATCCTTTGTAAGCGCTGGTAAAAGAAACCTCTGTAAATAGGGAGAAATGTTGCATTTCCTCCTGCAGTTTCAGAGGGAAGCAAATGGCATCAAGTATCATAAAAACGTTGTTGCACATGCTGTTTCTAAATGCTAAACAGAGTTTTGTAAAACACCTAGGCTTAACTATGGATGTTATATTCTGCAAAAGTAACACTCATTCGGTAAAGGTCTAATTCTGATTCGTTAACTTAAAAATGTTTTGCTCTGGAAATAAAATTTAAATTCTTTTCTGCTCTCCAGAAACTAAAAACACCCATGCGCTTTCATTTTTAAGCCAGAAGGGAATCACTGATGCTCCCCTTTTCTCTCTCTTGCATGCAGAAATGTGACTTGGTTAGAGTTCTTCCTTAAACAGCTTGAGTCTTGTCTTATATAAATGAACAGTGTCCAGGAGTCATCACCTGCTACCACATGCTCTTTGAGCTAAGAGTCAGGGAATGATGGTGTTTTCTTTACTTTTACCCAAGATTCTCCTTCTCACACATACATCTCTAGCCTTAAATTGTTTTAAATGTTAAGTTTGCTGTGGTTATTTCTAAATAATATATTGAAGGTGGGTAATTGCATCTGTCTTCATAATCAAGGGGAAGGGTTCTGCCATTGACTCGGTGAGGGCCACTGGGCTGTGTCAGAGAGGACCCTGAGATGAGTGCATTAGTCAGCTCTGGTTGGCTTCATCCTAAACCTTTGTTCCCTCTGCCTGGGAACCTCAAGAAAATTATTGCTGCTCTGGCCACAGCTGACAGTCAATAGCGCCTCGATAGATAGATGTATGTGTGGGCCGGTGAACAAAATGTCAATTCTACTCCTCCAGGACCACAGCTACTGGAAAAATAAAGTACACTGAATCCCCAATTGGGATCACTTATACCAATATACATGGTAACCACAGAACTCAAAAATGAAAACCTAGTAGGTTCCCTTTTAGTAGTTATTGCTTCCATAGGAGATCGATGAGTTCTGGGTGAAGGTCTTAAGAGGGGTCGAGTAAGCTGGTTCTTTTCTGTGCCCCTCTCACCCTGCTTCTGTTACAATTCTTGTCTTGTATTAGAATCAGTGATTTTCTTTCCTGGTCCTCCTCTATGCTATGTATTCCTTGAGGAAAAAACCTGCTGCCGTCGAGTCGATTACAACTCATAACGACCCTATAGGACGGAGAAGAACTGCCCCGTAGGATTTCCAAGGAGCGGCTGGTGGATTCCAACTGGTGACCTTCCGGTTAGCAGCCAAACACTTAACCACTGCGCCACAAAGGCTCTGTATTCCTTGAGAGCAGGGACTATTTCTTGTTTTCCATGTAACCTCATTACTTAGCACAATGGCTGGCACAGGGACCATTCAATAAATGTTTGTTAAATAAATGAATAAAAAAATAGGAAAATATATGACTATATAAAGGAAAACTGGTTGTAAAAATCAAACATAGAAAGCAGGGTGTATAAACCCATTGCCGTCGAGTTGATTCTGTCTCATAGCTACCCTGTAGAGGGGAAGAAAATTTGTCAAAAATTACTGGCATCATCAATATAGACATTATCAGAATGAAATATAGTAGAAAGACTCCACTCCCCTGAGTATAAATAACTCTGAAATCATTTAGAGCAGAACTCTAGAGGAGCATATGTAAAATAAAGAAGCCCATCTGGTATTATAATGTAAATATATATTTTTGGGAAAAAAGCAAAACACAACACCACAAAAACCGTACCTATCATTTTTATTATGCCATCTACAGAAAGGAAAGTTTTACAAAGTCTTCTGGGCCAGAAGGTACAGGAAGATTGATTTTCCCAAGTCGGGGAGTAAAGACCCCAGGAGAGACATGCGGTTTTTATGTTTATCTAACGTGAGCTTTGGTTTTAAAAGACTGAGGAACACTAACTTGGCATAAATTATACTTCTGTTCCCAAGGCCCCTGCCTGTTCTGGAGAGTTGCAGAGTCAACAAAACCTGAGGGCTCTATTAAGCAAGGGAATTTCTACTATTCACGTAGATCAGAGGAGCCTGGGGAAATAGTTGTGTGACTCCACCAGGTGTCTGAACTTCCCTTCACTTTGGCAAGAGCGTTCATTCTTCCCCTCCCCCAGCCCTAGGCATAGCGCAAAGGTCAAAGCCTTCTACATAAATGTGTCTTTACCTGACCATTTGTCCCTTTCCTCTAGCCCTCCTGGAGCACGAGCCCTTGTAAACTTTCTTCCAGGCACAGCACACAACAACAGGAGAGCTGTAAGCAAGGTGAAAAAACAACCCATCCTACCAGCCAGCACGTACATAGTCAATCCCCACGGACTAGCAAAGGGGGAACCTGAATCTGATCAAGCCTCTCCATCTTACTACTAGTTCACAGGAAGTAAACAGGATAGAGGAATATGTTAAATGACACCAAGGAGATTCAATCAGTTGAGCGTGAGACATTTTATAGAACACTTGACCTGGTTTATTTAAAAAGTGACATGAAGTAAGGGGGAGGGGCAATTGCTGTGGATTAAAAGAGCTATAGGGACAAAAACCAAATGCAATGTGTGGACCTTGTTTGGATCCCAATTTAAACACACTAACTGCCAAAAGGGAATTCCAGAACACTTAATTGTGCTCATGAGGAACCTGTACATAGATCAAGAGGCAGTCGTTCAAACAGAACAAAGGGATATGGCGTGGTTTAAAGTCAGGAAAGGTGTGCATCAGGGTTGTATCTTTTCATCATACCTATTCAATCTGTATGCTGAGCAAATAATCCGAGAAGCTGAACTATATGACAAAGAATGGGGCATCAGGATTGGAGGAAGATTCATTAACAACCTGCGTTATGCAGATGATACAACTTGCTTGCTGAAAGTAAAGATGACTTGAAGCACTTACTGATGAAGATCAAAGACTGTAGCCTTCAGTATGGATTACACCTTAACATAAAGAAAACAAAAATCCTCACAACTCGACCAATAAGCAACATCACAATAAACGGAGAAAATACTGAAGTTTTAAAGGATTTCATTTTACTTGGATCCACAATCAACACCCACGGAAGCAGCAGTCAAGAAATCAAAAGACGCACTGCACTGGACAAATCTGCTGCAAAAGACGTCTTTAAAGTGTTGAAGAGCAAAGATGTCACCTTGAAGACTAAGGTACGCCTGACTCAAGCCATGGTGTTTTCAGTTGCCTCCTATGCATATGAAAGCTGGATTATGAATAAGAAAGACTGAAGAAGAATTGATGCTTTTGAATTGTGATGTTGGAGAGCAATAGTGAATATACTATGGACTGCCAAAAGAGCGAAAAAATCTGTCTCGGAAGAAGTACAACCAGAATGCTCCTTAAAAGCAAGCATGGCCAGACTATATTTTATATACTTTGGACATGTTGTCAGGAGGGATCAGTCCCTGGAGAAGGACATCATGCTTGGTAAAGTAGAGGGTCAGCGAAAAAGAGGAAGACCCTCAATGAGGTGAACTGACAAAGTGGCTGCAACAAAGGCTTAAGCATAACAATGATTGTGAGGAAGGCACAGGACCAGGCAGTGTTTTGTTCTGTTGTACATCGGGTCGCTGTGAGTCGGAACCAACTCAATGGCACCTAACAACAACTGCCAAAAAAACAGTTTTGAAACAATCTGGGAAACTTAAATACAACCCAAACATTTTCCAAACAAAAATGTTTAGAAACACATTTTATGGAAACCCTGGTGGCATAGTGGTTAAGAGCTATGGCTGCTAACCAAAAGGTCAGCTGTTTGAATCCCACCAGGCATTCCTTGGAAACTCTATGGGACAGTTCTACTCTGTCCTATAAGGTTGCTATGAGTTGGAATCAACTCAGTGGCAGTGGGTTTGGTTTATGGTTTTATTGTTTATTTTGATAAAATTGGTAGTCTAGTTATGTTACTATACAAGTTTATCATTTATTGATACCTACTGAAGTATATATAGCATAACTAGCATTATGTCTAGGATTTGTTTTAAAATACTCTAGCAAAACAAAACAAAAACCAGGAGTGTTTGTGTGTGTGTGTGTGTGTGTGTGTGTGTGTGTGTGTGTACATGTGCATAAAATAGACTTGGCAAAATTTGAGAATTGTTAAGCTGAATGATAAGTACCTGGAGTTCATTTTACTGATTTCTCTGCTTTTGTGAATATCTGAAAATTTCTACAATAAAAAGGAAAAAGGAAAAAAAGAAAAAACTTGAGGGGTGGAATAAATGAATAAAACTTTTCCATTCAGTTTAGGGACCGGTGGTCATTGAAAATCTTTGGTTAGAGCTGTTCCAAGGTCAGATGCGAGCAGAGAGGGATTTAGATTTAATAAGTTTTTTTTTGTTTGTTTGGTTTAAGGGAGGAGACTTCAGAATTTTTAAAACTTGATCAATGAAAAGTTGAATACACAAGAGAAAGAAAAAGTAACCCATAGGGCAAGATTCCTGAGAAAGCAGGAGGACGTGAGAGCCAATGGCACAGAAGCAGGGGTTGGCCTTGCCCCCCCGTTACAGGCCACAAACACTGCGCTACGATAAACCAGGGCACTAAGAGGAAAAAGGAATCATTTTTTAAGAGCATTCCTAGAGAACAACACACATAGAAAATAATGACGTGACCTTGAACTTTCGGAATTCCTTTGCCTAGATAGCTCAAGAACTATTTTTCATCCTCCCTACATTCTTATAATGCAAAAAAGGGGACAGATATTAAGAACTATGGGACAGAAAGTCTATACTTTGTTAAAATAGGGTTCCCAGGAGTTAATTGACTCCCATTTGTCTTTTCAAGCTTAGAAAGAGCCGACCAAGGGACCTATTGGTCAAGGAGGCGAGCCAGGACTTGCAGAGCCTGATGCCGTCCTGATCCATAACTCTTGTTCCCGGCTGGCCGAGCACTTCCTGAAAAGAAGACAGGCTGAGCAGAGAGCAGTGCAGACTCAGGTCAGGTGCTCACCCAGGATGATGTCCCTCCCTGAAGTCATGAAACTGACCCCATGGCCAGGTTGCTAATGAGCCATGGTGCCAGGACACAGTTACTCAGTATGGCTCTGTCCCTCCTGCTGAGCTTGCTCATGGCCACCCTTTTCCTGGGCTGGGTCCAGAACTGTCCAGGCTTGGGGCTGATATGTCCAGTTTGCCAGTGACAGCAGGCTGCTCTGCCATGTCATGCCATATGTGTCACATTTCCTTTCCTCCTTCTACCAAGCCTAGTGCTCCAATCAATCTACCATCCTCTACTTACATAATGTGAAGAGTCACTCACTTTGTTTTCTGCTTTCCGTCCCAGCTCAAGTTTATTTACTTGCATCCATGGGTCTCTTTTCAAGGTTCAGTTGGCAGCGAGGTACCACAGAGAATCAAGAAACCCTCTGCAGAGTATCTGTCATCATTTCTTGCCAACAGTGTTTATAGCACAGAGCGATCGGCTTAGCCCATCGACAGAAAGCAGAGCAAACACAGACATTTCATCTTTCCATTTCACTGGATAAGGAGACGTGAATTAGAAGAAATTGAAGCAAAATAAAGGAAAAAACACAACGGACACATTTAAATAATTACAATATTATTATTGCAGATACAAAGGGTTATCCAAGTGATTTTCAAATGAAATACTGTCTTTAGGCTAAATACAAATTGACAACAGGGCCTTCAGGACCTGGGGAAACATGTAATTCTCCTGTGACGGGGATTTCTGGAAGAAGGGGGCCACGCCCTGGGCTGATGGTCTCCAGGGTCCATTGTTGACTCTGATTAACACATCATAGACATGCCAGAATCTCTTACGTCACACACCCTGAAGACCAAGGAACACCATAGAAATACTAATGTACCATCATTCGTTTTCATTATTAATAAAGACACTTCAACCCACAGGGTTATGATCTGCTATATATCATGAAATATATTCATAATTTGTCTCAGCACAATTTAACAATAAATACTGTTTAATTTTAGAACAATGATTATTCCAGCTGGAAATACTCTAAAACATACTTCAAAAATTCAACCAGACCAAGGCTCACTTTCATCTACACTTATTCCTCTTACTCAGGGAAATTCTAACACGAGTAGTCTATTTTGTCACTGATACCCAGGTTCCTATATATCACAGGACTATAGTCAGTCTCAGGGCTCAGAATCTGTTTTCAAGGCACACACAGAAGTTTATCAATGAGAAGAACATTCTATATAGAAAAAACCTGTACTTTTCTATCTCACAAGGCCAAAATTGGTCCAGATACCAATAGGAAAAAGACTCTTTTTTTCCCATTGCTCCCACTAAATAATTCCATTAAAGTCGTATCTGGGATTAGCATGGTGTTAGAATCTGGGCGATATTAGGGTCCACAGTGTCCCAGCTGCAGAAGGTAGATCTAAAAATTTTAAAGAAAAAAAAAAAAAGATGTTTTAATATGTTTCTGGGAAA
>NW_004443967.1:7015664-7016707 GCF_000243295.1 Trichechus manatus latirostris | reverse complement strand
CGGTAGTCAAGACAGCCTGGTAGTGGTACAATAACAGCTACATAGACCAATGGAACAGAGTTGAGAATCCAGATATAAGCTCATCCACCTATGAGCAGCTAATATTTGACAAAGGTCCAAAGTCCATTAATTGGGGAAAAGACAGTCTCTTTAACAAATGGTGCTGGCATAATTGGATATCTATATGTGAAAAACTGAAACAAGACCCATATCTCACACCATGTACAAAAACTAACTCAAAATGGATGAAAGACTTAAATATAAAATTGAAAATGATAAAGATCATGGAACTAAAAATAGGGACAATGTCAAGAGTCCTAATACATGGCATAAACACAATATGAACCATAAGTAACAATGCACAAGCACCAGAAGAGAGACTAGATAAATGGGAGCTCCTAAAAATCAAACACTTAGGCTCATCCAAAGACTTCAGCATAAGAGTAAAAAGACAACCTACAGACTGGGAAAAAATTTTTGGCAACGACAAATCCGATCAGCGTTTAATCTCTAAAATCTACAAGATACTGCAAAACCTTAACAGCCAAAAGACAAATAACCCAATTAAAAAATGGGCAAAGGATATGAACAGTCACTTCACCGAAGAAGATATTCAGGCAGCTAAAAGACACATGAAGAAATGCTCACGATCATTAGCCCCAGAGAAATGTAGATCAAAACTACAATGAGATATCATCTCACCCCAGCAAGGCTAGCATTAATCCATAAAACACAAAATAACAAATGCTGGAGAGGTGGAGAGACTGTCACACTTATACACTGTTGGTGGAAATGTAAAATGGTAAAACCACTTTGGAAATTGATTTGACGCTTCCTTAAAAAGCTAGAAATAGAAGTACCATACGATCCAGCTATCCCACTCTTTGGAATATATCCTAGAGAAACAAGAGCTGTCACACGAATAGATATATGCACACCCATGTTCATCGCAGCACTGTTCACAATAGCCAAAAGATGGAAGCAATCTAAGTGCCCATCGATGGACGAATGGATAAACAAACTATGGTATATCCACACAATGG
>NW_004443967.1:7011753-7015564 GCF_000243295.1 Trichechus manatus latirostris | reverse complement strand
AGTATTAATTTCTTAATCACTCCTTAACTACAAAATTTCAAGATATACAAATTTTTATACTAGTTGCAAATTTTAAATTATGTATAGATTTTAAATACTATTTATAAAATTTAAACTATGCTTGGAAATGCAAAGGAAAAAGTCATACTTACTTTTATCCATATTTTCCAGATATATCTATCACCATTTTTGCTCCCAACTTATTCTGAGAATGTCCAAATGAATGTTCCTTCCAAATGAACTCAATACTCGTAATATTTCCAACATTCACATCCGTATCAATTAATTTTGTGTAAGTCATGCCTGGTTTAAGTTTTCTACTGTAAACAGAAGAATAAGATTCATAAGCTTGCACTGAGCATTCACAATGTGACGTGAAAGAAAACATCTGTGTGTACCATGGAATGTATTCTTTCCATTCACACTGATCAATATCTCAGAAGAGCATGGTTCTGAAGCTTGAGAGAAGGGTGAGATGAATAAGAAGCTTCGCTAGCTGACTTCCAGATAATGCCTAGAGAGGCATTATCTTGATGAGTTTTCCACCATGAAAGAGCTGGTCTTGGCTTTGTGGTGTCAGAAAACAGATTTTATCGACACTGGGAAATGATCAAATTGTCAGTGATGGATGAAATTCACAGAAGACTAATCTATAAACCAGAAGCCTGTTTATCAGTTCATAATGGGGAAATGCTTCCTTTTTATTAACCCGACTGTTCTCCTGCCTGATCCCTGGCACCTTCTTTATCCATAGAAAGGAACATGGGTAACCAAACTAGTGATCAGAAGGTGTTTTGGTGAGCATGGCAACAGTGCAGACAGAGGTGGATTATTTTAGGGCATGTTCCACCCAGTCCAAAATGAGACCAGATGAATCTTTCCCTCCCCACGAGGCAAAAATCCTTCTCTGAAGGCACACAACAACAACAACATGGCCCAGACTGCTCATGTCATCCAAATCAACATCTCTTACCTCCAAAAGGGCTACCTGACTCCTCATTTTCTCTGTCTACTGATAACCATCCTCCTTCTGATGATACAGTCCCTTTTTTGGTTGTGTCAGTAAAATAAATTAAGCTGAAGTTAGTAACTGATTAAGCTATGGTCCAATCTAAACTAGTTCCCACGTTGATCTCTATTAATCACCTTGCCTTATTTTCCTCATAATACTTATCACTATCTGCTATTTCCTTATTCATTTGCTAATTTATTGTCTGTCTCCTCTAACTAGAATATAAGCTACATGAAAATAGGAACTGTGTCTGCATCCCAGCAATCAGAAGAGTTCCTTGCACACAAAACCAAAACATCAAACCCACTGTGTTCAAGTCGATTTCAACTCAAAGCGACCCTGTAGGACAGAGTAGAACTACCCTATGAGTCAGAAACCATTTGATGGCAACGGATTTGGTTTGGTTTTTGGACTTTTTATGGAAGCAGACTGCCACATCTTTCTCCCGAGGGGCGGCTGGTGGGTTTGAACCTCCAGCCTTTTTGGTTAGCAGCCAAATGCTTTAATCACTGCACCAGCAGGGGTCCTTCTGCCACACTGGAGGCACTTAAGTGTTTGCTGAATAAATGCATGAATGTTGGTATTCCTAGGGCTTGTTTTATTCCATGACAATGTAGAATTTATTGATTTAATTATCAGAAGGCAACTCTACTTTCGAGTTCTTAAGGGTAATCTCTCTGTCGCTCCACGAACTGCCTTCACTCAGTGCCCATACAATGCAGCCCTTCATTAAAGTGTCACTAGAAGTCCAAACAACTAATACATAATCTATGGCGAAGCCAGACTCTACAGCTTAACTGAAGAAGAGGATATCAAGACATCTGCTGGGAACCTTAAAGGTTTAATTATTCTTAAAAGAGGACTGGGTAACTATGCAAGGTTACAAACAGTTTGTTTAGACACTGCTAAAACAAGTACGGAAATGTCAGAATGCTCCCGCAAATCTTAAAAGGGGCAAGCATTGAATATTCTTCCCCATCTGCCCCCAGGCCAGGTGCCTTTGTGAATGGAACAAACAGCTTTATGCAGTATCCTGTGAGCCACAAAGCCATAGGCACACTCTTGTGTTAAACTGTTACCAGACGGGTGGCTTCATGGAACCATGAAGAACAGGCAGAAATGAGATATGTTAAGTCAGGGAAGGGTATTTGGAACAAAAGAACAGCATGGGCAAAATCAGGAAGGGAGGGAAGAGTGGGATCTATTTAATGCTGGGGAGTGCAAACGGTGTAACCTGGCTAAGTTGAAGAGGAATGAAACACCTCTGGGAAGGTGGGCTGGAGCCTGTGCATCAATCTAGGATGCCGAAAATCACTGACAGAATCCACACTTAACACCAGTTACACTAAGAGACGTGCAGAAACTCTGCCAGAGTGATTAAACCGATGCATCCCACAGCTGACAAAACAACCACAAAATCTCTGCTTTTCGTGCCTCCACTCATTATTGAAGATAATGGAAATCATAGAAGCAAAACATCTAATCCATCCATCTGTTAGCAAATGGTAGCATCTAGTTAGTGTGTGTAATGTTAATTCTGAAATGAATTACAGAGTTAAACAACAGAAGTGAAGTACAAACATGGTAAGGTTGATCAAATAAAACTTAAGGAAAACACAAGATAAAAGGAAAATTTAGCCAAAGACACACAGTGAATGTCTGTACTGAATTATTTCTAAGATTGACTGTGCCAACATATGTCTTAGTTCTGTGGGTACAACTTATAGAGCTTTTACTAGAAATTTAGCAATTGATATACATTTTAAAAATTTCATACATAAGCTGTGACCTATGCAAGTAAAGATACATGCTCTAGTTTGCATAATATTAAATGGACTGGATTAAAAATAGATCTTGTGTACCCCATTGTTAATTTTTTCCACTTGCTTCATTATCTAGATCTGTATTTTCACATCTCCATTTCCTACCATTTTCAGTTTCTAGTTGGAACTGTCAAGAAAATAGGTATTAGGGTTTCTACTTTATATCTGGAAAACTGGAAAAATGAAAAGTCAAACATCGCACAGAAGCCTGTGGTATTGCAGGAAAAGAGAAGGCCAAGGTGCTTAATAAGCCTTCTAACTGAGTGTTTACTGAGCACCTGCACTGTGTTAGCTGCCAGCTCCTCACTCTTAGGCCTACCTGGTTATCTCCAACTCCCCCATTTTCCCAATCGTTCCACCTACATGGAGAAATATGCTTCCCTGAGTGACATTTTTTCCACTGACTCTGACAGACAATTTGTGCCTCCAACCTGGAAATAAAGAGAAAAAAAGAAAAGAAAATGAAGGGTTAAAAATACTGGAAATGCGAGAGGCGTGGTCAACATGGCAGACTAGTTCCACGCTTCCTATATCCCTCTTACAACAAAGACCTGGAAAAACAAGTGATTTGATTCTGTGTGAACATCTGGCAGCCCTGAACAAGGCAAGGTTAAGAAATCCATCTGAGTCATACCGGAGAGGAAGACTATTTGGAAGAGGTGAGGAGTGCTAGAGCCACGGCGGCGATACTGCAGAGACACAGCCACGCTGGGCCGCGATGAAGCAGGCAAACAGCTGTGCTGTGCGCGCGCTCAAGAAGCAGTCTCCACATCGAGAGAGACCTGGCAGCAGAGATTCTACTTGGACACTCTGAATCAGTGAAGAGCAGCTCCCAAGAGACTAGGATAAGTACATGTACGCACCCTTTCACAGCCATTTAAAAAAAAAAAAAGCCCATTTGGGAAAAACCTCTCTCCATTTTACCTCCTACCTCTGCGCTCTGCACCGGATTTGGGAAAAACCTCTCTCCCTTTTA
>NW_004443967.1:6996565-7011653 GCF_000243295.1 Trichechus manatus latirostris | reverse complement strand
CATAACAAAGCTTATTAAGAAAATGTTCTGCATCCTCCTTTGGTGAGTGGTGTCTGGGGTCTTAAAAGCTTGCAAGTGGCCATGATGCATCAGTTGGTCCCAACCACTTGGAGTAAAGGAGAATGAAGAACACCAAAGACACAAGGAAAGTATTGGCCCAAGAGACAGAATGGGCCACATAAACCAGGGACTTCATCACCCTGAGACCAGAAGAACTAGATGGTGCCTGGCTACCACCAATGAACGTTCTGACAGGGAACACAACAGTGGGTCCCTGATGGAGCAGTAGAACGACGAGATGCAGAACTCAAATTCTAGTAAGAAGACCAGACTTAATGGTCTGACTAAGACTGGAGGCACCCCGGAAAGCATGGCCCCTGGTCTCTCCATCACCCCAGAACTAACACAATTTCCGGGGCCAACTCTTCAAACAGGGATTGGACTGGACTGTGGGACGTAAAGTGATACTTGTGAAGAATGTGCCTCTTGTAGACAAGTAGATAAAAGAGACCAAAGGGGCGGCTTCTGTCCAGAGGTGACAGGGGAAGGCAGAGAGAGTTAGGAGCTGGTTGAATGTTCATGGGGAATCAGGGGCAGAGGGGAACAGCGTGCTGTCGCAGAATGGGGTGAGCAGTTGGGGTCTCGTAACAATGTACGTTAAAAAAAAAATTCTGTATGGGACACTAACTTGAAATGTAAACCTCATTTAATTACAACAATAAAAGAAAAATACTGGAAATGCGTAGCATCCTGGACACTTTCTTTAAATACACACTATAGGATTAAAGCAGAACAAGGCTTTAGATATATTCAGGAAGAAATACAACTTCATATAATTTGAGTTAATTTGGTAAGAAAACTACATTTCAAAATACATACAAATGCTTACATTTTAATTTTCCAAAAGTAAATAGTTTAACAATGTTTCAAGGAGAAAATTTATTAATTTTCCAAGCACTTTTATGACTTTTTAAAATGGAAGTTGTGTGCTTCTTTCGCTGATTTTATTTGTATTCTGTGGCATGTATACTTTCTATAGCCAGGTTTTTAATTCACCAGAGTTTCACAATCCAAAAACATTCTAGAAGACCTCCAGGGCAGGAAGGTCTGTGCTTTTATAATCATTTAGAGGCAAACTGAATTGTCCTTTGCTCTTCTGCAGGGATATAGGCTAGAAGTGCCTAGTTGGCATAGGTCTGGGTCTGCACCATATGTCAGTAGCATAAATCCCTTGCACATGGTTAAATGCAATTTTCTAAAAATCTAGAGCTAAACAGACCTTTCATCCTGTATTCTGAAATTCTTGCATGCTTAATAACTTTAACTTTGAAAAATGCAATTTTCTGGGGACCTACCAGAGAATATTATTTAATTCATTGAGTTAATCGTTGCCAAGGAGACTTCTCCCCTCTCCAACCCATTTCACTGAAATATGGTTCCCACTGTTACCTCTCCATTGAAGCCACTCTAAGTTCACCAGGAATTGAGTTTTTGCTTCATCCAATGAGCCCCCTGAGCCCTTGTCTCAGGTGACCTCTCAGCAGGTTTGGTGGGGTGAATGCAGACTCCCTTCTTCATTGTCATTCTTCCTTTGGCTCCTCTAATAAGCCCCTCTGCCCGTTTTCCTTTCACCTCTCTACTCATTCTTCAGTCTCCTTTTCAGGGGCTTCTTTCTCTTCTTCTCATTTGACACACTCTCCTTGGGTAGTTACATCATCTACTTTCACAGTGGATTACTGTTTAGACGTAGATGCTGCCCAAACTTCTATTTCCGCACCATATCCATCCAGTGGCTCAGACCCCTATCTATAACTGCCTAATAGGTATGCACACACCCAAGCCCCAAAGGTACCTCAAACTGTAACACATCAGAAACTGAACCTCTCATCTTACTCAAACCAGCCTCTCTTCCCATGTTTCCAGCCTCAGCGAATCCCACATCATCTCTCCACCAAGGACTATCCTTGACTTCTGCCTCTTCTGCATCCCTCACCAAGTTCTACTTAGCTTCTACTGCCTAAGCATCTCTGTAATCTCTCCACTTCTGTCTACCTTTCTGCCTGGAGTGTTGCAACAATTGCCTGACAGGTCACCCTGCCTCCATCTTGCCCCCTCTAATACATGTAGCAACTAGAGGCATTTTCTAATCCTTATAACCCTTCAGGTGCTTTCTATCGACCCAAAGAAAAAGCCCAAACTCTCCACATGGAACCCAAAGCCCTTCATTCTCAACTTACTTCTCCCATCTCATCTCATATCACCCTCCTCCTTGTCTTCTCCAGTTCCTCAGGGGCATCTTCCTTCAGTTCTGCTCTCTCTTAGCCCCACCATTGACATACACTGTTCCTTCTTTCTAGAATACTCCTCTCCTCTGTCTTACTCATCCTTCAGGATTCAGGTCAGAAATCACTTTCCCTCAGAAGACTCCCTGAGCTGGTTGTGGAAGCTCCTCCTTTGTGTTCTGTGAATTCCCTGAATGTTTCCTGGCATAAAGTATATTACTTGGGACTGAAACTGAGATGTTATTTGTAGTTTTCCCCACTAGCCTACACTCAGTGAGGGACTTCATTGGATCGTTCTTCACTGTACCCTCAGGGCCTGTTCCAATGCCCAGTACTTAGTAGACATTAGTTAAAAACTGTTGAATTTTTGAAGATAAGCACCTTAAAGCATTACAATAAAACTCAGTTATAATACTTACGGGCAAATGGGGAAAGAGTCCCTGTGTTTAAAAAATAATAAGGTCTATCATGCTTCATGTTTTTGAGGTGAAATCTATCAGCAAAGTGGCCCATTGTTGGGCAACCTTCTTTGGGACAATGGAAGCAATTCCCCTGGTGACAGAAAATAAGTAGTTATTTATGCAATTAGAAATTTTTCTCTTCAATAAACTCATGATATATTATTAAGCTATAATAAATCTTTGGAATCTAAGTAAAGTATATGTTTTAAAAATGACCAAGTGGCTAGTTTTCAAAAACAAAGCAAAACAAAAAAGAACTGAGAGAAAAAGATAAGCTACCTATTATAAAAATGGGTAAAGGATATGAATATATAACCCACGGAGGAGGAAGCTCAAATAGTTGCTAGCTATGTAAAAAGATGCTCAGCCTCAATACTTACAGGGGAAATGCTCATTAAAACAAGACACGGGGCACGTGGGGACAAAATGCAGTGTGTTCCTTTTAAGATTTGTGGGAGTGTTTTTTTTCCCTCTAAATTTTATTTATTTTGTTATTGTTGTTGAGACTATGCACAGTAAAACGTACACTAATTCAACGGTTTCTACAGGTACAATTTAGTGGTATTGGTTTCCTTCTTCAAGTTGTGCAACCATTTTCACCCTCATTTTCTGAGTTGTTCCTCCCCCATTAACATAAACTCACAGCCCCCTGAGTTTCCTATCTAATCTTTCAAGTTGTTGTTGCAATTTGATCCCATAAAGATAGTTCTTAAAATAGCATAATGCTCAAGACAGACATTTTTTACTAGTTGAGCTAAACTACTGTTTGGTTTTAATAAAACTTCAGGGGATATTTTTGGTATAAGGTTTAAAGATTATCTCAGGTAAATAGTTTCAGGGGTTCATCCACCCTATGATAGTGTTTTTGACATTTCTGTACTTGTTTTCATAATGTCTAAAGAAGCTGTTTGTAATGATTTTGCATAGTTATTCAATCCTCTTTTAAGAGTAATTAAGGGTTTAAGGTTCCCAGCAGATGTCTCATATAGAAATGAAGTTAGCTAAAAGAATGCGTATGCTAGTTGTTCTTTCCTATTCTTCATACTCAGCAAAACTGAAAAAAACTAAAACAACTGACAACACCAAGTACTGGTGAAGACAGAGAGTAGAGGAATTCTCATTTACTGCGGATAGGAGTATGAACTGATAGCTGTTGTGGGTAGCAATTTGGTAATATCTAATATAGACAGAGAAGCCCTGATGGCACAGTGGTTAAGAGCTTGGCTGCTAACCAAAAGGTCAGCAGTTCAAATCCACCAGCCACTCCCTGGAAACCCTATGGGGCAGTTCTACTCTGTCCTATAGGGTTGCTATGAAGTCGGAATCGACTCGACGACAATGGTTTTTCTTTTTTTTTTTTTTAATAAAGACAGAAGTGCATATATGCTTTGACAATTTCACTTTTACTATGTACCATAAAGAAACTTCCACCCAAGTACATAAGGGAGCATGTAAGAGGGTGTTTATTGCAGCATTTCTCTTAATAATAAAAACTGGAAATGACCAAAATGCACATTAGTAGGGGAATGAATAAATAAGTTGTGGTCCGTTCCTACAAAATAAATGCACTAGATCTACGCACATCAATGCAGATCTCAAAATTATAATATTTAAATGAAAAAAGCAAATTCAGAAAGATACTTACAATATGATACCATTCATTTGATAGATGTCAAATTCACTTCAAATTCTGCCTTAAAGGAGGGAGTGAAAAATATAAGGGACTTTGAGTCTTTAACTATGTTTTTTAATCTAAAGCAAAACTAACAATCTGTGTAGCAGGTGATTGAGTATTTGCTAATTTAGGTTTTTGACTTTTAAATTTATAAAACATGAACACTTAGGCCAGGACTACAGTAACACATCATTTAAACTCCATTTTTAATTAAGGGAAATAATAATAATAAGGGCCCATATTTCTTGAGTGCTAACCATTTGCCACAGGAGAAAGATGTGGCAATCTGCTTCCGTAAAGATTTACAGCCTTGGAAACCCTATGGGGTAGTTCTACTCTGTCCTATAGGGTCACTCTGAGTCAGAATTGACTTGATGACAGTGGGTTTGTTGTTTTTTTTCTTTTTTGGTAACCACGTGCCAGTCGCTGTTCTAAATGCTTTCTGTGCGTTTAACTTATTTAATCTTCACAAAATCCCAGTGAGGTAGGGACTCTTATTCTCCCTATTTTACGAAGGAGGAAGCAGAAGCACAGAGAAGCTGTGCAATTTGTCTAATGCTGCTTGTCTAGCAAGTAATGGGGCAAGGATATGGGCAAGGACATTCTGACACAAGAATCCCTGCTTTCTTTTTTTAAGACTATCTGGGTAAAAGTACAATAAAACATGCCAAGGAAATTGATTTAATGTTCTCCAGTTTTTAACCCAAATTAGCATTCACATGGCAGGGAATCAGCTCCTAAGGGTGCTTCAGTCTGGCTGTGTGATCCCCACTATCTCTGAACATAGGATGACTACGACAGCGCTTTTGGCTCAGGAAATGACATGACCCCTTAGCTTCTCGTGGCTGGAGGAAGGCGAAGGTGAGGGCAAAGAGGATTTATCTGGGAAGTGCCAGTGTATGGAATGTTCCAAAGTGCCGTCAAGCTTCCTGAGAACAGCAGTTCACCAGGGTTCGTTATGAGCAAGGACAAACTTGGGAAACTGAGAAGACAGGGACAACCTGAGCACATCCACCCGCCATTGTCTGCAACTAGAGGCAAAGGCACAATCCTGTCCCAACGCGCGCTTATTCACAAGTGCTGTAACTTCCAATAAACTTCAGCTGGAAACCCCATGCTTTCTACCCTGATGAAACAGCGGACTAAGTCTCCAAAGAACAAGAACAAAAATCTTTTCCACTTCCCACTACAAAATAGATTTTCTTTCTCCTTTTCATAGTTACACCCAATGAAAAATACATTTAGCTCAGATCTGGCATGTGCTTTATGACTCAAGCAAAATCAGATTTGATACTCTGTCACGTATTGATCTGTGTAGCACTCTTATGCCTTAGTTCTGCTATGTATAAATAATTAAATTTTAATAAAATAATTTCCATGTTCCAAGTACATAGTAATATCTTTGGTTGTAGTTATTGATCGGTGCAGCCTTCTTAGGGCGTATTTGAAGATGACATCTAAAATATACGCACAGAAAAATTTTTGCCCTGGACTTATGCCTGTTACACAGTAGCATCTAATTACTGCATAACAAATGGCCAAAAAAGGAAAATTGGATATAATCTTCAAAACAGCTGAAAAAACCAGAAAACAGATGGTTTAGTTATTTCAGCCCTTCAACAATCTAAGCTACTGTTCAGTACTCAGCAGAGAAACAATCCATTATATCTCAAAACGGTAGATACATTTTTTCGCCACATACTCAAAGGCCTAATTTCTAGTTGGCAGATCATGTTTCAAAAAATTAGTTGACAATTAAATTCTACTGCAAAATGTTTTACTTACTGCTTTAAAACATTCGTAGGATCGACATGGATAAGCAATAAATGCATCTGGATTGAGAATGCTTTCAGCATAAAAGCGATGACTCCGGGCATGGTTACATTCAAAGAAGGAAGCTACTTCTGTGAAAACAGTTACCAGTTAACTGATAGCAACAGACTGATAACAGACAACATGAACCATTTCTTAGAGTAACTTCAAACGCAGTTTCTGGACTTGGAGGGGCTAGACAGCCAGACCTAGTGTATAGGCTTGGATATTGCACAGCATTCATCAATATTTTCATACTATTATCTTTGTATCAAAGAATTCTTTGTGTGAATCTACAGGGACATTTAAGCTGAGTAAAGAAGCAAAAGGAAGTGTAGATGACTTTGTCCTCTGACACTACTATCCCCAAGCACTTCTTGGATCTCTGCCAAAAGCATTTAGAGCTTTCAGAATCCCTGGGCACACAGCATCTCCACTCTAGATCAATTAATTCTCTGTCTCCCCTTTCCTGCAGCAAGGACTGAATCCCCTCTTATTCAATCACACAATAGCCAGCAACATTAACCAGTACATCCCTTTAGCTGAGCTTAGAGACGAGGGAGGTGGGGGGTATTACAAAGAATGCTAATAGCATATGAGTTTTGTCATTGTCAGGCATGATATCATTGCCACCAGTAGTTTGGATATTGCAATAATTAATAATATAGATCTAAATACATTTGTGCCATCTGAAGTTATCATAGCATTCTAGTCATTTCTGCTTTCCTGACCTTGCATAAGCAACATTCTTACTGTATGGCATGAACCATCCTTCCAGTGACCTGTACAGTTTAGTTGATCTTTAAGAAACTCTAGTCTCTTAAAGATCAGCCAAACTGTATAGGTCACTGGAAGGATGATCCATGAGGTAGATCATTATATCAGCATCATGGGCCTTTACCCTTTCACAATGTCATGCTACCCTTCCTCCCATCAAGAGATTGCACCTATCTTTACACTCCTCTGGAATATGACTCGTCTTATGATTGCTTTGTCCAGTAGAGTGTGGAGGAAGTGACCTGGTTAAATTACAGAGCCTACCTTTAGGAGGCTTAGCCTTAGCTGGCTTCCACTCTGGCTCTCTTGGAAGCCAGCCACCATATAACGATATCCAGGCTATCTGGCTGGGGAGCAAGGCCCTAAAGGATAACAGACTATGTGGAGAGAGAGGCCACTTAGAGAAGAATTTGTACCAAGGTCCCAGACATGTGACAAGGCTATCTTGGACCTCCCCAGTGCAGAGGTGTGTCTAAGGTATGGCAGGTATGGCACATGCCCTGGGTGCCACTAGAAGGGGGAGGGAGAGCCACTGAGCAGTCTATTAACCCAGTACAGCCCAACGTCCTTCCTCAAGCACTATAGACACAGAGGCCTGCAACGGGAGGAGGCAGAGGGTGCCACTGGCCCCCGGGTGCAAGTCCAAGGGGGCGTCAGACGAGGTATGGAATGGCATTCCAAGGTACCACAAATATGAAAGATGCCTAACTGAGGCAGCCGGACAAGAGGGGGGAAGGTGTGCACTGCTGCTATCAATGTCTATTCATCTTGAAATTGGGGGGGGGGGGCGCAACTTAGAGATTGCCCCGGGCGCTTGTTACCCTCACTAGGGGCGCAATTTCAGTGCTTGCCATAGGCACTATTTTCTGTAGATATGCCTCTGCTCCCCACTCAGCCCAGCCCCCAGCAGGATGCAATCACATGAGTCATCCCAGCTGACATCATCCAGAGCGGTCTCTGCTGAACTCTGCCCAAATTCTGACCCGTAGAACCATGAGCAATAAAATGATTGTTCTTTTAAGCTACCTTGGTTTGTTATGCAATAGATAACTGAGACAGAATAATTTCAGAAACGCAATATAGTCAGCAGAGATCAATACTAGGCATTATCTTTTTTTTTCCTAAAGAAATACTTCTATTATATCAGGTCATTATATATACATATTTATATTCATGATTAATTGTGATTTGGACAAAATAGTTCATTAGGATATAGTCAACTATGAATTTTAAAAGTAAATGGTTTCTTAGTGATAAATATAACGTAAAATAGAATATCATGAAGCCTTAAAACTCATCTAAAGACTTAACATGCATGATAAATAAACATACTTTTAATCTAATAAAGTTGTAGAAAATTTTATAATGTTTCAAAATGATAGCTTACGATAAATGTATGTTTTACTTGAATTAACCCTTTACAGAATCTCAAATGCTCTGTGTATAATACTTGATGTAGTTATAGTTATATAAAGAAGTCTTATGATCTATATCTTATCCTAATAGAAAGGATTTTAAATCACAATATAGAAAAATACAAGAAGAATCAGTTTTACAATAGGCCTATTTTTGCTTGAATTTTGCTTATTTGTACTAGGTGGAACTGGCTTTAATTCTTGTTTTGAGTATCTGTAGATTAATTAGTTCTTAAAAAAAAGAAAAGCAGTCATTGCAAATCACATTTACTCTTTGCACAAATATTAAACTTTGTAATTTATCTCCGGTGGAGAGGAAATCCAAGCTACTCTCAATGTCATGGTTTTTTACTCTAAAACAGTCAAATGAAACATCCAATAATTTCATCATCTAGATATGCCGGCCACATGGGATCAGCTGGTGAGACAGCCATCATTCAGTTGGCAAGACACAGAACTGTTTGAATTTTTTATTCTACTATCCAGATGTTTAAACATCACAAGCTGAACCATATATTTCTTCTGTGCCCAATGACTCCCAAAGTTAGGTAAGCCTACTTGTGGTTGCGGGTAACTTCCACTTGCCAAACTGGAAAACTCTTGCTTGACTGGAAATCTCCAAATAAAAGGCACAAATCTATAAGGCACTCAATTATGGGTTATCAGTTATTTTTATGAGGCACAAAAATGTTTTATATCATATCATCTTATTATCATTATCATATCATCATACATATTATGCTATTATGCATTATATATTATGTTTGATATATTATGCATCATTATTTTACATCATGATGATATGTGGGGATACAGAGGAATGGAATTCCCAAATAATAATATTTTGGTGCCTTATAACTCAGTGCCCTATAGATATTACTATTATTGGCAACCACTATCAAAGGGAGCCCTGGTGGTGCAGTTGTTAAGAGCTCAGCTACCAATCAAAAGGTTGGCAGTTCAAATCCACCAGTCACTCTGTGGAAACCCTATGGAGCAGTTCTACTCTGTCCTATAGGGTCGCTATGAGTCAGGATCGACTGGATGGCACCTAACAACAACAACGCTATGAAAGATTAGAGGCGATTTATTTAATTTGTGAGTACAGCCTCCAAGAGTGATTCTGTTAAAAAATAAGTTAAACCATGTCTCCCTTCTGCTCAAAACCACCCCATAGCTCCCATCTCACTTCAGGAAAACTGAAGTCCTTGCTACAATCCATCAAATCTTGTGTTATCTCCCTCTGCCTTGTTCCCTCTCTGGCCTCATCCCCTACTCTTCTCCTCTCTTTCACTTTACTTCAGCCACAAGAGCCACCTCACTGCCTGAAACCTGCCATTTAGGCTCTTGTCCCAGGTCCTTTGCACTTGCTGCCCCTGTCAACATGGAATGCCTTTCCCCCAGGTATTTACATGACTAACTCCTTCAGGTCTTCATTCAAGAGTCATCTTTTCAGTAAAGACTTCCTGGTCTCCCTACGTAAAATCTCCCCCCACCTCCACCCTCACTGCCCCCAAAACATCACATTTCCTTCTATGCATTATATTGTCTCCTTAGCACTTATACTCTTTGTTTATTGTTTTTCTTCCAGATTAGAATTAGGGCAGAGATTTTTGTCTTTTGTATTCATTCCTACGTCTGCTGTTCCTACAATAATGCCTGGCACATAGTAAACACTCAGTACACATGTGGTGAATACATGAATACATGCTCTGTGTTTATACTGAGTGACTACAATATGCTAGACATTGTGCCAGGCACCGAGGATACAAAGGTAACTAAGACATGGTCCCTGGCTTTGCAGATCTCACAACTAGTGGGGAGCTTCATACATGCAACTGTGTTTGGGGCTAAAATATAAATATATGCAAACGGTGTGGAATCCCACCCAAGGATGGAGCTAAGTGGATGATATATGAGCAGCCTTCATATTTTAGAAAGCATTTACCTTTCTTATAAGTATTGAAATCAAATGTAAATAAAGGTGTAATTAAGTCATCTCATCCGGGCATGTACTTTCCTCCATTTGGGTAAAAGTCAAGGTGACCACAGGCATTAATAGTCTCCACACCTAAAGTAGATGAAAGCAGGGTAAATGCTTCTTAAAATCTCTGTGTTTCAATGCAGTTTCTGTTTCTGTTAAAAACTTATCAAACTCAAAGAGGAAGCGAGCTGCATTCGTGTGAATAATATCGACAAATTTGGCATCGGAGGGGTCCAGCCTGACTTCATTTGGGGTGTCGTGGAAATACGGCCCAGCTGGGTCCAACCCTGGGAGAAAGCATCATGTCTATTACACTGAGAGAGAAAAGGGGGCCTCGGACGGAACCCTGAAGAATGCCACATTAAGGGAAGACAGAAGAAAAGGAACCTACAAAGTATCCTGGAGAAAAGCAGCCAAAGAAAAACAAAGAAAACCTAGATGTGGAACCACAGAAGCCAAGAAACAAGAGTATTTCAACAAGGTGGGAGGAGTCAACCGGGTCAAATTCTACAGAGGGTCAAGTAGGATAAAGATTGGGAAAGCCTATTGTATTAGAGTCACAGTAAAAAGCCACCTGTGACCTCAGCACCAGTGGTTTCGGTAGAAGGGTGGGGAAAGAAGCTAGCCTGCGGTGGGTTGAGGAGAGAAGGAACCCTGGGGAAATGGAGCCACTAGACTTTCTAGAGGTTTGGATCTGAAGGGGGAACTGGCTGGGGCACCAGTTAGAAGGGAATGTGGGGTCAGGGAGGAATGGGCGTGTTTCAATGCTAACAGAGTCAGTAAAAAAAGAGGTTGGAGATATTGGAGAAAAAGCTGACAAATGACAGAGTAAGGCCCCCAAAGAGGGGTTGGGATTCAGAGCACAGAATGAGACAGAAGGGTCAATGAAGTAAAGCAAGATGCATCTGAACAAATAGTCATCCTTAAAGGAAAGATGAAAAAACACTGATCTCCCAATTTTATCTCTGACTGAATTGTTCATCTTCAACTCTAGGAAGAATTTTTTTTTGTTTTGATACTGTACAAGCACTGATTAGATACAACCTTCTGATGAAGTCAAGTGCCCTGGAGAGAAACATTCAAATATAGCAGGTATATCTCAGACTATGAACCCCGGTGGAGCAGTCGCTCGGAGCTTGGCTGCTAACCAAAAGGTCAGCAGTTTGAATCCACCAGCTGCTCCTTGGAAATCCTATGGGGCAGTTCTACTCTGTCCTATAGGGTCACTATGAGTCGGAATCAACTCAACGGCAATGGGTTTTTTTTTTTTTTTCCCCCCAAGAGTGAACATTTGGCTTTGTGGCTGTAGGATATCTCAGGAGGAAGGTCCACAGAAAGGAAGAGAACTAATAGGTTCAACTACTTGAGTGAGAACTTACCCCTTTGGGCTATGATGTTATTAACGTGTGTGTATTTGTGTGGATGTGTGTGTCAGCACAGGGGAAGTAATCATTTCTCAAATAGGGAAAACACTGATGTTGTTTATAGATAAAAAGAAAATAAAAACTTGAATCATCTGAGTAACTCCCTAATTACAGTCATTTATGATGACTGTCTACCATTTATAGTTAATCATCATAGACACAGAACACATGAATGTCCTTAATGTGTGTCAGATTAATTTTGTTTTAATTGGTTTTTATGATAAAGCTAAATTCTGTTTTTGAGGTCTCAGTTCTTTTGTTACTCAAGGAACATGACTGCTCAAAAAACTAACTACTTAGAAGGAATACAGATTGCAACATCCAAATCATATAAATTCTCTGGACATTCACAGAGCCTTTTAAAAGCTGCTGTTTTCTATTTACCCAACAGGATAATTTACTGGACTGGAAAAATTGGAGTTACATAGTGTCTGATTTTTGGAATAAGAATTAATGAAAACAAAATCTCCATGAATTTATTGTAACTGAGTACGTGTTTTCAATACTTGTACAGTGATGTTCTTCCCTTTCATTTAGGCTGGAATGCCTCACAGGCAGCATGGGCCCCCCAAGAGGTTCCACCTTCAAAAGTTGTGACTGTTTCTTCTTTCCCCTGGGCTCGAAAACTGAGAGCCAACTGGGGATTTTTGCTACCCATTGACTTCAGGGCAAAAATACAATTTTATTCTCCTAAATAAGAATGATATGGGATTGGGAGCAGAGAGCTGGGAGAAAGAGGATATTTTCAGCGGGAAAAACCTGTTATACCAAGAGATGGCAGAGGTAAAATACATTAATCCAATTTGGAATTCATATATATTTTTAGAAAAATATATTCTAAGTTGAAAATCTGAATGTAAAGCAACACACACACACATCTGCAGATAATCGATTTTACAAAAGGAAAGTGTGCACCTGTGCCATGGTAAAGTAGAGGGCCAGTGAAAAAGAGGAAGACCCTTCCTCAACGAGACGGATTGACACAGTGGCTGCAACAGTGGGCTCAAACATAGCAATGACTGTGAGGAAGGCACAGGACCGGGCAGTGTTTTGTTCTGTTGTGCATGGGGTCGCTATGAGTCAGAACCGACTCAATGGCAGCTAACAACAACAACTAATGTGCCAGACCCAGAGTCGGTGTGGGGTAAGGAGGCTCTTGAGTACTTCATGGTCTATCGAAAATAACAGGCACATAAATAATTATGAGACCATATGATATGACATTTGTCTTTTCAAATCTAATAGAGGCAGAATTCAAAGACTAAGGGAAGCACAGAGAACTAACTCTGCATGGGAAAGAAACATTTGCCATGAATCTTGAGGGATGAACAGGAGATGTTTAGGGAGAGGGGCAGCAGCATGTGCAAAGGCCCAAAACATGAAAAAATATGATGAAACGTGAAAAAATTATATAGCAAGCTAAGAAGTCATGAGAAGTCTTAAGCCGTGTAGTGGTATGGCCTGTGTTTGGAAGGATGACCCTGGCAGCACTATGAAAGATGGCTTGGAGAGAGGTGGATTGGGCTGGAATACCAGCTAGCCGCCAGGTCAAAGTCCAGCAAGAGCTCAGCTAGTGGCCAGGGGATGGAGAGGCACAAAGCAGATGCAAGAGACATGGGGCTTGCTGACTGACTGGGGTAAGGGGTGCTGATGAAGGAGAGGCCAGCCCAGCTTGCCAGTAATGGAGCTAATATTTTGATCTCCACCCATCTGACTCAACTGGCTTGGAAATCAGAGTGCAGGGAAGGGATATGCTTAATTATCATCCACAGAAATCTCAACTCATATATGCTTTACTCTATAACTTATTTCTAGACTTAATAGTATATCCAGGAGTAATATTCAAAATTTTTAACCACTGGAAGGGCATGGGCACTGGCCTTAAACATCGAATTCAGCAGCACTAGTACACCCTAGGGGAGCCCCAGCCCAGGGTGTCATGGACGTCCTTATGGGACAATCAGGGGGGCTCTAACCTGTTCTTTATAGTAGAGGTATGCTACTTCCAAAGCAAAGGAGCCCTGGTGGCACTATGGTTAAACGCTCAGCTGCTAACCAAAAGGTCAGTGGTTTGAACCCGCCAGCCAGCCGCTCTATGAGAGAAAGGTGTGGCAGTCTGCTTCTGTAAAGATTACAGCCTTGGAAACCCTATGGGGCAATTCTACTCTGTCCTGTAGTATCGCTATGAGTCACAATTGAGTCGACAGCAGTTGGTTTGGTTCTGGGTTTATTCCAAAGCATGGAATGTGTCATAATTCATTCAGCCATTCCCCTACAGGTGGACGGTCACACTGTTTCCATTATTTTGCTACCACAGACCATGCGGCAGTGGGCACCCTTGAACATGTACCTGCACAGTCACACTTTGAAAACACTTTTATGCTTTATTTTAGATGACTCTTACACTTGATTCTGCTACTTTATTTGGTGACAGCTGTTCAGATATTTGGTATCATGTGTAAATAAAATATGTAAACCAATGCAAAGCCCAACTTCGGGGCATGCTTACCAGTTATTCTTCCGAGGCCTAGTATCCTTGATCCAGCTTCCCCTGTCAGGTGCGCTCCCAAGCTATGGCCAATCAAATGCACTTTAGAAGGGGAATATCCAAATTTTGTCTGACATAAGTTTTTAAAGGAAAACAGAACAAGCATTCTTAGAAGAGCAGGTAGAATGACTTAAATATGCTTTAAAAAAAAAAAAAAAGAACTGGCATGGTTCCCTCTTTCACACACAGGGTAGGGACTGGTAAAGTGACAAAGTGACACCTCCTGCCACCTACATCCTCCTCCAGCTGCAGGAGGGAGCATAAGGTGGGCCTGGAGGGATGACTCTCTTGGAATGCTTCTCGTTGGCAGGAGCCTCACAGTCCTCAGGAAAAACAGAACTCCCAGCTACCGTGCCTATGGCTTCAAGCCCTGTGGCCATCCTCCCTGAGGACTATCCCTTCCATCATGTGCCCCAAATGGGCCAGAAGGAAGCACACACCTATGCTCTTAGCGCTTCAGGCCAAGGCACCTCTAGGAACTGTCTGGGATGACTTTGGTCTTAAAAGAAGAGTTTTGAAGAATATTCACAAGGAGACTATATGCCTAAGAGAAGAACAAACAAACAAAAAAACCAACCAACTTAATGGGAAACAAAGGAGCAAAATTTTTTGAGTTTTTTTTTTTTTTATTGTACTTCAGGTGAAGGCTTACAGAACAAATAGTTTCACATGAAACAGAAGTACACATGTTATTTTATGACATTGGTTAA
>NW_004443967.1:6977269-6989249 GCF_000243295.1 Trichechus manatus latirostris | reverse complement strand
TTGGCTGAGTTCTTTATCTCTTCATTTGATGTTTTAGGGTTTCAGGATTGTTGTATTCTCTGTTCGGCTTAGTTTTCGAATCTTTGCTGTGGAGGCACGGCGTGGTGCTTCTGCTTAGAGCGGATTTTGCCAGAACTCTCCCAGGAGCAAATATTTTTTGTTTCATTTAAGCTTTAGGCGTTCTTCATAATAATAGTGAAAATCAAACAACTACCTTCACTTGCGTAAATTTGTCATTTGATCAAATGTTTCATTTTTTTTCACTAGTTGTGACAGTATTATACATTGCTTTACAAAAAGTATTTTCCCTCTCATTTACGTATTTGAATGGCTACCAGGAATGGCTCCTGATCATTAGGGTGTCCCTTCCTCCACTGTGGCCACAATTTTACATCTCTGCTTTCTTTCCTAGCTTCCTGCACAGGCTGGTATCTGAGATGGGCTCTTGGCCTCTTCCACTTCTATCCTTCTCCTCCTCCCCATCTACTTTGTCCCCTGCTGGCCCCAGGACCAGTCCAGGTGGGTTAATATGGTGCCTAAATAGCTGTAAGGAGATGAAGAAGAGAGGCAGGGAAGAGATCCACAGCCGTTTCTTTGGCTACTCCTTCTTTGGGCCTGGCTTCTGAATTATTCCCAGGGTTTCCCAAGACCCCTTCACCCCAGAGCTCTCCCTCTCTTCACCTTGGGCCTCCAAGACTGCCCATTCAATTCAATGGACATTTAATTCCGCGAACACTTTTTACTTCAATTCAGCAAACCTCTCCTCCTAGCTTCCTACAAGCCACTGCTGTTTACTTACTGAATCAGAAGAGCCCACCGATCAAGCCCCAGGATCAACACAGAAATTCCCAGAAGCTTTAGACTGGGTTTTCTCTGAAGAGTAGATAAATCTCATTTCATCCTTTGTATACAAAGATGCAGGCACTGTAAGTACCTCCTTGCACAGAGTAGGGAGAGGAGAAAGGTGGGGGACTAGATGAGTGTTCTGCTCCCCCATTCTTTCTCCAGAAAGACCTCATTCTGGTCAGGGCTCAGACGTGACCTCCTCAGAGAGGCCTTCCCTGGCCACCCCGTCTACGTTAGCTTCCGCTTCTGCCATTCTTCATCACATTGCCTTGAGTTTTCTTCACAGCACTTGTTACTAGCTGACATTTTCTTGTTCGTTATTTACGTGTTTGCTTCTACTTCATGCTCTGTCAGAGCAGGGATACTGTCCTGCTTACAGTAGTATCCTTGGCGCCGGCCCACGGCAAGTGCTGAGGGTAATATCTGTTGGATGAACTAATAAGCTCTTCTTGAAAGTCTGACGGAGTCGTTGAATCCTTAAGTTTTACTTCACTGCATTTAATGGTGGGAAATTACTTTCCATAATGGTAGAGCACTTGGAGACTTGTAAGTGTCTCAGGGTGTATCCCTCATAAAGAGCAAAGCTCAACTTTATTCTTTTAGAATATGTGTAGGTTAAATAGTTGTTTCTGGATTGGCCTAGAGTCCTAAATAATTCACTGCCACAGAACCCTGTTTCTGTGCGAAATTTCATTTCACGTTCTAAAGAAATACCACCCATAAGATGGGAACGGTTTATAATCATAAAGAGGTTTACAGTGTGGTGAAAATTAACCAATATTGTCCTACAGCTGACGGAGGCAGCAGTCCTTGCGGGACTTTTTGGTAACGAGCCTGTGAAGAGACACTGCCACCTAGTGGTGCTTTGTATCGGCACAAGCACTTCTTTCACGGGAAGAAGTAACGCTGCATTTCTAGCTATTATGCTTATTATTTCACGTGTTCGGTACTTGTCTAAGCTAATAAAAAGAATGTAAAATTGTAAAAAATTCTGGATGTTACTGTTCAAAACCACTTAAATATAATTTAAATAAAAATCAACTCTTCTTACCACCAGAATATTGATAAAATAAGCCACCTCAGCGCCGACAACGCGGAGATTGTTTACAGCGTGGATGTATTCCAGTGAACCTTTAATCCAATCTAAATTAATGCAGTTCACATCTTCCACTTGTAGCAACACCTGGAATAAAGATTTATAGTATCAGATAGTATAGATTAACTATTAAAGAAATAACTATTTTTTAAAAAGTATCTAAACAACTGATTGCATAATAAGAAACAACCCTAGCTGGTATTTATTAAGATTTTACTACGTTAGGCAGTGTTCGAACCTTTTTATCTGTGTTAACTTACTTTATCCTCACAACCACTGTATGAAACGTGTACTACTGTTACCTTCAATTTACAGATAAAGAAATTGAGGCACAGACAGATTCAGTAACTTGCCCCAGATCACAGAGCTAGTAAGTAGGAGCACCAGGACATGAATTCAGACAGCCGACTCCATTCCATACATGGTCTTATGAATAATTAATTGCTTACTATGTTTCCCATCCATTAATCTTGAGTATAAGAGAGGAAAGTTAATTACATGGCGTGAACTTGGAAACTTTTTTTCCTTAAATTAAATGAGAAATTGAGCATACTATTTAATCCTTTGTCAGAGGTAAGAATTCACCAAAATTGATAATAAAAAGCTGCTCCCATTAGAATCTATTCAATTCAAAAATAAGTGGAAATAAATGGAAAATGTGTGATTCATTTGAGGCCTGGGATCATGGACAATACGGATAACTGAATGGAAGATGCCTGTGTTAAACATAAAGCTCTCATACTAGTGTAAAGAAGACACTGTTCACATCATACATTGCACATGTCTCTCTGCCATTTGCCATCTGTTTTCCATCCAGGTACGTTGATACAAGTCATCTTGTTTGTTCCGAAATAGGAGTCTTGGATAGTTGAATAATTAACTGCACTGATCTCCTGTTTCAAGTGAAAAGAGATTAAAATAAAATGATGATTTAAATCATTTAATCTTTAGTAAAATTATTCTAAAGCTGCTCAAAAGTCTTTCACTAAATTTGATTTTGTAACAATCTCCTTTATTACATTTCAGTCAAAAAGTTACTGCTACATATTGCAAAAAGTACCAACAAATTATTAATGTATTATAAAATGCAATATACAAATTAAATCATGAGGAAAGGAAATAAGAAGCCCTTGGTTCTAAGGCAATGTTTATAAGTCATTGTTGGGTAAGTTTAGATCAGGAATTGAGTACACCTTACTTAGCACTTCTCAGTTGTCAATGTAATTCATGGGAATTATCTTATTTGAAGCTTAGAAATATCCTGCAAAGGTGGCAAAATAGGATTGTTCACCCACATTATGAATGAGGAATAGAGATTAGAATCTCATCACATGAATTAAACAGCATGTTGTTGTGTATGTCAAGTCCATTCTTTTTTGTAGCGACCCTATAGTACAGAGTAGAACTGCCCTACAGAGTTTCCAAGGCTGTAATCTTTATGAAGCAGACTGTCACATCTTTCACCCATGGAGCTGCTGGTGGGTTCAAATCACTGACTTTTGGTTAGCAGCCAAGTGATTAACCACTGCACCACCAGGGCTCCTTCAAAACAGCATATTAAAGATAAATTTTTACGCATGTTAAACATTCTTTTGTATTTCTTATATTTTGTTGGTTTGTTTTAATAACCAAACTCTCAAAAACTTTAGAATACTATAAATTTAAGTGGTTTTGTTATTAACAGAAAAATTGAAAGGCACAATTATAGGCAATTCTATTGAAAAAATGAATACTGTAATCAGCAAATAGCAAGATTTCAATGGTGAATCCCATAACTGGAGAAGCAACACATTTAAATACTTACGAGATTCAGAGAAAGAGTCTATTACTACCTGTGTTTAATAGTAATATGCAATTAATCATAAAATGTGCTGGTTAAAGTGTTTCCAAGACTGTAAGGAAAAGATTACGAGAGTCTTAAGGTGGTTTACACAGTAACTGTAATAGCTAACACTCCTATCTGTCCGTGTGCTGGGTGTTGTTCTGAGCACTTTATAGAGTAGCTTGTTTAACCCTCAAAACACTCAGAAGTAGGGACTATCACCATCATACCATTTTACAAATTAGGAAGGGGTGACACTTAGAGGTCAAGTTGCCCTAAAGTACTGCAGCTAATGGGTCCTAGAATCGGGGTTCAAACCCACATGGTCTGTCTCTGAAGTGTCTAACCACTGGGCTCTCAAGTTGTATTCCGACCGTAGTGTTCTCTACTGATAGGATCCAAACTGGATGTGGCATTCGTTGACGCAGGGAGTAAAATCAATTATATTCAGGCTTTCTAGGAAACCCTTCTGTGCTAAATAATGCAATCCAAGTGCAAAGATTTCCATCTAATATATCTAAAATAATCCAGATGCAAATACAAACATTCCCAGCTCCTTCAAATAACTACTGCATTTCTGTTTCTACGTCAGCAAAGCCTATTTTGGAGAGGGAATTTAGTAGAAAACATTTGTTTATGCTTTCCCTAACATAAGACTAGTCTGAAGAAGTGTGACCTCATTCAGACCTCAAAGTGGCAATGTGTTGTGGGATCCTAACGTCTTAGTCATCTAGGGCTGCTATAGCAGAAATACCACAAGTGGATGGCTTCAACAAACAGAAGTTTACTCTCTTGTAGTCTAGTAGGACAGAAATCCAAATTCAGGGCATCAGCTTCAGGTGAAGGCTTTCTCTCTCTGTCTTCTCTGGAGGAAGGTCCTTGTCATCAATCTTCCCACGGACTAGGGTTTCTCAGTGCAGGAACCCCAGGTCCAAAGGACACGCTCTGCTCCTGGCACTGCTTTCTTGATGGCATGAGGTCCCCCTGTCTCTCTGCTTGCTTCCCTCTTTTATATCTCAAAAGAGATTGGTTTAAGACACAACCTAATGTTGGAGATTGAGTCCTGCCTCATTAACATAACTGCCGCTAATCCCATCTCATTAACATCATAGAGATAGGATTTACAACACATAGGAAAATCACATCAGATGACAAAATGGTAGGCAATCTCACAATACTGGGAATCATGGCCTAGCCAAGTTTACACACAGTTTTGGGGGACATGATTCAATCCAAATCACCTAACATCCTCTGTTGTCAGAACTGAACAAAACAGAAAAGATAGAAAAAACTTTGTTCACCTCACATTCAACCTGGCACACCCCTCTAAAAGAGCATACTAACATAGAAAACTGGAAACTCCATTCAACATCCTGGAATCAAATTCTGCTGCCACAAAATAGAAACTAAAAATGGTGTCAATATTATTCAGAACAGGTTATTGAGAGACAGGACTAAAAGCATCAAGGTTAGCTGAGTGCTCAGGCCTTTTCTCTTGACTGAGTAGACATGGAGTCTAACTGGTGCTAAAGAACCCCATTCTACAAGTGTTCACTGCATTCCAGGTGATCTCATTTTTAGTAGGTCAGAAATAGTCACCAGTTAGGCATGCTCCAGCTCTAACTAGAGCTGCAGACGCAGAAATTGCCGAAAGTATGCAAATATGCATCACCACCAGTAACTGTATGAGCCACTCAGTTAAGGAGTCATGGGCTCACGGGAAAGTGGGTGGTTCCATTCCTGCTGTGAAGGTAGCTGTGAAGACCTATGGCTCTCAGAAGTCTGAGTTTATTGCACCATATTCACCTTTGACAATTCCTCCCTCAGAGAAGAGAGTATGCCAAACCGTTTTATAAAGACTCATGAACACAGACAGTCAAATTTATGGGTCAGGGCTGGGACAATCCTTGTTTTAAGAATCACACTTTGACCTAGCTTTATATTCTAGCTTTAAAACAAAACAAAAATAAAAACAAATAAAAAAAAATTTTAACAGCAAACTATCAGTGCAAGATTCAGGTACAGGACTGGTTTTTAGTCACACAATGATTTCATCCAAATGGAGGCTGTTGAGAAGACCTGGTGGTACAGTGGTTAAGCGTTCGGCTACTAACCAAAAGGTCGGCAGCTCGAATCCACCAGCTGCTCCTTGGAGACCCTATGGAGGCAGTTCTACTTTGCCCTGTAGGGGTGCTATGAGTCAGAATCGACTCGACAGCATCAGGTTTGTTTCGTTTTTTTTTTTTTTTTTTTTTGTTGCGAGGGAGTAGACCTGAAGAACATTGTTTTTATGGTCTCTTTATCCGGGAAGTACTGGGTTTTCCAATTTTCTCTTCATTGGCTTAGAGATTTATGACACCTCACCTAATGACTCATCTTTATCAACTTACCGACTGACTTACTTTCACTGTGTTCCACAAAAGATTCAAGTGCATGACCACATATACAAAAAGATGAAAGGATCAATGAGACCTATGTGTACTGAGGGTCATGACCAGGGGACACAGCCCTGAATGTACAGATGTGCCCTGAGAGTCCTAAATGGACAGAGAAGATGCCTCAAAACATTTGAATTCAGCATAGATTCTCTCTACTTTTGGACAGTTATAAAAATCAAACTTTTAATGATAGTTTTTTTTATAAGTTACTCTAAACCCAAAACAGGAGCCCTGGTCGCACAGTGGTTAAGAGCTCAGCTGCTAACCAAAATGTCAGCAGTTCGAATCCACCAGCCACTCCTTGGAAACCCTATTGGGCAATTCTACTCTGCCCTAAACAGTCACTGTTAGTCAGAATCAACTCAACGGCAAGGTTTTGGTTTGATTTTGGTTTAAACCCAAAACAAGAAATTTTCTTCTTTGTTCTGGATACAGCCAGTTCTATAGAACAGGTAGTATATTTCAGTAAAGAGTTGTGTGTGGAGTTGTGTGTGTGTGTGTGTCTGATAAGCAGACAGCTACAATTCAGATTATATTTGTATGGTTGTACGATGCAAAGCCATAGCAGAAGGTTGTCTTTCCTGGTGAGGCCTACCCTGTGTGTGATGGGTCAGGCAGAAAGCAAGCCTTGAGGTTACAGATGCAAGTAAAGACGAAATGATCTCACGTGGGGGAGAGCTCCTTCTCAGGCCCTTTTCCCTCCTGTTCCCTAAATGTAGGTGCTCCACCTGGGCCTACCACTTGTCTCCACCACTTGTCTGTCAGTTTGTTGTACCGTGGTGGCTTGAGTGTTGCTGTGAAGCTAGAAGCTATGCCACCAGTATTTCAAATACCAGCAAGGTCACCCATGGTGGACAGGTTTCAGCAGAGCTTCCAGGCTAAGACAGACTAGGGAGAAGGACCTGGTGATCTACTTCTAAAAAAACTGACCAGTGAAACCCTGTGAATAGCAGCAGAACATTGTCTAGCACAGTACTGGAAAATGAGCCCCTCAGGTTGAATTGTGAGGATGCCGCAGGACCGGGCAGTTTTCGTTCTGTTGTACATAGGGCTGCTATGAGTTGTAACTAACTCAACAACACCTAACACCTGGGTCTAGTCTCACTTTGTCCTCGGCCCCTGGGATCTCATACACTCTCTGGGTTTCCACTCTCACTTCCAGGTAAAAGACTTCTGATTCTCTTTCTCCAGATCTAGATTGAACACTAAGGTGTAAGATGAAAATTTTCAAAAGCCTGCCCAAACTTAATTTGTTCAAACTTTTAACTCATTCTCTTTCACCCAGCATCTGCTCTTCTTTCTGATAAGAAGGTCATTGTTTTCCCAATCATTAATAAACTTGGGACAGTTTACGATGTTTATCATGCAAATTTTATATCTTCATACTCACTCTCTTTACTCTAGTTTAGGCTAGCTTCCCATGTCTAATCTAAACTGTGCTATAGTTCTATTCAGTGTTGTTAAATAGAACTTTCAGCGATGATAGAAATATTCTATACTTGTACTGACTAATATAGCAGCCACTCTAGCTCCATGTGGCTATTGAGCACGTAAAATGTGGTCAGTGTGACTGAAAAACTGAGCTTTTAATTTTATTTCATTTGAAATTTTATAGCCACGTGTGGTAGTGGCTACCATACGACAGTTTGGCTCTAAATCATCTCCTGGTCACCTCCAGTCTCTCCCAGCTCCAGACAGAAGATGCACTGCTGACAGTCAACGTTCTAAAGCACCTTTTCAAAACCCTCAATGGGGATGCATGGCTCACAGGACCAAGTCCAAACTCCACAGGAAGGAATTATACAATTGGTCCCTGAACTATTTTTCTAACTAACTTTGCTTTTGAGGTCTCCCTTTCTGTACCCAGCCTAACCCAGCATGTCATTCATCAAACATTCCCTGCAGTTTCTCTCCTTGGTGTATTTATTCGTGCCATCCCCTTTGTCCCAACAGCCCCCATTTATCTCTACTTATAAAGATCCCATCCATACTTCAAAGCACCCCTCAAATATGATGTCCTCCTCAAAGCCTTTGCTGATTCCTATCCCTATTCCCAAGGTGAAGGTAAGCTCTTTGTTCCAGAGTCTCTTATTCATATCTTACATCATAGATCATAATTTGTGTTGCAGGGATTTTTTTATATACCCCATTTCCCCTAATATAATGTCTTGATCAATTCAATTCAATGTAATAGGTAGGCACTGTTGCTTGTTCACAGTTTTATGTGTGGAAGGTTCTCAATTAATACATTTATTTGAACTTAATATCAAACTTCCCTTATATAAAACAACATATATCTTCATACTTAAATACTAGAACAAATAATATGGGAATCTGGTTCACAATACTAAAAAGAAATATTTGCCTTTAAATCAACAGCCTATGCCAGAATAGGTTACTGTATCTACATATCTAAACCTTCTTTATCTATATATACATCTTATATTTTAGAATAATCTACATGTGAAGGAAGCAAGTTAGCTTACCTGGTGGACATTGCGATTATGTATAGTATAGAGCAGAAAGCGAGTGTTTATCTCCTCTGGAGACCAGGGTAAACTTGTCAGATGTCTTGACAAAATCCACGTCCATGGTAAATCATCTTTAAAACATCCCACCCTTTCATAGCAAACTTCTTTTCCTGCAGCAAAAAAGATGGAGTATCAATATTATAAGAAAGAAGCCCGGAGAGAGGTTGTGTTTCATACTGTGAGAGTTAATTTAAATTAGTATTTAAGTTAAACACAGTCTGACCCACAGAGATTCTCATCAAAACCTCCTCTTCTCTCTTCCCCCCCTCCATCCCAACACACACAGTATGACTCTGTAGATGTCACAGATGAGAGTGTATGGACTTTGGAATCAGACAGTCTTGTCTTTGGGCAATTATTTTACCTTCTTGAGTCTCAATTTCCTCCTCTACAAAATGAGAGTATACCACTTACCTTATAGTCTTGTCACGAAGACTAACTGAGCTATTACACAACAAAGCCCTTGTAATAGGCCTGAGACATAAGGTGGGATTGTGCTTTCCCTGAGCTTCTGCCTTTTCTCATTTGACTGAAAGCTCTTGATGAAAGGGATCTGTGTTCCCAGAGCCCAGCCCCATGCCTGGAACACAGTCAGAGTCCCATACGTATATGTTTCGAGAGTGAAAGTGTAAATGAGAGCAAAACTTCATTAATTTTAACCAAGTGTCTTCTTCCTGGAGCTCAGTTTACTAATCTCTAAAATGAGAGGCTTTGGGGAAATTTGGTCTTGGACTCCGATTTATTCTTTTACTATGACCTTTCATTTTCATTGAACACCCAGAGAAGAATTAAAACACAAAAAATAACTTCATTTTATGCTCTTTTATGGAGGGATAGTTGAATTTATTCAATTAAATATTTAGGATTATTTGTTAGTATTGGTTAGAGTTGTTTGAGGACTTGTGTTTGAGTATTTTAACACTCACCAAAAATACTAAATAAGTCTCTGAGTCTCCAATCCACCATATTTTAGCTTTGAAATTTTAGGCGATTTTATAGTTTCTTCACTCCCGAAGAATGAGATTCACATCAATAAAGAGAGAAGATAGGGGATTAAAATGATTTTTTTTTAATAAAAAAAATGTACAGATGAACAAATACCTTGCCCACTCCCAATGAGAATCTCTCTCCCCAGAGGAAACTACTTTTAAACATGTCTGCAGCTCTTCTATGGAAGAAAGATGCAGCAATCTGCTCCTGTGAAGATTATGCCTTGGAAATCCTCTGAGGCAGTTCTCCTCTGTCCTATAGGGTTGCTAACAGTTGCAATTGACTTGATGGCAGTGGGTAGTAGTAGGAGCAGCTCTTTCGGTGGTTGCCTCCATATCTATATATAATGTGCTTATAAAAAACCCCAAACCCACTGCTGTCTAGTCAATTCTGATTCATAGTAACCCTATAAGACAGAGCAGAACTGCCCCATAGGGTTTCCAAGGCTGTGATCTTTATGGAAGTAGACTGCCACAGCTTTCTTCCAATGAGTGGCTGGTGAGTTCGAACAGGTGACCTTTCAGTTAGCAGCCTAGCGTTAATCTGCTGTGCCACCAGGGCTCCTTCAATGTGCTTATAATACCAGTATTTTTATTTATCAACTTCAGGCATACATGATCAATGAACTTTCAGCAGTAATAAATGAGAAGTTGACTCTCTTATCCCCTGTATCAACCAGGGTCCAGTCAAGAAACAGAAGCTACAACAGTTATTTTACTTTAAGAATTGCTAATTAGGAACTGGAGAGCTGAAGAGACAAAAGGAGACACTGCCGTAGAAAATTTCAAATGCTCCTTTAAAGAATTCTTATGTCAGAGAGCAAATAAAACACTTCAAATGCAGAATATATTAAAATATGATAGGGAAAACACAGCTCAAAATCTCTAAAATAAAACTAACAGTATATTCATTGAAAAAGGTATAGCTTTAAACACTCACATTCCTAAACTAGAAATGACAAAAAATAGTGAATTAATAGTTCAACTCAAGAAAGAAGAAAAAGAACAAGTAAAGTTGAAGAGAGAATTTAATTAGCAAAAACAAAAATAAAAGCAGAAAATAATGAATTAGAGAAACGAAAAAAATAGAATTGATAAATCTATGTGGTAGTTGTTTAATAAAACTAGAAAGATAATAACTGTGATGGCACATTTAAATAAATAAAGGGGAAGAGCCAAAGATGTGGAGGAAATAAAAATGTTTATATTTTACACAAATTCATGGGAAGAGAATGGAAATTCCAGATGAAAATCTCACTCCTTACACCTAGATAAATCTCAGATACATGAATATTTAACAGTAAAAACAAAACAATAAAATCATGAAAGGAAAACAGTAAAATTGTTAACACTCTTGGAATGGGGGATGGTTTTTCTAAACAACACAAAAACCCAAAAGCCATAAAGAAAAAGATGGATAATTTTGATTTCATAAAATGCTAAACTTCTACTTGACAAAAAGTAAAATAAATACAACAAAAATGTAAACAACAAACTCGAATAGATTTGTCAAATATCAGACTGAAAAAGAGCAAATTCCTATTCCAGGTTTTTACAAATAAGTAAGAAAAACAGCAAACGTTAGAGAAATGTACACAAGACATGAAGATTTCATCCACAGAAGATTCACAAACGGCCAGAAGCATTCAAGAGAATATTTAAACTTCCCGCTAATTAAAGAAATGCAAATTAAAATAACAAAAAGTAACTCAAAATGGATCGAAGACCTAAATATAAAATCAAAAATGATGAAGATCATGGAAGAAAAAATAGGGAAAACGCTAAGCGCCCTAATACATGGCATAAACACAATACGAACCGTAAGTAACAATGCACAAGCACCAGAAGAGAGACTGGATAACAGGGAGCTCCTAAAAATCAGACACTTATGCTCATCCAAAGACTTCACCAAAAGAGTCAAAAGACAACCCATAGACTGGGAAAAAATTTTTGCCTACGACAAAGCCGATCAGCGTCTAATCTCTAAAATCTACAACATACTGCAAAACCTTAACAACAAAAAGACAAATAACCCAGTTAAAAAATGGGCAAAGGATATGAACAGGCACTTCGCCAAAGAAGACATTCAGGCGGCTAACAGATACATGAAGAAATGCTCACAATCATTGGCCATTAGAGAAATGCAAATCAAAACTACAATGAGATACTATCTCACCCCAACAAGGCTAAGCATTAATCCAAAAAACACAAAATAATAAATGTTGGAGAGGTTGTGGAGAGACTGGAACACTTATACA
>NW_004443967.1:6946723-6976114 GCF_000243295.1 Trichechus manatus latirostris | reverse complement strand
ATGTGAAATCAGGGGTGGAAAGGAGGAGTGTGCTGTCACAGTATAGGGAGAGCAATTAGGGTCACATAACAATGTATGTATAAATTTTTGTATGAGAAACTAACTTGAAATATAAACTTTCACTTAAACTACAACAATAAAAAAATAAAATAAAAAGTGTTCATTCTGGTGGTATATGTTAAATGTAAATCTTCATACCCTTCCATGGTAGACTGCGTTATTGTTCCCACTTCTTTACTCTCTCTTCCTGTAAGCGGATTAGACACTTTCACCTTAAGCACATGCCTTGCAGCGCCTTCCTGTGCTATGCCCAGTGGAAGAGAGTGTGCCAAGTCTGAACACCTTCTTTAATAGCCATTGCATGGTTCAACCATTGCATCCTTTCCCTTTGCCCCAAGAGCAGCATGTTGTGAACAGGGGCTACTCCTTCAGCTTGGATCTGGAAGAAGATAGGTAGACCAGAGCCAGAGCCAACCTAAAGCCATTGCAGCCAAAATGTAACATAAGTGAGAAATAAACCTTAATTTTTGTAAGCCAATGAGATCTGGGAACTATTTGTTACTACAACTTAACCTAGAAAAAGCTAATTAATACAATTCCAATTCCACTAAGTTATAGAGTAACCTGCATTATGGTTCATTATAATGAATGCAATGCAACACTGGGTAAGATAATCACTTTTTCTATGTTTTCATTTCTTCATATACGTATGCTGTGTGCCAGATGGTGTGAGCCTCACATCTCACTTAATTCTCAACCCTAGGTGGTGGGTCTTTTATGCCCATTCTACAGATGTGGAAAAGCTCACAAGGATAGTTTCATCATAGTTCATTATGGCTTGTACCCTTGACCGTCCTAAGTTATACCTCATTATCAGAGCATTTAGCCAGAACTCCCCAAGTATTTTCTTCTTCTGGCTAGGACACACATATATGGAACAAATGGAACAGGAAAAAAAAATATGTATATATTTGTGGCTACAGAACTACCAGTTATTTGTATTTGCGTGTCTCTGTCTCTCTCACGTCTATCATCATCTCTCCAGTCATTTTCATGTCTTTGCTCTCTCCCTTCACCATCATGTGGATTTTCTCAAGCCTGTCCTCATGTCCCTTTGTTTCTTGCTGCTTCTAATGTGGTTTTCACTTCCATAATGGTTTCATTTTCTTAATTTTCTTTCCTTTGCTCTTTCAGCATAACATGTAGTCCCTCCTTAGTCCTCCTTCCTCTACCATTCTACAGGGTTAGATGTGGGTTTGAAGCGGAAGCCTCCTCACTTCTGTGGTTCACCCATACTTCAGGTCTTCATCTCTTAAAAGCCTTTCTGAACCCTCTTGCCAACTATGTAAAATTTGTTCCCTGCTCAAGATGGAAGATATGGGTCAAACTTCTACTGTCCTTTGAAAACCTGGCCCATATTTCATTATATCTGGTAAATAGTTATTTTCTTCTATGATTTGAGGTTGCAGACATGCCCTAGTTCTATTATCGATAGAGTTTGTTTCTCTATGTTTTGGGAGTGGAGAGCAAGTGGTAACTTACGCAAACATACACTACTTCATTCTTGAAAGCAAAGAATATTCTTTACTAAAAATTGTTCTATGAGATATCTTTATTATTGCCATAGAAATGAATAATTAAAATAATGAAACAGGGGAAACAAAGCATTTAAAGATAACTCCGTGCCATAACATTAAAGTATAATGTCTCATTCTGTAAAAAATGGCATGGTGGCCCCAGACCTCCCCGTCTAACTTCAGGAGGAGGAGGAGAGAGAATCAAGATCAGCATCAGCCGAAAGCTGATTCCTACCAGGTGGAGGTCAGACATATCTCCTCTCTCCAATACTTTTACCAATTCTGACACCAGCCATCCCTCCCACGGCACTCTACTTCTCTGCTGGGTTCGATAATTCATTGCAATGGCCACGAAGAACTCACAGACCATACTTACAGTCATGAGGATTACCAGGGAAGTAACGGGTTACAATTCAGGAGCAGGAACGACTCATGATACAGTTATTTGGTCAGGACAGCTTCTTGGCCATGCCTATAGGCAGGCCTCTCCTTTGGCCCTCAGCCCCTTGGCCCCTTGGCCTGGCCTCTTCCCTGCTCAGGCAAGTGTTACAAAGCTCTTTAGCCCTGCAAATAAGTGCCTAGAGTCACCTCATTCCGCCAGTAGGCCTCCTGCCCCAAGACACTCAGCATTCTTGCTCCATGGGTCAGCACATCCACTGCAGCCACCTCACTCAATGGGCCAGAAAGCCCCCATGCTGTCTCATGCCAGTCTCCTGACTCTGTTGCCACTGTTTCTCTGCTGCTGCTTCTCTCTATCTTGTGCCATCTCAGGTGATACAGCTCTTTCTCTGTCTCCTGGGTCCAGGAGGTTCTCAGTGTAGGGATGCTGGGTCCAAAGGATGTGCTCTACTCCCGGCTCTTCTTTCTTGATGGTAGTGAAGTCCCCCCTCCCTGCCTCTGGGATGGCTCATTTTAAGCCTAGCTCGATGACAAAACTGGCCAATCCCCTTGTTAGGGTTCTATACACCTTATTTGCAAGGTCCCACTCCCACAAGCTTTCTATGCACCTTATTTGCATTGTTAGCAAGCTGTCCAATCCTGTGGTGGGCCACAAGCACCTTATTTGCATAGTCCCACCCAATCATTTTGTGGGAGTCACAGACCATGAATGGCTAAACAAAAAAAAAAAACAAAAAAACAAACCCATTGCCATCAAGCTGATTCTGACTTACAGCGACCCTATAGGACAAAGTACAACTGTCCCACAGGGTGTCCAAGGAGTAGCTGGTGGATTTGAACTGTTGACCTTTCAGTTAGCAGCCAAGCTCTCAACCACTGTGCTACCAGTGCTCCATGAATGTCTAGAAGGGCCATGTTAAGTAATTCACTATACTGCACATTCTCAACACTCACATTAAATCCCCAAATTTAAATTTATTTTTAGAAAGTAAAGAGAAACAAAGAACAAAATGAAGGAAAATGTAGGTGTTGGTTTTAAAAAGTATATCAAATATTTTCAAATACTACTAGGGAAATATTTCAAGGAAGGCAAAGTAGGCTCTTGGAAGGAGTAAGAGTTAATACTTAGGTATCTACCAGGTAAAAATTCATAAAAACTCATTTCTCCTTACACCTTCTCATCTCCTCAGTCAATTTCCAAAGACATCTGTTACTGGGAAAGGGCAAGGAAAGGACCCACTTTCCTGAGGGCCCTTACAAACAACAGTGAGTGCTTAGATACTATGGGAAAGCCCTGTGGTCCTTTGCCTAGAATGGATATAGGGCCTACTTTGCTGATCATACCTATTTCAGCAGGATATAATCAAAACGTCTCCAAAATTCCTCAGGTAGAAAGAGCTAATTTGCATGTTACCTAAACACTAAATATGACCTTAAGTTATCTGCTTAGGTTGCTGGATTACAGGAAGTAAGCACTTATTAAAAAACAAGGGTATTAGTTTATGTCAATGGAAGGTTATCAACTATTTTCAGAGACGGCCTCAAATACAGCACATTACATGAAGCTAGTTTTAATAGGTTTAGAAATCACATAAATTGGCATCTGAGTTTGTACTTTCCTAATTCTCATTTTCTAAACATGTTTTCCCTCTATCTTACTGTGAGCAGCCTTTTCCAATGATACAGAAAAGCTGGAAAATAGGTTCATTAATTTTTTTCAAGAAATATTTATTCAAGTGCTTATTATGTGCCAGATACCGTTAGCACCGGGGAGTCAGCAGTGGAAAAAATAATCCTACCCTCATGGAGTGTATAGTCTATAAAGAGTGGGAACAGAGAATATGTAACAATAGATAGACAGACAGAGAGATAAAATATGTCATATGTTAAACAGTGACCGGTGGTGGGAGAAACACAAAGCCTTGAAGAAGTGTAGGGAGTATGTGTGTTTAGGTGAGGGGGTGGTCTGCAATTCAAATAGGGCGGTCAGGGGAGCCCTCACTAAAAAGGAGGCATTTGAATCACAATCTGAAGCAGGTGAGGAGCGAACTGGGTAGGAAGAGTATTTGAGACAGAGGGAAGAGAAAGAGTCAAACTCTGTAAGAGGGAATGTGCCTAGTGTGGTTGAAGAATGATGAGCAGGTCGCTGTGGCTGGAGCTGAGGGAACAAGGGGGAGAGACGGTCCACAACACATTATCTGCATTTTCAAAATCCAAATATCTCCATGGGGAAAAAAAAAGTGTGTTTTTTGTTTGTTTGGTCATTTGTTTTTTAGTGTGTAGCCAATTCATTTGGCAGAAAAAGCTACTTTTAATCTATTTATAGTTTTTAATACCACTTCATGTGAATATTCATATATTTTACTGCAGAAATATTTTTGTATTTGTTTATGAGGTGCTGCCCCATATCCCTCTGGTGGGTTATATATTTATTATACAGTATATTTACCATAGTATCTTTCTAAAATCTGGATTCTGGAATGCATCTGGCCTCAGGGGGTTTGAATAAGGCATGGTGGATATACAGCAGGGGATGGTATTAGATAGGGCCAAAGCTCATAGTGTCTGGTAGACCATTATAAGGTCTTTGGCTTTTACTCTGAAATAAGATGGGAAGTCACTGTAGGGCTTGAGCAAAAAAGTGACATGGACTGATTTAGGTTGGCTTCTATGTTGAGAATCAGTTGAAGCAGAGTAACAGTAGAAGAAGAGACCAGCTTAGGAGGCTATTGTAATAAACCAGGTTAGAGAGTATGGTGGCTAACCCCAGGGTAGTAGTAGTGGAGGTAGAGAGAAGTGGTCAAGTTCTAGATATATTTTGAAGGAGGATTAAAGATTTTTTTTTGCTGATTAATTGGTTAGGTGTGACAGAAAGAAAAGTCAAGGATGATGCTAAGGTTTTTGGCCTGAGCAACTGGAAGACTGAAATTGCCATTAATTGGGATGGGGTAAACTTCTGGAGAAGCAGGCTTTGGGGATAGAGATCAAGAGCTCAGTTTTGGACATATTAAAGTTTGATGTGAGTTAGATATCCAAATGGAGATGTCACAGAGGAAGCTGGATATGTTGTATTGTTGTTAGGTGCCATCCAGTCAGTTCCAACTCATAGCAACCCCACGTACAGGAGAATAAAACACTGCCTCGGCCTGTGCCACCCTTACAATCTTTGCTATGTTTGAGTCCATTGTTGTAGCCACTGTGTCAATCCATCTCATTGAGGGTCTTCCTCTCTTTTGCTGCCCCCTACCTTACCAAGCATGATGTTCTTCTCCTGATAACACGTCCAAAGCATGTGACACGAAGTCTAGCCATCCTCACTCTTCCAGCAATCCGCAGTATATTCAATATTCTTTGTCAACACCATAATTTAAAGGCATCAATTCTTTGGTCTTCCATATTCGTTGTTCAGCTTTCACATGCATATGAGGCGATTGAAAATATCACGGCTTAGGTCAGGGGCATCTTACTCTCAAAGTGACATCTTTGCTTTTTAACACTTTAAAGAGGTCTTTTGCAGCAGATTTGCCCCAATATAATATGTCATTTGATTTCTTGGCTGCTGCTTCCATGGGTGTTGATTGTGGATCCAAGTAAAATGAAATCCTTGACAACTGCAATCTTTTCTCTGTTTATCATGATGTTGTTATTGGTCCACTTGTGAGGATTTTTGTTTTCTCTATGTTGAGGTGTAATCCATAGTGAAGGCTGTATTCTTTGATCTTCATCAGTAAGTGCTTCCAGTCCTCTTAGCTTTCAGTAAGCAAGGTTGTGTCTTCTGCATATTGCAAGTTGTTAATGAGTTCCTGCAATCCTGTTTCCTCATTCTTCATATAGCCCAGCTTCTTGGATTATCTGCTCAGCATATAGATTGAATACGTATGGTGAAAGGATACACCCCTGACACACACCTTTCCTGATTTTAAACCACGCAGTATCCCCATGTTCTGTTCAAACGTCTGCCTTTTGGTCTATGTACAGGTTCCATATGAGCACAATTAAGTGTTCTGGAATTCCCATTCTTCAAAATGTTATCCATAATTTGTTATGATCCACACAGTCAAATGCCTTTGCATAGTCAATAAAACATAGGTAAATGTCTTTCTGGTATTCTCTGCTTTCAGCCAAGGTTCATCTGATATCAGCAATGATAGCGCTCGTTCCATGTCCTCTTCTGAATCCAGCTTGAATTTCTGGAAGTTCCCTGTGGATTACAGCTGCAACTGTTTCTGAATGATCTCCAACATAATTTTACTTGTGTGTGATATTGTTTGATAATTTCCACATTCCCTTGGATCACCTTTTTTTGGAACGGGCACAAATATGGATCTCTTCCAGTCGGTTGGCCAGGTAGCTGTCTTCCAAATTTCTTGGCATAGACGAGTGAGTACTTCCAGTGCTGCATCCGTTTGTTGAAACATCTCAGTTGGTATTCCATCAATTCCTGGAGCCTTGTTTTTTTGCCAATGCCTTCAGTGCAGCTTGGACTTCTTCTTTCAATACCATCAGTTCTTGATCATATGCTACCATCAGTTCTTGATCATATGCTATCTCCTGAAATGGTTGAACTTTGACCAATTCTTTTTGGTACAGTGACTCTGTGTATTCCTTCCATCTGCTTTTGATGCTTCCTGTGTCGTTCAGTATGTTGCCCATAGAATTCTTCAAAATTACAACTCAAGGCTTGAATTTTTTCTTCAGTTCTTTTAGCTTGAGAATTGCCAAGGGTGTTCTTCCCTTTGGTTTTCTAACTCCAGGTCTTTGCACATTTCATTATAATACTTACTTTGTCTTCTTGAGCTGCCCTTTGAAATCTTCTGTTCAGCTTCTTCCATTTTCTTTAGCTACTGTATGTTCAATAGCAAATTTCAGAGTCTCTTCTGACACCCATTTTAGTCTTTCTTTCTTTCCTGTCTTTTTAATGACCTTTTGCTTTCCTCATGTAAGATGTCCTTGATGTCATTCCACATCTCTTCTGGTCTTCGGTCGTTAGTGTTCAACCCATCAAATCTCTTCTTGAGATGGTCTCTAAATTCGGGTGGAATATATTCAAGTTCGTACTTTGACTCTCGTGAACTTGTTCTAATTTTCTTCAGCTTCAACTTGAACTTGCATATGAGCAATTAATGGTCTGTTCCACAGCTGGCCCCTGGCCTTGTTCTGACTGATGATATTGAGCTTTTCCATTGTCTCTTTCCACAGATGTAGTCATAATTTGATTCCTGTGTTTTCCATCTGGTGAGATCCATGCGTATAGTTGCCGTTTATGTTGGTGAAAAAAGGTATTTGCAATGAATAAATCGTTGGTCTTGCAAAGTTCTATCATATGATCTCCACTGTCACTTGTATCACCAAGGCCATATTTTCCAACTACCTATCCTTCTTTCTTGTTTCCAACTTTCACATTCCAGTCACTAGTAATTATCAATGCATCTTGATTGCATGTTTGATCTATTTCAGACTGCAGAAGTCGATAAAAATCTTCTATTTCCTCATCTTGGCATTAGTTGGATATATAAGACTGGAATTCAAGGGAGAGGTTCAGCTGGAGATACGAATTTGGAAGTCATTAGCATAAAGATGGTATTCAAAGCCATAAGTATGGATGAGATCACCAAGGGCATGACCGCAGGTAGAGAAGAGGGAAGGTCCAAAGACTGAGTCCCAGGGCACTCCATCATTAGGAAATCAGGAAATGAGGGGGAACTGGCATAGGAGACTGACAAGAAATGGTTAGTGAAGTAGGAGTGAATCCAGGAGAACGTGGCATCCAGGAAGCCAACTTACAAAAGGACTGCCAGAGAAGGGAGTAATCAAGAGGGCCAAATACTGCAAAGTCCAATTAGATGAGGCTGGAGAATTGACCACTGGCTTATCAACATGGAATAATTAGTGACCTTGACAAGTGCAGTTTCAGTGAAATGGCAGGAGTGAGACCTGATTAGAGTGAGTTCAAGAAAGAAGGTGCGGGGGTAGGGGAGGAAGGATAGGAAAGAGCAATACAGACAGCTCTCATGTGGAGTTTCCAAGATGGGAGAAATAACAACTTGTTTGTGTGTTGATGGAAATGATCCAGTAGAGAGAAGGAAACCTGGTGAAGCAGGGGAAAGAGAAGGGTGTATTCTTGAGCATTATCCGTGAGTGAGGTGAGAGGGCATGAGGTCTAATACACAGGTAGAAAGTTGGCCTTTACTTGGAACAAGGATTGTTCATCTCTTGTGAATAGAGAGAAGGCAGAGTATATGGGCAGGTATATGCAGGTAGCTGGACGGATGTGGTGCTGGGAGCTTGTGGAAAGTCTCTTTTTGTTTCTATTTTCTTATTGAAATAGGAAACAAGGTCATCAGCCAAGAGTGTAGTTGGGCAAGGAGATGGAGGTTTGAGCAGCAAAGAGAATGAAATAGCCCAGGAGCCTGGAAGACTGAATGGGCTAGGGAAATATGGTAAGATGGCTAGGCAGCTTTAGGGTCTTCTTTAGCTTAATAACCATGACTTTAAAGTAAGACAGTCAGCATGATATGGGTTTTTCTCCAGGCACATTCAGCTGCATAGGTGTAGGCGGGGAGTAGGTGAAGTGTTGGGTTCAACCAAGGTCATGGTTAACCCTTTTGTGCCCAGTGCTACATATACCAACCATGAAATTTTTAGCTTCTGGGGTTTATTGGGAAGCTGCTATACCACTAACAGTGCATGCTGCCACAAGGCAGGGACCTTTATGACTGTTTGAAACTGAGGAAATGGGCATGTTTTTACCGGGTGTTGGTAGGAAAAATAGACATTTTGAGAATTTTAATTTGTAACACATATGTACCAACAGATCCCAGTGGGGATCCTGGGGTATAATTAGTGGTATTTCATATGTACCAGTAAACACTGAGAGTAGGCTTGTGGGAGGGGGCAACAACAAAAAAATCCATATCACCTACTAAAAATTCAGACACACTCAATGATTCAGCACGCTCCCATTAATGAAAACATGGTATCAACAAAAAATTCAAGCAGAAAATAATTGGATCACCATAGGGTAAAATCAAGGGTGTCAGGGAAGTCCAGGGTATACGCAAAGAAGTGATTATGGTGATTAACCACAGGATTTAAACTGGGTAAGGAGGGAAGTAAGGGGAGATGGCTGCTAAATAAAAAAAATTTTTTAACAAAATATACAGTTATATAAAATTTAGATAATAAGTATATTTCTACAGCATACATATGTCCATTACACAGCTGCCATAACTTAAAAAACTGAGTCTATATTACATTTGTATTAGTGCCTTTATATTACATATATTAAATTTGTAACAGATTTGCATCCAGCCCTCTGGTACTTGACATTTTACAATTTGTGCTTAATTCAATTAGCTTTCAAACAGAAGTCATTTCCTGTTGAAAAGCAAATATTTCTGAGAAATTCTAGGGAAGTCTTATCAATCACAGTTGTGTCCCTAGAGCTTAACACAATGCCTGGCACCTAGTAGGTGATTGTTGAATGAACTTATGTCTGTTTTTTTAAAAACGTGCTAGCAGCCTTGTCAAGAGTGGGTTTTGAAAGCAGGCTGTGAGTAGAGATAGAAAAGCGGACACTGAGGTCCAGAAGGAGGAGAAAGTAACAACAGGAGAAAATTACAGACCAGGGCAGACTTGGCATACTTCTTCATCCTGCCCTGGAACTCATCAGCGTAACTGCTTTCGGCATTCCATCTGGAGTACCTGGGGCAGGAAAATCATGCAAAATAGGGCACAGTGCGCAGGGGTAGGTGCTCAATAAATAGGTGTTAAATAGGTGAATCGAAACAGTGAAAACTAATGGTAACTCCATCCCTTCACTTTTTATCCCACAGAGGAGCGCTGGAGGGCAGGGACTAAAAATGCTGAACAGAAAGTCAGAGGTTGGCTGCTGCCACCAACTAGCGCCGACACCGTATGCAGCTAACCTCTCTGGGCTTTGCTTTCTTCACCTGTGAAAACAACAGCTAACATTTGTTGATTGCTTACTATTAATATAGACCAGATCCTTTGCTTAACACTTTATGTGAATTTACTTATTTAATTCATTTCACAACCCTAAACCAAAACCAAACCAAACCTGTTCCCATCAAGTTGATTCTGACTCTTAATGATGGTTGTTATTATGATTGTCCTAGTGTTGCAGATGAAGTATTGAGGTTAAGTACTTGTTTAAAGTTAAGCAAATAACCAAATAGCAGAACCAGAATTCAAACACAAGCAGAGGTAGGATTCAAACCAATGGTTGAACTGAAGGTAAGACTTGATGGCTATCTTCTTAACCACCATAATATCTCAACCACTACACTGTACTTTAAAAGTCTGCTACATGCCCTCTTTCAACACTAAAATAAGTTGATTCTATTTTGCTTAAAACAAATAAAATAATTAACTTTAGTGCCTATAGGTATACTACTAAACCAGAAAAATAGGAACAGACAGAACCAGTAACTACTACATAGGTTATGTAGAAAGAATACACAGTATAAAGAGCTCAAGTCAGTGAATACTGAGTAAGTGTATAAGAAAGGTCCATCGTCCAAGGTCCCTCCACAAAATCATGACCCAAATGGAGGAAATCAACATGGAAGTTTCAATCAACATCATTCATTCATTCTTTCATTCAAACACTTATTGAGCATCTACCATGAGTGAGGTACTGAAATGGGTATGGACACATTTTCTCATTTACTGCTGCATCCCATCTTATGAGTGAAGAAATGGAGAGTTTAATGGATAAGTTACTTGTCCAAGGCCATGAGGCTAGTAAGTAGCAGAGCTGGGAGCCCAACACAAGACTGTCCAGTGAATTTTACATTAATGGACATGGATGCTTCTCATATGCTCAATTCATTCAGTATTTTTTTTTTTTAAAGGCAGATTTCCTTAGATAATTTGATGACAAAAAGAATTACAAGCAGAGTCGATATTCCAAATACATCCATAAACATAGGACATTTCTCTAGACTGAAATTAGTAATAGTCATTTCTAAAGAATAAAGTCAATATTGATTGCATTTTGGATGTAAATACACTTATTATTTTTAATGAACTTAGCACACATTGTAAGTCTTACCTCTTGATGTGCCAAAGAATAAGAGTGCAGCAATCCAAATTCCAAACATCTAAGTTGATACAAATAAAAAAATCAAAAATCTCCTGAAGAACTTTACTTGTAAAGTCACTTCACTATAAAGTACTAAGTGGTTTTCTTCAAAATGACACCACTAAATATAGGAGCTCTAGGTCCAGAAGAGCACGTAGCTCATGCCACCTTTAATTCTCATGCCCTGCAAAGTAAATGTGCCATAGCCTAGACTCTTGGCTTCATATTAAGAAATATAATTAGCTGGGTGTGACTTACATCATGTGACTGGTGATTAAAACTTCCAAGGATTTGTCGCTTCATCATTAGTAATATTTTAGTTTACACACAAATGGAGTCATTCTGGAAAGTTATTCTAAGGTTCATGATTTTAGATAATAAACATTTAAAAGGAAATTTTTCCAGATCGTGATTAGACATTTTCAGTATTTTTTCCCTAACATTTCTCAGCGTAAGCATCCACTTAATACAAGCACATCCTGCTAAAATATGTTATGAGTTAAATAATACACAGCTAATCTGCCCCTCTTACCTGTGTGGCAATATCACATAGCTGTTATCATCGGTGACTCTGGAGCCTGATCCCTGGGCTCTTCTACTTATTGCTAGCATGGCTTTGGGCTGTTCAGTCTCACTGTGCTTTTCCTCACCTGTAAAGGGGGATAATTATGGCTCCTAATTCATAAGGTCATTGAAGTGATTAAATTACTTACACATACAATAAGTAATTGGTACATAAGTAATATATTAAGTGTTAATTTTTATTACTCTCATTTTAAACTATGTTAATGTTCATATGGACAAATTTATGTTTACATATAGGTAAATATATACTTACATCATTTTATATAGGCTTCGTGATATAAACCAAACCCAAATCCATTGCCATCGAGTCGATTTCAACTCATAGCAACCCAACAGGACAAAGCAGAACTGCTCCACAGGGAGTTTCCGAGGCTGTAATCTTTACGGAAGCAGACTGCCACATCTTTCTCTCACAGAGCAGCTGGTGGGTTCGAACCACCCACCTTTTGATTAGCAGTTTAACCACTGTGCCACCAGCGCTCCTTGTATACTTTAGTGCAATTTAAACTTGCTTTTTTGTGCTACTACATTAACTTACAGTGATGAACAATTAAATCCACAGGTATCTTAGTTATTTTCTCAATTTTTAAATGTTCATAGAAAGTGGCTGAAAGCATTTCTCGGGTTTTCTTAATTTTTTTCTCTCATCGTAATAGCATCAAATTTTTATCATATTTATGAGACATTTGGTCTTTTCATGCATACCTTGTTACATTATGCAAGACTCAAACAAAGAAGAAATTATGAACAAGAGTAGTTACAAGTCTTGGGTGTTTTGTTTGGTTGGAAATATCCTGGTGATTGTAGCAGCCAGTTCACGCTGGCATGCAGGCCAGCAGTAAATACAGAATGGACCCATTCAGCACTAAGCACAGAGCCCAGCACAGAGGGAGTGCCCACTAACCAGGCCTTTAAAAAAAGACATGCTCTAAAAGCTTCACCAATTATTGACTGTATTTTCCAAGTGACATATCAAGAATTGATGTTTTCAGCCCCACAAGTAGGATAAGCCTGAACAATACATCCATCAACAGCATCCTGTCAGAAGACTGCATCTTATTTACGTCTGCATCTCAAGTGACAAGCACGATGCCTGGAACTAAGAAGGTACTTAATATATTAACATTGTCAAATAATAAATACAAAGATCTACAATGATAATATAGACAAAAAAAAATTTTTTTAAACCACTCTCTGTTCCATGTTTTCACAGCACTTACTAATGAACCTGCTATGTTGTTGTTGTATGCCGTTGAGTCAATTCCGACTCATAGCAAGTCCATGTGACGGAGTAGAACAGCCCCATAGGGTTTCCCAGGCTGTAATCTTTACAGAAGCAGATTGCCAGGTCTTTTCTCCCATGGAGTCACTGGTGGGTTCGAACTGCTGACCTTTCAGTTAGCAGCTGAGCACTTAACCTTTGTGCCACCAGGACTCCTGAACCTGCTATAGCACTTAACAGATCATAGACTTGTTAGGCATTTATCTGTTAGTCTCCTACCTTAGACTGCACCATTCTGAGACAAGGATTGGCTTTTGCTCATTTCTGGGCCCCGAGCATCTAGTAAAAGGTCTATCAGATTTCAATATTTAATGAAAGAAAGAAAAAAAAAGCAATAGATTTCACTGATCTATATTGTCCAAGGAAAATTCTTATTCTACAGAGATTATCATTCTGAAAGATGAAGACTCACTCTAACAATTATACTTAACAAGGATCAGCTACTGGTGAATCTATAAATGCTTGCTGAAATCACGGCAGCTCTGCCTAGAAAATGCTACGTACAGGAGTTAACAGTAGCTTTTAAAAATTCTTCACAAAATTAAAGCTGTGTCTACATATGACAGCACACCAAAGTGAGGAAAAAGAGCAAACCAGTTGAATTCTTGATCCAACAGTAGATAATAATTTAATTAATTTTGTCTCTGACATGATAAATTATTTTGAGTATTTAGTAAAGCAGAGAACCGTCCAAGATGTCATCATGATTATTTCAATATTTACATCAGAACCCTGAAGAATATGGCTGTAATTTTAAAATCACTTTCTAGGCGATTTCTTATTGCACAGCTCTTCAAATCATCTCAGATTTCAAGTAGGCTAACACCATGGCCATTTGGGGGAAGCAAAGGAGGAGTGAAGCACAAAGTTAAACACCTGAGCCATCATGTCATTCATTCATTTATTCATTCATTCAATAAATATTTGAGTGGTTACTACGTGCCAGGTATTAGTCTTGGTGTTGATGATGCATCAATGAACAAAACAGATAATAAAGACCCAGCCTTTGTGGATATTATATTACCATGAAGGAGGCAGCCAATAAACCTAGTAAATAATTATAGAGTATATGGAAAATTGGTTAAGTGTTATGGAAAGAAAAGCAGAGCAGCGTAAAGGAGGTTAGGGAACTTGGGATTTGATTGGGGGAGGGAGTTGCAAGTGCAACAATTTTAATTTGGGTGGTCCAGAGAGGCCTCGTTAAAAAGGTGACATTTGAGCAAAGAATCAAAGTCAGTGACTCTCTGGGGCAAGAGTCTTCCGGGCAGAGGGACAGGTAAGCCCAGGCCCTGAGGCTGGAGTGTGCCTGTGTCTTGGAGCGAGTGTGTTGGAAGCAAAGGAAGAGAGGACGAGGCAAGTAGAGGATGAAATCACAGAGAAACTTGGGGGCTAGAGTGGGTAAGTTCTTACAGGCCATCTTAACAACTCCAGCTTTTCCTCTCCGAGGAAAGAGAGCTGTTTGGGAGGCTCTGAGCAGAGAAGTGTCGTGTCTAACTTCAATTTTAACAGGATCATTCTGACTACTCTGTTGTCAATAGACTAAAGTAGGGCAAAGCATACTGTATTTTTATGCAAATAACGAGTGCATTATTCATTTATTTGCCAACTGCACAACACTCCCTCACTATTTTTGTAAGCAAGCTATGTTATTGTTGTTAGGAGCCCTCGAATTTGTTCCCACTCATAGCAACCCTATGTACAACAGAACAAAACACTGCCTTGTCCTGTGCTATCTCCACAATCGTTGCTATGTTTGAGCCCATTGTTGCAGTCATTGTATCAATTCATCTCATTGAGGGTCTTCCTCTTTTTCATTGACCCTCTACGTTACCAAGCATGATGTCCTTCTCCAAGGAATGCTCCCTCCTAATGACATGTCCAAAGTAAGTGAGATGAAGTCTCGCCATGCTTGCTTCTAAGGAGCACTCTGGCTGTACTTCTTCCAAGACAGATTTGTTCATTCTTCTGGCAGTCCACGGTATATTTACTATTCTTCGCCAAAACCATAATTCAAAGGAATCAATTCTCCTTTGGTTTTCCTTATTCATTGTCCAGCTTTTGCATGCATATGAAGCAACTGAGAATACCATGGCTTGAGTCAGGTGCACCTTAGTTCTCAAAGTGACATCTTTGCTTTTTAACATTTTAAAGATACCTTTCGCAGCAGATTTGCCCAATGCAACACATCATTGATTTATTGACTGATGCTTCCAAGGGCATTGATTGTGGATCCAAGTAAAATGAAATCCTTGACAATTTCAATCTTTTCTCCATTTGTCATGATGTTGCTTATTGATACACTCATGAGGATTTTTGTTTTTTTTATGTTGGGGTGTAATCCACAGTGAAGACTGTATTCTTTAATCTTCATCAGTAAGTGCTTCCAGTTCTCTTAGCTTTCAGCAGGCAAGGTTGTGTCATCTGCATATTGTAGGTTGTTAATGAGTCTTCTTCCAATCCAGATGCCGCATTCTTCTTCATACAGTCCATCTTCTCATGTATTTGCTCTGCATACAGATTGAATAAGTATTATGAAAGGATACTACCCTGATGCACACCTTTCCTGGTTTTAAATCATGCAGTATCCCCTTGTTCTGTTTGAATGACTGACTCTTGGTCTATGTACAGGTTCTGCGTGAGCACAATTAAGTGTTCTGGAATTCCCATTCTTCACAATGTTGTCCATAATTTGTTATGATCCACACAGTTGACTGTCTTTGCATAGTCAATAAAACACAGAGCATCTCAAGAATAGACTTGATGCATTGAACACTAAAGACCGAAGACCAGACAAGTTGTGGAATGACATCAAGGACGTCATACATGAAGAAAGCAAGAGGTCAATAAAAAGAAAAATCAAAACAGATGTCAGAAAAGAGTCTGAAAGTTGCTCTTGAATGTAGTGTAGCTAAAGCGAAAGGAAGAAATGATAAAGTAAGAGCCGAACAGAAGATTTCAAAGGGAAACTTGAGAAAGCAAAGTATTATAATGAAATGTGCAAAGACTTGGAGTTAGAAAACCAAAAGGGAAGAATATGCTCGGCATTTCTCAACCTGAAATACTGAAGAAAAAATTCAAGCCTCAAGTTGCAATACTGAAGGATTCTATGGGGAAAATACTAAATGACACAGGAAGCATCAAAAGAAGATGGAAGGAATACACAGAGTCACTGCACCAAAAAGAATTGGTCAATGTTCAACCATTTCAGGAGGTATCATATGATTGAGAACCAATGGTACTGAAGGAAGAAGTCCAAGCTGTACTGCAGACGCTGGCTAAAAATAAGGCTCCAGGATTTGACAGAATACCATTTGAGATGTTTCAACAAATGGATGCAATGTTATAAGCGCCCACTTGTCTAGGCCAAGAAATTTGGAAGACAGTTACCTGGACAACTGACTGGAAGAGACCTATATTCGTGCCCATTCCAAAGAAAGGAAATCCAACAGAATGCCAAAATTATCGAACAATATCACTAACATCACACAAGTAAAATTTTGCTGAAGATAATTCAAATGTGGTTGCAGCAGTACATCAACAAAGAACTGCCAGAAATTCAAGCCGGATTCAGAAGAGGACTTGGAACAAGGAATACCACTGCTGATGTCAGACAGATGTTGGCTGCAAGCAGAGAACACCAGAAAGATGTTTACCTCAATGACACTGTGCATTGTATGTGTAATATGGCAATCGGAAAACCAGGTAGAAGGGTGCTGGAGTAATCCAGGTGAGAGATGATGGTGTCTTGGAACAAGAGGGTAGCAGTGAAGAAGGTGAGAAGCAAATTGATTCAGGGTATAGTTTGAAGGTACAGCCAATGAGGTTTCCTTTGTTATTATCTCTATTCTTTAACTTAGTGCTTGGAGCATACAATGATGCAGGAAAGCCCTCGGTGCGTTTGCAGAGGTAGAGAAATTCATTCACTTTCTTTTCTGTTTTATTCTCAAATAACAATGAGTTTTCTCTTCTGAGTATCTTCAGAAGAATTCTTAGGATGTTTGAAGGACAAAATTATTTTAGTGAATTTGTTTAGCTTGACTGGTTTAAGGGATGTAATTTTTTCTGAAAATTTTTTGTTGTGTGCTTGTAAAATAGATTATACCTCTAACATCTATCTTTTTAGTAAGGCCTTATTTGTATACACATTTTGTAACAATACATTGCTTGCATAGAGACATAAAACAAGCATCTCATATGGAAGTATAATCTCTACTGAGGAAATATCGTTGCAAACTATTTGTGAGCTATAGACTATAATTAGATACTCATCACATACTTGTTAAATTATATACAATAAAAATGCACATAGCATCAACACAATTAATTATAATTACAAGTTATTCTAGAAGGCTACCTGAAGTTCCCAAGTAGCTCACTTTTCATAATAGTAATTTACTATACTAGAATGTGGTCTATTAAAATTACACTTCAAAAATTAATTTAAATTCTTCCACATTCGGCAAAGAAATTGGAGTAATAGAATGTACAAGAATAATGCCATCAAAGAGGCAACTGCAAGAAAAGAAAATATTGGGAGGATTTATACCTATGTCTAGAATGGCAATGGAGTACAGTTCTACTCTGATACACATGGGCTGGCCATGAGTTGCAACTGACTTGACAGCAACTGGTTTAGAACTGGCAAGTCATGTGTGGGACTTCAACACATTTAGATAAGGCCTAAAATTTAGAAACAGGACCTCACAGGGGGAGTATACCATGTTGATTGAGAGCCTGGACTTTGGAATTGGCTCTGCATTCATAGTCTGGTGGGGCCTCTTTAGCTGTGTGATGTTCAGCAAGTTACTTCTCTGAGCCTCAGCTTCCTCAACCATGAAACAGGGATAACATGTACCACAGAGAATTATTGTGAAGATGAAATGAGATCATGCTCGTAAAGAGCTTAGCCCTGCACCAAACATACAGTAAACACTCAATATATAGGAGCTATAATTATTATTATTATCTTAGGTCCAACACAGCCTCCTGTTATGTGTGGAGTGGCACTCAATGGACATAATTTAGAGTGGCCGGCATGTTTGTCTCAACAAGCCCAGGAAAAAGGCAGAACTGGAAGGGGCCCAATGGGAAGTACTCTGTGGGAGCATAATGGCAATAGAAAAGTCTGGATGTGAACAGCTCACACACATAATTATGAGGTTCTAAAGGCACTGCAGACCCAGTAGAAATAAACCGTAGGGAGAGAGAGTCACAGAAGAGGCTCATTAGGAAGTATGATGATGCAGTTAGATATAGATGATGAAAGGGATGATTGCTGGGTGGGGATTTAAGGAAGAGAAACAGGAAAAGTATGCCCAAGGACTGGGAACAGAAAGGTGACTCACAGATAAGAGAGCAGTGGGAAAGGATGATGATTTGCTTCAGTTGGATTAAATTTATTCCTGTGAAGTTTTTGTTTCACGATCAACAGCATTCCTAACTTTTGTTGTAGTTTTGTCAAATACTTCGGTCCATCACAAGGAAAACCAGAGCCTAAGTGGATTAGTGTAAATCCAGCCAAGCAATTTTTAAAACAACTCAAATCCAGAAAAGGATTTACCACGGAGCTTCAGGGCTTTTACTAATACAGATATTTTCAAGTCCCTGGAAGAGGCCTTAGCCATGTTTTGCCTTGCTAAGATATTTTGACTGCAGTTGGCTGACTCGTAAGTCTCTTTCTACTCTGGCTTCCTTTCCATTACACTTCCTCTGATCGGGGTGGTGCTGGAGTGGCTGTGGGTATTTCTTTCTTTTTTCTTCTTATACTGTCTTACCCCTCACCAAAGTTACCACTTACTATTGTCTATTTAGTGTTTTTCCTTCCCCCACCCCTCGTAATCATCAAAGATTGTTTCTTTATGTGTGTAAACATTCTCATGAGTTTTTATAGCAGTGGCCTCATACAGTATTTATCCTTTTGTGATTGGCAATTTCATTCAGCATAATGCCGTCCAGATTCATTCATGTTGTGAGTTGTTTCGCAGATGCATCATTGTTCTTTACTGTTATGTAGTATTCCATTGTGTGTATGTACCATAGTTTGTTTATCCATTTGTCTGTTGATGGACACTTAGGTTATTTCCATCTTTTTGCTATTGTGAATAATGCTGCAATGAACACGGGTGTGCATATGTCTATTCATGTGCCGGCTTTTATTTCTCTAGGATATATTCCTAGGAGTGGGATAGCTGGCTTATATGGTATTCCTATTTCTAGCTTTTTAAGGAAGCACCATATCACTTTCCAAAATGGTTGTACCTTTTTGCTTCGGCTGTGGGTATTTCTGGTGTTCAGTTTTTAAGCCCCATCTCTCCCTCTTTCCTTTCTGCCTACATCCAGGCAAGCTGATAAGAAAGTCTAGGTGCTCCTACCTTTGGCTCCGGAGATAGGTTCAAATCATGTAAGCCTCCACTCGCATGTGGGAACCCTCACTCCAGCCCCACCTTCTAACCACCATAAAACCCCAAGCCAGTCTCCTTTTCCTGCTTTCTCAAGCCATTTTCAGACTATCTTGGGAGGCCTTCCCTTCTCTCCCCAGAAAGCTGTATTATGTTAGTAACAAACCTTTTCATACCCTCTTGGTGAAATTTCGGGTAGAGGTTCATCTTCTATCTGAAGCATGGCCACAACACATTTAGCTTGGGCATCAACAGTAACATACTTAGGCCCAGGCCCGAGGGTCCCCAGTCTAGGGCCCTTTGCTTTCGAAGACTCTGGATTACCAAAGACATGTGTACAAAATTAGTTTATTGATGTATACATGGGTGCCCCGTCATTAGGGATTTGATATTCAGCACCGAAAGCACGGGTAAGTTTAAGCATCCACTATCGTGACTAACGCGGTTCAGGCCCCAGGTAAACGCTTCTTCACATTTCTAGCCCTCTGTCCTCAAACCCAAAAGTGACTCTGTCTAAATGCCATAAATATTTGTGGATTATGTCACTGGTAATGTCTGAGAGGATCACTGCTTTGGAGTATGGGGAAGGTCTGTGTGGTGGAAATACTTAGATAACAAAATACACGAACTAATGGACTTGATAATCCTTCTCAGAATGAATGAAATATATTTTTGCATAACAAAGCATCATTTCCTAGTAAAAAATGTTGCAGTAAAAAAATTAGCCTATGGAGCAGGAGAAAGGTGGGGTGCAGAACTCAAATCCTAGTAAAAAGACCAGACTTAATGGTCTGACTGAGACTGGAGGAACCCTGGAAAGCATGGCCCCTGGACTCTCTGTCAACCCAGAACTAAAACAATTCCTGAGGCCAGCTCTTCAGACAAAGATTGGACTGGACCGTGGGACATAAAATGATACTTGTGAAGAATGTGCTTCTTAGCTCAAGTAGATACATGAGACTAAACGGGCAGCTTCTGTCTGGAGGTGAGATGAGAAGGCAGAGAGGGTTTGGAGCTGGTTGAATGGACATGGGAAATCAGGGGTGGAAAGGAGGAGTGTGCTGTCACAGTATAGGGAGAGAAATTAGGGTCACATAACAATGTATGTATAAATTTTTGTATGAGAAACTAACTTAAATGTAAACTTTCACTTAATAAAAAAAAGAAGGAAAAAAAATTAGCCTAGCATACTTACAAAAATACCTCTCAGGGAGAGGGCACTGTTGGCAAACAAACATAGAAGGTATGTGTTATTTCAGTAAATAAGCTTTATTTAAAAGGACAAGAAAGAGGAGAAACCTGGGTAAGGAGGAAGAGGAGGGGGAGGAGGAGAAGTAAAGATGAGCTCAAAGGCAAAGCGGTAGGAAGGGAAGAGGTCAGGTGCTTATACGACAAATGTCACAGTGATGTAAGATGTTAACAATTGGAGAAACTGGGTGTGAAGTGTACAGGAGTATGCAGACATTCTCTGTATTATCTTTGTAACTTTTCTGTAAATCTAACATTGTAAAACAAAAATTTGTCTTCTAAAAAAACAGCCTAACAACAGATACGTGCGTGTGTGTTCCATTTTGCAGACCAGAATCCATATTTAGTAAAAAAAAAAAAAAAGAAAAAAATTTATATATATATATATATTTGTTGTTATTAGGTGTCCTTGAGTAGGTTCCAACTCATAGCGACCCTATGTACAACCGAATGAAACACTGCCCAGTCCTGCACCATCCTCACAATCTTTGTTATGCTTGAGCCCATTGTTGCAGCCACTGTCTCAATCCATCTCTGTGAGGGTCTTCCTCTTTTTTGCTGACCCTCCACTTTGCCAAGCAAGATGTCCTTCTCTAGGGACTGGTCTCTCCTGATAACATGTTCAAAGTATGTGAGATGAAGTTTCCATTCTTGCTTCTAAGGAGCATTCTGGTTGTACTTCTTCCAAGACAGATTTGTTCTTTTGGCAGTTCATGGTATATTTAATATTCTTCACCAACACCACAATTCAAACGCATCAATTCTTCTTTGGTTTTCCTTATTCATTGTCCAGCTTTCGCATGCATATGAGGCAATTGATAACACTATGGCTTGGGTCAGGCTCACCTTAGTCTTTAAGGTGACATCTTTGCTTTTCAACACTTTAAAGAGGTCTTTTGCAGCAGATTTGTCCAATGCAGTGTGTCTTTTGATTTCTTGACTGTTGCTTCCATGGGTGTTGATTGTGGATCCAAATAAAATGAAATCCTTGACAACTTCAATCTTTTCTCTGTTTATCATGATGTTGCTTATTGGTCCAGTTGTGAGATTTTATTTTTCTTTATGTTGAGGTGTAATCCATACCGAAGGCTGTGGTCTTTGATCTTCATCAGAAAGTGCTTCAAGTCTTCTTCACTTTCAGCAAGCAAAGTTGTGTCATTTGCATAACACAGGTTGTTAATGAGTCTTCCTCCAATCCTGATGCCTCATTCTTCTTCATATAGTTCAGCTTCTCAGATTATTTGCTCATCATACAGACTGAGTAAGTATGGTGAAAGGATAGAACTCTGACGCACACCTTTCCTGACTTTAAAACACGCAGTATCCCCTTGTTCTGTTCGAACAACTGACTTTTGATCTATGTACAGGTTCCTCATGAGCACAAGTAAGTGTTCTAGAATTCCCATTCTTCGCAGTGTTATCCATAATTTGTTACGATCCATACAGTCGAATGCCTTTGCATAGTCAATAAAACACAGGTAAACATCTTTCTGGTATTCTCTGCTTTCAGCCAGGATCTATCTGACATCAGCAATGATATCCCTGGTTCCATGTCCTCTTCTGATTCCGGCTTGAATTTCTGGCAGTTCCCTGTTAATATACTGCTGCAGCCACTTTTGAATGATCTTCAGCAAAATTTTACTTGCATGTGATATTAATGATATTGTTCAGTAATTTCCGCGTTTGGTTCATTCACCTTTCTTTGGAACAGGCATAAATATGGATCTCTTCCAGTCAATTGGCCAGGTAGCTGTCTTCCAAATTTCTTGGCATAGAAGAGTGAGCACTTCCAGTGTTGCATCTATTTGTTGCAACATCTCAATGGGTATTCTGTCAATTCCTTGAGCCGTATATGGGTAAAATTAATATATTTTGGGTTAAATGACTAAATTCCATACACCCAAAGGATCCATATTTCCCTTTGTCTTAGTTATCTAGTACTGCTATAACAGAAATACCACAAGTGGATGGCTTTAACAAACAGAAATTTATTTTTCACAGTTCAGGGGGCTAGAAGTCCGAATTAAGGGCGCCGGCTCTAGGGGAAGGCTTTCTCTGTCTGTCGTCTCTGGAGGAAGGTCCTTGTCTTTTCTGAGCTTCTGCTTCTGGGCGGTCTTCATGTGACTTGGCATCTCTCTTCCCTCATCTCTACTATGCTTGCTTGTTTAATCTCTTTTATATCTCAAAAGAGACTGAGTCAAGATACACCCTACACTATTCCTGTCTCATTAACATAATAAAGACAATGCATTCCCGTATGGGGTTATAAACACCGGAATGGAGTTAGGATTTACAGCACATATTTTTGGGGGACACAATTCAATCCATAACATTCCACCCCTGGGTCCCCCCCAAATTCATATCCTTGCCACATGCAAAACATATTCACCCCATTACATCACCTTGAAAGTCTTAAATCCCCTCCAAGTCCAAAATCTCATCTTTTGAAGTACCTAAATCAAATATGGATGAGACTTTAGGCATATTCCATCCTGGGGCAATATTCCTACTCATCCGTGAACCTGTGAAATCTAGAATACAAATTATCTGCTTCCAAAGTACAATGGTGGAACAGGCACAAGGTAGACATTTCCGTTAAAAATGGGAGAAATTGGAGGGGAAGAAGGGATAACAGGCACTGAGCAATTTCAAAACCCAGCAGAACAATTTACATTAGCTCTCAAGGCTTGAAGATAATCCTCTGTTCACTGAGACCATCCAGGCAATGGTTCCACCCTGCAGACTCTGGGTGTTGGCCATGCCCTCTGGATTCTGGGTGGAGACCTCTCAGCCCTGGGCTTCAGCTTCGCCTTCCAGGCCCACTGGGACAACAACTTTGCTCCCTCAACTTTGGGTGGTCCCATTCTCCTAGTCCATCTGAGTGGCGACCCCACCCTCTTGGCCCCCAGCAAGTCCTCATTCTTCTGCCCCTTGGGCATGGAAGCTCTGTCCCCCTATACTTTGAGCAGCAGCCCCATCCCTGTAGCACATCTTAATGGCAGTCCCACACTCCAGAACCAAGTTGGTGAAGATCCAACTCTTTGAAACCTAGGAGGCTGTGGCCCCACCCTTTGAAGTCTTAGAGGCCATGGCCCCACCTTTTGAGACTGAGGCAGCTCTGCTTCCTGTGCTCCTTCCAACCATTCTGTTGATCTCTGAGTTGCTCCAGGGATGGTTCTTTTCTTTGCTTGGAGGCCAGCAGATGTAGCTCCTTTGGCCTGTTTCCTGCCTTTAGAATTATAAGAGGCAGATAGCATTCTCTCTTTTAGATCTTTCTATGTCCCCTGCTAAGGGGTTTCCTGCTGTGGTAGTTGGTTAGATCCTTCAGTCACAGGTTAACCTCTTTAACAAAAGTTTGTGTAGCCACATCCTTGGTGAACATTCTAGGACATGTGCCCTTAGTTTATACAACAGAATTTTCCAAATCTTTAAGTTGTGTTTTCATTTTGCACAGTTCATTTTTAAGTCCATCTCTTTCCTCTCATATTTTACTGTAAGTGGCAAGGAGAAACCACATGGCCTCTTTAACATTTTGCTTAGAAATCTCATCAGCCAGATATCCAAGTTCATCACTTACAAGTTCTACCTTCCACCAAACATTTAAACATAATTCAGACAAGCTCTTTGCCACTGCATAAAAAACATCATCCTTCCTCCATTGTCCAACCACATGTTTGTCATTTTCTTTTAAAGCCTCACCAGAAGTACATTTAATGTCCACACTGCTGGCAACATTCTGTTGCTGGTGCTGTATGTATTCTCTAAGATGATACTTTCTCTACACCTGTCCTCACTTCCTTCTGAGCCCACACCAGAATTGTCTTTGAGGTCCATAACTCTACCAACAGTCTCTTCAAGGCAATCTAGGCTTTTATTAATAAAGAAAAAAAAAAAAAAAACATTGCCATCGATCCTGACTCATAGTGACCCTATAGGAGAGAGCAGAACTGTTCCATAGGGTTTCCAAGGAGCAGCTAGCTGATGGATTTGAACTGCTGACCTCTTGGTTAGCAGTTAAGCTCTTAACCATTGCACTACCAGGTTTTTACTATTAGGCACCTTAAAACTCTTCCAGCCTCTACTCATTCCCCAATTCCAAAACCGATTCCACATTTTGGGCGTCTGTTAGAGCAGCACCCCACTCTCTGTACAAAATGTCTTAGGCTGTGTTCTCTAGAGAAGCAAAACCAGTGAAGCATATATATATCTATGTAAAGACATTTATCTCAAGGAAATGGCTCACATTGTTGTGGAGGCTGGCAAATCCCAAATCCGTGGTTCAGGCGTCAGGCTGGAGGCTTCTCCTGATTCACTTGATTGCAAGGGCTGATGAAACCACAACTGGCAGGTCGAACAGTAGGCTGTTGGCTCATGGCATTGTGGAAGCTGGCAAATCCCAGATTCAGCAGGTCAGAAGATAGGCTCACGTCCCAAAAACTGGAGGTCAGATGATGATGAGCTGGATGCAGCATCCACAGCAAGGGAGAGCCTTGCCAGAGCATCCATATATATATTGGATGCAGGTCACACCCTGAAGAAAACTCCCCCTACATCAGAGTAAGGGTGTGACTTGAGTAAGGGTGTGACTTGAATTACACCCTCTTGTAAGGCTGTGACTCAAGATACACCCCACACTAATCCTGCCTCATTAACATATAGAGGTTAGGATTTACAAAACACATAAAATGAAGGATAATTACATAATAACACACAATGGAGGATGATTTCATCAGATCACACAATGGAGAACAATCACACAATACTGGGAATCATGGCCTAGTCAAGTTGACACATAACATTTACCATTACACCCTTTAAAAAATTAAACACCTGTACCAAAGAGAATGTTTACGTGTGATTATGAAAATACTGTTTCATTAAAAGTCCCTAAATTATTTAAAATAAATAAATAAGTGCATAGTCTCAGGGGTGTGACTAGTCATCATCCAAAATGATTTCTGATATATTTTCTCCCAAATTATTTTCTAAGTACATTTTTACAGTTCTATCAATACTGTATGTATAATATTGTGTTGTATTTTATCATGTAACATCACAGCATGCATTTTTTGTAAATAACATTTTAGTGGATACATCATATTCTATCATGTAACTATAATACTGTTCACCTAACCACTTCTTTATTGTAAGATACTTAGGATAGTTCCAATTTTTTTTTTTCAGTATTATAAATAGTCTAGTAAAGAATGTCTTTGTACATAAAACTGTTTTCCATATTTAATGTTATTTCCTTTTGATGGATTCCCAGAAGTGGAATTACTGGGTCAAAAACTTTTAGTGCTTTTGATGAATTCACTGCCTAGCTTTTTATTGCAAAATTGGCATGAGTCAGCATCCTTGGAACAACTTTCCTCACTGTGCTCAAGCCAGTTGGTGAGTTCCCAACACTAAAGGCACTCAGAGTAGACTGCATTCCTTTTTTTCTTATTATGCTGAGAGAAATGTATAAATAGACATCAGTGCATTGCTTTACATTTTGGAGTCATTGACAGAACTTTTTAAAGGTGCTCACTCTGAAAACCACTGAATTAAGAAGCACGGGTGGTGTTACAAAGTGAGGCAGACAGTATTAGAACAGTAATAAGTCAACACGTAATGAGTTTTTCTATGTGTCAACACTATGCTAAAGGCTTTATGAGAATTACCTCCTTTCACCATCACAGTAGCCCCATGAGGTAATGTGGCAGAGGATGCTAATTAACTTCCAGTATTAATTCTCCCTGTCTCTATTAGTAACATAAACCCTAGATTTCATTTTACACATTATCTGCAGAAATAAAGACTCATTTCCAGCCTCCCCTGCAGCTACATGTAACCATGGAACTAAGAGTTGGCTAATAGTAATAGGCGAAATCATATACGAGAATTCTAAAAAGCCTTCTTAAAAGAGAAGAGCCTATCTTCTTCTTTCCTTCCATCCTACACTTGGAACATGGGTGTAATAGTCAGAGCTCCAGAAGTCATCTTGGACCATGAGGATGTGAGCTACATCCAAGGAATGGCAGAGCAAAGATTTAGGAGAAGTCTGGATCAGCTCAGTATTTATTTTATAATATAAAAAATAATATTTGCAGGTGGAAACACAAAGCAACAAAGTACCCTTTTCCCATTTTTTAACTGGATTATTTGTCTTTTTTGTAGAGGTGTTGAATTTTCCTATAGAATTTAGAGATTAGACCTTTGCCAGATATTCATAGCCCAATTTTTTTCCCCCAGTTTGAAGGTTTTATTTTTACTCTTAGTGAAGTCTTTTGATGAGCATAAGTGTCTAATTATTAGAAGATCCAAGTTATCTAACTTATCTTCTGGTGTTTGTGTATTGTAAGTTATGGTTTGTGTTCCATTTATGCCAGAATTGACTCAATGTCACCTAACAACAACAACAGCATTGAGTCTGTTTTTTGTTCCATGATCTTTATACTTTTTTTGGTTTTATATTTAGGTCTTTGATCCATTTTGAATTAGTTTTTGTGTATGGTGTGAGGTAAGGGTCCTGTTTCATTTTTTTACAGATGGACACCCAGTTTTGCCAGCACCATTTTTTAAAAAGGTTACTTTTTCCCCATTTAATGGACTTTGGTCCTTTGTCAAAGATCAGGTGGCTGTAGGTGGATGGATTTACATCTGGGTTCTCAATTCTGATCCACTGGTCAATGTATCTGTCATTGTGCCAGTACCAGGTTGTTTTGACTGCTGTAGCTGTATAGTAGGTTCTGAGGTCAGGTAGTGCAAAGTCTCCTAATTTGTTCTTCTTAAATAATGCTTTACTTATCCAGGGCCTCTTTCCTTTCCAAATAAAGTTCATGATCAGCTTCTCTATCTCATTAAAGAATGCTGTTGGCAAAAAAAAAAAAAAAAAAAAAAAAAAATCCAAATGATGGCATTAAACTCATACCTATCAATAATTATGCTGAGTGTAAATGGACTAAATGCATCAATAAAGAGAAAAAGAGTGGCACAATGGATTAAAAAAACATGATTCATCTATATGCTGGCTACAAGAGACACACCTTAGACTTAAAGACACAAACAAACTAAAACGCAAAGCATGGAAAAGAATATATTAAAAAAACAACAATCAAAAAAGAGCAGGAGTGGCAATATTAATCTCTGACAAAATAGACTTCAAAGTAAAATCCACCACAAAGGATAAGGAAGGACACTATATAATGGTTAAAAGGTCAATACACCAGGAGGACATAACCATAATAAATATTTATGCACCTAATAACAGGGCTCCAAAATACATAAAACAACTCTAACAGCTTTGAAGAGATAGGCAGCTCCACAATAATAGTAGGAGACTTCAACACAGCATTTTCAGTGAAGGACAGAACAGACAGAAAGAAGCTCAGTAAAGACACAGAAGATCTAAATGCCACAATCAACCAACCTGATCTCATACACATACATAGAACAGTCCACTCAACAGCAGCCAAGTATACTATCTTTTCTAACGCACATGGAACATTCTCCAGAACAGACCACATATTAGGTCACAAAGCAAGGCTTAACAGAATCCAAAGCATCGAAATATTACAAAGCATCTTTTCTGACCATAAAGCCAAAAAAGTACAAGTCAATAACAGAAAAAGCAAGGAAGAAAATCAAATACATGGAAACTGAACACCTTGCTCAAAAACTACTGGGTTATAGAAGAAATTAAGGATGGAATAAAATTCACAGAATCAAATGAGAATGAAAACACATCCTACCAGAATCTTTGGGACACAGAAAAAGCAGTGCTCAGAGGTCAATTTATAGCAATAAATGCACACATCCAAAAAGAATAGAGGGCCAAAATCAAAACATTAACCCTACAACTCGAATAAGTAGAAAGAGAGCAGCCAAAGAAGCCCTCAGACACCAGAAGAAAGCAAATAATAAAAATTTGAACAGAATTAAATGAAATAGAGAATAGAAAAACAATTGAAAGAGTTAACGAGGCCAAAAGCTCATTCTTTGAAAAGACCAACAAAATAGATAAACCAATAGCCAAAATGACAAAAGAAAAATAGGAGAGGAAGCAAATAACCCAAATAAGAAATGAGATGGGCAATATCACAGCAGACTCAACTGAAATTAAAAGAATCATAACAGAATACTATGAAAAATTGTACCCCAACAAATTTGAAAATCTAGAGGAAATGGACAAATTTCTAGAAACAAACTAGCCACCTAAACTAACAAAACAGAGGTAGAACAACTAAATAAACTTATAACAAAAGAAGAGATTGAAAAGTTAATTTAAAAACTCCCAACAACAACAACAAAAAAACCCAGCCCTGATGGCTTCACTGGAGAATTCTACCAAACTTTCAGAGAAGAGTTAACACCACTACTTCTAAAGGTATTTCAGAGCATAGAAAAAGATGGAACACTCCCAAACTCATTCTATGAAGCCATCATAACCCTGATACCAAAACCAAGTAAAGACACCACAAAAAAAGAAAGTTACAGACCAATATCCCTCATGAACATTGACACAAAAATCTTCCACAAAATTCTAGCCAATAGAATTCAAAAACATATCAAAAAAATAATTCACCATGACCAAGTGGGATTCATACCAGGTATGCAGGGACGGTTCAACATTAGAAAAACAATCAATGTAACCAAACACATAAATAAAACAAAAGACAAGAACTACATGATCTTATCAATTGATGCAGAAAAGGCATTTGACAAAGTTCAACACCCATTCATGACAAAAACTCTCAGCAAAATAGGAATAGAAGGGAAATTCCTCAATATAATTAAGGGCATTTATACAAA
>NW_004443967.1:6936693-6945618 GCF_000243295.1 Trichechus manatus latirostris | reverse complement strand
TGTAGTAACTGTTAAATGAGAAACTATTTTGTTCTGTAAGCCTTCATCTTAAGTGAGAATAGCAGCACAGTTGGAAGAGCGTAGTCAATGTCACTGAACTGTGCATGCAGTAATTTCTGAAATGGTGTATCTTTGGCTATGCGTATTTTCACCAAAAAAAACAGGTTGAGAAGTTAGAAGGTTGACATGTTGTGGGGTTGTTAACCAATGTCATAAAACAATATGTGTACTACTGTTTCATGAGAAACTATTTGTTCTTTAAGCCTTCACCTGAAGTACAATAAAAAAAAAAAAAAGATAATGGAAAGCAAATAAATAAATAAATAACAATGCACAAATACCAGAAGAGAAACTAGATAACTGGGAGCTCCTAAAAATCAAACACTTAATGCTCATCAAAAGACTTCACCAAAAGAGTAAAAGACAACCTATAGACTGGGAAAAAATTTTGGCTACTACATATTTGACAAGGGTCTAAAATCTACAAGATATTGCAATACCTCAACAACAAAAAGACAAATAAACCAATTAAAAAGTGGGCAAAGGTTATGAACAGGCACTTCACCAAAAAAGACATTCAGGTGGCTAACAGATACATGAGGAAATGCTCACGATCATTAGCCATTAGAGAAATGCAAATCAAAAAACTATAATGAGATACCATCTCACCCCAACAAGGCTAGCACTAATCCAAAAATCACAAAATAATAAATGTTGGAGAGGTTGTGGAGAGACTGGAACACTTATACACTGCTGGTGGGAATGTAAAATTGTACAAACACTTTAGAAATCGATTTGGCACATCCTTAAAATAGAAATAGAAGTACCATAGGATCCAGCAATCTCACTCCTTGGAATATATCCTTGAGAAATAAGAGCCATCAGATGAATAAATACACGCACACCCATGTTCATTGCAGCACTGTTCACAATAGCAAAAAGATGGGAACAACCTAGTGCCAATCAACGGATGAATGGATAAACAAATTATGTATATTCACACAATGGAATACTATGTAATGATAAAGAACAATGATGAATCCGTGAAACATCTCATACCATGGATGAATCTGGAAGGCATTGTGCTGAGTTAAATTAGTCACTCACAAAAGGACAAATATTGTATGAGATCACTATTATAAGAACTCAAGAAAAGGTTTAAATACAGAAGAAAACATTCTTTGATGGTTACGAGAGTGCAGAGGGAGGGAGAGGGGAATTCACTAACTAGATAGTAGATAAGAATTATCTTAGGTGAAGGGAAGAACAATGCAGAATACAGGGGATATCAGCAAAACTGGACTAAATCAAAAGCTAAGAAGTTTCCTGAACACAACCAAACACTTCAAGGGACAGAGTAGCAGGGGTTGGGGTCTGGGTACCATAGTTTCAGGGAACATCTAAGTCAATTGACATAACAAAGTTTATTAAAAAAATGTTCTGCATCCCATTTTGGTAAGTGGCATCTGGGGTCTTAAAAGCTAGCAAGGAGCCATCTAAGAGGCATCAATTTTTCCCAACCCACCTGGAGCAAAGGAGAATGAAGAACACCAAAGACACAAAGAAAATATTAGCCCAAGAGACAAAAAGGGCCACATAAACTAGAGACTCCATCAGCCTGAGACCAGAAGAACTAGATGGTGCCCAGCTACCACCACCGACCACCTTGACAGCAAACACAATAGAGAGTCCCTCATGGAGCAAAAAAAAAGTGGGGTGCAGAACTCAAATTCTAGTAAAAAGATCAGACTTAATGGTATGACTGAGACTGGAGGGACCCCAGAAGACATGGCCCCTGGATTCTCTGTTAACCTTAACTAAAACCATTCCTGAAGCCAACTCTTTAGACAAAGATTAGACTGTACTATAAGACATAAAATGATACTCGTGAAGAGTGTGCTTCTTAGTTCAAGTAGATACACGAGACTAAATGGGCAGCTCCTGTCCAGAGGCGTGATGAAAAGGCAGAAAGGGATAGGAGCTGGTTGAATGGACATGGGAAATCTGGGGTGGAAAGGAGGAGTGTGCTGTCACATTACATGGAAAGAAACTATGGTCACAACTTGAGCTGTCAACTTTCACTTAAAGCACAAATTTAAAAAAAAAAGAATGCTGTTGGTATTTGGATAGGCATTGCATTCTATTTGTAGATTGCTTTGGGTAGGACTGACATTTTCACAATTTTGAGTCTATCTATCCATAAGCAAGGTATGTTTTTCCATTTATGTAGGGCTCTTTTGGTTTCTTACAGTGGTGTTTTGGAGTTTTCTTTGTATAGGTCTTTTACATCCCTGGTTAGATTTATTCCTAAGTATTTTATTTTTTTAGGGGCTTTTATAAATGGTAATGCTTTCCTGATTTCCTTTTCGTAGTTCTCTTTATTGGTGTATAGGTGATTTTTGTATGTTTATCTTGTCTCCTGCTACTTTGCTGAATCTTTCTAACAGTTCTGGTAGTTTTCTACGTATAGAATCATATCATCCATGAATAGGGATAGTTTTACTTCTTTTTTACCATTTTGGGTGCCCTTTATTTCTTTTTCTTGTCTTACTGCTCTAGCTAGGACTTCCAGTACAACGTTAAATAAGAGAGGTGATAAAGGCTATGTTTGTCTTGTCCTCATTCTCAGTGGGAAAGTTTTCAGCCTCTCTCTGTTGAGAATGATGTCGGCTATTGGTTTTGTATAGATACCCTTTATTATGTTGAGGAATTTCCCTTCTATTCCTGAATTATTGGAAGTTTTTATTAGGAATGGGTGTTGGACTTTATCAAATGCCTTTTTGTGTCCATTTAGATGATAATGTAATTATTTTCTTTTATTTATGTGGTGATTATGTTGATTGATTTTCTAATGTTGAACATCCTTGCATACCTGGTGTCTTAGTTATCTAGTGCTGCTATAAGAGAAATACCATAAGCGGATTGTTTTAACAAAGAGAAATTTATTGTCTCACAGTCTAGTAGGCTAGAAGTCCAAATTCAGGGTGCCAGCTCCAGGGGAAGGCTTTCTCTCTGTGTCAGCTCTGGAGGAAGGTCCTTGTCATCCATCTTCTCCAGTTGAGGACCTTCTCAGAGTGGGGACCCTGGGTCCAAAGGAAGCACTATTCTCTTGATTCTTGTTTCTTGGTGGTATGAGGTCCCCATGTCTCTCTGCTCATGTCTCTTTTATATCTCAAAAGAGACTCGCTTAAAATCCAACCTAATCTTGTAGACTGAGTCCTGCCTCATTAACATAACTGCCTCTAATCTTGCCTCATTAGCATCATAGAGGTAGGATTTACAACACATAGGAAAATCATCAGATGACAAAATGGTGGACGATCTCACAATACTGGGAATCACAGACTAGTGAAGTTGACAGATATTTTTGAGGGACACAGTTCAATCCATGACACCTGGTATGAACCTCACTTGCTCAGGGTGTATTTTTTTTTAAATGATGAATTTTATTGGATACAATTTTGCTGAGAATTTTTGCATCTATATTCATGAGAGATATTGGTCTGTAATTTTCTTCTTTTGTGGTGTCTTTGTCTGGTTTTGGTATCAGGGCTATATTCTGGCTTCATAGAATGAATTTGGAATTATCCCTTCCTTTTCTATGTTTTTAAATAGTTCGATAGCAGTGGTGTGGGCTCTTCTCTGAATGTTTGGTAGACATCTCCAGTGATGCCATCTGGGCCAGGACTTTTTTTGTTGGGAGTTTTTCTTTTAAATTACCTTTTCAATTTCTTCTCTTGTTATGGGTCTCTTCAGATTTTCGACCTCAGTTTATGTTAGTTTAGGTAGGTAGTGTGTTTCTAGAAATTTGTTGATTTCCTCTAGGTTTTCATATTTGTTGGAGTACAATTTTTCATAGTACTCTTATGATCTTTTTTATTTTAGTTGGGTCTGTTGTAATGTCCCACATTTAATTTTTATTTGAGTTATTTTCTTCTTCTCTTGTTTTTCTTTTGTCAGTTTGGCCATTGGTTTGTCGCTTTGGTTGATTCTTTCAAAGAGTCAACTTTTAGTTTTGTTGATTCTTTCTATTGTTTTTCTGTTTTCTCTTTCATTTATTTCTGCTCTGATCTTTATTATTTCCCTTCTGGTGGCTGTGGGCTTCTTTTGCTGTTCTCTGTTTGTTCACGTTATAAGGCTAACATTTTTATTTTATCCATTTCTTCTTTTTTGATGTGTGCATCTATTGCTATAAATTGACCTCTGAGCACTGTTTAGCTGTGTCCCAAAGGTTTTGGTATGATTTATTTTCATTCGCATTTGATTCTAGGAATTTTTTATTCCATCTTTGATTTCTTCTATTACCCAGGGGTTTCTAAGCAAGGTGTTATTCAGTTTCTATGTTTTGATTTTTTTTCCTTGCTCTTCCTGTTATTAATTTCTACTTTTATCACATTCTGATCAGGGGAGATGCTTTGTATTATCTCAATGTTTTGGATTTTGTTGAAGATAGCTTTGTGGCCTAAGATATGATCTATTCTGGAGAATGTTCTATATGTGTTGGAAAAGAATGTATACTTTGCTGCTTTTTGGTGGAGTGTTCTATATGTCTATGAGGTCAAGTTGGTTGATTGTGGCCTTTAGATCTTCTGTATCTTTGTTGAGTTTCTTTCTAGATATTCTATCCTTCACTGAAAGTGGTTTGTTGAAGTCTTCTACTATTATTGTGGAGCTGTCTATTTCTTTTTTCAATGCTGTTAGAGTTCATTTTACGTGTTTTGGAGCCCTGTAGTTGGGTGCATAGATATTTATTATAGTTATGTCATCATGGTGAATTGTCCATTTAATCATTTTATAACGTCCTTCCTTATCTTTGCCTTAAAGTCTCTTTTATCTGAGATTAGTATTACCACTCCTGCTCTTTTTTGGTTGCAGTTTCCTTGATATATTTTTTCCATCCTTTCATTTTTAATTTATTTATGTCCTTGTTTCTAAGGTGTGTTTCTTGTAGATAGCATATTGATGAGTCTTGTTTCTTTAATCCATTCTGTCACTCTCTGTCTTTTTACGGGTGCATTTAAGCCATTAACATTCAGTGTGACTATCGATAGGTGTCAGTTTATTGCTGTCATTTTGCAGTGCTTTCTTTTTTCTCTCTTCTTCTTTATTTTATTTTTTTGTGGTGCTGATGTTTTCCTTGTTCCTCTTACTCTCCTGCGCTGAGTTCCTTTTGTTTGTAGAATTTTTCATTTCTGTAGATTTTGTGTTTACTAAGATTTTATGTTTTTCTTCATTTTGATGAGTAGGTTTGTTAACTTTCTCTGTAGATACCTTGAAATTTACCCCATCTTCCTAAGTTTGAACCAGTCTTTTATTATTTGATATCACCTTAACTTCCTTTCCCTTTGAAAGTTCTATACTAGTACCATTTATTCCTCCTTTTATTGTTCTGACATTGTTGTCATTTACAGGTTGACCTCTCTGGTTCCCTGTTGTAAATCTTTTAGTTGTGTTTTGTCCTTGAGAGTTCATTACCTAGGATGGTATCTGGCTGATGCTGTCGTGTTTCCTAGATTCACATTGTTGTCTGATGTTGTTGGTTCTCTAACCAAAGGACACACTTCAATAATTTTTGTAAGTTTGGTTTGGTTTTTACATATTCCCTTAATTTCTGCTTATCTGGAAATGTCCTAATTTCACCATCATATTTGAGCAAGAGTTTTGCAGACTATATTATTCTTTTTTGGCCATTGTTTTCTTTTAAGGTTTTATATATATAATCCCATTGCCTTCTTGCCTGCATGGTTTCTGCCAATTAATCTGAGCTTAGTCTTATTGTTTCCCATTTGTATGTGACTTTTCATTTTTCTAGAGCTGCTCACAGGATTCTTTCTTTGTCTTTGGTTTTGGGGAGTGTGATTATGATATGTCTGGGTGACTTTCTTTTGGGGTCTATCCTAAATGGGTTTCATTGAGATTCTTGGATGGTCAGCTTTTCATATTTCATATTAGGGAAGTTTTCTGTCAGCAAATCTTCAATCATCCTCTCTGTGTTTTCCATTTTCTCCCCCTGTTCTGTAACTCCAATCACATGCAAATTTTTCTCTTGATTGTATCCCACATGGTTCTTAGGTTTTTTTTATTTTTCTTCATTCTTTTCTCTGATTTTTCCTCAAAGTGGTACCCACAGATTTATCCTCAATTTTCCTGATCCTGTCTTCCACTTTTTAATTTGCTCCTAAAACCTTCTACTGAGTTGTCCATTTCTGAAATTTTTTTGTTTATCTTTTGTATTTCTAATTGCTGTTTTTGTATGATTTCTAATTGTTTATTTACTTTGACATTTTGTACTTGTATTACTTTCCTAAATTCTTCCATTGCTTTGTCTGTGTTTTCCCAGATTTTGTCAGTATTTTCATGATTTTCTCTATTTTTTCCTTGGTTTTGTTTGTGCTTTCTTAGATCTCTTTCCTAAGCTCTTGGAGAGCCCTGAATATTAGACTTTTGAATTCCCTATCAGGTAGTCCCAGTGCCTTTTCTTCTACCAGAAAGTCATTTGGTGTCTTATTTTGGTCACTTACTGGAGCCATCCTGTCCTGTTTTTTATATGTTTTGATATTGTCTGCTGTCTCCAAGACATTCAGGAATTATTTTGTTTATTGATTGTAGATTTATTTGTTTCATCCTGCTTTTTTGTTTTATTTGGTTATGTCTGAGCAGGTGCACTGGGTGTGTTTTGTTGCTTGCTTATCTGTGGGCAGGGTGGGTAGGGCCAGCACTCAGCTATGGTGTAACAGGGCAGGTTCAGTGGGGGGAGGAGGGGTAGGGATGGGTTGTTTGTCTGTGGCATGAACCAAGGTTGGCAGGACAGGTCTTGGTGTGGCACAGTAGGATGGGGCCAGGGGTCAGAGGTTCACCTCAGTCTCACACGGGGCATGGTGTTTGGTGGGGCAGGGCCAGGGGACAGCACAGGGCAGAGTCTGGGGGTCCAGAGATCTGTACCAGTTCTGCTCAGGGGCATGGTGATGGTGGCGTGGAGCTGGGGGCAGCACAGGGCAGGGGTCTGTGGTGGTCCTGCTCGGGTGTGCAGTGCTTGGTGGGTCGGGTCTGGGGAGTGGCACAGGGCTGGGTCTGGAGGTCTGTGCCAGTGCCATTCAAGAGTGCAGTGCTCGGGAGGCAGTGCAGAGAGGCAAAAGGGAAGGGAGAGGATTCGATAAGTGGAGCTAGGTGGGAGGGAGAAAGAAAAAAAGAAGAGAAAAGCAAAAAGTAAAAAATGGCAGTGTGGCAGGAGAGGGTTGGTGGACATGGGGCAGACCTGGGGAGGCCTGTGTGCTGGTGGCTCTAACCGAGTGGTGTAGCACTGCCAATTGAGAAGGAGTGCAGGTGGCACATAGGGCTAGGTGGGTGGGAGAAAGAAAAGGAAGGAAGAGAGAGAAGAAACAAACAAAAAAACAAAAAGAATATGGCACTGAGGGAACCCACTGCTGGGGGCAGAGCGAAACCGAGGTCGTGGTGAGCTGGTGTCTCTCTTGCCAGGCAGCGCAGCACAGCTTGTCAGTAAGGGGTGTATGCAGGGCAGGGGGCTACGTGGGAGGGAGAAGGAAAAGGAAGAAATGGAAAGAGAAATATATATATATAAATATATATAGTGTTGAGGGAGCTAGCCAGTAGGGTTGGGGCAGACCCAGGGAGGCAGTGAGTCGGTGTCTTTCCGTCCAAGCAACAGTGGTCTGTTGGAAAGCAGTCGAGGCAGAGTACAGGGCAGAAGGGTGAGGGGTGGAAAAGTGTGTATCTCTGGTTACTGGGTGCTCTGTACTCCTGTTGGGAGCTTTGAGAAGTTGCCTTTCCATACTCCCTATCTGGGGTCATTGTTGGCTCTGTTCCAAGATGGCAAAGCTGTGCCATGTTAGCTGGCAGGGGACCTCCGCTCTGTAGCTCTCCTCATTCTCTGTTCTCTGTCAGTTTCTTCTTTCATTTGGTGCTTGATCTAGTGCTTTATCCCTTCATTTGATGCTTAGGGTTCCAGGATTGACGTTTTTATCTGTTTTATTTAGTTTTTCAGGTCTTTGCTGCAGAAGGACAGCATGGTGCTTCTGTCCATAGCACCATGTTGGCTCCACATCCCTGATTATTTACATTTTTAGTGTAAAAGTGTTGGATTTCCTCACATATTTTAGAGATTAGACCTTTGTCAGCTATGTCATAGCCAAAAATTTTTTCCCAGTCTGTAGGTTCTCTTTTTACTCTTCTGGTGAAGTTCTTTGATAAGCATAAATTTTTAATTTTTAGAAGATCCCCGTTATCTAATTTATCTTCTGGTGTTTGTGTATTGTTAGTTATGGTTTATGGTGTATATTAAGGCCCTAGCATTTACTCTATTTTTCCTTCCATGATCTTCATAGTTTTTGGTTTTATATTTGATCCATTTTGATCCATTTTGAATTAGTTTTTGTGTATGGTGTGAGGTACAGGTCCTATTTCATTTTTTTACTTATAAACATTCAGTTTTGCCAGCACCATTTGTTAAAGACTGTCTTTTCCCTATCTAATGGACTTCGGGCCTTTGTCAAAGATCAGGTCGCCATAAACCAAAACCAAACCTGTTGCCATCGAGTCAATTCCGACTCTTAGTGACCCTACAGGACAGAGTAGAACTGTCCCACAGAGTTTCCAAGGAGCACCTGGTGGATTCAAACTCCCAACCTTTTGGTTAGCAGATGTAGCTCTTAACGACTACGCCACCAGGATTTCCATAAGTGGCCATGTTGTTGTTGTTAGGTGCCGTCGAGTCAGTTCCAACTCACAGTGACCCTATGCACCACAGAACAAAACACTTCCCAGTCCTGTGCCATGCTCACAGTCTTTGTTATGCTTGAGCTCATCGCCACAGCCACTGTGTCAATCTATCTCATTGAGGGTCTTCCTCTTTTTTGCTGAGCCTGTACTTTACCAAGCATGATGTTCTTCTCCAGGGACTGATCCCTC
>NW_004443967.1:6894225-6936383 GCF_000243295.1 Trichechus manatus latirostris | reverse complement strand
GTTGAGGTGTAATCCATACTGAAGGCTGTGGTCTTTGATCTTCATCAGTAAGTGCTTCAAGTCCTCTTCACTTTCAGCAAGGAAAGTTGTGTCGTCTGCATAACGCAGGTTGTTAATGAGTCTTCCTTCAATCCTGATGCCCCATTGTTCTACATACAGTCCAGCTTCTCGGATTATTTGCTCAGCATACATATTGAATAAGTATGGCAAAAGGATACAACCCTGATGCACACCTTTCCTGACTTTAAACCATGAAGTATCTCCTTGTTCTATACCAACAACTGCCTCTTGATCTATGTACAGGCTCCTCATGAGCACAATTAAGTGTTCTGGAATTTCCATTCTTCTCAATGTTACCCATAATTTGTTATGATCCACACAGTCGAATGCCTTTGCATAGTCAATAAAACACAGGATCTTTCTGGTACTCTCTGCTTTCAGCCAGGATCCATCTGACATCAGCAATGATATCCTTGGTTCCACGTCCTCTTCTGAATCTGGCCTGAATTTCTGGCAGTTCCCTGTTGATATACTGCTGCAGCCGTTTTTGAATGATCTTCAGCAAAATTTTACTTGCATGTGATATTAATGATATTGTTCGAAATTTCTGCATTCAGTTGGATCACCTTTCTTGGGAACAGGCATAAATATGGATCTCTTCCAGTTGGTTGGCCAGGTAGCTGTCTTCCAAATTTCTTGGCATAGATGAGTGAGCACTTCTGGTGCCACATCCCTTTGTTGAAACATCTAAATTGATATTCCATCAATTCCTGGAGCCTTGTTTTTCACCACTGCCTTCAGTGCTGCTTGGACTTCTTCTTTTAGTACCATCAGTTCCTGATCATATGCTACCTCTTCAAATGGTTGAATGTTGACAAATTCTTTTTGGTATAATGATTCTATGTATTCCTTCCATCTTCTTTTGATGTTTCCTGCATCGTTTAATATTTTCCCCACAGAATTCTTCACCATTGCCACTCGAGGCTCGAATTGTTTCTTCAGTTCTTTCAGGTTGAGAAATGACGAGTGTGTTCTTCCCTTTTGGTTTTCTATCTCCAGCTCTTTGCCTATGTCATTATAATACCTTACTTTGTCTTCTGGAGCTGCCCTTTGAAATCTTCTAATAAGTTGTTTCATTTCATCATTTCTTCCTTTTGCTTTAGCTACTCGATGTTCAAGAGCAAGTTTCATAGTCTCTTTGACATCCATTTTGGTCTTTTCTTTCTTCCTGTCTTTTTAATGACCTCTTGCTTTCTTCATGTATGATATCCTTGATGTCATTCCACAACTCATCTGGTCTTCGGTCATTAGTGTTCAACGGGTCAGATCTATTCTTGAGATGGTCTCTAAATTCAAGTGGGATATACTCAAGGTCATACTTTGGCTCTCATGGACTTGTTTTAATTTTCTTCAGTTTTAACTGAACTTGCATATGAGCAATTGATGGTCTGTTCCTCAGGGGGCCCCTGGCCTTGTTCTGATGATATTGAGCTTTTCCATCTTCTCTTTCCACAGATGTAGTCGATTTGATTCCTGTGTATTCCATCTGGCGAGGTCCATGTGTATAGTTGCCGTTTATGTTGGTGAAAAAATTTGCAGTGAAGAAGTCATTGGTCTTATAAAATTCTATCATGTGATCTCTGGCATCCTTTCTATCACCAAGGCCCTATTTTTCCAACTACCAATCCTTCTTCTTTGTTTCCAACTTTTGCATTCCAATCACCAGTAATTATCAATACATCCTGATTACATGTTGGATCAATTTCAGACTGCAGAAGCTGGTAAAAATCTTCAATTTCTTCATCTTTGGCCTTAGTGGTTGGTGCATAAATTTGAATAATAGTTGTATTAACTGGTCTTCCTTGTAGGCATATGGATATTATCCTATCACTGACAGCACCGTACTTCAGGATGAATCTTGAAATGTTCTTTTTGATGATGAATGCAACGCCATTTATCTTCAAATTGTCATTCCCGGCATAATAGACCATATGATTGTCTGATTCAAAATGGCCAATACCAGTCCATTTCAGCTCACTAATGCCTAGGATCTCGATGTTTATGCGTTCCATTTCATTTTTGACGATTTCCAATTTTCCTAGATTCATACTTCGTACATTCCACGTTCCTATTATTAATGGATGTTCGCAGGTATTTCTTCTCATTTTGAGTCGTGCCACATCAGCAAATGAAGGTCTGGAAAGCTTGACTCCATCCAGGTCATTAAGGTTGACTCTACTTTGAGGAGGCAGCTCTTCCCCAGTCGTCTTTTGAGTATCTTCCAACCTGGGGGGCTCATCTTCTGGCACTATATCAGACAATATTCTCTCCTATTCATAAAGTTTTCACTGGTAATTCATTGGTAGACTGCCAGGTTCTTCTTCCTAGTCTGTCTTAGTCTGTAAGTTCAGCTGAAACTTCTCCACCATGGGTGACCCTGCTGGTATCTGAATACTGGTGGCATAGCTTCCAGCATCAAAGCAACACACAAGCCCCCACAGTACAACAAACTGACAGACATGTGGGGGTAAGTGGCCATAGGTGGATGGATTTACATCTGGATTCTCAATTCTGTTCCATTGGTCAATGTCTCTGTCATTGTACCAGTACCAGGCTGTTTTGACTATGGAACTGTATAGTAGGTTCTGAGGTCAGGTAGTGCGAGGCCTCCTACTTTGTTGTTCTTCAGTAATGCTTTACTTATCTAGGACCTCTTTCCTTTCCCTATAAAGCTGACGATTAGTTTTTCCATCTCATTAAAGGATGCTGTTGGTATTTGGATAGGGATTGCATTGTATTTGTAGATTGCTTTGGGTAGGATTCACATTTTCACAATATTGAGTCTACCTATCTATCAGCATGGTATGTTTTTCCATTTATGTAGTTTTCTTTTGGTATCTTGCAGTAGTGTTTTGTAGTTTTTTTGTATAGGTCTTCTACATGTCTGGTTAGGTGTATTCCTAAGTATTTTATTTTTTTAGGAGTTACTATAAATGGTATTGCTTTCCTGATTTCATTTTCATAGTTCTCTTTATTGGAGTATAGGAATCCAACTGATTTTTGTGTTCAGCTCTTTTACTTCATCATTTCTTCCATTTCCTTTAGCTACTCTATGTTCAACAGCAAGTTTCAGAGTCTCTTCTGACATCCATTTTGGTCTTTTCTTTCTTTCCTGTCTGTTTAATGACCTCTTGCTTTCTTCATGTATGATGTCATCTGGTCTTTGGTCATTAGCATTCAATACATCAAAGCTATTCTTGAGACGGTCTCTAAATTTAGGTGGGTTATATTCAAGGTCATACTTTGGCTCCAATGGACTTTAGTTTTCTTCAGCTTCAACTTGAACTTGTATATGAACAGTTGATGGTCTTTTCTGCAGTCAGCCCCTGGTCTTGTTCTGACTGATTATATAGAGCTTCACTATCTTCTGTTTCCACAGATGTAGTCAATCTGATTCCTCTGTATTCCATTCAGGGAGGTCCAAGTATATAGTCACCATTTATGCTGTTGAAAAAAGGTATTCATAATGAATAAGTCATTGGTCTTACAAAATTCTGTCATGAGATCTCTGGAGTCTTTTCTATCACCAAGGCCATATTTTCTAACTACTGATCCTTCTTACTTGTTTCCAACTTTTGAATTCCAATCATCAGTAATTATCAATGCATCTTGATGGCGTTTGATCAATTTCAGACTGCAGAAGTTGGTAAAAATCTTCATTTCTTCATCTTTGGCATTTGTGATTGGTGGATAAATTCGAGTAACAGTCGTATTAACGGGTCTTCCTTGTAGGTGTATGAATATTATCCTATCACTGACAGCATTGTACTTCAGGATAGATCTTGAAATGTTCTTCTTGACGATGAATGTGACACCATTCCTCTTCAAGTTGTTGTTCCCATCATAGTAGACCATATGATTGTTCAATTCAAAATGGCCAATTCTAGCCCATTTCAGCTCACTAATACCTAGGATGTCGATCTTTTTGCATTCCATTTCATTTTTGACAACTTCCAATTTTCCCTGATTCATACCTCATACATTCCAGGTTCCAATTATTAATGGATGTTTGCAGCTGTTTCTTTTCATTTTAAGTGTGCCATGAATACTATGAATAGCTAGATAAGGAAGAAAAGGCAAACATACTAACATTCAAAATAAAATGAGTGCGGGCAAGCTAATGAGACTGATATAATTATTACTTAATCAATGTTGGCAATCAAAAGATGAAATGACAGAAGCAAAGGAGTGGTCCAGTTAATTAACTGGAGATCTTTTAGGTATGACCTAAGTCAGTACCTGTTATATGATTGAACTGTAGGTCAGCAATGAAGTAAAGGAAGTAAAGAAAGGAGACTAAGGTTTATTAGGGACATTTACCTATCAGGAACTGTGCTAGATGTTACACATACATTACCCCATTTCATTCTTACAACTGCCCTACAAGGTTGATATTTATTCCAATTTTTATTCAGATGAGGGAGGTGAAGTTCTAAGAGGTTACATAAATTATCCCCAAGATGATTATGACAACTGGCTAGGATTTGAACCTAGCATGAACCCCAATCACTTCAATGTCTTGCAAAAGTCTTTTCAAATTTTTGATCCTCCCACACTTTTCTGTTGCATTTACTTTTCCTGGATCTTGAAACACATCCCTTATCTTGTTGTTGTGTGCCGTCAAGTCCAACTTCTAGCAACCCTATCAGACTGTAGAACTACCCCATAGGGTTTCCTAGGCTGTAATCTTTATGGAAACAGATTGCCAGGTCTTTTCTCCTATGGAAATAATCTGTTTCTCACCGATTTCTATTACTTCTCTGCCTCCATTGCTGCTGCCTGTTTCTTTTTTCTTTTCTTATTCTTCAAATACAGTTACTCCCCAAGATTCTTCTCCTTTCTCTACACTCCATGGATTCTCAAGACATTTTCACACTTGGCAATATCATACCCTCTTATGACTTCACCTTTTGTTTGTATGTTAGAAACTTCCCTTCCTCCTCTCTTCAAAGCTTTCAGCCCAGCATTACCAACTGTGGACGTTCTTAAATGCAAATAATAAAATCTGGGTGTTTTATCCAGATTATAAAGTCATCATATCCAAGGCCTAAGTTCCTCTTTTCTCTCCGAAGAGTCTTCTTCATGCCTTCCTTATTCTTATTACTGCAATTGCTATTCTTTGAGTCACCTGAGCTGGAAACATCCCCATCACCTCTGGCGGTCCCAAGGTCACTGCCTCCCACATTCAGTGAATCATGTTGATTCTCCCTTTATGATGTTTCCCTTACTCATTTCCTCCTGTCAAATTTCCTCCACAAGGGCTCTTCTCTTACCTAAAATATTGCTGCTGTCCCAGACTCCTGTCTCCCCAGTCATGTATCCTAGACATTACATACATCTTGAATCACCTCTGATCATGTTCTGCTCAAACCACTCTATTGAATGAAGCTCGAACTACTTCAACTTAATGCAGACTTTGTCTTCTTCTAGTTCTACCTTCTGAGTCATAAGCACACGCCCCTTCACACACCCATTACTCTTCTTCTACCTTCTGAGGTTTTTGTTTAAGCTGTTTATTCTCCTGTGAAGGTCCTTCCCCACCCTTCCCTATACATCTGAGTCCTTCTCATAATTTAAGGCCCAGTTTAATGTAACAGTCTCTTTCCTGGATTTTTTTTTTTTTTCCTGATTCCTCTCAGTCATACAAGATTTTTCCAATTTCTGAACACCCACGGCATTTTGTATTAGTTTTATTCTTTTTATTACTTAAAAAAAATTTTTTTTAAATTTCTATTACTAAATAGTAAGCTTGAAGGCCAGGAGTATATATGTGTATGTTTGTTATAACACCTGATTAGTACAGGTTTTCTTTCTAAAACACAGGTCTGATCATTTCATTCTACTGTTTTGTCTGTGAGACAAAATTCAGCCTCATCAGCATGTTATGCATGGCCTTCCTCAAACTAACCCGTCCTCCTTTCCCTGTGCTTTTCTTCCCCAGCCCCCTCAAAGTGCTGGTGAAGTTGAACCACGCAGGGCGCTGCAAACAAACTAGCTGTACCTATGCCTCTGTGCCTCATTTGTGCTATTCTTGCCATGCCTTTCTCTGCCTCTCCTCCACCTGGTAAAATCTTACTCCTCCATCCAGATCCAGCTCAGATATTACCTACTCTGTGAAATCATCTCCAGTCTCTACAGTGGAAATTTTCACTCCTTACCCCAGGATTCCCCCACACTTTGGACAGATCTCTAATTCTGCATTATTATTAGTCACATGTTGGACTGTGCCACCTGACCGTCTCTTTGATGTTATGGAAATCAATGCCTCATAGTCATCTTCATGCTCCCCAGTGCCAGATAAGAGGCCTGCTGCATGGTGGACACTCAGTACTTCTTGAATAAATACTCCAACACATAAAGGAATGAGTGAAGGAGTGAATGAATTAATTAAAAAAATGAAGAGACCTAAATAAATATTAAATGAACTCATCTTGAGTTGATGAAGTATATCAAAAATCTAAAATATTTTGTGGATTCATATCCTAAAATTATAATCTTTTGCCACTCATGGGGAAGGAAATAATCCTACACATTTATTCATTTCATTCTTCATGTTTTCTAGCATATTTAGGCTCAAAAATAAAATTAAAAAAAAAGCAATTTCAGGCCAGGTTCCCTTTCTCTGAAATCCAAGGATCACTATTATATATTATTCTCCTCTTTATACTAAGGAGGAGTTCCTGGGTGGCGCAAACAATTAAGCACTAGCCAAAAGGTTGGCAGTTCAAATCCACCCAGAAGCACCTCAGGAGACAGGCCTGGAGATTTGCTTCCAAAAGGTCACAACCTTGAAAACCCTATGGAGCAGTTCTACTCTGCACATATGGGGTCACTATGAATTAGAATCGACTCCACACCAAAGAACAACAACAATATATAATAAAAAAAAAAAAAAAGGTACATATGTACCACTACCCTATCAGTCAGTTTGTTTTGTCTGTCAGTTTGTTGTATTGTGGTGGCTTGTGTGTTGCTATCATGCTAGAAGCTATGCCACTGGTATTTCAAATACCAATCATTCATGATAAACAGGTTTCAGAGAGCTTCCAAACTAAAATAGACAAGGAAAAAAGGCCTGGTGACCTACGTACAAAAATCAGTCAGTGAAAACACTATGGATCACAGCAGAATATTGTCCAGTATAGTGCTGAAAGATAAGCCCCATAGGTTGGAAGGCACTCAAAATACACAGTTGGCCACAACAATGGACTCAAACTGGGCAACATTTCATTATACTGTATATGAGGTTGCCAGGAGTTGGAGGAAACTTGATAGCAACTAACAACAACAACCCAAACATGACAAATACATATTCCCACAACATATAATGCCAGGAATTCAACTCTGGTGACTGCTGAGCCTCTATTCAGGACACTAGATTATTTCTTTAACTAGTTTAGTATTACTCATTTGTGCATCTATGTTTCAAAAATATGACTAGTTTCCATCTTAGTGAATTTAAATTTTCTGAGAAAAAGATGACTTGGAGGTAACGTGAAGACAACTGGGTTTTTCTTTTCCTAAGAGAGCCAACACATAGGCTGCTATAGACAGAATGACATGCTACTTGTTGACACTTATTTCATACATATCCTTAAGCTCTTTACCAGTACCAGTTGCTGTTGAGTTGATTTCCACTCATAGTGACCCCGTATGTGTCAGAGTAGAACTGTGCTCCATAGGATTTTCAATGGTTAATTTTTCGGAAGTTGATCACCACGTCTTTCTTCCAAGGTGCCTTGGGGTAGACTCGAACCTTCAACCTTTTGGTTAGCGGCTGAGAGTGATAATAATTTGCACCACCCAGGGACTCCTTAAGCTCTTTAGGCATGTAAATCACAAAACACATTTTAACCAAAGCACTTATTTCCCTCTGGCAGATTTTATATTTACATTTTATATGGCAGGACATGATACAGAAAATACAACCCAATTTGACATCTGAAGAGAGCAGTGTGAGAACAACACTACTCTAGAAACAAAGGATCTTGGGCTTTACTTTTGATAATGCCACTACAAGAAGCCCTGGTGGTGCAATGGTCAAGTGCTTTGCTGCTAACTCACCAACCACTCTGTGGAAGACCTGGTGATCTGCTCTCATAAAGATTTAAGACTAGGAAACCCTATGAGGCAGTTCTACTCTGTCCTATAGTGTGGCTACTAGTTAGCTATGACCTGGGACAGTATTGTCTAAGTCTTAGCTTCCTTGACTGTAAAATGAGAAGTTAAACTTGGTGATAGGTCCTTTGTGGTTTTTAAACAGTATATGCTTTGAACTTTAATGATCACTGTCATAGGTATTTGAGTAAGCTCTTCTTCTGGGAGGAGCCCTAGTGGCACAGTGGTTAAGCACCTGGCTGCTAACAGAAAGGTTGGTAGTTTGAACCCACCAGTGGCTCTGTAGGAGCAAAGACCTGGCTATCTGCTCCTGTAAAGATTACAGCCTGGAAACCCTATGGGGCAGTTCTACTCTGTCCTATAGGGTCACTATGAGTTGGAATCGACTTGATGGCAGTGGGTTTTGGGTTTGGTTCTTCTTGGGCAGGGGGGGACTTGACCAATTGGCTTCCTTTCTAACAATGATGCTGGTGCTATAACCACAAATTCATCCTAAAATGCAATTATTTCTTGCCACCTAGGCTGACTCAGTGCTTATCACAGTCAGGTGGTGGCTCTTGGCACCACCCGGGAAGGGCTCCTCTCTTGGAGCAGGATATTATTGGGCAATTTTAGGAATGGAGAATGACTTGAATTGCAACTAAAATAACCAAAGAATTGGTGTGTCTTGATGCGTGAAAGGACTGATTTACAGCAATCAAATCTGAGATCTTGCAGTGGCATGACGAAAAGGACTACCACCCATTTATTTTAAAACCACAGGAAGTGAGATCAGCTTTTTTTTTTTTCTGTGTGGAAAGGGATAAGGAAAGCAATAACAAGAAGCTAAATATCTTTAAGCTCCACCTTAGTGGAAGAAAATCCACCCTAGGGCTAGGCAACTCCTAAGAAAGAAAGGATCAGTTGGCAGAAGGTAAAAGGCTCAATGTAAGAAAACTTCTAGTAAGTCAAGTGCCCTCAAATTGGAACTCATTAATTTATTATTTTAATAATATATTTGAGAATGTTATTATGGGGAAGACACTGGTTATAAAGAGGGTATTAGGGATTTAAATATTGATTTTGCCCTCAAGGAGATTACAATCTAGTAGAAGTCTTACAGCACATAGAGAAAGAACTCTAAAACTAGATAGAAGGTAAAATATATGAACTGAGTAGCAAGGTAATAAATCCAATGTCACTGCACTGTTCAAGGAGAGGCTGCATGACTATTTGGGTTGACATAAGGGCGATTGATACATCCAGTAAGATGTTAAAAACCACATGACCTTCAAGGTCCTTTCCAACAAATGCTCTGCGGTTTTATTAAGACTATCACTATAGTGAGGATTTTAAAGATCCAAGCTTGTATGCTTTTCTGTTCCATTCATGTCTCAGTTAGATGTTTTCTCCTTCAGGAATGTCTCTATTATATACTATCATGCAGCAACATTAGTTCTTAGAACAATCATTCTTAATTTACTTAAAACATGTCTGAGAATTCAATCAGAAAAAGCCGATAGAGCATATTTGAAACTATTTCTAAAAGGCAGATACAAACATTTTTTTCAATATAATCATGATGGATGTTTTTAAAGAAAAATTTTATTATTTTATATAATACAAACCAAAAAAGAGGGGGCTAATATAATAAGCTTACATACATCTATAATTTCCATTCACTCTTCACACTATTTCAGCTTTAAGATTGTTTAGAATCTTATTTCACAGTCACTCAACTTTCATTGACTTCAATATTGACAGACTTGATACAAGTTATAAAGTCTTATGTGGCATGATATATATAATTAAAATACTTTGTCTCATAACTTATATTAATGGGTGTATGTCAGAGAATGCCAATTCACCCCTGAGAAGGATGTAAACCTATATTAATGAATTTATTGTAGAAAAGCCTACTGGGGCCATTAACCACTTTGCCTTTGCATTACACAGTCAAGTGCTAGCAGCTATGGGCCCTGGTGGGACGCTCTGCAGGCAGCCCACTACCTTAATGTGACTTCTGTTAGCAGTAAACTCATATCTAGCTAGCCTACTGGGTAAATTTTTCAAAATGTAAAGATACTGGGTTGGACTAAAACAAAGAGAAAAAAAAAAAAACATTAGTAGAAACATTCTTTTCCTGGAATTACACACTAGCAACTTTGATCAGCACTTGGAATAGTCCCAAAATTTCTCCACCAGTCTCCACCAATGCTTAAGCTCATCCACTTTATGTGGGCTTTCATAATTTTATTCCTAAATTCTTGTGGTAAGGAAGCCTATCAAGAGTGTTCCCAGATACTCATACGTAAGTTTAGTTGAACATAGAGTTACAAATATGTAAGAAAATATTTGTAAAATGGATGGGTAAACAAACCTGACATGCTCCTCCTGGAATGTCAGATGGGTGCTCAGGTAGAGCTACCTGAGGCAGGGCGTTGGCTGGATCAGAGTGGGCCAGGAGCTGGTCCATTGTTTACAGGTCAGGAAACTTAACTCTCAGAATGTCCAAGGGTGACAAGGCTGTAGTGACTGATTTAGCCACCCAAACTAACAAGAGGCTGTTATGTAAACTAGAAAGTAAACAACTTAAAAATAAAAATCTCATATCTGAGGAGGCAAGACACTTTGGAGTCTGGTAGTTATGGTCTCTTTCCCAAGCCGGATCAATAATGTTCTTGCTGTTGGTGAGCATAGCATCTGATCAAGGAGAGCTAGCTGAATGATATTTACAGCCACGATTATCAATCTAGGAGAGACTGACGCATCTATCTCCACAGTAAGGATAGATCTGCCAAGACAACCAGTACTTGAAGCCATTGGTCTGTGTACATTTTCCCTAGACAGTGCTGGAGACACACTGACAAATTCTTACCCTTTGGACTCTCTGATTACAGACACTATACAGGTTCTTCTCTTTAACGTAGTTTTTCATCAGTAGATGATAGAGCATCATCTAGTGGATTAGGTCAAGGCAGAGGCCACTTCCTCAAATGCCAATAGAGCCAGCCAGTCATGTAAATAAGTGAAGCTGACTAGATGCAAAGGAAATCAAGTGCCAGAAAAACAACCAACTTACTTTATATTTCCTGAGCAATGATCTAAGCATGTAAAATAGTACAAACAGGTACGTATGGTATTAGAGATGCTGTATTTTTTTTCAAAAGTGACGCGCACCTCATACGTGTGTTTGCCAACCAGGCCCTTCCCCCAAGAGGTATTTTTGTAAGCACACTATTTTTTTTTTTTTTTACAGCAACTTGTAAAAAAAATTTGGCATAGAGGTGCTTATGAAAATACCTTGAAAGGGAGGGCACGGTTGGCAAACGAACATAGAAGGCACATGTTATTTGCATAAAAATACAATATTTGAAATTTTTTAGAAAAAGAAAATTTAGAAATATTTCCCTATCAGAGTTTTCTATCATAACTGGTTACTCCTTTGATTTGTCATTATAATCTAACATAAGACATCACTGTCAGGCCAAACAAAACTAAACCACAAATCTGCCAACTGGAAGAAATAATCTGTTTTACTCACTTTCATGTCCAAAAACACAGTTTAGAAATACTGGTGTTACTTAACATGGATAGATTCTCTTTACATGATGGATATTATCCAGAGGCATGTGTTCAATTCTGGGATTCCAACAATATCGCGTTTAGTTTTTAGTCACTTACTGCTTTGTAGTTTAATAACTACAATTTATAGCTCTTCATTCATATTATCAATATCAAACTGGAAAGGCAAACTTAAGCAATATGAGGTTATTTTCATAAAGTTTAAAATCAGAAAACCTTTTTGAAATTCTGTTTTCAACTCTATAGTTTTGGGGATGTAGTTTGGACTACTGCTTTCATTAAAGGAAAGTTCCTTGCAAGACCAAAGACTTCTTCATTGCAAATACTTTTTTTCAACAACATAAACAGCGACTATACACGTGGACCTTGCCAGATGTAATACACAGGAATCAAATCAACTACTTCTGTGGAAAAGCTCAATATCATCAGTCAGAACAAGGCCAGGGGCTTGCTGTGGAACAGACCATCAATTGCTCATATGCCAGTTCTAGTTGAAGATGAAGAAAATTAGAAAAATGTCCACGAGAGCCAAAGTACGAGCTTGAGTATATCCCACTGGAATTTAGAGACCATCTCAAGAATAGATCTGACACATTCAACACTAGTGACCGAAGACCAGATGGTTGTGGAATGATATCAAGGACATCATACATGAAGAAAGCAAGAGGTCATTAAACAGACAAGAAAGAAAGAAAAGACCAAAATGGATGTCAGAAGATACTTTGAAACTTGCTCTTGAATACAGAATAGCTAAAACGAAAGGAAGAAATGATGAAGTAAAAGAGATGAACAGAAGATTTCAAAGGACAGCTCAAGAAGACAAAGTAAAGTATTATAATGAAATGTGCAAAGACCTGGAGATAGAAAACCAAAAGGGAAGAACATGCTCAGCATTTCTCAAGCTGAAAGAACTGAAGAAAATATTCAAGCCTCTGGTTGCAATACGGAAAGGATTCTATGCAGAAAATATTAAATGACTCAGGAAGCATCAAAAGAAGATGGAAAGAATACAGAGTCACTGTACCAAAAAGAAATGGCTAATGTTCAGCCATTTTAGGAGGTAGCATATGATCAAGAACTGATGGTACTGAAGGAAGAGGTCCAAGCTGCACTGAAGGCGTTGGCCAAAAACAAGGCTCCAGGAATTGATGGAATACCAACTGAGATGTTTCAACAAATGGATGCAGGGCTGGAAGCGCTCACTCGTCTAAACCAAGAAATTTGGAAGACAACTACCTGGTCAACAGACTGGAAGAGATCCATATTTGTACCCATTCCAAAGAAAAGATATCCAACAGAATGCAGAAATTATTGAACAATATCATTAATATCATACACAAGTAAAATTTCACTGAAGATCATTCAAAAGCAGTTACAACAGTACAGCGACCGGGGCCTTCCAGAAATTCAAGCTGGAGTCAGAAGAGGACATGGAACAAGGGATATCATTGCTGATGTCAGATGGATCATGGCTGAAAACAGAGAATACCAGAAAGACGTTTACCTGTGTTTTATTGACTATGCAAAGGCATTTGACTGTGTGTATCATAACAAATTATGGATAACATTGCGAAGAATGGGAATTCCAGAACACTTAATTGTGCTCATGAGGAACCTGTACTTAGACCAAGAGGCAGTTATTTAAACAGAACAAGGGAATACTGTATGGTTTATAGTCAGGAAAGGTGTGTGTCAGGGTTGTATCCTTTCACCATACTTATTCAAAGTGTATGCTGAGCAAATAATCCAAGAAGCTGGACTATACAAAGAAGAACAGGGCATTAGGACTGGAGGAAGACTCATTAACAACCTGTGTTATGCAGATGACACAATCTTGCTTGCTGAAAGTGAAGAGGACTTGAAGCACTTATTGATGAAAATCAAAGACCACACAGCCTTCAGTATGGATTACACCTCAACATAAGAAAACAAAAATCCTCACAACTGGACCTATGAGCAAAATCATGATAAATGAAGAAAAGATTGAAGTTGTCAAGGATTTCATTTTACTTGGATCCACAATCAACACCCATGAAAGCAGCAGTCAAGAAACAACACATTGCTTTGGACAGATCTGCTACAAAGGATCTCTTTAAAGTGTTAAAAAGCAAAGATGTCACTTTAAGGACTAAGGTGCACCTGACCCAAGCCATGGTGTTTTCAGTCTTGTCATATGCATGTGAAAGCCGGACAATGAATAAGGAAGACCAAAAAAGAATTGATGCGTTTGAATTATAGTGTTGGTGAAAAATACTGAATATACTATGGACTGTAAGAACAAACAAATCTGTCTTGGAAGTACAGCCAGAATGCTCATCAGAAGCAAGGATGTGAGACTTCATCTCACATAATTTGGACATGTTATCAGGAGGGACCAGTCCCTGGAGAAGGACATCATGCCTGGTAAAGCAGAGGGTCAGCAAAAAAGAGGAAGACCTTCAATGAGATGTATTGACAGTGGCTGCAACAACAGGCTCAAACATAGCCCATTGTTTTGATTGTGAGGATGGCGCAGGACCAGGCAGTGTTTTGTTCTGTTGTACATAGAGTCGCTATGAGTTGGAATCGACTTGATGGTACCTAACAACTAATATTTCAGTGTAGGAAAATGGGCCAGATTATTCCTTGCCAAATCAGTTTCTTAAAAGACACAATTTCACTTGAAGTGAGCAAATCAAATCACACATTTGTGTAATTGCTTGTGAATGCCCTCCCAGAGAAATAGTCAAAGTTGACAGGTTCTAACATCAGCCAAAAAACTCAAAACTTTGATTCAGTCTTCATTGTTAACCCAAAGTAGAGTTTTTCCCTTGAATGACAGGAAAGTGTCCAAAAATATGTCAGCACCCAGCCACATAAATCCATGTACTGCAACAGGCTATCACATTGTACATCTAATTCATGAAGAGAAGCCCTGGGCCATCCATAGTTCAGGGGATAGTATCCTATCTGGTTCAGAGTGTTAATTAAAATTTTTGACATAAAGCAATTCCTGGCAAATAATGTAATCAATAAACCTAAATTTTATGTCTCTTGGAAAATGCTCCCTCTTTGAATTTGAGTTTTTACATTAACATTGTCCATTGCAAGAGCTGAGTCACACTTGCTGATTATGACCAGCTACATCACATTTTGCAAAATGTTCTTATTGACAAAATAAATAATCATTTGCTGAGTTCCAGTCATAGTCTCTCATCTTCTAACACATAAACATTCTTGTCAAAACCACAAAATAAATATAGCTAACTAGGTGATGCTATTTATATCAGTCCCCTCATTATCTTCAATAGGAAATGCTGCAAACAATTTAACTTTTTTCATACAACTTTTCTGTAAGGGCTCAGACAGATCTTCAACATTCTGGTCAACAGTATTTCCAGTAAGACTTAAATTCTCAATGTAGGACACATAATTTCTGCTGCATTATATGAATGCTCTTTTCTAACCTTTTTGTTACTAAAAGCTTTTGTTTCCTGGGCAATTTTTTCACTTAATATATAACTTCACTCATAGTAGCATCACATTTTATTCATATTCAAAAACAACTGATTGTTGAAATTTGTCTTTTTTTCAGTTTAAGTTTTTCATCCTTCATCTTCTTGGTATACCAGTCATAGATCTTATATGGTTTATTTCATAATGGCCTTTTAAGTAGGGATTCTTTAAATATGTTGTTATTAGGTGCCGCCGAGTCAGTTCTGACTCATAGTGACCCCATGTACAACAGAATGAAACACTGCCCAGTCCTGCGCCATCCTCACAATCACTGTTATGCTTGAGCCCATTGTTGCAGCGACGGTGTCAATCCCTCTTGTTGAGAGTCTTCCTTGTTTCACTGACCCTCTACTTTACGAAGCATGATGTCCTTCTCCAGGGACTAATCCCTCCTGACAACGTGTCCAAAGTATGTGAGACATAATCTCACCATTCTTGCTTCTAAGGCTCATTCTGGTTGTACTTCTTTATAGGCATCTTTTATTTGAATCATGGAGAAATATTCATCATTTCAACAAAGAAAGATAATCTCTTCTGCAGTTCCTGACTCAAGCTTCCTTTTCATTCATTCAAGGGAGGTATGAGTATAAAGAAATAATTCTCTACCCTAAGAGAAGTTAAGTACAAATAGCAACTGAAATCAGCTTCAGTGTTAGAGATAAAATAGAGAGTGGTGGTGACTGTAACTAATGTGAGGGTAAATTTTCTACCTAAGGGAATAGCTGCCGTTGTTCCAAATAAAAGAGGTGGCTGACTGTTTCCATAAAGGAATGCTGGTCCAATATTACCAGAACAGATTTTTTTTAAGAGAAGCTGAAAAATCATTGATTTAATTACAAGCACAAAACAAAACAACAGCAACAACGACAAAACTACAGGTCAACAGGCCAGACAGAAATGTCAGCAAGCTGAACCAGCCCCACAGATGATCAGTATGTAATCTCTGTTTCAAGGCGTCAGCTATTTTCACAGAATTTTGCTTTTCTGGGACTACATTAACCACCTTGATTTAAAAATCAAGTCAACTAGTCAGCTGACCTGTTGTTATGTTGTTAGGTTGAGTCAGTTCCGACTCATAGTGACCTCATGCACAACAGAATGAAAAGTTGTCCAGTCCTGCGCCATGCTACAATTGTTGCCATGTTTGAGCCCATTGTTGCAACCATTGTGTCAATCCATCTAGTTGAGTGTCTTCCTCTTTTTCACTGACCCTCTACTGTCAGTTGCCCTAGTCAGCTTTAAAAATGTGTTTACAAATCATTACGAATCAGAGTGACTTGGATCAACTACCATTATCATTTAGAATTTTTAAAATAATGACATTCTTCTATATATAACTTTGCAAGATTTTGTTTTTAATTCTCAAATTCAATATGTATTTACTTCATTTATAGAAATCTACAGTAATTTCCTCAAGAATAATATTTTATACAATAAGGCAAAAGTAGCTGCAAATTCTTTTTTTCAATTTTAACTTAATAATTGCCCTATTTGGAAAAGTTCTTTAAAATCTACAAAAGTGAATCTACAGATGAATCAAAATAATTTTTAAAGAAAAAAATAATTCTCACATTAGGCACACTAGGAACTAGAAATCCTCTTCCTTTTCTATTAATCATGCCTACAAAAAAATTGCTAAAATATTTATTCAAAATGATAAGAAAGTAACTTACAAAGCAAGGTTGTTTTCATGTTAATTTCTGGAATTCTCATTCTTTTCTATCTGAAAGTCCAATAAATACAAATAAAATATAGATCGTAAACGTGCTAAATTCATTTTACACAAGGGTAATAAAGTTAATAATTTGCCACTATTACCTTATGGCCACAAGAGCTTTGTACTTAAACTGGAAGATTTTGATTCAATGGCGAATTCTCAATAGCTAATTGGTCTCAGGCAACACACTTAACTGCTCAGTTTTTTTCACACATAAAATGGAGAAAATATCACCTATTGAATCAACTTCACTTTTTTTTTTAAAGAATCACATGAAATAGTGAATACATATCATACATAAGCTTTTTAAATTTCTAAAAAAATCTAAGGTGTTATTAATAATACCTATTGATCAAATGTATAAAGGAATGTCATCCAGTCTGCTTAACAGAACAGACCAAAAATGTTTCAAAAGAGTAATCACTGTAATGAAATTTCTCATCTTGAAAATAAAAATAAACTAGTTCAAAGGCTCTCTAGGAAAAAAAAACAAACTATAATCAGATAATCTTCCTAATATGTTTTTCTCAATTAGTCATCTCATATTCAACTAATTTCAAACTACTAATGTATGAAAATAAAAAATGATTTTATATGATTTTTAATTGTGTAAAGAAAATCAAAACAACTCAGCCAGTCTATAAGCTCTAAAAATGTGAAAATTTGTACTTTCGGGATATTTTGCTCTAGAGAAACAGGGATATTTCTGAACATCTCTTAAAACATTTTATTCCAATGGAATCTTTTTCTCTTTCATTAATCCGGAGAATAACTTAGACTTTTAGTTAAAGTAAGTAGCAAATGAATGAAAAGCAGTGTATCATCAATGCATAACACATCAACCTTACATAAGAGTATACTAGAATTTTTTAGTCTTTCATACAACAATGAACAGGTTTCTTTCCTCAAAATCAGTGTGCTCTTTAACATGTTGCTTAGCTACTGTTGCTAAGTTTTCTACTTTATTTTTCTTGAAAAGAAATATCATGGCATATTATCTAGGAGTTTCTCTTTTTCTAACTTCCGTTGTTATAGCTACATAAAACTAAAAATATACACAGACAAATCTTTGTTTTAAATAATTACATGTGGAAGTAATTTAAATTGTTTTAAATATCTGCATTATGTTTCAAACTCTAAATTATCACAAATGAAAAGTTTGGGTCCATACCACCTAGTTTATTCTGTTTATTTTTGCATTTACGTCCATTTATCAAATACATGCATAAGTAAAAAATGACGTAAATAATGCTAAGAAAAGTGATAGCATCATTTAAAAAACACAGGATGAAAACAACTGGTTGATTTAATGCTAAATAGAACTGTACTAGCTATCTCCACTTATCTCCCTCTGGCTCTTCAAAATCAAGCATAGACCTAAAAGTGGAACATTCTTTCCCCTACTGTATTACTCTAGGAAGTAATATCATTTCTACTGCTGACTCTGAGGAACTGTTTCCAAGAAAGATGTCACTCCCCTTTTTCTTATATTGAGGGAGTAGGGGTGAAGATAAGGGTGGTACATAATGCAGGGAATAAACCAATTCCAGTCAATTTTCAAAAAAAAGGATAACATGTTCTTGGCACCTCTCAGTTGTAAGCTTCTAATGGGTAGGTACCAAGGTTGTGCACAAGTTATCTTCCCCATTAGACTGTGAGCTCTTTAAAGGCAGGGGCTGTTTTACTCATCTTTTTTACCCCCAGCATTTAGCACAGTGCAAAGTAATTAGGAGGAGGAACTCAGGAAGAGTGTTGAAGGAATTAATGGTTGGTGAAAGGCTAATGACTAAGATTTGAATTGGAGCCATGGCCATAAGTCTTTTTACAAGAAAAAATTAAGACAACATCCCATCAGCAATTACTGTAGGATAACCCCTAAAGAAGAAAAAATAAGAGGAATTATTGTTAGTGATTAAATATAGAAAATAATTGGTGAAAACCACCCTAAAATTGGCATTCATCTATTGAGATCTAAAATATTGTGTTGGTATATGACTGAGTATAGGATAGGGATAAAAGAAATACCATGGAACTAGGAACTAAACAAAAATTTTGCATGTTGTTATGGACTGAATTGTGTTCCTCCAAAATGTGTGTCAACTTGGCTAGGCCATGATTCCCAGTATTGTGTGGTTGTCTACTACTTTGTGATCTGATGTGATTGTCCTATATATTGTAAATCCTAACTTCTATGATGTTAATGAGGCAGGATTAGAGGCAGTTATGTTAATGAGGCAGGACACAATCTACAGGATTAAGTTGTATCTTGAGTCAATCTCTTCTGAGATATAAAACAGAGAATCTAGCAGAGAGGAGAGGTTACCTCATGCCACCAACAAAAAAGTGCCAGGAGCAGAGCTCTTCCTTTGGACCCAAGGTCCCTGTACTGAGAAGCTCCTAGACCATGCAAAGACTGATGACAAGGACCTTCTCCCAGAGCTGACAGAGACAGAAAGCCTTCCCCTGGAGCTAGTGCCCTGAATTTGGACTTCTGGCCTCCTGGGTTGTGACAGAATAAATCTCTGTTGAATCCATCCACTTGTAGTATTTCTGTTATAGCAGCACTAGATACCAAGACACATCAAGTAGTATTTTGATCAGTTGTTGGAATTTTTGTTCCTTTTGGATTCCTGTATTATATTTGGTAAGATTTTAGAATGAGGTGGGATTAGAATTGTTTTTGCCCAGTAAAGGGCTACAGGGAAGAATGGAGACAAAGATGGGATTCTATTGAAAAGAAAATCGGACAAAAAAAGGGAAGAATTAACTAATCCTCGATACTCCTGACCTCCATCCTGGTACTTAAGGAGATACTTTGTTTTAAAATGAGCAATTTGGGACATACTGGTGAGTCTGATGTTGATCAGTATATATCCCAGGATTTCCTTGATGGCTTTCCTTACTCAAAAGAAGTAGAGGTGCCTGAGCAGTTTGTGGAACCTGCTCATGTATTTTAAAAAAACAAAAAACATTGCTGTTGAATCCAACTCACAGCAACCCTTAGGACAAAGTAGAATCGCCCCATACAGCTTCCAAGGCTGTAATCTTTATGGAAACAGACTGGTATATCTTGCTCCCATGGAGCAGCCGGTGGGTTCAGACCACCAACCTTTCAATTAGCAGCGGAGTGCTTAGCCACTGCATCTCCAGGACTCATGTATTTTTAAAAAATCAAAAACCAAACCTGTTGCAGTTGAGTCAATTCCGACTCATAGCGACCCTATAGGACAGAGCAGACTGCCCCATAGGGTTTTCAAGGAGTGGCTGGTGGATTCGAACTAACGACCTTTTAGTTAGCCACTGTAGCTCTTAACCACTTCCTAATAAGGTCTTCCATCATTATTGCTTCACTTAGAATAGCACAGTTGATTATTCTAGCCATGATATTATCATTTCAAAAATGGAACCAAGAACTGTGTTGCTTATGTTAAAGACCAAGACACTTCCTGACTGATAAAATCCCTAGCCAGTGAGACCACACAACCAAACATCACAGTAATTAAAGAAACACATTCTGATATGAATGCTGTCCATATTACACAGGCAGAAAGCTGTTGCCCACCAAGTCGGCAGAATGCAGGGGATGCCTGAGTCAGAATACAAGCAGGCAAGCCAAACCTGGCTTGGGCTGTGTGTTCTCCAAAGCTTTTGCCACAAATTTAAGGATACAGGGTGTACGTTTTCTCAAGAAGTACCACTTTGAGTGAACCTGCTATTAGGGTGAAGACAACATTATAATAACTTTGAGATATTGTGGTAATTGTTCATGATTGCATGTGGAAATTTATGTGATCTTGATTCTAAGTGTCTTATTCAGATTGTCTAGACTAGGGCTTAGACCTCAGGGCAGGGAAACGTTAGCAATAGCCCTCAGAAATGGCCATAACTGAGCAATGTCTACTGCCGTTCTTGGGGGTCCATCAACAAGGAATTCTTCCTCACATGGTCTGTTGCACTGATCAGCACCACAGATGATGTAGCTAGAAACGATGCAGAAAAGCACGGAGCCACCCTCACAGAGGACAACAGTACCCCTAGCAGGGGGGTGCTTTAGAAAAAATCTTGGGAAACAAGTTAGTCACATCATTAAAATCCAGGTCTAATAAACTGATAATATTTAAGCAATATGACCTCAGCAAGCTGTTGACAGATTTCTTAAAATTAATCTGAGGAACTGGGAGCCTATAAATAGGAGCCAGTATAATTCCATCCAGATTCTGATATTATACCAATTTGTTTGGAAGCTAAAAAATGTATCTTTTGTTTTAAGGAGAAAAAAAAACCCTGAAAATCTAATTAAGTTAATGGAAAAAGAAGGTTGGAGACCAGTGGGACTCCCTCAGTGGGCTACATCAAGTCACTTCAAAATGTTCCAACCTAAGGTAACAGGATTGTTGGGAGAGGCCACCAGTGATCAATCAAATAAAAACCTAAGCGCCCATATTTAGTGCTTCCAAGCTACTCAGTTTTTACCGTATTTTTTTTTCAATAAATGTGAACTACTATTGAATTATTTTATAGCCCACTAGAAAAATGTTGCTCCATGATATTAAATTCACCAGCATAAAGATGCTTTCTGGAATATCAAGCAGGCACTAAGTTCTGAATTTGTGCCAGGACATTATAAACACAAGCCACAAATTCTTCTGCTTCACATTAAGAAGTCAGGTGGTGCTGAGGGGACAAATGTTCATTCTTAAAAGACAATGTCATCTACAAAATGGAACCAAATAAAAGAAGCCCTTGATTCAATCTCACAGTCAAGAAGCTCTAGAATTATGTCCACAATTATATCTATAAAATGTACATTGATTACAAGTTGTTTTCTGGGCTTCAAGGAGAATACGTATGTTTTGGGCTTGCAGACAGAGACAAGCTATTGTGAGAGGCTTAGTGAGAATAGTTGTCTGGTGGAAGCAGAAAATGGGTGATTGGATGGATAGGACTGAAACCTTCTGACAGCAATGGCAAGAAGAATCTCGGCCTTATTTACACAAAGTCAGATATCAGGGCCTTAGTGGAGAGGAGACACCCAGAAGAGAACCTCTAGGCTCAGGGAAATGTCCCCTAGTGTCCAGGATGCCCAGACAATGTCCAGTGATTTTTCCCCAAATAGAAAGGGCAGCAGGAAAGGAATTTAGAGGGCAAGAGAACCAAGCACTAGAGATTCAGGAAAAAAAACAAACAAACAAAACCAGCCGATAGAGATGTGTCAGTATAACTCATGTCGTTGTTTTGTGCCGAGTCAATTCTTACTCATAGCAACCCTACAGGACAGAGTAGAACTGCCCCATGGGGTTTCCAAGGCTGTAATCTCTACAGAAGTGGACTGCCACATCTTTCTCCTGCAGAGGGTTGAACCACCAACCTTTTCGGTTAGCAGCCAAGGGCTTAAACACTGTGCCACCAAGGCTCCTTAATATAACCCATACTGCCCCAATTCCACAATAGCCTTCAGGAATGCAATCCAAAGGTGTGTAAAATAAAATAATTATCTTTGGCTCTGTGCCATCAGCAGGAAAAACAGAACTTTATGGCATAATCATGGTTCTATCGCTACTATTTGCAACTGGCAGATCACTAGATAGGATAGTTACCATCACTGAGTCTGAATGAATCAGTGTGTCTCCGTTTATGTTACAGTCTGTGAACTAAGGGATTGTTTGAATTGCCCTCATGGTTGCATCCAGCAAATGGTCAGGCTGAAAGGATGATGCAGATAACAAAGATTATCACCAAACCTGTGGTATAAAGAAGATTGCCACCAAGATTCCTCAGGTTTCTCATCATTCTACAGGCTGATGTGTTCCATATTAACAAGCAAAGTTTGTTCAGCGAATACAAGCGAGATAATACTTCATCCTTGCTTCAGCTGTCCCCATAGTTCACAAGACATCATCCCATTCCAAAGCCTGTTCTGCCCTGGACCTACCCTTCACTCATCTTGAACAAGTGGGTTTTTGCAAAGAACTGTGGAGTTGGATCATGATTGTTTTTTGCCACCGGAGTCTAACTTTGAAATACACACCACAGTGTGCAGACTGGCCAGCAGCAATAAGTGCCAACTGGAAAATTGTTTCCCCCAAGAAACTCAATACCAGAACTATTAAGAAAGTACTTCTCAGGGTTAGCACTGTCCATTGGGAGCTTTAAAAGCCTCAGCACTGGTTTTTTTGTTTGCTTGTTTGGTATGTAGTGTGGCATTAGTCCTCTCTTTTTTCAATATTTTAAATTGAGTTAAATTTAACATCCAATAAAATACATAGATCTTACGTATTCAGTTCAAAGTTTTGACAATTATGTATATCCAAGTTAAACCAAAACCAAACCAAACCAGTTGCCAGTGAGTCAATTCTGACTCATAGCGACCCTATAGAACAGAGCAGAACTGCCCCCATAGGGTTTCCAAGGAGCGAATCGTGGATTTGAACTGCTGACCTTTTGGTTAGCAGCCGAGCTCTTAACCACTGTGCCACCAGAGCTCCAAGTTAGCACCACAAAAACAAGATATAGAACATTTCCATCACCCCAGAAAATTTCCTTATGCCCTTGTCCAGTTAATTGTCCACACCCTTACCCCTGCCGGGCAATCACTTTTTGACTTCTATCACTAAAGATTAGTTTTCCCTGTTCTTGGACTTCACATAAATGAAGGGATACAAGTACGTACTCTTTGTCTGGCTTTTTTCATTTAACATAATTTTTAAAAATTCATTCATGTTGTGGGTATTAGTAGTTCATTCTTTTTGGTTATTGAGCAGTAGTCCACTATATGAATATACCATGATTTATCCATTCTTCTGAGGATAGGCATTTGTGTTGTTTGAAGTTTTTGGCTACTATTAATAAGGCTGCTATTAACATTCTTACCGCACAAGTCATTTTGTGACCATGTTTTCATTTCTCTTGGGTAAATACCTAGGAATGGAATTGCCAAGTCATTGCTCAGTACGTGTGTTTATCTCCGTAAGACATTGTCAAATAATTCTCCAAAGTACATTGTACCATTTTATACTCCTACCAACAATGTATGAAAGTTCTGGTTGATTCACATTTGTGCCAACATTTAATTTTGTAAGTCTTTTTGATTTTAGCATTCCAGGGGATGTTAGGAGCCCTGGTGGCACAGTGGTTAAAGTGCTCCTCTGCTAACCAAAAGGTTGGCAGTTTGAAACCACCAGCCACTCTGGGGAGAAAGATGCGGCAGTCTCCTGTAAAGATTTACAGCCTTGGAAACCCTGTGGGGGCAATTCTACTCTGTCCTATAGGGTTGCTATGAGATGGAATCGACCTGACGGCAGTAGGTTTGCTTTTTGGTTGAGTGGATGTTAGCTGTAGGTTTTTTGTGATGTCTTTTATCAAACTGAGGAGGATCCCTTCTATTCCTAGTTTGCTGAGAGCTCTTAATCATGAAGGAGTATTGAACCTTGTCAAATGCTTTTTCTGAATATACTGTTGAGTTTTCTCCCTTATTCTGTTAAGTGATGTATTGCATTGATTTGATTTTTGAATGTTAAATCAACCTTGTATTCATGGAATAATCCTCACTTTGTCATAATGTATATTACTGGGTTTAATATGCTAGTATTTTGTAATGATTTTCATGTCTATGTTCATCAGGGGGCATTGGACTCTAATTTATTTTTCTTGCAATATCTTTGGTAGGTATTTGGGTTATACTAGCCTCAGCAAGGAATTGAAAAGTATTCCCTCCTCTATTTTCTGAGAGTATTTGTGTAGTACTAATTTTATTTATTCTTTGAATCTTTGGTAGAATTTACCAGTGAACCTAGCTGGGACTGTAGTTTTCTTTGTGGGAAGGTTTCTAATTATAAATTAAATTTCCTTAATAGGTATGGAACTATTTAGATTATCTATTACTTATTGTATCCATTTGGATAATTAATTTTTTTCAAAGATTTTGTCCATTTCACTTATGTTGCCAAATTTATTGGCATAAAGATGTTTATAAAAACAAACCAAACCAAACCTGTTGCCATCGAGCCAATTTTGACTCATAGTGACGCTATAGGACAGAGTAGAACCACCCCACAGGGTTTCCAAGGAGCGACTGGTGGATGCAAACTGCCAACCTTTTGGTTAGCAGTCAAGTTCTTAACAACTGCGCCACCAGGGCTCTAAAGATGTTCACAATATCCACTTACTATCCTTATAACGTTTGTAGAATCTATAGTGGTGTCCCCTTTTTCATTCCAGATATAGGTAATTGGTGTTTTCTCTCTTTTTATCTTAATCATACTTGTTGGAGATATATTAATTTTATTAACATTTTCAAAGTACCAACTTTTGACTTTTTCTGTTTCATTTTCAAATTGTCTGTTTTATATTTCATTGGTTTCCACTCCTATTTTTATTATTTCCTTTCTTCTTATTTTAAGTTTGTTTTTTAAGCTTCTTTAGGTGGGAACTTAGATAATTATACCTTTCTTCTTTTCTAACATAAGTTTATAGCTATAAATTTCCCTTTAAACGCTGCTTTTACTGTATCCCACAAATTTTGTTATGCTGTGCTTTCATTATTCAGTTCAAATTATTTTCTAACTTCCCGTGTGATTTCTTCTTTGACTCCTGGATTATTTAGAAGTGCATTGTTTAATTTCTAAATATTTGGGGATTCTCTAGATACTTTACGGTTATCAAGTTCTAATTTATTTCCACTGTGGTCAGAGAATGTTCTCTGTACGGTTTCAATTCTTTGATATTTATTGAGACTTGTTCCATGTTCCATCATATGCTCTATCATGGTGAACAATCTATGTGCACTTGTAAAGAATGTTTATTCTGCTGTGGTTGAGTGCAGTGTTCTATAGATTTTAATTACGTCAAGTTGATTAAAAGTGTCCTCAGACAATGGAACACAATGGAACAGGTGTCAGTCAGCCTTTGAGTCACTGTCTCATGCTTCTTGGATGATAAGTAACACACCCTGGACAAGATACAAAGAATGTTGATGTACTGTCTACATTCTGCCACAAGGAAAAGATTTTAATGGACTATCTTGTTTGGCTTGATCCAAAGGCTTCAATGACATAAACAATTTCCACAGGTGCTATTTGATAAGATGGACACTTTTTAAAAACAATCACAGGCTCCATATATCAACCTAGATGAAAAAAGTTACAGAGGCCCCCTGAGGAACCAAAAGAGAGTGTGAGATCTGAGAACCAACTATCCTTACAAACAAGGCCTTTCAAGTGAGAGATCCTAATGGGCCCTCCAGGCCCTACTAATGAGTCCTTTCCCTACCAGTGATATCTTCCTTTGGCCTGGATTAATTAAGCTGAAATCAATTGCTTTCATTGAGATCGTTTAGCCACTAGGAGAGGTAGAAAGCTGGGTGATTTGTCAGCATTCTAATGAAGTATATCCTTATATGTTTTATCCCATCTTCAAGCAGCCTCATCTATATTTTTAACAAAAACAATTCATTCAATTACTCATTTATTCAACAAACATACAGTAACCCTTACTAAAAGTTTTTACTCACTTTTGTGTTCTTAGTACCTAGCACAGAGTTTGGCACAATTGTTGATGTTTAGTAAACATTATTTGACAAAGGAATGAATGAATGAAATCAATTGTTGTGCTAGGCGCTGCGAACATGTTTTAATCCTTACCTTTCTTGGCAGCACTGAAACAGTTACCCATTCCTTCCTCCTTGAAAGTTCTATTAATAGCTAGGCTTCCTCAGTGTCACACTCACTTGTTTTTTTCTCCTCTCTTAGGACAATCCTCACTTTTCTTTGCTGGCTCCTCCTCCTCTACTTAACCCATAAAGTTTGGTAGTTCCTCAGGGGACTGCCATGGGCCTTCTTCTGTGTCCATTCACTCTCCCTAGGCCATTCCATCCATCCCCAAGTCTCCAATTATAGTCTATACGTTGACGAAAAAAATCTTTATTTCCTACTCAGCTCTTTCTTGAGATCATATATCTGATCACCTCTGGACCTCTCCACTTAAGTATCTCACAAATAGTTAATATTCATCATAATCAAATTGGAACTCATCGTTTTCTCCCCTTTAACCTCCCCTCAACCTGCTGCTACACCACTGCACCCTGTCTCAAGAAATGGTACAACCGTGCAACCTAGTCTTCAGGTCAGAAATCTGGAAGACAAGTTTGATTCCTCTGCCTTCTTCATTTCTTCCTTGCACCTTCTCCCATCCAGTCAGTCACAAAGTTCCTTTAATTCTAGGGCTTAAAATTTCCCCAGATGTGTTTCCTTCTCACAGTCATCTCCACAATCATCCTAGTCCAAGTCACTATCATTTTTCACTTGGACTACTACAATAGCCTATAGTCTCTTCGCCTTTAGTCTTGTTTCTCTTCATTTTTTTCCCCCAGTATTGTTATCAGAATGATCTAAAATATAAATTTGATCATGTTATTCCCCTTATTAAAACTCTTTGTCTGTTGTCCTCAAGGTAAAATCCAAACTATGGAAAACAGTTTATAAAACATCCTAAGAAAGGTCTGGCCTATGCTTAGTGTTTCTATACAAGATTCAGTTCCTTGAAAACTCATGGTATCAGATCTCACCTCAGAGGTTTCATGTAGGGCCTTTCGTCCTGAAACAGTCACCTCCCACCGTCACTCCACCCTTCATCATGATAACTCATTCTTTAGGTCTTAGTTTAAATGTCACCCTTTCCAGGAGTGCCTGGAACATCATAAGTGCTTTTATTACTGGTCGCGTCCAGCATTTATTCTTCCTTCATGTGGTAAGAGCACTCCCACTTTCCTTGGGAGAAATATGCTTCCCCTTTCTTGATAGGTGAGATTTGGATTAAGTGATCTCATTCCCTTGCCCCACCCCTTGGTGTGGCCTGGCCAACTGAATCACAAGAGATAGGTTGAGGGATAGGCACTTATTCCAAATCAGGCCAATGAGAGCCAGTTCTGAGACTTGCTGAAACTAATAGAGAAAGGTACTCTCTAGGGGGATACCTAAATTCATATGATAAAAGCTTAGACCTGCCAGCAGCCATCTTTGTTATCACGTGGCCAGAGTTTGGAGCCCTGGTGGTGCAGTATTTTGCCTGAGGATGAAGCCAAAACAGTGAAAAACAGAGAAACTGGTCTGAACGCTTAGCCCTGAATCCAGCCGTGCCTGAGGTCAAGGCATAGTCTAGGCTTGTGAGACAGTACAGTCTTTTTTTTTTTCTTAAATTGTTTTAGTTGGGTATCTGGTCATTTGCAAATAAAATGTCCCAGTTTATTCAGTGCCCATTAAATTTCCATTAAAATGGATAAAATGTTAACAGGCAGGAAACATAGAAGAGATTCTAGGTCAAAGAAATTAAACAGCATAAGCAAAGGAAGAAATTAAGTTTGACACAGCTTAATTTAACCTTTCTTAAAAGTGAGGAGGGGATGTATTCCTGTTCTGAACATGCAAGTTTTGGGTTTTTTTTTTTTTTAGATTTTTTTTCTTTTGGTGCTTATTTTGTTTGTTTTACAGTCTTGTCTAATCTTTGGCTGAAGGGTGAACTTCAGGAGTGACTTCGGTACTGAGTTAAAAGGGTGTCCAGGGGCCATACTCTCAGGGTTTCTCCACTCTTTGTCAGACTGTATTGTCTTGTCTTTTTTTGTGAGTTAGAATTCTGTTCTACATTTTCCTCCTGCTCTATCTGGGACCCTGTATTGTGATCCCAACATGCAAGATTTTTTATGTCTCTTAAGGCACCTGTCTGAAGGATCCTTCTTCATCTCTCAAATTTTTCATGCATAAGAATCATGGTACATCTTAAAGGAATGGTTTGTCTAGTTTTGCTCAAAGTGTATTTTTGTTCAAGCCCTGAACAAAAAGATTCAGAGCAACATTACAGAACTCATTTACTGTATCTATATTAAGCTATAAGAATCAATCCTTAAAAAAAACCCAAACCCGTTGCCGTTGAGTCGATTCCTACTCATAGTGACCCTAGACGACAGAGTAGAACTGCCCCATAGGGTTTCCAGGGAGCACCTGGTGGATTAGAATGCCGGCCTTTTGGTTAGCAGCTGTAGCTCTTAACCACTATGCCACCGGGGTTTCTGATCAATCCTTAAACTAACCATTATGATGTCAGTCTTCTTGACAAGCACCAGGAAATAAATCCTGGTCTTAATAAAAGATTTGCATAATTTGCACTACAGTCAAACAGCATGTATTAGGAATAGGGCACTGCCAACTCAGGATGACATGATTTCACTACCTTTCCTGCATCATCAAGTTACAAGTTTATTGAATGTTAATGTACCCTGTGTAATTTCAATGTTGCAACTTTTCTATACACACAGAACCTCATTTCTGTTTCTTAACATAATCCAAATCTAGTTCAGTTTTATGTAAATGAATGAGACTAGCTTAGATTAGTTTCCAAATCTAGGCAGTCGTATTTCCAGTACACCTTTCTTTAATAAAGAGGCAAAAATCTTCTTTGGTTGCTACAGAGGCAGATACAGGCCAGGGCCACAGCTTGCTAGACCCATGGCAGTAGTAGCAGAGACTTAGAGCCTCTTTTTTGTATTTCTCCATACTACAAGAAAAAAACAAGTCTTCTTTGTTCCTTGTTATAATCGGTGAATGATCCTCAGACTAGCCCCTCATCACCTACCACCAGCTACATCTAACCCCCAGCTAAATCAGCCAGCCATTCTCTTTCTACTGGGGGCGGGAATGTCAAACAAAAAACATACCATGCTTGAATATTTTTCAGAAATTTTAGCATAGTTGCATATTTACTCATTCGGTCATTTGTTCATTCTTCACTTAAATAATCATTCATTGACAGCTAACTTTGTGCCAGGTCGGACCAAGGCCCTGGAATACAAAAATGGATAAGGCACCACCTCTCCCTGTAGAAGTTCAGTCACCACTCGAAGGCTCTTCTCAAAAGAGGCAATGAAAGGGTGAGATTTTATTTTCCTCATTTTTTAGTTTTATCCAAGTTACAGCTTAAAGAGTGTCAAATTGTCTACACACTTCCACTTCCAACCACAAGAGATTAACTGGCTCAGGACTTGCCCTCCCACTGAAAACAACTATAAAATGGTACAAAAAATACGAGGCAACTATATTCAAGCAGGACAGGCAGTGCCGGCTTGGAATCCTTTAGAGACAGGACACCCATGGTCAGAGGTGAGACTCAAGCAGAGAGAGGTGAGCTAGGTGTACTTCCTGGCTGAGAAGGCAGAGATCAGAATTCCAGGCAGCTGAAGCAGCTGGAATTTGTGGGGCAGATTACTGGAGAAAAGGCTGCCACACAAATAGGTGGTGGAGTAGAAGCAAAGAGGCCTGCATCAGGGGTCACTGCAGGTCCTCTCCGAGGGCTGACCTGCACAGGGAGGCCTAGAGGAGATACCTGCTCTGGGCCGAGAGCTGACCGGCGACACCAGAGATTGTACAGGGCTGGAAGATTCTGTAGCTCCAGCCTAGCCAGACTGAAGAGACCTTGCTGAGCACGGTAGGCATTTAGTTGAGACCCCGGAAAGGCCACACCGTAGTATATGGACCACACCCTAGAGTAACGGCCAGGCCCTAAAACTAAGTTTGAAATGAATAAAGGACCACCCTAACAAAGACTAAAACCCAGACTGGTGGGAGCAAAAGAATTTGCCAGTAATTTAAATGCCTATCAGGGCAAAAAGGAGCCCCGCTGGCACAGTGGTTAAAGCGCTCAGCTGCTAACCAAAAGCTTGGCAGTTCGAACCTACCAGCTGCTCAATGGGAGAAAGATGTGGTAGTCTCCTTCTAAAGATTTATAGCCTTAGAAACCCTACAGGGCTTGGAAAACCTTCTCTGTCCTATAGAGTCACTATGAGTCAGAATCTACTAGATGGTTTGGTTTTATATTTTTTATCAGGACAAAACAAAACACTCCTTAAAGGAAGATATCATAATTCCAACTCATCGTAAGTACGATTCAGAATATCCAGCATACAGTGAAAAACGGTGTGGTCGACACACAGTGAAGGAACAGTGAGTACAAGCAACAGATGAATCTCAGAGACATTATGTTGAGTATAAGAAACCAGATACAAAAGAGTACATCCTGTAGAATCCACTTACATAATGTTCAAGTACAAGCAATACTAATCTATGGTGGAAAATATCAAAGTAGTGGTTTCCGGAGGCACATGAAGGGGCAGGAGTGGGAAATGTCTACAAGGAGGCCTGGGAAACTTTCTGGAGTGATGGAAGTGTTCTGTGCTTTGGCTCGGGTGGTGGTTACATGGGTGTGTACCTTTGTCAAAGCTCACTGAACTGTCCACTTAAAATTGGTGCATTTCATTTTATGTGACTTACTCCTCAGTAAAGTTGATTCAACCTTAAAGAAAAAAGAAAAACAAATATAGAACCATGTTTGACATAGCAATACTGAACTTTTCATGAAAGCTACAGAAGACTTTTTTTTTTCTTAAAATAATACATATTATTATTGGATTTATTGTAAGTTGGCTCACACTGGCTCAAGAGGGCCGATTGTTAAATTTCAAGAACTTTGCAAGTTAGCTGTTACATCATTGTAAGCTTGAAATTGGCTACGGCAGAACTATTTACAACATGCTACAACTCAGGGTTGTTTGTTTGATTTTGTTTTATTCCAGAGAACTGGTTTACTAGCACAACACTGAATTTATATTAAAATAAAGATCTGCTTTGCATGTCATGTTTAGAGTTACTGTCCATAAACAAAGCAAAAATTAAAAAAAAAAATCTACAACAATTATTCATGAAAACTATCAATATCTTGTTCCCCCTTTCTCTCCATCCCTCCTCAACCCTCAGGCAATAATTTGAACTCTTCGGGCTGTTTATTTTTGGATTTACTTCCATGTCACTAAATAACATGCTCATGCTGCTATTTTTTTTTTTTTCATCCTGTTTTGGCATTATCTACTGATTTTCCAGTATAGAAGATGCCAAAACATCTGCCACCATCACAAACACCTTCTCACCTATGCTCATCTTTCCAGCATAGTGTTGTTACTCTTTTAGTCAGATCAATATTCAATGTTTATACTATTTGCTTATGAAAATATTCACAGCTGAGCTGTTCATGTTATGATTGCTTTTCCTTCCTTCCACAACTTTGTTTTCCCTGGAGGTAACGATCATCTTGTTCTTTTTTTGTTTTGTTTTAATATTTGCTTAGTTTTCTATATATTTATCCCTGATTTATACCAAAAACTCTACCCTAATTGTTCCAACAATAATTCAAACATACCAGGTGTTCTAACAATTTCATCTTCTTGGAAACATCTCTCGTGAGGCTGCTCTAATTTGGACTGGTTGCTTTCTGTGTCAGGTGCACAGCTATGATCCTGAGATTTATCTTCCCCGTATACAGGAGATTTTCATCACCTCTCTTTTAAGTTGGTAAACCAGTTATTGGATTGGTCATCCAAGTGTTGCTGTTGAGAAGTCCAACGCTATTCTGATTCCTGATCCTTTATAGGTGACTGTAGGGTAAGGAATTTAACTTTACCCAAAGAATTTGGTCCTTCTCCTTGGTTCCTGAGAGATAACCTTTAAAACCTTGGAAGTTCCCCAGTGATTGAAGTGTCTTTGATGAGGTTTCCAGACCACACCTGAGGGTTTATGCTAATGAGGTGCCTCTTGGGTGGGGGCTGGCCAGATCAGAAAGACCACCTCTTGATAGCAGCTGACCTCAGGAAGAAGAGTGGGATACGTCATGCCTACTTAATGAGGCCTCAACAAAGGCTCTGGACAGAGAAGCTCCATGGGCTTCCTGATTGGTGAAAGACATCAATGCATGTCAAAGGGAGAGCATCCCTTTTTGGGGCATGGAAGTTCCACAGTGGGAACTCTCCCCGGTGTCTCTATGCTCTATCTGAATCCTTTCTCCTATAATAAAACTGTAATCATAATTATAACATTTTCCATGAATTCTGTGAATCATTCTAGCAAATTATGGAACCCAAGAGAGTAGCAGGAGCCAGCAGGTTAGAAGTGAGGGTGTCCTGGGGACTACCAAGTTCACAGCTAGTGTCTGGAGTCTTGGGCGGACCTGGCAGTCTAGAGGACTGTGCCCTTTAACTTATGAGCTCTGACCTGGCTCTGGGTGATTAGGGTCAGAAGAGGAAGTGCTGCTTGTGCAGTTGGTGTCAGACAGAAGTGGAAGAGAGGGGAACAGAAGTGATAATAAATTGATTTCAGTTGATCAATACAGTATGGTGAGAAGTGGGGAATTTTATTTTTCCCAGCAATGACCTATTTTTCACTTAGTAAGTTTTTAGAAACTTATTTTTGTCCTCAAAATTCTGAAGTTTTGTAATGATGTAACTTGGACAGTGGGTCATCTTTCCAATGGTCCCTTAATGGGTGCTGTCAATATAAAAATTCATGTCCTTTAATTCTTGAAAATTTTCTGTTTTTTCTGCTCTTTCTAAACTCCTGTTTTTCTGATGTTGAACAAAATGAACTAATTCTTTTATCTTTTCTCTCCTATTTTTCATCTCTGTCTTTTTGCTCTGTTTTCTGGGAGATTTTCTCAATTTTATAACTCTCATTGTTTTTTTAAAACTTCTGCTAACATTTTTAATTTCCTTTATTTATAGCACCCTATAATACAAATATTTTATCTCTCTGAGGATATCAATGATTTTCAAAGACTTTAGCTCTCTGCAAAGTCCATTGCTTCCAAATTGTTTCCCCTCTATTTGTTTGGTTAGGTCTCCTTCATGTTAAAGGAATGTCTTGTGAATCTTGTCAACTCTGGGCTTCACTCTAAGGTCATATGGCTGCACTATTTTATTGAAAAATCTCTTTTCTTAAGTTTTCTGAGCTTGTGAGATTCCCCAAAGATGGCTGTACCAATCTTTTCCTCGGAACAGTGGTTCTCAAACTTGTGCGTGCATCAGAATCACTGGAGCGCTTGCGAAAACACAGATTGCTGAGTTTCTGATTCAGTAAGTCTGGTGCAGGGTCCTAAAATACACATTTCTAACAAGTTCCTATTTGATGCTGATGCTGCTAGTCCTGAGTGCACACTCTGGCCTGGAGGGTATAAATTTGATTGCCCAAATTTGAGACCTGAGTCAGAGTAAAGGGTTGAGGATTCCAACATTCAGAATGTGAACTTTTTTTTTTAATTAATGTTTTTAGTTAATGGACACTTACCCTCAATAGTGCCTGGTGCCCTCTGTCCAGAGGCCCTCTGCTTTATATTCTCCAGAAAATAAACCTAAAATCTTCTGTAAGAATGGGGAAAGGCTGTTCCCCAGCTGGAGTTGGGAACACGATCTGAGGCTCTTCAATCAACCTTTCGTCTTCAGTCTCACCTTTACCTCCACTTCCAGAGGTACCTAGTGCTGCCAATTCCTGAGCATTTTGAGGATTCTGTGCAGGCAAATCAAGTTGATTTTCATCTTTTCCTCTGCCAGTTTGAGATCCACTTTCTCAGGTTTGCTAAGCCATTTCCCACTCATCTGTCTACTTCCCAGCTTCCAAAATCACATTGTTATCATATCATCTCTACATCATCTTCTCCTTGCTCTTTAAGTCTTGAAAGAAAAAATCATTTTACTATCTTATTAGTGGAGTCTGGGGAAGGAATTTTATGTTTATCTGCCACCTTCAACTGGAAATTGAAAGAGTCTTATCTTGGCTTATAAAGCAAACAGGATTAGCTTGAAAACAAATTAAACAATCTCAAAAGTTCCTCTAGGCTGATGTCTTAGTTATCTAGTGCTGCTATAACAGAAATACCACAAATGGATGACTTTAACAAAGAGAAATTTATTTTCTCACAGCCTAGTAGGCTAGAAGTCCAAATTAAGGGCATCAGCTCCAGGGGAAGGCTTTCTCTCTGTGTTGGCTCTGCAGGAAGGTCCTTGTCATCAATCTTCTCAATCTTCCCAATCTTTCCCTGCTCTAGGAGCTTCTCAGCACAGGGACCCTGGGTCCAAAGGACACACGCTCTTGGTTCTACTTTCTTGGTCATATGCAGTCCCTATGTTTCTCTGCTTGCTTCTCTCTTTTGTATCTCAAAAGAGATTGGCTCAAGACATAATCCAATCTTGTAGATTGAGTCCTGCCTCATCAACACAACTTCCAATAATCCCATCTCATCAACATCATAGAGATAGGATTTACAACATATAGGAAAATCACATTAGATGACAAAATGGTGGACAATCGTACAATACTGGCAATCATGGCCCAGCCAAGGTGATAGATATTTTTGGAAGACACAACTGAATCCATGACAGCTAGTCAGTTCAGTTGTTTCAGACTTGGCAAAAGATGTCAATTATGTTTGCATAGGGTAATTCTTTTCACAGTTTCAGACTGTACCTCTACCATAGCCAAGTGTGTCAAGGATCTGGGATACAAGCTACACATGAAATTCTGGTGACTCAAAACAAGAAATCAAAGCACATGAACGAGTGAATTCATCTCTGTATATAACATGTAACACTATAAACATTTTTTTAAAAAGTTGCCTTTGAGTCTATCCCGACTAACAGTGACCTTACAGGACAGAGTAGAACTGCCCCATACGGTTTCCAAGGAGCAGCTGGTGGATTCAAACTGCTGACCTTTTGGTTAGCAGCTAAATGCTTAACCACTGTGCCACCAGGGCTACACACTATAAACATCAGTACCATGCTAAGACACTCTATCCTATACCCTCCTATGCCCAACAACAATTAAAATGACTACGATTCACTGAGCATATGCTATCAGGCAATATGCCAGCTCCTTTATGCATACTGTTTCCATAGAATCTTTACAACAACCTGACACAATGGGCATTCTTTAATTACCAGCTAGGATACTGAAATCCAGAATAGTTAAGTAACTTGCCCAAGGCCGTACAGAAAGGGCAGAGCCAGAAGAGGATTACAGGTCTGTCTCATTCTAAAGCTACCATGCGACCATTTTGGAATAAGGTGAGGTAAAACCAAATAAACACACTTATTATGAACTTAAAATCCAAGCTGACTTTATAATGCAACACAGACTTCTTGACCTTAAGCTTTTTACACACTTAGGCCATATTTTATTATTTCTGTAGGTATGTGACCCACACAGTACCTCCAAAAGCAAAACTTTAAGGTATACTCATTATATTGAAGATTATTATAATATATTTAATAGCTCTGTGAAAATTGCACAAGAACAAGTTCATTCAAGATTATTACAAATATGTATGGTGAGTCACTAGATGGATTTCTGCCAAGGGAATCAACATCACAGAAAAACCTTTAGAGGCACACAGACCTTGATACATAACATTACTTTGTAATACCTTCTTTCTTTTCAAATAAAAACATATTCTAAACAGTCAAGCCACAAAAGGTGGTTTTCCTAAACGATACTTTGAGGATGGAAATTTTTGCTTTGGCTTATATAGGTCACTCTAAGGTTTTATATTCTTTAGGGAGACTTCCACTTGGAGATTTTTACCAGAAAAGGGAGATTCAGCCGGGGAGTAATCATCAAGTTTCAAAATCTAAAAAACAAAGGGAACACAGCTTTATTTACAACCCAAGAGTGGAAGTAATCCAGTAAAATAGATAAAAGAGACAAGCATGTGCAAAAAAAAATAGAAGGTAAAAAAATAAGAAAAAGGGAAAAAAAACATTATAAAGGAGTGTTCGGGAAAATCTCAGAAACGAAAAGCAGATATTTTGACAACTAGAAGGAGAAGGACGAGGAGAAAGAGGAGAAAGAAATGGAAAAGAGGGAGATGGAAGAGGAGAAAAAGTGCTAATTTAAAACCATCCATAAAATGTCTTTGTTATAGCAACACAGGGTCCTGTTTCCTGTGGGGGGCAGGGATCACTCAATTACATCACATTTTTACTCCATTACAGGTTAGGAGATAGGCCACAGAATCACAAAAGGTAAAATATCATTAACTAATATTGAATTTTTCACTGGAAATGTTTTTCCAGGAAAACGAATGCAAAATGTACAGCACAACTTAGAAGGACAGCTTAACCTATTTTAGAGAACATAAGCATTTCCTTGGTATGGTAGGCAGTGTGATGTCCTCCCTCCCTAAAGATGTCCACATCCTAATCTCTAGAATTTATGAATATGTTATGTTACTTGGCAAAGGGGAATTAAGGCTGCAGATGGAATTACAGTTGCTAATCAGAGGATTTGGAGATGGGGAGATTATCCTGGATTATCTGTGTAATCACAAGTGTTCTTCTAAGTAGAATAGCAAGGAAGAGGGAGAGCCAGAGGGATGTAGCTTGTAAAGGACTTTGCCTGACATTGTTGGCTTTGAAGATAGAAGAAAGGGGCCATGAGCCAAGGAATGCAAACAGCCTTTGTGAGCAGGAAAAGTACAAGGAAATGGATTATCCTCTAAAGCCTCCAGAAAAGAATGCAATCCTTCAGACACCTTGATTTTAGCCCAGTGAGACCTACATCAGATTTCTGACTTCTAGAACTGTGAGATAATAAATGTGTATTGTTTTAAGCCAGTCAACCTATTAAATACATGAAGAATAAATTCATCACATGCATGAAGTCTTCAATTTTTCCTGATTAACTGCTATGCAAGGTGTGGATTGAATGCAAAGACAAATGAATAAAAATTCTTGCTTTCATGTAGTTCACCATTCAGAGGAGACTAATGAGTACCACTGCCAGATAATGCTATGATGCACATTCAGAAAAAACTCTGTGGGACACAGAGGGTGTGCTCAATTTTCCTGGTAGTGTCACTTAGCAGAGAAAGGAACACTTAGTATAAAATCTAAAAGGGATGGGTATTTATTCCACTTACCTCCACACTTGGTGAGAAAGAGTCAACAGTGGTCTCCACTGTGAAAGAGGTCATTTAAATATCCCTAGTATCTAGCATCATTCTCATAGCGTCATGATACTGACACTGTATTATCTCGGCAATTTCCTTAACCCTGCAGCCTCTGCTTCCTTGGCTGTAGAACAGTCAATATTCCAATATATTAGGTTAACGGTGAAGATTAGAGCTGATTTATGTAAAGCACCTAGCATGAAAGGTCAAGGATGGAATTCTGAATTTGGGCTCTCCAATACCAACACATTCTCTCTATACATTTATCTATCGATGGATCAATAGATAAATATATACATGAGATGAGGAGATCATCCTGGATTAATAAATCAAGTGTTCAAGGGTCAGGGAAAACCCAGAAGTCCTCAAGCATCATTGAATTAACACCTACTTTTTATGTTATCTTAAGGTGAAAGTCAGCTACTTAAATTTTTTTAATTCCAATAGAAAGGACATGTAGTAATTAAACAAATTAGGCTCTTTTAAGGTTAGCAAAAGTGGAAACAGTATTCCATATTACTAAAATTTCACTTTAGATTTCTTATTGTTGTTGTTAGATGCCGTTGAGTCAGGTCCGGCTCATAGCAACCCTATATACAACAGAATGGAACACTGCTGGTCCTGCACCATCCTCACGATCACTGTTTTGTTTGAGCCCATTGTTGTAGCCACTGTGTCAATTCATCTCACAGAGGGTCTTCCTCTCTTTCGCTGACCCTCTACTTTACCAAGCATGATGTCCTTCTCAGGGACTGGTTCCTCCTGATAACATATCCAAAGTACGTGAGATGAAGTCTCGTCATCCTCACTTCTAAGGAGCATTCTAGCTGTACTTCTTCCAAGACAGAACTGTTCATTCTTCTGGCAGTCCATGGTATCTTCCATATTCTTTGCCAACACTATAATTCAAAGGCATCAATTCCTCTTCTGTCTTCCCTATTCATTGTCCAGCTTTCGCACGCATATGAGGCGACTGAAAATACCACGGCTTGAGTCAGGCACAGCTTAGTCTTCAAAGTGACATACTCGCTTTTAACACTTTAAAGAGATCTTTTGCAGCAGATTTGCTCAGATTCCTTAGACTTTATATTTTCTGTAAGGTGTATTCTAATTTTGAAATTAATATTAAATATACATTTGACAATTATATTTGAAAAATTGAAAATTATATGCAGATATTTAAAATTCATATCTACATAAATGGAGGAAGGAAGGAAGGCTCTTTTATAAGGATCGGTCACTCTCAAACTTGAAACAATCTCTCCAAAGTCGTTTTATCGTCTTGTTCAATGTGGTACCAGAGAAATCCAGCAGATGGCACTCATATGTTTTTCTAAATATGGTGCCGAATAAAAACAGGATTGCTTGAACTTTGTATTTCAGACCAAGATGATCGTATAAATCACAGCCAGAAGTAAACGCATTTCTGAATTTTCTATTACTGTGGAGAAATAATGCTTTTAAGCTACTCTAGTGTACATTCATAGCTTGCAAACAACTTACAATTTTCACTTCCTATTCTAGCAGCTGTGGAAAGCAAGCACTCATAACTATTACCTGCCAATCAACAGTTTGATAATAGAAAGCTGTAAGAGACCATTGACAGACTCACAAAGTTTCCGTCATGGGATGTGGAGGCATTGTTTTCTTGTAGGTTCTTTTCAATGCTCTCATTGGTTGGTGTATATAGATAGATTCTGAAATGAGTAAATATTATTTCTATCACTTTTCAGTTCCGTAAACTGAGGCTCAGAAAGAGTAAGAAATGAGAAGACAGGGTAATTCAACCAAGAAATATAATCAACAATAAATGAATCCAATTGCATTAACTAAATAATCAATAATAATTTATTTATATTTAAATCCTCAGTTAATAAACATGGCTTGAAGAAATAAGTTAATTCAACCCATGTTTCAACATTTACTGAACATTTCCTATATGCCAGACACTGTTCTGGGCTCTAAGGAAAAAATGGTGGCTGTGATAAATGATGCCTCTGCTCTCATGGAACTTGTTTTAGTGGTGATAAACAAAAAATGAAAACACAGAAACAAGAACGATATGAGAAATTCTAAGTTTTATGAAGAAAAGTAAACTCGGTGTGTGAAAGCATGACTAAGTGACTTTAAAGGAAGGCTTCTCTGAGGAGGTGAAGTTTCAGCTGACACCTGAATGACCAGGACAGAGCCCTACAGGAGGAGGGGTATTCCCAGGCTGAGGGAACACAGCCTTGCAATGATCCTAAGGCTGAGTACTTCTGGACTATTTGGGGAATAAAAAGAAGGCCAGTGTGGCTGGAGAAGGGAACAAGGAGGAGAGTGGTACAAGATGCGTTTGGAGACCAGGCAGCTAGGGGCCAGGATGGATGGGTGAATGCATGAATGAAAGAATGGACAGAAGGCAACATGGAAGGGGAAAAGAAAGAAATGAGCAACAGTGGTAACTTCAAGTTAATCAGAAATTCTTGTTCATGTTGATCTTTCTGAAAGTTTTCTTTTAGTCCATATTCCTGAAGAATGAACATAACTCTTATTATTTCTTATTTTAAGAAGGTGCTCTCCCTCAGGTTACCACTTTGAATATCAGTGACCACAGACAGGGTAGCACTGAAAAAAAAAATGCATTTGTAGAAACTGTAATAAAGTGGGATGGATGGGTATTAAACAGATACCTACAAGGTGAATTTTCAGTAATGTTTGAGTCTGGTTTGCACTGATTTGTCCCTTTCTCCTCAAGGAGTGTGGAAAGATTTTTCTATTAGTTAATTAAAGATTCACATTCATTGATTCAATGTTTTCTGGTACCAAAAAGGTGATTTAAATGATTACCAAATTTCTCTCATAGCGACCCTCCCTATAGTGCAGAGTAGAACTGCCCCACAGGGTTTCCAAGGAACAGCTGGTAGATTCAAACTGCCGACCTTTTGATTAGCAGCTGAATGCTTAACCACTGGGCTCTCAAATTTCTCTATATTCTAATATTTACTTGTTGTGAAGATTTTATTGTAAGCAAAATTTCAAAAAGAATGTATTTTAATGCATGTTAGAACTTAAACCCAGGCAATTAAACCGTAAATAAAGAGATCCCTTGCTCTCTATGGAGCTCCCTGGAAACCCTCTGGGGCAGTTCCACCCTGTCCTACGGGGTCACTATGAGTCAGAATCGACTCAACAGCTGGTTTGGTTTTGGTTTGGTTGCTCTGTGTGACCTCACCCAAATCAGATCATCAATCAAGATCTAGCTCCACCTGCAAACCTGGGATACCCGCTTGACTTCCAACTAGAATCTCAAGAAAGAGCTTTGATTTTTTTTGATAAAAGTGTTTTTATAAATATGACCTTGGTATTTTCAAATTTTAATTGGCACCAGATTTTACAGCTGATACTGACTGGCCCTACGATTACTACCATGTCACCCATTCCCAATAAGGGACTTTATCTAAAGTCCACAAAAGCTGTTTCAACAACCACATCATTTAATAGTGGTTTGAATTTACAAATACTTTGTCTCAGCAATCACAAAGCCATATCCAGAAATATTCATTAGTAACTGTATTTGCATCTATTAAATGTAAATTAAGAGGATTTTATTTTAACAAGATTTTATTTATCAACTAATTAGAATGACAATTTATTACAAGTATGAAAATAATTAATTCAGAATTAATGGAGCAGTATACCTCTTCTGGTTATAAGAAAAAAACAAAATCGTTTTTCTCCCACTCTGTGGACCTTGTTTGACACAGCCGCTTATATCAGTCATTGTCATTAATTTCACATTTTTACTTACTTTCTATTTTACCAGACATCTGAATTCTGCTGCTGTCAATTACATAAAGACCTTTTAGAGATAAATTTGCTATGTATCAAAAGCAGTTGTTTAAATAAGCATTCAGTTCTGACAGCTTTGCTCTTGATACTTTTCACAGCAGCAGCTGGGGCAGTGCTTCCATCAGGCATGGCTTTCCTTGTTATGCTTTCTTTCTTTCCTCCAATCAAAGTAAACATGTTCTTACAACAGGCATTACCATGCGAAATTTTTCCTCATGTTTAAGAAACGCGACCCTCAGGACAAAGAACAACAAATACACCTCTCATTCTCCATTATAGAAAAGAGAAAAGTTACCACATTATTTCCTTTACATTATTAGCTAGTATAGTCTCAATATTAGTCTTTTATCAAATTTCAGTAAAATAATTAAGAAAATAAAGTTTCGACTTCCAGCAAAACGGCTCTCTAGGCAGAAGCACCAAGCTGTCCCTCCACAGCAAAGATCCGAAAAACTAAGCCGAGCAGAGAAAACAACAATCCTGAAACCCTAAAACATCAAATGAAGAGATAAAGAACTCAGCCAAGCACCAAATGGAGTGAGAAAACTGACAGAGAATGGAGAGC